>NC_133512.1:72002500-72627500 GCF_049354715.1 Callithrix jacchus | reverse complement strand
ATACAGGCAGCACTTCATGGTGATTATCAGCATCAATGTTACTGTCAGGCAAACCTGAAGTTACCTTGTGTAAGTTATCTAAGCTCTTTGAATTTCAGTTGCCATATCTATAAAATGGGACTGAAAAATCATACCTATTTCACAGGAGGTGATTTGCAATAGGTGATTTGCAAATTAAATGAGATAATAAAGCTGGGTGCAGTGGCTCACCCCTGTAACCCCAGTACTTTGGGAGGCCAAGGTTGGTGGATCACCTGAGGTTGGGAGTTGGGAGACCAGCATGGCCAACATGATGAAACCCTGTCTCTACTAAAACTACAGAAAGTAGCTAGGCACAGTGGCACACACCTGTAGTCCCAGCCACTTGGGAGGCTGAGGCAGAAGAATCGCTTGAACCTGGGAGGTGGAGGTTGTAGTCAACTGACATCCTGTCACTTCACTCCAGCCTGGGCAACAGAGCAAGACTCTGCCTCAAATAATAAATCAATGAGATAATATAAGGAAAGCATACAGCAATGTTTGGCATATAGTGTTTGTTCAAAACAGCTGATTTCTTTCTCTTTTTTTTTTTGTCCTTAAACAGTATTTACTTGATGCTTCACTTATAAATAATATACTGGTATATTATTTAGTATATGTTGTAAATTGAAGGTGTCATAGGCTTATGATTAAGGTTCAGTTCACTGTGGCACTGTTTACAATAGCAAAGACCTGGAACCAACCCAAATGTCCAACAACGATAGACTGGATAAAGAAAATATGGCACATATACACCATGGAATACTCCGCAGCCATAAAAAGCGATGAGTTTGTGTCCTTCATGGGGACATGGATGAATCTGGAAACCATCATACTCAGCAAGCTGACACAAGAAGAAAACCAAACACCTCATGTTATCACTCATAGGCGGGTGTTGAACAATTAGAACACGTGGAGACAGGGAGGGAAGCATCACATACTGTAGTCAGTTGGGGGCGGCTAGGCGAGCGACAGCGGGAAGTGGGGAGCATGGGGAGGGATAACAAGGAGAGAAATACCAGATATAGGTGATGGGGGGATAAAGGCAGCAACAATCCTGCATGATCTGCACATGTACCCCAGAATCTAAAGTACAATCCAAAAAAAAAAAAAAGAGTTCAGATTCTAAAATTTAAATGCCTGTGTTCAAATATCAACTCTGCCACTTACATGCTATGTGACCTTGGGTATTTGTAAATTAGAATAAATAGCTAATTCATAGAGTTGTTATCTGCATTAATTCAAATGAAATAATGCATATAAAGGATCAAAAATGTTAACTTCTATTACCATTCATTAACTATAAAAATCAATCATCTAACATTGCATTTAGTGGCAGACCAACAAAAAAGAGGCACTGTTCTCTTTCTACTTCATCACTCCTGCCTTATTTTATTTGTTCTGCAAAATATCCTAAGGTGGAGGTACATCTTCATTAGGCCATGTATATCAAATATAAAAGACTCCGTTCATTCATTATTCTTTTCTTAAAACCTGCATTATGTTAGTAGATTCCTACCCATTCTTCAAAGCACAGCTAAGATATCCCCCCTCTGAGACTGGCACCAATATTTCTTCCATTTCCCAGAAAGAACCAGTCTCTCCCTCCATTTTTACTTAAATAGTAACTCAGAATTAGCAGTATTTATTTATACAGGACTTAATATCAACAATCATTTCCTTGTTTGTTTGTTTTCTCCTATTGGGATGGAGCTTATAAAGGATGTCTTATTCTGCAGCATATTCTTCGTATTTAGTTTTAGTCCAACTGATTTCTATTTTGTACTTGGCTTCCCTCTTTTGTGAAGTCCATGCTTTTCTCATTTGGGACATCTTTCACTTTTTTGAAACAGATTGAACCTACAACTTGGCTTCTTGACTCTGTCAATTACATGGCTTATTTATTCATTTTCTAAACTCATCTTGCTTCTTACTTAGCACACACTTATTTTAGATAGTGACTTTTTTTTTTTTTTTTTTTTTTTTTTTTTTTGGAGACAGGGTCTTGTTCTGTTGCCCAGGCTGGAGTGCAGTGGTGTCACAGCTCACTGCAGCCCTGACCTCCTGGGCTCAAGCAATCTTCCCACCTCAGCCTTTTTGAGTAGCTAGGACTACAGGTGTATACCATCATACCTGGCTAATTTTTTAATATTTATTTTTGTAGAAATGGGTTTTACTCTGTTGCCCAGGTTGTTCTCAAATTCCTGGGCTCAAGCAACCCAAAGTTTTTTTTTTTTTTTTTTTTGAGATGGAGTCTCATTCTGTTGCTAGGCTGGAGTGCAGTGGTGTGATCTTAGCTCACTGCAACCTCTGGCTCCCTGGTTCAAGCGATTCTCCTACCTCAGCCTCCTGAGTAGCTGGGACTACAGATGTGGACCACCATGCCCAACTAATTTTTGTATTTTTTTTTTAGTAGAGTCAGGATTTCACCATGTTGGCCAGCATGGTCTCCATATCTTGACCTCATAATTTGCCCACCTCTGCCTCCCAAAGTGCTGGGATTACAGGCATGAACTGCTGCACCCAGCCAATGGTGACATTTTAAAAGGTCTATTGGCCTTAGTTTGGAGATTGAGGAAGAAATGGTTAGTTGACTCTTATTCTCCCTCCCTTCTATGACAAGAGAAACCCCAATTTTCAGTGAGCACATGATGACCGAAGTTAAAGACTACTTTTCTCAGAAACTCCTGCAAATGAGTATGACCCTATAGCTAATTTATTACCAATGATAGATGTGTGTCAATGCCCTCCACACAAAACCACAGGAGTATGCTAGTGGTTAAATAAGGTGGGTTTACTGCTTGGAGAGAACACATACCATGGGGAACTACGGGTGTCTCCGTAAAGAGAGTACAAGAAAGGCTTTACATAACATTTGCCTTGCTTTAGGTGATTTTAGGAAGGGCTGAAGGAACCACAGCTTTACTCTGGATTGGATGCCATCAGGAGGCAAGAGCAATTCCATGATTGGGAATGTTAAAATATTATCAGGGGAAATAATGAAACACAGTTAAAGCTATAATTGGTAACAAACCATATTAGGTAAAATAGGGAGATGTTTGGTCACTTTGCAGTTTGGACAACGTTCATGTTTTTGTCTGAATGCAGGTATAATTATGGTATAGTTTTTTGTTTATATTGATCCATCATGGTAACAGCATGGCTTTGTCAAATGTTGGTATTCTTTGCAATTGCATATATTTAATAGGAAAACACCAAGTTTTACTGTGACTGTTAGGGCAGCTCTCGGATGTCAGGTGCTGTTTTTCTTTCTTTCTTTGAGATAGAGGCTTGTTCTGTTGCCCAGGCTATAGTGCAGTGGCACGATCTTAGCTCACGGCATCCTCCACCGCCTAGGTTCAAGTGATTCCCCTGCCTCAGCCTCCTGAGCACCTGGAACTACAGGCACAAACCACCACGCCTGGCTAATTATTTTATATTTTAATGGAGATAGAGTTTCACTATGTTGGCCAGGCTGGTCTCGAACTCCTGACCTCATGACCTGCCCGCCTCAGCCTCACAAAGTGCTGGAATTATAGGCATGAGCCACCGTGCCCGGCTGAGAAATGCAAATCAAAATCCAAACCACCGTGAGATACCATCTCACACCAGTCAAAATGGCTATTTTTTTTTTTTTGAGACAGAGTATTACTCTATCAACAGGCTGGAATGCAGTGGTGTGATAGCTCACTGCAACCTCTGCCTCCCAAGTTCAAGCAATTCTCCTGCCTCAGCCTTCCAGGTAGCTGGGACTACAAGCACGTGCCACCACGCCTGGCTAATTTTTTGTATTTTTAGTAGAGATGGAGTTTCACTGTGTTAGCCAGGATGGTCTTGATCTACAGACCTCGTGATTCGCCTGGTTCGTCCCCCCAAAGCGCTGGGATTACAGGTGTGAACCACTGTGCCTGGCCCAAAATGGCTATTTTTAAAAAGTCAAAAAATAACATGCTGGTGAGACTGTCAAGAAAAGAGAATGCTTATATACTGCTGGTGGGAATGTAAATGAGTTCTGCTACTGTGGAAAGTAGTTTGGAGATTTCTCAAAGAACTTAAAACAGAACTACCACTCAAACCAGCAATCTCATTACTGGGTATATATCCAAAGGAATATAAAGTATTCTACCATGAAGACACATTCCCGATTATTGAGAGAAGATGGCGCGATAGGAGTGACTCAGGATTGCAGCTCTCAGTGAAGACGCGGAGGGCGAGTGGAGCCCGCATTTCCAGATTGTTGCCCACAGAACGGGGAAATTCCTAGGTGTAGGAGAGACACAGGACGCCAGTGCAGCTGTTTCGGCTAGCGCGGCCGTTTCAGCCGGTGCCGCAGCGCAGCGGCACTCTGCACAAAGCACGAAATGCACTGGTCTGGGTGCCCTGTTAAACCGGCAATCTGAGATTTGGGAGGGCAGATTAGCATATCCATCTGATTAAACAGGACTTGGACAGTGAGCCAGGCCAGGAGATTCCCGGGAAGCGACCTTTGAGCCGGCGCAGTGGGTTGCTGCACAAGAAATCACACAGATCCCGGTGCCTTATCAGCAGGCGACTGAAACACCTGGGAGAGAGTCAAACGTTCAACTTGAAAAGGGAAAAAAAGGGCTCTGAGGCAGGGAGCCAGGTGATCAGGCTCCACGGGTCCCACCCGCACAGGGACAAACAAAATGACGATTCGAAATGCTCGGGGTTGAGACTTTCACTGCGGGCATGGGTGAACCCAGGACGATGCAGCTTGGTGGGGGCAGGGCGTTCGCCATTACCGAGGCATTCCTGTCCCTACTGAGGTACACTCATATTGCTGACGCAGCCTGCCGTTGCCGAGGAAACCTGCCATAACAGAGAGACTTCGCCAACAGGGCGGAGCCCACGGCAGCAGGGCGGAGCCCAGGGCAACAGGGCGGAGCCCCAACAGGCAAATAGTGACTAGATTGCCTCCTAGCTGGGCAGGACAGTGCAACAGATACTCATAAAGAAAGCCCTAACTCCACGAGACAGAGCATCTGAGGAAAAAAAGGGGTTTTATGAGTTGTGTTGCAGCAGACTTAAACGTACCTGCCTAACAGCCCTAAATGATTAACGGAGCTCACAGCTCAGCACTTGAGCCCCTATAAAGTACAGACCGCCTCCTCAAGCAGCTCCCTGACCCCTGTATATCCAAAGAGTCACCTCAAAAAGGACTGATCAGACTGACGTTTGGTGAGCACCATTCGGGGACAAAGATAGCAGAAGAAGAAACTGGTAGCATCCCTCACTGTTCTGCAGCTGCTACAGGTGTACCCCAGACAAGCAGGGCCTGGAGTGGACCTCAACAGCCATACAGCAAAGGGGCTAGACAGAAGGAAAACTAAGTAACAGAAATATTTCATCATCAACAAACTGGGCGTCCATTCAGGGACCCAATCGAAAAGTCAGCAACTACTCAGACGACAGGTGGATAAACCCACAAAGATGGGAAGAAACCAGCACAAAAAGGAGGAAAACACCCGAAACCAAAGCACCTCACCTCCTACAAAGGACCAAAACTCCTCACCAGCAAGGGAACAAAACTGGACAGAGAATGAGTGTGATGAAATGTCAGAATCAGACTTCAGAAGGTGGGTAATGAGAAACTTCTGTGAGCTAAAAGAACATGTTCTAAATCAATGCAAAGAAACTAAGAACCTTGAAAACAGATTTGAAAAAAAATTCGAGGAAATGATAACAAGAATGGACAACTTAGAGAGGAATATGAACGAACTGAAGGAGCTGAAAAACACAACACGAGAACTTCATGAAGCATGCAAAAGTTTCAACAGCCAAATTGAGCAAGCAGAAGAAAGAATATCAGAAGTCGAAGATCAACTCAATGAAATAAAATGAGAAACCAAGATTAGAGAAAAATGTGCAAAAAGGAACAAACAAAGTCTACAAGAAATGTGGGACTATGTGAAGAGACCTAACCTACGTTTGATAGGTGTACCTGAATGTGACAAAGAGAATGAATGAAAGCTGGAAAATACTCTTCAGGATATTATCCAGGATAATTTCCCCAACCTAGCAAGGCAGGCCAATATTCAAGTCCGGGAAACACAGAGAACACCACAAAGATATTCCACAAGAAGAGCAACCCAAGGCACATAATCATCAGATTCACAAGGGTTGAAATGAAGGAGAAAATACTAAGAGCAGCCAGAGAGAAAGGTCGGGTCACCCACAAAGGGAAGACCGTCAGACTCACAGCAGATCTCTCGGCAGAAACTCTACAAGCCAGAAGAGAGTGGGGGCCGATATTCAACATTCTTAAAGAAAAGAACTTTCAACCCAGAATTTCATATCCAGCAAAACTGAGCTTCAGAAGTGAAGGAAGAATAAAATCCTTTGCAAACAAGCAAGTACTCAGAGATTTTGTCACCACCAGGCCTGCTTCACAAGAGCTCCTGAAAGAGGCACTACACACAGAAAGGAACAACCAGTACCAGCCATTCCAAAAATATACCAAATGCTAAAGAGCATCAACAAAATGAAGAATCTGCATCAACTAACGGGCAAAACAGCCAGCTAGCATCAAAATAGCAGTATCAAATTCACACATAACAATATTAACCCTAAATGTAAATGGGCTAAATGCACCAATCAAAAGACACAGACTGGCAAATTGGATAAAAAACCAAAACCCATCGGTGTGCTATATCCAGGAAACCCATCTCACATGCAAGGATACTCAAAGGCTCAAAATAAAGGGATGGAGGAAGATTTACCAAGCAAATGGAGAGCAAAAAAAAAAAAGCAGGAGTTGCAATTCTTGTCTCTGATAAAATACACTTTAGAGAAACAAAGATCAAAAGACACAATAAAGGTCATTACATAATGGTAAAAGGATCGATACAACAAAAAGAGCTAACAATCCAAAATACATATGGACCCAATACAGGAGCACCCAGATATATAAGGCAAGTTCTTAACGACTTACAAAGAGACTTAGACTCCCACACAATAATAGTGGGAGACTTTAACACTCCACCGTCAATATTAGACAGACCAACCAGACAGAAAATTAACAAGGATATCCAGGGCTTGAACTCAGACCTGGAACAAGCAAACCTGATAGACATTTACAGAACTCTCCACCTCAAATCCAGAGAATATACATTCTTCTCAGCACCACAGCACACCTACTCTAAAATTGACCACATAATTGGAAGTTAAGCACTCATCAGCAAATGCAAAGCAACTGACACAATAACAAACAGTCTCTCAGACCATAGTGCAATCAAGTTAGAACTCAGAATTCAGAAACTAACTCAGAACCACACAGCTTCATGGAAACTGAACAACTGGCTCTTGAATGTTGACTGGATAAACAATGAAATGAAGGCAGAAATAACGAAGTTCTTCAAAACCAACGAGAACGAAAACACAACATACCAGAATCTCTGGGACACATTTAAAGCAGTCTCTAGAGGAAAATATATAGCAATAAGTGCCCACATGAGAAGAGTGGAGAGATCCATAATTGACACCCTATTGTCAAAATTGAAAGAGCTAGAGGAGCAAGATCAAAAAAACTCAAAACCTAGCAGAAGACAAGAAATAACTAAGATCAGAGCAGAAATGAAGAAGATTGAGACACGAAAAACCCTTCAAAAAATCAATAAATCTAAGAGCTGGTTTTTTGAAAAGAACAACAAAAAAGACAGACCACTAGTAAGACTGATAAAAAAGAAAAGAGAGAATAACCAAATAGATGCAATAAAAAACGATAAAGGGGAAATCACCACAGATTCCACAGAAATTCAAACCATCATCAGAGATTATTACAAACAACTCTATGCACATAAACTAGTAAACCTGGAAGAAATGGATAAATTCCTGGATACTTGCATCCTCCCAAGCCTAAACCTGGAGGAAGCTGAAACTATGAATAGACCAATAACAAGGTCTGAAGTCGAGGCAGCAATTAAGAGCCTACCACACAAGAAAAAGCCCAGGTCCAGATGGGTTCACAGCTGAATTCTACCAGACACACAAAGAGGAGCTGGGACCATTCCTTCTGAAACTATTCCAAATAATCCAGAAAGAGGGAATCCTTCCCAAATCATTTTATGACACCAACATCATCCTGATACCAAAACCCAGCAGAGACTCAACAAGAAAAGAAAACTTCAGGCCAATATCCATGATGAACATAGATGCAAAAATCTTCAATAAAATACTGGCAAGGCGATTGCAACAGCACATCAAAAAACTTATCCATCATGATCAAGTAGGATTCATCCTGGGGATGCAAGGCTGCTTCAACATACGCAAGTCTATAAACGTAATTCACCACATAAACAGAACCAAAAACAAAAACCACATGATTATCTCAATTGATGCAGAGAAGGCATTTGACAAAATTCAACAGCCCTTTATGCTAAAAACCCTCAATACACTCGGTATTGATGGAACGTATCTCAAAATAATGAAAGCTATTTATGACAAACCAACAGCCAGTATCATACTGAATGGGCAAAAACTGGAAGCATTCCCTCCGAAATCCGGCACTAGACAAGGATGCCCTCTCTCACCACTCCTATTCAATATAGTACTGGAAGTTCTAGCCAGAGCAATCAGGCCAGAAAAAGAAATAAAGGGTATTCAAATAGGAAAGGAGGAAGCCAAATTGTCTCTATTTGCAGACAACATGATAGTATATCGAGAAGACCCCATCGCCTCAGCCCAAAAACTCCTGAAACTGATAAGCAACTTCAGCAAAGTCTCAGGATATAAAATCAATGTGCAAAAATCACAAGCATTCCTATATACCAATAACAAACTTAAAGAGAGCCCAATCAAGAACGAACTGCCATTCACAATTGCTACAAAAAGAATGAAATACCTAGGAATACAACTTACAAGGAACGTAAGGGACCTCTTCAAGGAAAACTACAAACCACTGCTCAACAAAATAAGAGAGGACACAAACAGATGGAGAAACAGTCCATGTTCATGGTTAGGAAGAATCAATATCGTGAAAATGGCTATACTGCCCAAAGTAATTTACAGAATCAATGCTATCCCCATCAAGCTACCATTGACTTTCTTCACAGAACTGGAAAAAAACACCATGAACTTCATATGGAACCAAAGAGAGCCCGCATAGCCAAGTCAATTCTAAGCAAAAGAACACAGCAGGAGGCATCACACTACCGGGCTTCAAACTATACTACAAGGCTACAGTAATCAAAACAGCATGACGCCCCTTTCTTTGCAGAATCACCATGGCGGCTGGGACCTTGTACACGTATCCTGAAAACTGGAGGGCCTTCAAGGCCCTCATTGCTGCTCAGTACAGCAGGGTCAGGTCTGCGTGCTCTCCGCACCACCCCACTTCCACTTTGGCCAAACCAACCGCACCCCTGAATTTCTCCGCAAATTTCCTGCCGGCAAGGTTCCAGCATTTGAGGGTGACGATGGATTCTGTGTGTTTGAGAGCAATGCCACTGTCTACTATGTGAGCAATGAGGAGCTTCAGGGAAGTACTCCAGAGGCAGCAGCCCAGGTGGTGCAGTGGGTGAGCTTTGCTGATAGCGACATAGTACCTCCAGCCAGTACCTGGGTGTTCCCCACCTTGGGCATCATGCACCACAACAAACAGGCCACTGAGAATGCAAAGGAGGAAGTGAGGTGAATTCTGGGGCTGCTGGATGCTCACTTGAAGACAAGGACTTTTCTGGTGGGCGAACGAGTGACACTGGCTGACATCACAGTTGTCTGCACTTTTTTGTGGCTTTATAAACAGGTCCTAGAGCCTTCTTTCTGCCAGGCCTTTCCCAATACCAACCGCTGGTTCCTCACCTGCATTCACTAGCCCCAGTTCCGGGCTGTCTTGGGGGAAGTGCAACTGTGTGAGAAGATGGACCAGTTTGATGCTAAAAAGTTTGCAGAGAGCCAACCTAAAAGGGACACACCATGGAAAGAGAAGGGTTCATGGGAAGAGAAGCAGAAACCCCAGGCTGAGCGGAAGGAGGAGAAAAAGGCAGCTGCCCCTGCTCCTGAGGAGGAGATGGATGAATGTGAGCAGGCGCTGGCTGCTGAGCCCAAGGCCAAAGACCCCTTTGCTCACCTGCCCAAAAGTACCTTTGTGTTGGATGAATTTAAGCGCAAGTACTCCAATGAGGACACACTCTCTGTGGTACTGCCATATTTCTGGGAGCACTTTGATAAGGACGGCTGGTCCCTGTGGTACTCAGAGTATCGCTTCCCTGAAGAACTCACTCAGACCTTCATGAGCTGCAATCTCATCACTGGAATGTTCCACTGACTGGACAAGCTGAGGAAGAATGCCTTCGCCAGTGTTATCCTCTTTGGAACCAACAATAGTAGATCAATTTCTGGAGTCTGGGTCTTCCAAGGCCAGGAGCTTGCCTTTCCACTGAGTCCAGATTGGCAGGCGGACTACGAGTCATAAACATGGCGGAAACTGGATCCTGGCAGCGAGGAGGCCCAGACGCTGGTTCAATAGTACTTCTCCTGGGAGGGGGCCTTCCAGCATGTGGGCAAAGCCTTCAATCAGGGCAAGATCTTCAGGTGAATATCTCTTGCCATTGCCTTGCTGCCTGTACCTGCCCTTCAGGGAGATGGGGGGGTCATTAAAGGAAACTGAACACTGAAAAATAAAATAAAATAAAAAACAGCATGGTACTGGTACCAAAACAGAGATATAGACCAGTGGAACAGAACAGAGGCATCGGAGGCAACACAACATATCTACAACCATACCATCTTGGATAAACCTGACTAAAACAAGCAATGTGGAAAGGATTTCCTGTTTAATAAATGGTGTTGGGAAAACTGGCTAGCCATGTGCAGAAAACAGAAACTGGACCCCTTCCTGACACCTTACACTAAAATTAACTCCAGATGGATTAAAGACTTAAACATAAGACCTGGCACCACAAAAACCCTAGAAGAAAATCTAGGCAAAACCATTCAGGACATAGGAGTAGGCAAGGACTTCATGAACAAAACACCAAAAGCATTGGCAACAAAAGACAAAATAGACAAATGGGACCTAATCAAACTCCATAGCTTCTGCATGGCAAAACAAACAGTCACTAGAGTGAATCGGTAACCAACAGAATGGGAAAAAATTTTTGCAGTTTACCCATCTGACAAAGGGCTGATATCCAGAATTTACAAAGAACTCAAACAGATCTACAGGAAAAAATCAAACAAGCCCATTCGAAAATGGGCAAAGGATATGAACAGACACTTTACAAAAGAAGACATACATGAGGCCAACAAACATATGAAAAAATGCTCATCGTCACTGGTCATTAGAGAGATGCAAATCAAAACCACATTGAGATACCATCTCACGCCAGTTAGAATGGCGATCATTAAAAAATCTGGAGACAACAGATGCTGGAGAGGATGTGGAGAAAAAGGAACACTTTTACACTGTTGGTGGGAGTGTAAATTAGTTCAACCATTGTGGAAGACAGTGTGGCGATTCCTCAAGGCCTTAGAAATAGAAATTCCATTTGACCCAGCAATCCCATTACTGGGTATATATCCAAAGGACTATAAATCATTCTACTATAAGGACACATGCACACGAATGTTCATTGCACCACTGTTTACAATAGCAAAGACCTGGAACCAACCCAAATGCCCACTGATGATAGACTGGACTGGGAAAATGTGACAAATATATACCATGGAATATTATGCAGCAATCAAAAATGATGAGGTCGTGTCCTTTGCAGGGACATGGGTGAATCTGGAGAAAATCATTCTCAGCAAACTGACACAAGAACAGAAAATGAAATACCACATATTCTCACTCACAGGCAAGTGATGAAAAATGAGGACACATGGACACAGGGAAGAGAGTACTACACACTGGGGTCTATTGGGGGTAATAGGGGAGGGACAGCAGTGGGGGGAACAGGGGAGGGATAGCCTGGGGAGAAAAGCCAAATGTGGGTGAAGGGGAGGAAGGCAGCAAAACACACTACCATGTGTGTACCTATGCAACTATCTTGCATGTTCTTCACATGTACCCCAAAACCTAAAATGCAATAAAAAAGACACATTCCCTATCTCAAAAAACAAACAAACAAATAAAAAAAACAAAGACACCTACATTCACATATACTTTGCAGCAATTTTCACAATAGCAAAGAGATGGAATCAACCTAGATGTCCATTGACAGTGGACTGGATTTTAAAAAATGTGGTATACATACAACATGGAACACTACACAGCCACAAGAAAGAATGAAATCATGTTCTTTGCAGCATGGATGCAAGTGGAGGCCATTATCCTAAGCAAATTAGTGCAGGAACAGAAAACCAACCCCCAAATGTTCTCACTTATAAGTGGGAGCTAAACAATGAGTACACACGGATACAAAGAGGGAGAAAATAAGACATTGGGGTTTACCTAAGAGTGAAGGATGAGAGAAGGGTGAGAAGTGAAAAACTACCTATCAGATACTATGCTCACCACTCAGCTGTACCCCAAACCCCAGTGACACACAGTTTACCCATGTAGCAAACCTCCATGTGTACCCCCTGCACCTGAAAGAAAAGTCTGAAGAAAAAAATTTACTCTTGCGTTGTAAGCCTTGAAATATTTCCTTTACTTATTTTTATTCCTTTCTGTGCTTATATTTTAGAGGTCAAGCTTCTTTAGTTATATTGAAAATGCCAATTTTTTGTGAAATTTTTTCTTGTCTCTAATGCATTCAGATATGAAAAAATAACTGTTGTTTGACATCACATAGTAGCTTATCTTTTTCATGAATGTGCCTTATTTCCTCTATTAAGTATTAAATGTCTGAAGGAAATCATGTCTTACACATCTTTGTATTCTACATAGCATCCCACTCAATATTTTTGGGTTAATTGGGTTTCCAAAGTTTGGTGAAACGTTGTGACAATAATTTCAAGCATCAAATCAATTTATCAAGCATTGTAAAAAATATAACACATTAGTATGTATAGAATACCAGGAAGACATTGACAAGCTGTGGTTTTCCTTCTTATATGTACTCTACACTTTGAGGGTGCTAGATACTTTACAGATTGCAGAGATGATTTTCCTGAAGCTACGATTATTCAGTGCCTGAGTATACACTTTGAAGACTACCTATATTAAAAAAAAGTGGTATACATACACCTATTTTCCTATTTTTTAAATATTATATTTCCCATTAATACCTCCAGTGAATGTCGGCTGGGAAAATGAGAGGAAACTCAAGTCAGTTGATGGAGGCTTCCTATTAACAGCTCTGTAGAAAAGTATGGTAGGGAGTTTAAAATTATTATTAAAGATGAAAATAATGAAATAACCTATAGATTGATTAGCTGTACCTGACACATGTTTATTTAAACATGCATAACCTAATGATAGTATTTTTATTCAGAGAGACCTTTGATTAAAGATAACATAGATGAGATAACAAAGTCATTTTTATATCCAGTGACCATACACTCCAGATTTTTCAGAACACTTCCCATTTTAAATATTATGTCTTACTGTTATCAATGTCCAACAGGTCCTACCATGTATCCTGATGCATGACATAACTATGTCACAATATTTATAGGAACATTTAAGACACTTTTGAAGTCTCCTGGTGAACTTCATCTAGGTACTTCCAATAGACATTAAGTAGACTTTAGCAACTGCTCCACAATCCTTCCCAAGAAATTTTACAACTTCATATAAACCTATAGAATAAAACCTCTTGTGTTATCCATTTTGGGTTAATGGAACCACCATTCATGCAGTGGGAAACTGAGAACCATGATTCCTCCCTATCACTCAGCCTTTTCACCCAGTAAGCCACTGTTATGGATTGAATGTTTATATTCCCCTCAAAATTCATGTGCTGACACTCCAACCCCTGATGTGATGGTATGAGGAGGTGGGGCCTTTAGCAAGTAATCAGGTTTAGATGAAGTCATGAGGGTAGAGGCCCCATATTGGGATCAGTACCTTTATAAGAGGAAGGGAAACCAGAGCACCCTCTCTCTCTTTAAGGATACAGTTAAGAAGGTGGCCATCTACAAGCAGAAAGCCCTCACCAAGAACTGAATTTCCTTGTACCTTGATCTTAGCCTTTCTAGCCTTCAGAATAACGAGAAATAAATATCTGTATTTAACCCACCTAGTCTATGGTATTTTTTTATACCAGCCCGAGCCAAGATATTTCTTTATCTTGCACCATTCCTTCACAAGTGGCCTTACCATTTAACCTCCATGGTAAGCCAGAATAGTCTCTGAAAGAGCAAGTAAATTCATGTTCCCTCTCCCTTAGGATAGTCTTTCATGACTCCCCATTGCTGCAGGAAAGGGAGTAAGCTCAAATGTCTGCAGGGATAACTAGGTAACCTAAATATGGAGGGGTGAGCCTGGGGAGACAGAAGACTAGAGAATGCATTTCTTCTTAAAGACATTCAAATTCAAGAAAAAAAATCTACACCAAAGAATATTTGTGGCCAAGACTCCTCCTGTGGGGTGAGAGTTTTAATTATTTTAACTTGTTAGCATGGTAGAACAAGTGTCTTCATTATCTGGATCCTATAAACATACGTCAACCTCTCCAATTATTCTCAACTGTGTACTGCTCTCCAAAATTGCCAAGCATTTTTGCCCATGTCACTTCTTCTGTCTAGAATGTCCTACCAGTGAATTTCTACTCATCCTTGAAGCCTTATCACCTTTGAGAAGTTTCCCCTGACATACCTGAGATTAGTATGAAGAAAATTCTACATTCCAGAACACATATTCACGTGCTGTTAAGATACACAACTCATCTCATTGCTGTAATTAGTTTTTATGTTTGTTTCATCTAAACACCACACACAGAGCTCATGGGAAATGTTGAATTCATCTTGGTATCCCCAGCATTTTACATAGTACCTATGCAGAGGCACTTGGAAAACATGCTGGATAGACAGATGGCCTTCTTAATTAAATGAAATGACTAAACTGAACTGTATTTTAGAAGAACTGCAGTTTTCAACATTTCAAGTATAAAGAGTAGGTCCACCTGCCTACAAAGTGTTGCCAAGTGGAAGCCACTGTCAGAAATGTTTTAAAGATGGACAAGTCTTAGGTATGATTGGTATACTAATTTATGTGAACAAATGAAGTCAAAGGAAAGCACCCTTAGACCGACCTTCTTCCCTCCCCAACCACATGGAAAGAACTTGCATGTTAATGGTCAAAAGTTGGAGCTGGGAGTCAGAGATTCCTGATAGAATTTCAGCGTTACCATCTAAAAACAGCAAAACATCAGGCAAGTTACTTAATCTCTCTAAATCGAATCATCTTTTTAATAAAATAAGCATGATAATAGTACTTACTTCATAGGTTGTTATAAGGATTAAATGAGAGAAAATATGTAAAGCATTTGGTATAGTATCTGGCACACAGTAAGAACTCAACACATATTGATAATTCTGGTAGAATAGTACTTTGAGATATTCACATTTTTCCTCCCTTCATTTTCCTCTTTCTTTCTACATCTCACAAAATTCAAAGAGGCAGCCATGTGTCCACTGTCTCAGGGGAGGCATTACAACATGGTAGAAAGATAAGCTTGTAAGTTTTCTGCCTTTTATTTCCAAAAGTCCTGGAGAGGTTGAGAAGGTTCAAGTACAAAGTATCGTGGCCAAAAATACGGAGAATTTCTCCAAGACAAAAACAAAATATCCCCAGAGAGAAGATGAAGAACAGGCGGTCTACAAATAGGTCTGTATTTATAGGAAAAGAGGAAACTTAGGCTTTACTTCCTGAGCAGAGACTGGGAAGGTGCAAGCCTAGTGAAGGAATACATGGTATGTTGGAAAAAACAGGGACAGAGGCAACCTCATAAGAATTTCCATGCTCAAATGCCTCATGATCATGTAAGCAAGAGAAAACATTTAGACCTAATAAAGCCATGCTGTATTC
This sequence comes from Callithrix jacchus, assembly GCF_049354715.1. Taxonomy (NCBI): domain Eukaryota; kingdom Metazoa; phylum Chordata; class Mammalia; order Primates; family Cebidae; genus Callithrix; species Callithrix jacchus. The sequence continues at coordinate 72,611,548 of NC_133512.1, read as the reverse complement.
ATTACATATTCTGTATAACAGATTACCATTTAAAAAACTTAGTTAAAACAACAAACATTATCTCACATAGTTTCTGTGGGTAGGGAATTCAGGAGGTGCTTAGCCAGGTTGTTCTGGTTTAGAGTCTCTCACAAGGCTGTAAGTCAAGATATCAGCCCCAGTTGCAGTCGTATGAAGGCTCTGCTGGGGTTAGAGAACCTATTTCTAAGATGGCTCATTCACATAGCTGGCAAGTTGGTGCTGGCTCTTGGTAGGAGGCTTCAGTTTCTTACCATGTGGATCTCTCCATAGGAGATGCTTGAGTACCCTCATGCAAGGTAGCTGGCTTCACCGAGAGAGACATCCAAGAGAACAAGTCAGACATCACCATGTCTTTTCAGATCTAGTGTCACAAGCAACACATCATCACTTCCCTGAATTTTGCCACAAAAACCAACCTTGGTATGATGTGGGAGGAGACAACACAGAGGCGTGAATATCAGGAGGTGAGAATCATTGGTGGCTATCTTGGAAGGCACCACACACGACAAATGGGGTAGCAACTGTCTCAGCTATACTTCTTAATTAGCTGAACAAGACACTATAACAATACCTGACAACTTGGCCATGTGTAAGAGAGCAGAACCTAGAATAACTGGGGGAGGAGAGAAGGCTTAAAGGATTGCTTTTGAGTTTTTTTTGTCAGTTTGGTGGGATTATAGGCACAAAACAGAATTTAAACAATTAGAGAAAGTAAAAAAAGTATTATTTATTGCATATTTAAGTTTATGAAATAGTAGCAATTATCATTATTATTACAAATCAAGGAATAAATGTATTTTTGCAAGTGGTTCAGGGTGGTTCCCAAGTGGTTTTCCTAAGTGGTTCAGGGTGACTCCAGTTCCACTAGGTCAGTAATTCTCAACCTTGTAAATACAGTAGAATCAATTGGGAATATCTTCTGATTTAATTGATTTGGAGCAGGTCCATGGAGCTTCTGATTTAACTGATTTGGAGCAGGGCTTGGGCAATAGTAATTTTTTTTTTTTTTTTTTGAGACAGAATCTCCCATTTTTTTTAGTACGTGTGCTGCCGAAGCGAGCACCATTTTTTCTGACAGAAGTACAGGGGCACAATCTCTGCTCACTGTAACTTCTGCTGCCTGGATTCAAGCAATTCTCCTGCCTCAGCCTCCCAAGTAGCTGGGACTACAGGCATCCACCACCAAGCCTGGCTAATTTTTTGTATTTTGAGTAGAGACGGGGTTTCACCATGTTAGCCAGGATGGTCTAAATCTCCTGACCTCTTGATCTGCCCAGCTCAGCCTCTCAAAGTGCTGGGATTACAGGTGTGAGCCACCACACCTGGCCAGTCATCAGTATTTTTTTAAAGCTCCCTGGATGATTCTAATATGTAACCAAGATTGAGCTCCAATGCCTTATGCAAATTTAAGACCTTCTTGCTAATTCAAATATCTATGATTCTATCAGGAGTTCACCATACAGGAAGCTGGCTAATTCTCCCTACTAACTGCCTGGGATTGTTTTCTTCAGAAACATTGGAAATAGTTCTCAGTAACATTCCACTAGAGAGAGCAGAGCAAGGGCTAAAGTTTGCTTAAAAACAAACAAACAAACAAAAAACAGAACCAAGGGGAGCTCAGTTGCTATTGTATTCTCTAACATAATGCAACTTTGCCTCTTGTCCCTATCACCTTCAGTAACTAGTCAACATTTAAGCCTTACACATCAACCATAATCTCATAATTGCATAATCTTTCTCTCTCTCTCTCTCTCTCTCCTCTCACACACACACACACACACACACCCCTCCACGATTCCTTTTTTTTTTTTTTTTTTTTTGAGATGGAATCTCGCTCTATCACCAGGCTGGAGTGCAGTGGCACAATCTTGGCTCACTGCAATCTCCACTTCTCGTGTTAAAGTGATTCTCCTGCCTCAGCCTCCTGAGTAGCTGGGATTACAGGTGGCCACCACCACACCGAGCTAATTTTTTTGTAGTTTTAGTAGAGACGGGGTTTCATGTTGGCCAGGATGGTCTCAATCTCCTGACCTCGTGATCTGCCCCCCCTGGCCTCCCACAGTGCTGGGGTTACAGGTGTGAGCCACTGCACCCGGCTGCTTCCTCCTTTTTTGTTGTATTCTTGACTTCTTTAATGTATCTGACACTCAAAATACATTTATCTCTAGTATTGCAAGACATACCTCTCTCTAGTTCTTTCCCTACTTCTCTGGCAACTTTATTGTCTTTTGCTAGCTTCTCTTCCTCTACCTGCCTCTTAAATGATATTGTTCTCTAAGATTCTGTTCCTTGTTCTCTTTTGATGCCATTCTATATTGTTTTCCATGGGCAAAACTCACTCCCAGCAGTTCCGTCTACCATCTATTACTGACAACTCTCAGATCTTTATTTTCCAGTCCATTTTTTACTCATGTTCCAGTTCTGCATCTGTAGCTTCCTGTTAATTAAGCTACCTCAAACTCCAAATGCTCAAAATCTTTTACTAATTTTTTTTTAATGAATGAGAGGTTTTTAAGTTGCGCAGTGTAGCTTCGAACACATAGCCTCGCCTCCTCAAGCACCAGGACAACAAAATCTAATCATTAGCCTTCTCCACCCCACCTCTCGACATGCTTCTCCTCCTCCTTTAATTCTTATCTTATTGAATGGCACAATACTTCATTTTTTAACTTGATGGTTTTGTTTTCCCCCAGCTTTGTTGAGATATAATTGACAAATAAAACTTATATGTATTCAAAGCGTACAATGTGACATTTTGGTATGTGTCTACATTGTGAAATGATTTCCACAATCTAATTAACATATCCATGTAAGTATATGAAGAGATCTACCTCTCTTAGCAGGCACCATGATTCTAATCATTTAAGGTAGAAAACAGGAATCATCCCAGAACACAGGCTGCAATCTCCCTGCTTATTTACTGAAGTTGTTTTTATTTGGTCTAGGAAATACCTTAAAAAACTTTGGGCCAAAATTTAAGATTTAGGAGATCGAACATAGGAATATATTCAGGCATCTTTTTAAAAATCGGAAGATGATGAGGCAACACTACACCCTACCTGCATGGAACAAGTGCCTAGAGATGAGTAGCAGATGAGCTCCTGATTCATGTAGTCCTCATAGTGACGACAGGGATGCCAAAGCTCCTTTCATTAATTTCACTTGCCTGGCTCTTGAAATATATTTGAGATCGTGACTTCTCTCCTTACTCCTGGCTCTCACCATACCTCCCTCTACAATTGATGAGGAAGCCCTACATATTCTAGCACTTCTCTAATCTGTCTTCTTCTTCTTCTTCATCTTGATTGCTACATTCTTAGTTCAGGATCTTGATTTTGCTTATATGGAGTATGTAACAGTCTACCTCTAGCTCCATCATTAATCCAGTGCTAACAAACCATTAAAGTGAACTGATATTATTCTCAAGGCCTTCACTGGGTCTCCACTACTTACAACACAAAGTTCAAATTCCTCTGGTACATGGTACTTGGCCATCCATGCCCTGACCCCTGCCCACCACTCTAGCCTTATCTCACACTTTACTGCCACAACAGGTAGTCTATGCTCCACCCCTGCCAACAATGGATTATTTCAAACCTCTGGATCATGTTGCTTTTTATACTTAAAAAAATATCTTCGTGCTACCTACCACCCACTTGGCCCACACAACCACATTCTTAACTTCAGAGATTTGGTTCAAGTGTTACTTTCTCTTTGAAGAATTTTCTACTTCATTCCCAATGCCATAGGTAAAATCACCATTACACTTCCACCTCTATCCCCACCCCACGCCCATCCCCATCCCTCATAAGACTGCTATCCTGGTGACTATAACATATTATTATATCTACTTGTTACTTATTTATATTCCTATTAAATAGAAAATTCCTTAAAATTAGTGGCTATCCCTTATATATCCTTATATTTCTAAGATCCATGCTTAGTGCATATAGCTGCTTAATAAATATTGGCTGAATAAGGATTACTTCAAATGATTACCTGCAAATCACTTGTTCTCTTAAATACGTTGATCATCTTTATGTAACCATATTTATACTGTATCACTGATCTGCTTTTATTCAGGGATTCTACTAAAGTAAACATTTAGCTCAGTTCAAGCAAATTAACTCAATTTTTGAAACAGGAGTTTAAATCAGTGACATGAATTTGTAATAACAATATTTCCTCAGTTTTATTCTTAAGAAATATATCATATATTGCCCCTAATACCTGGGGGCAATATGAAAATTTTATAATTTAAGCTATTATACCAAATGTAGGAGACATATCAGTGTGACTTATGGGTATGGCTTATAAATAACCTCTTAATGAAGAAAAGAATACAACAGAACTTGGCTGGGTGCGATGGCTCATGCCTGTAATCCCAGCACTTTGGGAGGCTGAGGCGGGCAGATCATCTGAGGCTAGTTCATAACCAGTCTAGCCAACCTGGTGAAACCTCGTCTCTACTAAAAATATAAAAATTGGCCACATATGGTGGTGCATGCCTATAATCAGAGCTACTCGGGAGACTGAGAGGGGAGAATTGCTTGAACCTCCAAAGCGGAGGTTGCAGTGAGCCGAGATTGTGCCACTGCACTCCAGCCTGGCCTGGGCAATAAAATGAGACTCAAAAAAAAAAAAAAAAAAAAAAAAAAAGAATACAATGGAACCTTTAAATAACCAATCATGAATCAACCAATTTTACAGCATAAGAAAGAGTAAACGGCACTTCTCCAAATAATACACTTTGTATTATTCTCTGGAAAACCACAGTAATATAAAGTCAAAGGAATTTAAATCTTGAAACTTTCAGATTAAATCACATACCAAAAAAACTGCTCTTGGGAGTTTTAAAGATACTTATTCATTAATAAAAATATATTACGTGCCTAATATGTGCTAGGCACTGTTTTAAACTCTAGGGATGCTACTGCCTTTCTAAACAGGCTGAAGAGATAAGGGAAGCCAGTACAATATACCAGGCTGGAAAACATGAAAGGGAGACCAGGGTTGATTATGTAGCATGTCAAAACAAATGTCATGGCCAGGTGCTGTGGCTCACACCTGTAATCTCAGCCCTTTGGGAGGTCGAGGTGAGTGGATCATGAGGTCAGGAGTTCAAGACTAGCCTGACCAACACGGTGAAACCCTGTCTCTATTAAAAATACAAAAATTAGCCAGGTGTGGTGGCATGTGCCTATAATTCCAGCTACTCAGGAGGCTGAGGCAGGAGAACTGCTTGAACCCAGGAGGCAGAAGTTGCAGTGAGCCAATATCCTGCCATTGCACTTCAGCCTAGGCAAGAGACTAAAACTCCATCTTAAAAAAACAAACAAAAACAAAAACAAATGTCATTTTGCTGAGGAATTGGACAATTTTTTTTCACCAGTACCAACCCATATGTGGCAGTCCTGCTCATGAAGTTTAAATTTTAGTGTGTCTGTAGGGGTGAGGTAAAGGGCAGATCAACAGGCAACCAAAAAATAAGCAGCTGTCCAGGGATCAGTGAGTTCCCTGAGAAAAATAAGACAAGGAAGAGATATGAGGAGTACTGTGGGACAGAGGTACAATTTTAAATTGGGTGGTTAGGTAAAGCCTCACTGAGCAGGTGGCATTTAAGCAAAGAGCTGAAGTAGGGGAGGGAGTGAACATGTGGACACCTGATGGAAGAGTGTTCCGCAGAGAAAACAAGCAGCAGATGCAAACAGAGGTCGTGGGATGGACTTCAGCAAAGGGAGAATCTCAAGAAGGAATGGTATTCACTGAAGAGGGTCAAATGCTGCAGAAGGGTTCAGAACGATAAAAACTAAGAGGCCATGAGATCTGGGAAATAGGAGGTCCTTTAGGAGAAATATGCCAATAGTCAGACTGTTGTGAGTTGCACAAGACAGGCAGTAGTTTGTGGGAGTCGAGCATTTTGTAGGATAAGGAGATTCACTGAAGGGGAAATGACTGATGATAAAGTAGAGGAGATATTTGTAAATCAAGAGCAGGAAGAGACAGAAAAGGGTAGAGAAGGTCAACAGGATCCCAATAGTGAAGAGAAACGAGTAAGTTATAGGGGTAAATTTGTGATTTCCCAATTTCAGTTGGAAAGAAGAAACTGAGTTAAAACTTGGTAACTCCTATTTTTTTCTAAGAATAAAGAAGCAGGGTGTAGGGCTTGAAGAGAGTGGTAAAGTCATGGGAGTAGACCAAAAATGAATAAAAGGGCTGTCTGAACAGCTTTGAGGCCTTTACTGGAAACCATAAATATCTCCCTCATACACACAAACCCACAATTAAAAAGTTCAACTGTTAAAGGTATTGCATGATTAATAGTATGTCTCACAAATTGCTCATTAAAAAAAAAAACCACTGCCTAGACTCATCTGTATGACACATGATACTGGATTTGTGAAATATTATTAACATACTTAAAATAGTATTTATGTAACATATCACAGAAAGATCAGTCAGTGAGAACTACAGAAAGAGAGCAAATTGGAATCTACTGAAGAAACATTAAATACAAAACATTCAGCTAGAAAAAGAAATGAAAAATCTCTAGAAGACAAGTTACTGCTGAAGAAAGATATAAGTAAATATTTCACCAGAATTTTGAAATAATGGTATTTAAAAATTGCCAGAGGGCAGTTAATGATTGCCTTGATAAATTACATAGCTAATTACTTTTAAAAAAAAGGATATATCTAAAGTTTAAAATAAACTATTTTAAAAGTATATTTTGAAAAAGCAACTCGTAGAGCATATTAAATGGAATTAAAATAAGTTTAAACCATAAAATGCTTGCTAACTGAAAACTAAGACTAATGAATAGAACTAGTTATTAATAGTAAACATCTTTTAACAAATTTTCAACTACTGAGCCAGGTGCTGTGGCTCATGCCTGTAATCCCAGCACTTTGAGAGGCCTATGCAGGCGGATTGCTTGAGCTCAGGAGTCTGAAACCAGCCTGGGCCACATGGTTAAACGCTTTGCAAAAAATACAAAAATTAGCTGGGTGTGGTGGCATGCACCTGTGGTCTTGGCTACTTGGGAGGCTGAGGTTGGTGGATCACTTGAGCCCAGGAGGTCAAGGCTGCAGTGAGCCATAACTGTGCCACTGCATTCCAACCTGGGTGACAGAGTGAGACCCTGTCTTAAAACAAAACAAAAAACAAATTTTCAACTACTGAATGAATTGAATATGACTAAAAAATAGGCATCCTGAAACATAATATTAACTAACAAGGTGAGGTAACCATCAAAATGATTTCACTGAATAGAACATAATATGAACATTAGGTGCCTTGTAGAATTCTATGGGCACTAGAAGATTTTTGCATAATATTATAGTGAATCTTGGAAATGAAATTTCCCTTTACAGATTTTAGACTTGTAAAGCTTCTAACAACACCAATTATTTGTTTGACTATATGCTAAATAACAGAGTTGAAAGAAATCTCTACTTTCTAGTTACCAACACAGAAACATGAAGTGCAAGGTTTTCACAGAATAGTGAATATGATAAAAATATAAAATCACATTGGAACTTTAAATACAATTTTTTAACTGCAGTACAATATACCTAACATAAAATGTATCATTTTAACCATTTTTAAGTGGTTAAAAACAATTTTATAGTTCAGTAACATTAAGTACACTAATATTGTTGTGCAACCATTACCACTCCCATTTTTTAAAATCATTTCAAACTATATGTTTTGTTTATATTGTGGTGAAAAACACATAGATTTGCCATCTTAACCATTTTTAAGTGTACAGTTTAATAAAGTATACTTGTATTCACATTGTTGTGAAACAGATCTCCAGAACCTTTTCATCTTGCAAATCTGAAAATCTATGCCCATTAAACTCCTTTTCCCTCCGGCCCCTGGCCCCTGGTAACCACCATTCTATTTTCTTTCTATGAATTTAACCACTTTAGATACCTCAAATAAGTGGAATCATACACATATATACATATTTTAAATCTAAAATATTAGTGGTCACTGAAGAAAAGGGATTTTTTGCTTGTTTGGATTTGCTGATAGTTTGGCCTGACCTCAATCAATAGAGTGAATGAATTTTATATGGCACAGTCATATTTCATAAGCCTTGTTAATGATCCCTTCCTGAATACAGAAACCAATGTCTTCATGTTGAAAAACCACTAATTAGATACTCAGGTAGTACTCGGCTTTGAAGTTATTTATACAATTTTAATTTTTCTTTGAATGTTAAATGAAACAGCACAGGAAGTATGAGACAGAAAAGTTAGAGAACAGGGTGGATTTAATAACTGTATTCTCTTGCAGTTAGTATTTATTATTACTGTATGTGGCCTTTGTTGTGTAACCCTCTTTCTTTTTTTTTTTTTGAGATGGAGTTTCGCTCTTGTTACCCAGGCTGGAGTGCAATGGCGCGATCTCGGCTCACCGCAACCTCCGCCTCCTGGGTTCAGGCAATTCTCCTGCCTCAGCCTCCTGAGTAGCTGAGATTACAGGCATGCACCACCATGCCCAGCTAATTTTTTGTATTTTTAGTAGAGAGGGGGCTTCACCATGTTGACCAGGATGGTCTCAATCTCTTGACCTCATGATCCACCCGCCTCAGCCTCCCAAAGTGCTGCGATTACAGGCTTGAGCCACCGTGCCCGGCTGTTGTGTAACACTCCTCTTAAGTTTTCATTGAGTGGGGAATCACCTGGATTTTGGTTTTCGTTCTGCCATCTATGTGACCTTGGGCAAATACTTTAATTCCTCTAAATTAAGCATTATTATCCTTACTAGTATTCTAATGCATATATGAAGAATATAGGGTCGGGTGCGGTGGCTCATGCCTGTAATCCCAAAATTTTGTGAGTCTGAGGCAGGAGACTTACTTGAACCCCGGAGGTGGAGGTTGTGGTGAGCTGAATTTACACCACTGCACTCCAGCCTGGGGGACAAAGGAAGATTCCTTCTCAAAAAAAAAAGAATATAATAATACCTGACCTACTTATGAGGCAGTGATAAATGAAAAAGCTCTGAAACATTAAGCTTTGAAATCTATATCAAATATTAGAGAAATTTCATTTCTTCTAAACTTCTCTCCATTTTTATGTCTTCTGAAAATTTTGTTACACTAGGAGATTAAAAAGTTATACTCCCTTATTGCCAGTTTCCTATTTATTAAATGACACATTTCAACAAAAAACTCAGATTAAAAAATGGTCAGCATTTGCTGTGACTAGGGCTAGAAAGAAGGAATAAAAAGGATACCAGGATAAACAAGAATTTTCCTAACTTCTCTTTCATTCTCTCCTAACTTCCCACCCAAAAGTCCATCTTAAATATAGTTTAAGAGTATTGGAGAGGACTGAAGGATGCAGAATGAAAGGACAGGTTAATATTAGAAATGCCACTGTGGGAGACTCTCAGGAAAGGTTTCAATCTTCACCTGCAGTTTCACTTAAATCACACCAGGTAAAGAATCATTGTGACTCAGTGGTTGATGCAACAATCTGGAAACTCAGGACCTGCAAGCTTTGGCCATATGTCTGACATTTGTTTTCCACAAGTGAGCTAAATCATGTTCACTCACTGTTCTTTATTTAGCTTTCATCTATTAATGAAGAAAATGACATGAAATTACTTCCCAGGCTTGTGGAAAAAAAAAAAAAGAACAGAACTCACAAAGAGCTATAAAATGCTGTGAAAGCCATAACAAAGGTAGCTTTCGTGAGTATAGATGTGAACATACCCCAAAAGGTAAAATTTTCACACATATTTAAAGCATTAATTTTACCTGAGCTAAGGGGAAATAAGGTACTATGAACATGAAATAAGGAGATCACCCTGAAACCTCTTTTGGATTATTAAACTCCTTTCCACTCATATTTTCACAAAAGTAGTAAGAGAGATTTTTAAAAGAATGAAATTTAGCTTTCTTCTCATTCCTCCTGTACTTACCCAGAGTGATGTAGTGAGTAGAAAAAGGGCCTAACGAGATGAAGCAGGAGGTAAAAAAGTACAATACCCAGAAATCATTAACTCTATTTAACCAGTTATTTTGTGTTTCATTTTTCTTCTTTTTGAGACAGAATCTCGCTTTGCTGCCCAGGGTGGAATGCAGTGGCATCAGGGCTCATTGCAGCTTCAACCTCCCAGGTTCAAGCAATCCTCCCACCTTAACCTCCCAAGTAGCTGGGACTACAGGTGCACAACACCACACCTGGGTAATTAAAAAAATTTTTTTGTAGAGATTGGGTCTCACTATGTTGCCCAAGTTGGTCTCAAACTCCTGGTCTCAAGCAATTTTCCTGTCTCAGCTTCCCACAGTGCTGGGACTGCAGGTATGAGCCGCTGTGCCTGGGCTATTTTGTGTTTTATATGAGCAAGTATATAGTACACCACTGCTGAAGATTATCTCATTAAGCCAGCAACAAGTGGCTTTCCTAAAAGAGGAAACTGATGCTTAAACAGGTTAAGCAACTTAACCTGAACAAGAAATAGAGCAGGTTTTTGAACCTTCATTTCTCTGACTTCAGAGTCCATGCTCTTTATTACTACCATATTGTTTCAAGAAAAGCAGAGTTGGCCGGGTACGGTGGCTCAGGCCTATAATCCCAGCACTTTGGGATGCCAAGGCGGGCAGATCCTGAGATCAAGAAATAGAGACCATCCTGGCCAACATGGTAAAACCCCGTCTCTACCAAAAATACAAAAATTAGCGGAGCATGGTGGTGCACACCTATAGTTCCAGCTATTTGGGAGGCTGAGGCAGGAGAATCGCTTGAACCTGGAAGGCAGAGGTTGCAGTGGGCCAAGATCACACCAATGCACTCCAGCCTGGTGACAGAGCAAGATTCCATCTCTAAATAAATAAACAGAAAGAAAAAGCAGCATTTACTTATGGAATAAATGTCAACTGAACCTCTCCTGAAAGTTTATCAGAAGTCAGGGTACTCTGGAGATTCTCCCTATCTCCCCCATGGCTATATGGGTTATGTTGTGACATATCCACATATTGCTGCCTGTCTGCTTAATGTTCTTTTCTTTCCTTTAAAATGATTTTTTTTTTTTTTAAATTTCATAGATCTGGGGCTTTGCCATGTCAGCCAGGCTGCTCTTGAACTCCTGGCCTCAAGTGACCCAACCATCTCAGCCTCCCAAAGGCTGGACTTACAGGCATGAGCCACTGAGCCCATCCCAATGTTCTTTTCTTGACCAATCAGATCTTTACACTTTCTACACTCTCTTGAGGCTTCAAAACGCTAATTCTACCCCATGGCATACATTCAGCTTTTGCCCTTGCTGCATGACTATTTCTAGTTTCCAAATTCAGATTCCTAGGAGTGCAAAATGATTGGCCCAGACCATCTTCTTATACCAGGATATAGATTGCTGGCCACCCTGTATGGACTGATTAACTTCTCAAGTGCCCAAATACTTGGCTGTGACAGACGATGGGCAGAGCAGTAAATTTCCTTGAGAACTATAGTTAAATCTCCCAAACAAGATCTGCCTCCTTCCCCCTAGCTTTTTTTTTTTCTGAGATAGGGTCTTGCTCTGTTGCCCAAGGTAGAGTGCAGTGGTACAATCATGGCTCACTGCAGCTTGGAACTCCAGGGCTTAAACAATCCTCCCCACTCAACCTCCTGAGTAGCTGGAACTACAGGTGCATCCCGCCACACCTGGCTAATTATTTTATTTCATAGAAACGGGGTCTCACTATATTGCCCAGTCTGGTCTTGAACTCCCAGGCTCAAGTAATCCTCCAGCCTTGGCCTCCAAAAGTGCTGGAATTACAGGTGTGAGCCACTGGACCCGGCCTCCTTTTCCTTTGAGTTACCTGTGTCTATTAATGATATTGCCATTCTTCCCACAACCTCAGTTGAAATTCTAAAATAATTTTTAAATTCAGATTTAACTTTGTGGAAAAAGTAATGCATGCACATGGTAAAATATTCATAATGTAAGAGTATACAGGTTAGAAATTGTCTCCTTTCTACCAAAGATTCTGAAGACTCTCCTGGAGGCAACCATAGCTAAGTTTTTAAAGTACTCTTCAGAAATATTCTATGTATGTTCAATTTAAATTATTCTCATTTAGATATTATATAACTGGAAGAATATAAACACAATGTGTGCCTTGCTTTTCTTATTTACAATATCTTCGGTCCTAGTCCATGTTAGCACATATAGATTTTTCCTCCTTTTTTTTTTTTGAGACAGGGTCTCCCTCTGTCATCCAGGCTGGAATGTAGTGGTGTGATCATGGGTCACTGCAGCCTTGATCTCCTTGGCTCAAGTGATCCTCCCACCCCAACCTCCCAAGCAGCTGGGACCACAGGCACATGCCACCATGCCCAGCTATTTTCTTTTTATTTTTGTAGAGATGAGGTCTCGCTATGTTGCCCAGGCTGGTTTCAAACTCCTGGGCTCAAGTGATCCTCCTGACTTAGCCTCCCAAAGTGTTGGATTTACAGGTATGAACCACGGTGTCTGGCCTTCAACCTTCTTACCTGTTCTGTAAGAAAGTCACCCCCCCAGTTCTATGAGTTCTTTCAAAGTCTCATTCACTTACATCTTTGTATTTGTATTTGTTACTTTTTTTTTTTGAGACAGAGGCTTGCTCTGATGCCTAGGCTGGAGGGCAGTGGTGCACTCAGCTCACTGCAACCTCTGCCTCCCAGGTTAAAGTGATTCTCCTGCCTCAGCCTCCCAAGTAGCTGGGATTACAGGTACCTATCACTACTCCTGGATAATTTTTGTATTTTTAGTAGAGATGGGGTTTCCCTATATTGGCCAGGATTGGTCTCAAACTCCTGACCTCAAGTGATCCGCCTGCCTTGGCCTCCCAAAGTGCTGGGATTACAGGTGCGAGACAGGGCACCTGGCCTGTACTTCTTACTTTTATTTTTGTTGCTCCATGTACTGGCTCCTGATATCTCTCATTCCCTTCTCTCTCCTTATTAATTTACAATTTATCAAAAAAGCACCAGATTAATATTTTCCTCATTTCCATAATTTCCTCATTTTGCTCCTATCCTCAGAAACCTCTTATGGCTCCCATGCCTACAGTCTCAACATCTTCCAGACCCTTGACTACTTTGGAGCTTGCCCATCTATACAAATGTTCTACTTCAAACTTCTGCTTTGCCAACTTCATGCTTTTTTATCAATTCTCTTGCCGGGGTGTTCGACTTCCTGTTCAAACCTCTGTGACCACCTCATGCTGACAGCCCAGTCCACAATTCTCTCTCCTCAGAATTGTTAAACTGTATCACTCTTTGACATTTATTAACTTAAAGTAACTAAGAATTTATTGTTTATCCTGTCTCCTGAACTAGATGTTCATTCCTTAGGAGAAAGAGCTACCTCTGAAACATTTTTGTATCTAACACACATAGCATAAATCCTCATATGCTAATATGTTCAAAAACCATCTCTAGATTGAAACAAGACCTAAATGTAAGAAAAAGAAAAAGCTAGCCAGATGCCAAGAAAAGCACTGCTAAACCTTTCCAAAGAGTTGGCCGGGAGCTGTGGCTCACCCCTGTAATCCCAGAACTTTGGGAGGCCGAGGCGGGTGAATCATTTGAGGTCAGGGGTCGAGACTAGCCTGGCCAACATGGTGAAACCCCGTCTCTACTAAAAATTCAAAAAAATTAGCTGGTCATAGTGGTGGGGGCCTGTAATCCCAGCTACTGGGAGGCTGAGGCAGGAGAATCACTTGAACCCAAGAGGCGGAGACTGCAGTGAACCGAGATCAAGCCACTGCACTACAGCCTGGGCAATTGAGCGAGACTCTGTCTCAAAAAAAAAAAAAAAGAAATTCCTGGAGATACTTTACATAAATTTTCCCAAACCTAGCAGCAGATGCCAAAGGTAGCTGGTGATAACTCAAGAAACTCTCAAATGTTGCAAGAGAGAGAAAGAAGCTTGCCAATAAGAGGAAACGTTTAAAAAAAAAGACTAAAAACACCAGCCAAAATAGGACTCAATACCTTAAACTAAGTAATGCTTCTCATCCAACATTATAGCACACTATACTAGACTGTTACACAATTTGTCCAGCATATAATCTTTACCGATCACTGTCTGGTTGGTACATTCTTTTGACATATCAAAAGTGGAGGCACTCCTGATTATCTATTCATTTATCTTCCTACAGTCGAATTTCTCTTCCATTTCTGAGGGTCATCTACAGTGAGCATGATCAAGCCCTGATTCTGGCCTTTTCTCACATCTCATGAAACTTCAGTCTATCTAGTTAAAGTAAAATACACAGACCCTTTTTTCAAATAAAGTTTACCTTAGAAATTAAACTATTCCTTTAAGTGAATTTTTGAAATACAGAGCAAAACTGTATCTCTTTGCATGCACATACATATATAAAGGCATGGGAAAAGATTTGGAAAGACATAACTCAAAGTGCTTCTTTTCTTTCTCTTTCTTTCACGTGAAGTGCTTATTTCTTTTTTCTCTTTTTTTTTTTTTTGAGATGGATTTTCGCTCTTGTTGCCCAGGCTGGAGGGTAATGGTATGATCTTGGCTCAATGCAACCTCAGTCTCCCGAGTTTAAGCGATTCTCCTGCTTTAGCCTCCCGAGTAGCTGGGATTACGGGCATGCACCACCATGCCAGGCTAGTTTTTTGTGTTTTTAGTTGAAATGGGGTTTCTCCAAGACCAGCCTGAGGTCTCGAACCCCTGACCTCAGGTGATAGGCCCGCCTCGGCCTCCCAAAGTGACCAATCCAAAGGGATTAACAGGCGTGAGCCATAGTGTCCGACCTTTTTAGACGGAGTCTCGCTCTGTTGCCCAGGCTGGAGTGCTGCGGCGCCATCTCGGCTCACTGAAATATCCATATCCATTTCCATTTCCCCGGTTCAAGCAATTCTGCCTCAGCCTCCGGAGTAGCTGGGACTACAGGCATGTCCCACCACACCCACCTAATTTTTGAATTTTTGGCAGAGACAGGGTCTGAAGTGCATAGTTCTTGGGTGGATATATTAGTTGGATTACTTTAAGAAAAATATTTTTCTTTTTTTTTTTTTAAGAAGTAAATGAATTGTATCCTGTTACTCACACCTATTTTCTTACCTTTTTTTTTTTTTTTAAGACAGGCCTCACTCCCGTCTCCCAGGTTGGATCACCATCACGGCTCACTGCAGCCTCTGCCTCCTGGGTTCAGGTGATCCTCACATCTCAGCCTTTCAAAGTTCTGGAATTACAGGCGTGAGCCACCACGCCCAGCCTACACCTATTTTATTCAACGAGTTTTTCACTAAATTCCATGGTGTTCCTAACTTTTATCTAAGAAAGTATTCTACCACTGATATTTCCTATTATAACCAAATTCCCTGACCACTGTGCTCTGTAAAAAAAAGTTTGTGGGTATAAATGACCTAAGTCAGTTCACAGGTCAAGTTCTTTCAGTTCTGTCACACTGTGAAAGGTCACTGTTGTTAAAGTAAAATAACTTGTGTTCTAGTTACGGCTCTGCTAAGAATATGCTGGGGGATGTCAGAAAGCCATTTTATTTGTAAAATGATGAGTTAGACCAGAATACATTCTCTGACAGAAGTTTACAAGGATGAATAAAGACTTATAGGCCAGGCGCAGTGGCTCACGCCTATAATCTCAACAATTTCAGAAGTCGAGGGGTGAAGATCCCTTGAGCACAGGAGTTCGACATCATTCTGGGCAACCTAGTGAGACCCCCTTCTCTACCAAAAATAAAAATATAAATTAAAAAAATGTATTAGTTGGGCTTGGTGACGTACTGAGGCAGGAGGATCCCTTGAGTCCAGGTGTTCAAGGATGCAGGGAGCCGTGATCATAGCACTGCACTTCAGCCTGGGCGACAGAGCAAGACCTTGGCTGGCTCCATTAAAAAAAAGAAGAAAAAAGAAAAAGATTTATAAAGATTTAATAGATTTACAAAGTCTGTTCTACGGGGGAAAAGTTTCCCATTCATTTCTGAACTGCTGTGAACCTAAAGACAGGAAGACAAATTCCCTTCAGTTCGGCAAACACAAGAGTTCCCACTACCGCATCGTCTGTGAAGAAGGCACTCCGAACCTCAGGCGCTCAGTCGCCAGGTTTTAGAGAATGCGCAAAGAATAAAAGTCTGTTACCCAGGAAGCGTTTCGCTTCCCTTCGCTGGAGCCACGTTCAAGGTGCCAAAGCCTAACTGCTGTCCACTCTCAGCAATGTTAGCAAAATGAGCACCTACCTGCTGCGAACGTGGCGGTGACACTACTACAGTTCCCGGCCTGCCTCCCGCCCGCCCCCGGCCCGTCCCCGCCTGTCCCGGCTCCTGGACTCCACAGGCCGCGACTTGTAGTCCGAGCCTACGGCTGGCGGCGGCGTGGGACTCTTGAAAATTGCTTTTCCTCCTTAGTAGGCGGTGAGACCGCAAATTCCAGCAGAATTCTACTCTCACCGACTAGGACTTGCCCGGCTCAGAGTCGCATTCCCTTCACTGGGCAACCATCTCACCTCCCAATGCTACTCCGACTTCTGAGCACCCCGAACGGGGCCACGCCCCGGAAATGGAGTCAGGTCTCCAGGCCGCCCGCAGAAGCGCCTTCCAGCCACTCCAAGACGGGCTGGGACCCGCGGGGCGGGGTTGGGGGCGTGACCTGGAGGCGGGCGGGGGTGGATCGGCGGGCGCAGCGCTTGGGGCGGAGCCGCAGCGCGAGCCCGCGCATCTGGGTGGCGGCGGGGACGCGCCCGTTGGGAGAGGCGGCTGCGGCTGCGGCTGCTGGCGGGGGGGTGGGGGGGGAGGAAGAACCGGGAAGGGGGGGCAGGGCGAGCGGAGAGCTCTGTTCCTGAGGTGGCGGCGGCGGCGGCGGCGGCGGCGTCGTCTACGACGGAGGAGGAGGGCGGGGAAGGAGGATGGAGCAAGCTGGGGGTTGGGGTTGGCGCTAGCCGCAGCGGCTTGTCTCGTACTGTGGGAGAGTGGCGGCTGCTTCTGGAAGTTGTGGTGTCGCGATCCCCGGTGCCGCCGCAGCCGCCGCCTGGGGCGGTGGGAAGGAGGAGGGAGCCGCGGGGCTTGGCGGGGGTCGGGAGGGAGGGACGTGCTGGGGGAGCGAGCTGGGGAAGACGGAGCGGGCTCTGCGCCGGGCGGGCGGGCGGCGGGGGGGCCAGCGACCGCAACCGGGGGGACGCGGGAGGATGGAGCAAGTGGAGATCCTGAGGAAATTCATCCAGAGGGTCCAGGCCATGAAGAGTCCCGACCACAATGGGGAGGACAACTTCGCCCGGGACTTCATGGTGAGTCTCTCCCCTCGCTGTCGCCCTGTCTCGCCGGCGCCGGAGCCCATCACTGTCTCTCCCGGCCCGGCCGCCAGTGCTTTGTGTACCTCTGTGAGGAGAGCGGCGGAGGGGGCGCGCACCAACCCGGCGGTACGGGTGGACTCGGAAGCCGGCGGGAGGCGAGACCTTCTCCTTCCCTCGGCCTCCTTTCTTCTCCCGTGTTCGCGACCCACGCGCGGGCGCCCGGGACGCGAAGGGAGCGGCCGCGCGGCCGAGCCCGCAGCCTGCACCGCGGCTCGCGACCACCTATTGTTTACCCGGTCGGGAGCCGGAGGCTAGTGAGGTGCAGGCCGGCGGGACGGAGGGGGCTCGCGTTTCCACACCTCCCCGCCCAGTCCGCTCCTCCCTGGAGGGTCGAGGCAGGATCTGGCTGTGACCCGGAGGAGTGCAGATCGCGACTGACAGAGGGACAGGGGACGGGGGGATTGAGGTTAGCACTAATTCCTGGGGTCCCTTTGCTCCAGCTGGTCTCAAAGCGGGCGAAGTAGGACTTCTGTTTCTGGCGGTGCAGTCATGATCTCCAACGCTTGGGAAAGGATTGTCCATAAGGAATCTCATGGGTTTACCTAATTTGCATTTACCCGCGTCTTCTCTCCTGAGACCCAGGTTTGAAGTGGTCTTGGGGGTCCGAGTGACTCTAGGTTCAGGGAGTAAGTGTGGGTGGGGGGGATTATCCTGAAGGAAGCTGATTTCGGACTCCCCAGGGGATGTTGCCGAAGGCGGAGGGGATGTGACTATCACTTCCTATCCGGGGTGGGGGTGGGGAACTTGGGAACAATAGTCCTGGTGGGGCGGAGGCAACGCTAAGGGCCGAAGCCCTGAACTGGGAGATAACCTTCCCGGTGCCCCCCCTCGCTCCGCCGCCCCCCACTTTCCGCCCTCTGCTTGTGCAAGCAGGCTTGAGAGGAGGTGAAGGTTAAAAGTCTTATTCGTGAAATTGGTCTAGATAACGCTGTTGCTCCAGCTCACTATGAGGGGGTCAGATCCGAAGGCGTGGGACCAGAAGTCGACTTCCTACATTATCGACCCCCCACCCCCGCCTCTTTTATTTTCTGCTGGACACTGTTCCCTCTAGGGTTGTTTCCCGGCTTAGGAGGCGGTGGTTGCGGCTGCTGCTCCTACGGATATTGCGCAAGACTGGGGCGTTGGAAACCCTGTAGGTCTGGGGAATGGAAAAGGAAGTGGGACTTTGGGAAGTGGTTGCTCCTTAGCCTTGGTGGGGATTGGGAATAGGAAAACAGCTAGGGAAAATTTTTATTCTGGATAAGATAAACCTCCAAGAATAATGACTTAACTCTGAAATTGGATTATGAAAAGGATACACAGTTAATATCTTTAAAATGAATGGGCAGCAAACATTGGCTAGTTTTTATTTAAAAGTGCAGTAGTTTTTATGGTACAGGTGATATGACTTAGTAGTGAAATACTTTTTCACGTTTTAAAGAGATTTCGGTCTAGTAAAGCTTTAGCGTTAAATTTTTAACAGCTTATAAAATAGGTCCTTGACCTTAACACTATATTATAGTAGTAGTATCGTTGAGCTTTGTGATTCCTGCATCCCCAGACCAATAATAGAGGATGGAAGTAAAGTTCTCTCAGTATCTTTTGAAGATTGAAAATAAAAGTTAAATAATCTAACTTATTCCTTATTAAAAATAAAAATATTCCTTATATTTAAACATTTGCTGTTGATATTTACCGTACTTTTGAAAAATTACTTTTTGATCTGAAAGGGTTAAGAGGGCATTTTCCCTTTTTACTGTTGAGAGTTTTTCATTGCGTTGATATCTTTTGAATGGTGTCATTTATGGTAATTGGATGGCATCCCCTTTTTTACCACTTTCTAAAACGTTGGTTTGTTTTTTTTTGAGAGGGGGGTCTCATTCTGCGCTCTGCGACTCAGGCTGGTGTGCGGTGGTACAATCTCAGCTCACTGAAACCTCCGCCACCCAGGTTCAAGCATTCTCCTGCCTCAGCCTCCCAGGTAGCTGTGATTACAGGTGGCAAGTCACCATGCCTCGCTAATTTTTGTATTTTAGTAGAGATGGTGTTTAGCCATAATGGCCAGGCTGGTCTCAAACTCCTGATCTCAAGTGATCCACCTGCCTTGGCCATCCAAAGTACTTGGATTACAGGCATGAGCTACCACACCTGGCCTAAAACTAGTATTTTACCATCTTATTTTGGTTATGGAAGAAGAGATGATGTGGTCCCTGGTCATTTCTTGTTTGCATGCTAGTTATCTTGTTATCCCTAGGCATATCCTATCAGGAAGGAGCATTGTTTGGTGATGCAGGCCATCAGGACAGGTGCCCAGCCTCTGAACTCCTATACTGGGGAAGTAGCCTTAGGGTTCATGCTTTGTGGATGAGTCAGGGATTCCTATTGGAGAGTTCATTTTTTTTTTTGAGAAGGAGTCTCACACTGTGTCACCCAGGCTGGAGTGCAGTGGTGCAACCTCGGCTTGTCCGCCTCCTGGGTTCAAGGGATTCTCCTGCCTCAGCTTCCTGAGTAGCTGAGATTATGCACTCGCCATCATGCCTGGCTAATTTTTGTATTTTTAGGGGAGACAGGATTTCACCATATTGGCTAGGCTGGTCTCAAACTCCTGATCCGCCCTCCTTGGTCTCCCAAATTGCTAGAATTACAGTCCACCACTCCCGGCCGAGAGTTCATTTCTCAAACACTAAATGAGTTTCTTTTTTTTCCCATAATACCTAGGTATAGCTAGGTGATTCTACATTGGAGATTTGATGACTAAAGCTATTCTTTTATAGGGCTTGTTTTTTTTTTGTTGTTTTTTTTTTTTTTTTAATTTTCTGGCTTGATAAGCAATAGCTGTAATTAAGGCTGCTGGTAGTTGGTGCTGCTTTTTCCCCTGACTGGAAGACTCGAGAGGAACTATGTTCCTCTGGCACGGAAAGAGGGAAAAAAAGATCAGCTGATAGATTCTAACTATTCTTAAATTCTGATGTGGATTAGAAATGCATTTTAAAATCTTGACATTTTATGACTGAGCCTTAGAGATAATGTAGCTGATATAACTATCCCATTTATAAAGTAATAATGTTTATTCCAAATTTGGAAATTAATAGAGTACTAATAATGCCTATGCTTAGACCACAGTTTGAATGAACACTCCACTTCCCTGACTCCAGTACGATGCTCTTTACACTCTATCTAGCCGTCCTATGGTGTCATCATTCAAAGGCTGCCTCTTAATTTTTTGTTGTTGTGTTTTTGAGATGGTGTCTCACTCTGTTACCCAGGCTGGAGTGCATTACTGTGGTCCTGGCTGACTGCAGCATCAGCCTCCCTGGGCTCAGGTGATCCTCTCACCTCAGTCTTCAGAGTAGTTGGGACTATCTGGAGCCCACGTCACCAAGCCCATCTAATTTTTGTGTTTTTTGTAGAGACAGGGTTTCCCTATGTTGCCCATGCTGGTCTTGAACTCCTGGGCTCAAGCAATCCATCTGCCTTAGCCTCAAAGTGCTGGAGTTACAGGTGTGAGCCACCATGGCTGGCCTACTACCTGGTGACTATCTTATATCTTAATTCTGTTTCTTTATGGTTGAGTATTTAGGCCATTCTACTTTCAGTTGTTACATATAATAATTCTGTGATTAACATTTATGCTGAAACTTTTACGTTTTTCACTGTTGTATAAGATAGCTTCCCAGTATTACTAGGTAGAAGTATATAAACATTTAATACATGTTCATAAACTTGAAAAAGTTTTGTCAATTTATACAAGTCAGTAATGTATGAATGTTCATATAATTATCTTGATCTTTATTTGATGGTTGAAAACTGGTATCTTTGAATTTCTTGATTACTATTGAGGGTAGAAATTTTCCACTTGCCATTAACTACTCTGTGAGGGTCTACTCCTGGCGTTGGCTGCGCCCCATACTGTGAAAGAGGTGACAACTAAGGTACCCAGATTGTGTAAAATTGTCTTGGCCAGATGGTTGTTTGCATGTTGAAAACATGTTAATTTGTGGCTGATCCAGAACTTGATTTTAATTATCTCTACTTTTAGTATTTGCAAAATGAGAGATAAAGGTGTAAAGTAGGGTGGTGCACATTCATGTCTGACAGACACCTGGTGTTATTCCCTAGACTCCCTCTGATGGCTGGGGGTTGGGGGGGGTGGTCCTGGACCATATTTTGAGAACCACTGGGCTAATACATGGTAAATGATAAAGGTTATACTGGGAAAGTTAGGTAGAGGTCTTTTTGTGAATTATCTTACATCTATGCTGTATGTAGATTTTATTCTACAGACCGATCGGCATTGTAACTCCTAGTGTCATGGAGAAACTAAGGTGATGTTAAGAAAATAGACACGCTGGCCCACTCCAGAGTCGTTCCCCCACTCTCACCTTCTCCAGCCTCCTCCTTGAGTTGTACTCTGAACCTTCACTTAATCACAAATGTTCTGGTAGAAAATGTAAGAATCATTGGTCTGGGTTTCTGGAGCACTACTGAGTCTTCTAAGAAAGGTAAAACAGTTGTTTGTGTTTTACAAAGTTGATTCTGATGGCAATATGAAGGGTGGCATTTTGGAAGCTGTTGAAATATAAGAAATGAGATGGGGAAACAGAGTATACAACATATCTGATAAGAATTAAGAAAGGAGTTTTGTTTGTTTTTTTTTTTGAGATGGAGTTTCGCTCTTGTTACCTAGGCTGGAGTGCAGTGGCGTGATCTCGGCTCACCGCAACCTCCGCCTCCTGGGTTCAAGCAATTCTCCAGCCTCGGCCTCCTGAGTAGCTGAGATTACAGGCACGCACCACCATGCCCAGCTAATTTTTTGTATTTTTAGTTGAGACAGGGTTTCACCATGTTTACCAGGATGGTCTCCATCTGTTGACCTCGTGATCCACCGCGCCCGGCCTAAGAAAGGAGTTTTAATGATTCAGTAGATGTGGGTAGTAAAGAAGAATAGAGTATAGTATTACGACTCCCAAAATGTCTAGTTTGGTCTCTGTCACCCAAGCTAAAGAATACCATTTGGTAGAGTAAGGAGTGAGGGAGGAGAAAAAAGTAGAGGAGACCAAACAATATTGTAGGAGGAAGTTTCAAGGGAGAAGAGGATAAATTTAATTTTCATCATGTTAAAACTGAGGTGCCTATGAGACATCCAGTAGAAATGTAGAGCTCAAGATTTCTGACAGGACGGAGTTAAAGATGTAGGCATCATCATATAAGCATGTAAGAAGAGATAGTTGACAGCATGGGAGTGAATGATCTTATTCCAACAAACTTGTAGAGTGACCCCCTGTAGGTTGAAGAACATCAGTCTTAAAAGAACAGCCAAAAGAAGGATGTACTAGTGTTTGTTCCTGAGAAGATGTGGTCAAGGTGGAGGGAGGAGAACCAAAGATGTCAGAAAAGCCAAGGAGAGTTTCAAGAAAGGAGGTAGTACCAGAGTCAAATAATTCTGGGAGGACTGGTAAGCTGAGGTTGAGAAAGTACCCATTCCATTTGGCATGTAGGAGTGCTTTGGTGACTGGAAAAAGCAATTTGGGTTGGGGTATGGGAAGAAGCCAGATTACAGTGGCTTGAGAAGACCACTGGTGAAGGATGGGTTTAGTGTCTTTCTGTTTCTTTTAACATTTTGAAAGTAGATGGTGGGAGCTGGAGGAAGTCTGAAGGAGAGTGCCCCTCCCACTGCCTTTTTTTTTTTTGTTTTAAAGAGAGAAATAGAGAATATTTTTAATATTATTTCTTGTCTATGTGTATATCCTCGTTTTTTTTTTTGTTTTTTTTTTGACAGAGTCTTGTTGTGTCGCCAGGCTGGAGTGCAGTGGTGTGATCTCAGCTCACTGCAACCTCCACCTCCTGGGTTCAAGCAATTCTCCTGCCTCAGCCTGCCAAGTAGCTGGGACTACAGGTGCACACCACCACGCCCAGCTAATAGTAGAGATGGGGTTTCACCATGTTTGCCAGGATGGTCTCGATCTCTTCACTTTATAATCCCCCCACCTTGGTCTCCCAAAGTGCTGGGATTATAGGCTTGAGCCACCACGCCCAGCAATGTGTATGCCCTCTTTGGCCTGAAAAAATCTTATGCTACAATCTGTATAAGTATAAATATTTTTTTCATTGTTTCTTTAACTATTCGGTGTTGTAGCTTATAGGTTTAAAAAAATTATTAACAGCTTTACTGAGATATAAGTACCTACCATAAGATTTATTCATTTAAAGTATATTATTCATTAGTTTTTTATTATATTGATGAAGTTATGTAACAATCACCATAATCAATTTTAGGACATTTTCTCCACTTTCTGTACCCATTAACAATCACTCCCCACCTTCCCACCAGCCCCAGGCAACCACAAATCTACCTTCTATTTCCATAGATTTAAGTATTTTAGACATTTTATATAAATAGAATCATATAATATGTGGTATTTTGTGACTGACTCCATTTAACCTGATGATTTCAAGTTTCATCTATGTAATAGTATTGATTAGTAGTACTTTTGGTCTTTTTATGGCTGAATAATATTCTATTATATAGATACCACGTTTTGTTTATCCATTCATCATATTGATGGGCATTTGAGTTGTTTCCACTTTTTGGCTAATATGAATAATGCTACTGTGAATATTTGTGTACAAGTTTCTGTGTGGATGTTTTCAGTTATCTTGGGTATATATCTAAGTGTGGAATTGCTGAGTCACGTGATAACTCTATGTTTAACATTTTCAGGAACTGCGAGACTGTTATCCAAAGCTGCTGCACATTTTACATTCCAACCAGGAGTGTACGAGGGTTCCAGTTTCTCTACATCTTCACCAATACTTGTTGCTTTATATTATAGACATCCTACTGGGTGTGAAGTGGTATCTTCTTGTGATTAGCTTGTAAGATTTTGTATGTGTTAATTTGTCTTTCAAAGCTAGAGTGATAGGAAATATTTTTCAGTCCTTGCCTTTGAGCTGATCTTAGTGCTTTCCCAGTGCCACTGGTTTAGTTATGGTTTTCTTATCCATCCTTTGATGAGTATTCACTTAAACATATTTATATTTTAACATCAGAAGTGGAAGTGAACTTTTAAGTAACTCTCCCAGACATGGTTCACTGAGACAGTAAACTAAAAATTTACTCTGAGCGGTCTCAAGAATGTTTTACTGTGTTTACTTTCAAAATATATTAGCTTTTTTCCATCAATATTTGAAATTTAGCTTGGAAAAAGGATTTTTAAAGGATGAAACTGAAAGTAAGACATTAACATTTAGATAGATGTAGGTTTTTTTGTTCGTATGTTAAATACTTCTGTGTTTTTATAGTGCTCAGTTTGTTAGATTCATAAACATTTACATTTCTGTCTTCCCCAGACTGAAAACCTCCAAGGCTAGAGACTGGGACTTAATTATTTCTGTATCCCCATTGCTTAATATAGTGCTTGGCATTTAATAGGCACTAATGTCCATTGCGTGTACAGAAATTGTAGACGAGCTTAATGCTGTAAGACAGATTTATTATTCAGGTGAATTCTTCAGTGGTCCAAGGGTTTGTCTTTTAGACCAGCATGAGAGCTGCTTCTCCCCCTCCTACACAGATGTGTTCATATAACTCTAGTTGTATTTTCAGCATCCACTGAAAAAGAAAATATAAGAGCTACATTGAATTAAAATATTTAAAATAAATACGATTTTATTAGCTGCAGTTTCTTAAGGTAGCTTCCCTACTTGTGCATCCCATACCCCATGAATCATACTTCGTTGACATTATCTTAGGGTATTAATTTCAACACAAAATTAATGTCTAATTTTAAAGTTTTGGCTTTGGACTTAATAAAATCAGATGTGTCATTGGTATCTCTTCAAAAATGGTGAATTTGTGAATATTTAGAGAGTGACAAGTGGCGATACCTGTTTTCTCTCCTTGCCTCTGGTTTCTTTCCTCATCCAGGAAATCCTTTCCTCAACCAGAAGAAATCCAGTCCATTCCACATATCATACTCACTTTCCTAAAATACTGCTTTCAAGTAGTGGCATCAGGAGATGTGGGCTGCACTGGAAGCATGATTTAATTTTTATTATATAAAATAAAAGTTAAGAAAAAAAACGCCCCTTTGATAACCATTACAATTATTGGACAAGCATCTGATCCAAGTGCTGCTTTTCTTTTCAAACTGTAATTATATGTCTGTCTTTCTAATTTAGATTCCCTGATTTTTCCCTTCTCAGCTCCCCCCAGTTATATATATATATATTTTTAATAATAATAAAAAAAAGGCTTCACCTGGAAGCTTCCCCGTATTTTGTAATTTTACTCCTAGTTGAGAATCACAAGGCCTGTAGGATAAAGTCTTTACTTTTTAGTCTGGCATTGCAGAGCCTTCTTTTTTGTTGTTGTTATTTATTTTTATTTTATTTTTTTCTTCCAGAGCCTTCTTAACATGTCACATTACCTTCCCAGTGTTAAACTTCTATACTCTGTGGTATGTATCCTCTCTTCCCTTTGAAGTAAGCTATTCTTGGTCCTTGAGCATACCTACTAAATTAATGAAATCTTGCTTATCTTTGGTTGTACTATTGAACATACTTTTTCCCTTAGAAAGCTTCCTTTTTATTTTATAAACCAGTACTTGGAAGATGAGAAAGCTAAAAATTTAAAATGACTTTACCATGTTTACCAAAAACTCAGAAGCAAAAATGTGATTCTTACTTTCTAGAATAAAATTTTAGTGCACTTTATCTTAAAGCACTTGCTCTCCTTTGTAAAATTTGATCTTTAATACCATAAGAAAAAAAGCCTTTCATTAGATTTGAATCGAAAACTTGAAAAGTTAAATTAGGTGATATGCAATTTCTAAACCACTAGTCTTTTCCAAATATGAGTTGAACTCCTCTTCCAGCATTTTTTATTTCCTGTAGTATTTAAGTTTTTTAGATTCATGCAGTCAAACCTTGACAATTATCTCCTTCCTTCTGAAATCACACAAAAATCTTGTTTTCATTTGTACGGTATTGTAGGGTCTGTGGCTGGCTTATGGCAGATACAAGAAGCAAACAGCAGTTGCTCTTGAATTAAATTAAAATATTTAAAATAAATACGATTTTATTAGCTGCGGTTTCTTAAGGTAGCTTCCCTACTTGTGCATCCCACACCCCATGAATCATACTTTGTTGACATTATCTTAGGGTATTAATTTCAACACAATGTCTAATTTTGGAGAAAGTGGAATGTGGACTGTATTTGTCCATTTTCACACGGCTATGAAGAACTGGCTGAGACTGGATAATTTATAAGGAAAGGTTTAATTAACCCACAGTTCATCATGGCTGGGGAGGCCTCAGGAAACTTACGATCATGGTGGAAGACGAAGGGAAAGCAAGACAGCTTTCTTCACAAGGCAGCAGGAAGGAGAATGAATACACGGGGAACTACCAAACACTTAAAAAAAAAAAACCATCAGATCTTGTGGGAACTCACTGTCATGAGAACAACATGGGTGATTATAATTCAAGATGAGATGTGGTGAGAATAGAGAGTCTAATCATATCATGGACCATATTAATCTCAGAGGCTTTGGGAAGTGTGCTAATGCCTACATTTCCTGTAATAACTTTTTTAGATCTAATCGGCATTTTAAAAGCTATTTTAGCAAGATTTGAGTGACTACCCTGATAGGCTCTGAAGGAGTGCAAAGATTTGTCTCTGTTGTCACAGACTTGTGAGAAGCAGGGGGTAGGCTTCAGGGGATTCCTTGAACCCTTTTAAATAATATATAATACTTTGTATGTGTAAGCCCATTTTGGGGGAAGAAAGTTCATAGCTCTTAGTTTCTCAAGGGGTTTGGGTCCCAAAAGCCTTAGAACCTATAGATTCACGGGAAGATACAGGAGCTATACAGGCATTAATTTTTATCCTGGTCCTGCTGTGATTCTGAGCAGATTATCTAGAGAAGTTGGAGCTCTAATACATACCTGGAAAGACCAAGATAATACATATAAAGTTTCTAGCATAGTACATAGAAGTTTGTCGAAGAAATTAGAGATGTAATATTGTTCCATTGGAAGTATATTCAGAATTTAAACCAGAGAGACAGGAGAGCCTAAATCTGCCTGAATAGATCATGGACAATTTCGACAAAGATGCCACATTTGAGCTGGTTTTTGAAGGAAGAGTTTGTTAGGTGAACTAGGTGAGTAAGAGGCAGCAACACTTTCAAAGACCTGGAGAGAAATGGAGACAATAACTGTGAGTTTTAGATGGGAAGAACAGGGTGAATGCGTATAAAATAAGCAAAGCTCATGTACCCAAATAATGGGATTTCCAAAGGAATAGCAACTTCAATGCTGAGTTAATTTGAAATTGGCCGCTGTGTTCCTGAGTGTTTTGATGAGGAGTGTTTTGATGTTCCATTATTATGGCATAGTTATTTAATCTTACTGTAGGACCTTTTTTTTTTTTGAGAGGGAGTTTCGCGCTTGTTACCCAGGTTGGAGTACAATGGCGCGATCTCGGCTCACAGCAACCTCCGCCTCCTGGGTTCAGGCAATTCTCCTGCCTCAGCCTCCCGAGTAGCTGGGATTACAGGCACGCGCCACCATGCCCAGCTGATTTTCTGTATTTTTAGTAGAGATGGGGTTTCACCATGTTGACCATGATGGTCTTGATCTGTTGACCTCATGATCCACCCGCCTCGGCCTCCCAAAGTGCTGGGATTACAGGCGTGAGCCACCGGGCCCGATCCTGGACCTTTTAAGATGGAGTCTGTCACATGGTCAGTGTTCTTAAATCTGGTAATTTTACTTTATCTCAGGTATATAAAGCAGTACTCTGTGTTTACGTAGTTCTTAGATAACTAGATTAGTGTTTTTCATTGGTGTCTATCAAATCTGTTAAAAGTGCCCTATAGAAAGAAATTATATTTAAAAAAGCATTGAGGACTAAGACAGCTTATTTATGATAGTGGGTCTCTTGCTTAGTTTGGATTCCTCAGCAAATTGGGTTTTCCATAAGATGACTCTGAAGAGGTTTTGAGACCATGCATTTGTGACTAGAACCAACTTGAAAAGGGAGTTCTAGGTCACATGTTACAAAAACAGGAAGAATAGCGTTTCTAGACACCTTCTTTCCCATTGTGTATGTTAGTTTTACTCCTGACATAAACTCTTAGTGTTAGAAGGAACATAAAAACTGTTTAGAAATTAAGGAACTTGTTACTAGTCTTGCCATTAGAAAGGTGGCAGAACTGGGTTTGACCCAAGTTAGGAAAGCAGATGCTTTTTTATGACATGGTGCTGCTTAGGCCAACATTTGGATTCATAGGGAAAAGTCAATAAAGCTCCACCCCTGCCCTCCTAGAGTAGAGCATAAATATCCTGAAAAATTTTTAAAGTTTTCTGTCAGTATAGATTTTTTGTTGCAGCTTACTTCCAAAGCAGCTTAAGTGAAGAAAGAATTTATTGCAATGGAATACTGCCCTTGAGCAGGTTGAAGGATAAGAACCAAGAAGTAGAGAACCTGGGTGATTTTTCTCTCCATGCCAGCCTCTGTGTCTTTCTATGGTTTTCTAGTTTCTCTGTCTCTGGGCTGCTTGGATACTTCTCTTTGCTTCTCTGCTGCACACCTGTTTTACTCTTACCTCTCTCTGTATTTTGACTTTCACTGTTCTGGTGTTTTGGCCTTCACGTGCTGAATAAAGGCATCCCTTAGGGTAATCTAACCTGTCCCATTCACTTCTATCTCTGATTATGAGAAGAGCTCAGAATGACTAGCATTGCTACATCTTGTTTTCAACTTCCTGAAGAAAATAACCAACTTGCCAGTGAGATTGGTGTTGTATAAGGTTGTGAGCTTATTCATATGTGTGTAGAAGGAAGGAACTTTTTTAAGAGAAAGGAAGGGATGGCTTGATAACTAGGCAGGCAGCCCAAAGAGTGTCTAGTAGACAATCCTTGAAGCAAAATTGAAAAAACATTTACTATTTTAAGGTTTCAGCTCCATATGAACTCCACCCACCTTCTTTCAGAGAAGGAAAAAGAAGCACAAAGAGTCCTTGTGACTTGAGAGAACATTTTGTTGGCTCTGGAAGAGCATTATTTCACATTTACAGTTAGACACTAAACAGGCAAAATTTTAAGGTTTCTGCTTAGCAAACTAAAATTAAGATTATCTATAAGCTGCTTATTTATGGTACCTAAGATTTAAATTATAATTTTTCCAACACTAAAATATGAAACCTTCTTGCAAGGCAATACTGTTTTAAAGTTTGGGGTTTTATTTTTATCTTAAAAGACAGGGTCCTGCTTTGTCACAGAGGCGGGAGCGCAGTTGTGTAATCATATCTCACTGCAGCTTTAACTTCCTGGGCTCAAATGGTCCTCTCGCCTTACTCCTGAGTAGCTAGGACTACAGGCATGTGCCACCATACCCTACTAATTTTTTTTTTTTTTAACCTCTTGTAGAGATGAGGTCTTAATATATTGCCCTGGCTGGTCTCAAACTCGTGGCCTAATGTGATCGTTCCATCTTGGCTCCCAAAGTCCTGGGATTATAGGTGTGAGCCACTGCTCCTGGCCCTAAAGATCATTTTTATCAAACTAGTCACTATGATTTACTCCCTGAACATATATCAGAAATATATCACTATCTGAAAAACTAACATATTTTCTTCCCTATAGATTTTGCATTATTAAAATTAACCTAACTATAGTTCTTTTAGTTCATGAATTATCTAAAATTTATGTGTTATAATATTTCTTGTGTTTGCCTGGCTATTAGTGTGCCTGTCTTTGTGCCTGTGTATCTGCCTGCCTGCCTGCCTTTGTGCCTCCCTTTGAAATTTTATTTGCCTACTCACCTTTCTGTACCTACTCTGTCAGTTGGTTATCTGTACCTAAGATTGATTAACGTGTGTTAAAAAATGGATAGTAGAGATAGACTGGAAGGTACTTTGTAGTTTAGAAATATCCTGTAATTTACACCTAGTTGTTTGTAATTCATCTAATACAGTAAATAGATTATACAAGGGGACTTCAAAAAGCTCATGGAAAACTGGAATTAAATAAATAACTTATTTCTAAATGTTTATAAATAGATAAAAATTAAAAATATAAAATTTACTTCTCAGCATAAACTCCATCAAGATACTTTTATAAGTCATGATACACCAACCATTTAGTTTATCCCTAAGAACTAAGGGTCTTGTGTAAAAAACTCCCATGTTGATGCAGTTTTTTTACATTATTAACTGAAGAGTAATGAGTGCCCTTTAAAGACTTTTTGAGATTAGGAAACAAAAAGCAGAAGAAGCCAAATCAGGACTGTAAGGTGGATACCTGATGGTTTCCCATCTGAACTCTCACAAAATTGCCCTTGTTTGATACAGGGGAATGAGCAAGAGGAATTGTTGTTGTGGATAGAGAAGGACTCTGGTGATGTTTTCTGAGGTGTTTTTCTGCTAAAGCTTTGGCTGACTTTCTTGAAACACTCTCATAATAAGCAGATGTTATCATTCCTTGGCCCTCCAGAAAATCAACATGCAAAATGCCTTGAGCATCCCAAGAACTTGCCATGACCTTTGCTCTTGACTAGTCCATTTTTGCTTTGACTGGACCACTGCAATCTCTTGGTAGTCATTGCTTTGATTGAATTTGTCCAGGGTCATACTAGTAAAGCCATGTTTCATCTTCTGTTACAATGCTTTTTGTAAATGCTTCAGGATCTTGATGCCACTTATTTGTTTATTTTTTATCATTCATGCTGGAGTGCAGTGGCACAATCTCGGCTCATTGTAACTTCTGCTTCCTGGGTTCAGGAGATTCTCCTGCCTCAGCCTCCCGAGTAGCTGGGATTATAGGTGCACGCCACCACTCCTGGCTAATTTTTCTATTTTTTAGTAGAGACAAGCTTTCACCATGTTGGCCAGGCTGGTCTTGGACTCCTGACCTCAGGTGATCCACCCATCTTGGCCTCCCAAAGTTCTGGGATTATAGGCGTGATTGTTTAAAACTTACGTTGAAAGCTCTGCTCTTGCCTGTAGCTGATTTGGTTGCAGTGGTTTTGGCATGGATTAAGTGGAAAGTTTGTTCAACTTTAATTTTTCAGCCAGAATTGTATAAACTGAACAACTTAAGATGTCTATGGTGTTGGCTATTGTTTGTGCTGTTAATTGCGGGTTCTCTTCAATTAGGGCACAAACAAGATGAATTTTTCCTCAAAAATCAGTGTGGATGGTTTGCTGCTACAGGCTTCATCTTCAGTATGACCTTGTTCTTTCTTAAAAAGAAGCATCCATTTGTAAATTGCTGATATTTGGAGCATTCTCCCCATAAACTTTGTTTCACCATTCTTCTATCCAAGCTTCACCATAAATTTGATGTTTTGTTGTTGATTCAGTTTTTTAGCAGAATTCATGTTGCTCTGATAGGGGTTCCTTTCAGACTGATAATCTTATACTTCTTAGTTCAGATGAGATCCTGTTCATCAGACATGTTATAACAAGTTAGTATGAGTTTATGTTGGTGCAAAAAAATTGAAATCCATGCATTTTTTTTCATGATACATATACATTTTTTTCATGATACATATTGAACTTTTTGAAGACCCCTTATATGAATGCCCAGGAGTAACATAGGGTAGGTGGATATCAGTAATAGTATTTTGCAACTGGAATCATTAAACATGTTCAAATATTTATCTCCATACCCATTCACTGACATTATTAGATGGTGCATAACAGTAAAAAGTTTATTTTTTAAAATTACTTTATAATTTAGATTAAAATTTATTTATTTATTTATTTTCTTGAAAGAAAGAGAAAGGGGGAGAAAGAATAGGAGTCTTGTTCTATTGCCCAGGCTGGAATGCAATCTAAAAATAGGTATTGAAAACCTCTTTTATGCCGATAATTGTGCTTAACAGCGGAGACAGGAAGGAATAAGAGAAGAAAATAACTAACAGCCAACCAATATTTCATTTAAGTCTGTGAAATGCTATGCAAATGCTGAAGAGTGATTTACTTCCAATTATGTGGTCACTTTCAAAATAGGTGTAATGTGATACTGAGAAAAATGTATGTTCTGTAGACCTGGGGTGAAGAATTCTATAAATATTCTCTGAATTTACTTGTTCCAGGTCTGAGTTAAAATCATAGATGTCCCTGTTAATTTTATATCTCATTGATCCATCGAATATTAACAATGTGGTGTTAAAGTCTCCCGGTATTATTGTGCGGGAATCCAAGTCTCTTTATAAGTCATTAAGAACTTGTTTTATGTATCTGGGTGTTCCTATATTGGGGACATATATATTTATGATCATTGACTCCTATTGTTGCATTGATCCTTTTCCCATTATCTAATGTCCTTCTTTGTTTCTTTTAGTCTTTGTTACTATTAGTCTATTTTGTCAAAGATGAAAGTTACAACTCCTGTTTTTTTTTTTTTTTGCTCTCCATTTGATTGACAAGTCTTCCACCAACCCTTTGTTTTGAGTCTTTGTGTGTCCTTGCTTATGAGATGGATCTGAATACAGCGTACCAATGGGTTTTGACTTTTCATTCAATTTGCCTGTCTGTGTCTTTGATTGGGGCATTTAATCCATTTAAATTTAGGATTAATAATTGATATTTCTCAGTTTAATATTGTTGTTTAATGCTAGCTGGCTATTTTGCCCATGAGTTGATATAGATTCTTCATTATGGAGATACTCTTTACCTTTTGCTAAGTGTTTGGGATGACTGATACTGGTTGTTCCTTTCTGTGTATAGTGCTTCTTTCAGAAGCTCATGTAAAGCAGGACTGGTGATGATGAAATCTCTGAGTGCTTGCTTGTTCACGAAAAATTTCATTTTTCCTTCACTTAGGAAACTTAGTTTGGCTGGATATGAGATTCTGGGTTGAAAATTCTTTTCTTTGAGGATATTGAATATTGACCCCCACTCTCTTCTAGTTTGTAGGGTTTCTGCTGAGAGATCTGCTGTGAGTCTGATAGGCTTCCCCTTATGGGTAACCTGATCGTTCTCTCTAGCTGCCCTTAGAATTTTCTCCTTTATTTCAGCCCTGGTGAATCTAATGATCATGTGTCTTGGGTTTGCTCTGCTTGAGGAGTATCTTTGTGGTGTTCTCTGTATTACCTGGAGTTGAGTATTGTCCTGCGTTAATAGGTTAGGAAAGTTTTCCTGAATAATATCCTGAAGGATATTTTACAGCTTGGATTCATTCTCTTCATGACGTTCAGGTACACCTATCAAACGTAAATTAGGTCTTTTCATATAGTCCCATATTTCTTGGAGACTGCTCATTCCTTTTTACTCTTTCTTCTCTAATCTTGTCTTCTCGTTTCATTTCATTAAGTTGGTCTTCGACCTCTGATATCCTTTCTTCTGCTTGATCAGTTCGACTGTTAAAACCTGTGCATACTTTGTGGAGTTCTTGTATTGTATCCTTCAGTTCCATTAATTCACTTATATTCCTCTCTAAATTGTCTATTCTCTTTAGGATTTCATCAAACCTTTTTTCAAGGTTCTTAGTTTCTTTACATTGGGCTACAACATGTTCTTTTAACTCACAGAAATTTCTTATTATCCACCTTCTGAAGCCTAATTCTGTTAATGGAACGCACTCGTTCTCCATCAGGCCTTGTTCCCTTGTTGATTAGGAACTGTGATCCCCTGTAGAGGTAGAGGCATTCTGATTTTGGGTATTCTTAGCCTTTTTACGCTGGTTTCTTCCCATCATTGTAAATTTATCCACCTGTCGTCTTTGTAATTACCGACTTTCAAATTAGGTCTCTGAATGGACGTCCAACTTGTTGATTCCCAACGCTGGAATCTGAGCAACCCACTGTGCCGGCTAAAGCAGCGGCATTAAGATTCATGGTGCTTTTCTGCCTGGGAATCTCCAGTCTGGCTTCCTTCTTGAGTCCCTTTTTCAATCAGCTGAATTGGCGACTCTGCCTTCCCGGAGCTCCAAACATTGACCAAAAGGGGACCCAGTCCCGTTGACTCTGCACCGAGAACTGCCACGCCAACCACAAGAGTTGCGCTGGTGACTCGTGGGACTCCTCCACTGGGAATCTCCTGGTCCGTGAGCAACAAAAATTCATCTGAAAGTGTGGGGTCCTCTCGTTCTTTGTGCCTTCTCTAGGAGCTACAATCCTGAGCTGCTTAGTAATCGGCCATCTTGGATCTCTCTCTAAAATTTATTTTTAAGAGATGGAGCCAGACTCCATCTCTTAAATATAAATTTTTTAAAGAGAGTGCAGAGGCACAGTCACAACTCGCTGCAGCCTCAAACTCCTGGGTTCAATGGATCCTCCTGCCTTAGCCTCCTAAGTAGATAGGACTACAAGCATGTGCCACCATGTCTGACTTTTTTATTTTTATTTTTTGGTAGAGACAGGGTGTTGCCATGTTTCCCCACTGGTCCTCAATTCCTGGACTCAACTGATTCTCCTGCCTCCGCTTCTCAAAGTGCTCGGGATTGCCGGCATGAGCCACTGCTCCCTGGTAGATTACTTTTAAAGTTGGTTTTTTTTTTTTTTTTTTGAAAATGCAACTTAATCTAAACTAGAAGTACAAGATGAATATTTAACCAATACGTTTAAATTCTTGCCATTTCTTTATTATATGCTGTTTTTGTATTGCTTACAAGGTTTCAGTATCATATGTATGATATTTTCAAATATCTTCTAAAATGACCTCATCATTTATTTCTCTAGTTGTTAGAGAAGGCATAGAGGTTTTATTTTATTTTTTTAAACAGGGTGTAGGTTGAATTAGATCTATAAATTATTATTTTACCTTTAAAAAAGGTTGTAGATACAAGAGGGAAAGGTAATCTAGTGATAATACTGGGCAAGAATCTTAATTATTTATAGAGGGTGTAAAAGAAGGAGTATATAGATAGGCAGGAAAGAAAACACTTGATGGAAGTAACATGTCTTTGTCATATGTTTGATTTTAGGAATTCGAGTGCCTAGCATTATAATGGACACATTATATGGTATGGGTCACAACAGTTATATGTATTAGACCTGGCCATTCCTTAACTGTAACGTTGAGTAAGTATAAGTGATTTGAACCACTCTCAATCTTAGCTCCTTATCTTTAAAACAGAAGCAGTTTGTAATGTTAGCATTTACAATAGTAGGAATAAAGGACACAGTGTCAGAGATTGTTGTAAATAAATGATAAGAAGGAAGCATGATTAGGGCATTAAGTGAGAAGTTAAATAAATGGGAGGGGAAAAAAGCAACCCCTTGCTCTTTTTCTGTTTTGGACCTTTTTGGTGACAGAGACAAAAAGAATGTGTATAGTGTATTTAATTATTCGAAAATACAGAGTTGAGCATCCCTAATCTGAAGTTTGAAATGCCCCTAAATCCAAAATTTTTTTAATGCCAACAACACCGCAAGTAGAAAATTTCACACCTGATTTCATTTGATAGGTCACAATCAAAACTTTGTTTCATGCACAAAATTAAAAAAAATATAACATTACGTTCAAGGCTGTATGTATAAGGTGTATATGAAACATATGAATTATGTATTTAGACATGGGTCCAATCCCCAAGATACCTCACATATGTGTAAATATTTGAAAATCCGAAATGTGAGACCCTTCTGATTGGTTCCAAGCATTTTGGATAAGGGATACTCAACTTGTATAATTGGTGGTAGGTATGTATGCCTGAGCAAGTTTTCAGTTTTTGACCTCAACCTTATTTAAGAAATACATTGCGTATGGTGATTTAGAAATACACATAGTGAAACAAAAGCTTCATCTAACAGTTCTTACCTTCCTTGCATTGTGCTCCTATTTTCTATTCTTAATTTAAAGAAAATGTTTATTGCAGTATCCTAAATTAATTTCACTGCCCACTAATGGATCACACAGTTTGAAAACATTGCTTTAACTTACCATGTTGCTCTGATAGCAACGTAAGATTTGTGTGGTACTATTAGGAGAGCGGTAGTAACAGGATTGCTATTTTAATATTTAGGAAGCTTTGACTAATAAATTATTAAAGCGACAATTTAATCAAATAGCTTAGCAGCTTCAGTTTGCTATGGTATATGCAGAGATAACTTAAATATCTAGGCTGACCTTAGGTGGTTTCTCATTGGGTTTGAGGATTAAATGAGGTAATGTTCATGATACTGATGTTAAATGGAAATATGATATAAACCCAAATACATAATGTTAGTAAATGGCAAAACTGTAGTAGTTATTTATAACTGTAACAGTTTCAGTTAGTGCCTTAAAATGACAGTGATTTGTTATTTCTCACAATTCTGTGGGTTGACTGGATGGGTGCTTATGTTTGTCTTGCCCTGGACTCTGGCATCATGCAACTACTTTCAGTTCGAGGCTGAATATTTTGTAATGACTTCGTTCATGTACCTGGGGCTTCCGCTAGAATGGCTAGGACCTCTAGCCTCTAGTCCTTTCTGTATTTGTTCTTCCACATCAGGTTTTTCCTAGCTTGGTAGTCTCAGAGATCTAAGAAATTACCAGGTCTCTTAGAGGCCTACACTCTATAACCCACATGCTGTCACTTCTGTAGCATTCTACTGGACAAAGCATGTCACAAGGCTAGCCCAGATTCAAGCACTTTCTAGCACTTTCATAATTTGTAATTACATATAGTTTGTTTATTTTACTTCTACTGCTTGTCTCTCACACAGTTGCTTCCTTGAACAAATAAATTAATATTTTAAAATACTGGCTGGACGCAGTGGCTTATACCTGTAATACTAGCTGTTTGGGAGGCCAAGGTGGGCCTTGAGGTCAGGGGTTTAAGACCACCTGGCCAACATGGTAAAATCCCATCTCTACTAAAAATAAAAAATTAGTCGGGTGTGATGGTACATGCCTGTAATTCAGCTACTCGGGAGGCTGAGGGAGGAGAATCCAGAAGGCAGAGGTTGTAATGAGCCAAGATTGCATCATTGCACTCCAGCCTGGGCAACAAGAATAAGACTCTGTCTCTAAAAATAAAATAAAATAAAAGACTAGCAATAAACTTAAATATCTTGTGGTATAATGATTACCTTTTTTCCCCCTCGAGGCAGGGTCTTAATCTTATGCCCAGTCTGAAGTATGGTGATACAATCAGTCATGGATCACTGCATCCTTGAACTCCTGGGCTCAAGTTATCCTCCTGCCTCAGCCTCCCAGAAGCTGGGACTACAGATGCACACCTCCACACCCACCTACTTTTTAATTTTTTGTAGAGACAGGAGTCTCGTTTTGTTGCCCAGGCTCGTCTTGAGCTGTTGGTTTCAAAGCAATGCTCCCACCTCAGCCTCTTACAGCACAGAGATTACAGGAGTAAGCCACTGTGTCTGGCCATATTGACCTTTCAATGTTGGACTTTTGGATAATTTTTCTGTACAGTTTTTTTTTTCTGTTTCGTATAGTGAACATGCTTTGTTTTAGAAAATGGGGGGAAATTTTCAGTGAATCTTTCCTTTTCAAAAAAGATGTAACAATGCCTAGTTCAGAGTAGAGACATAGTAATGTAGTTTGCCCTCTTCCATCTTGTTAACTTGGCCGTTCTTTGAAATAGAATAACTTGAAAATAATTATCGATAATATGTTTCTTATAGCAAATATTTTCAGTACCCTCAGCCATTTCTCATAGGACAGATCAAATACTTCCTAATTTTTTATTGTCCCTCAAACTATGTCATCTAAAAATTTGGAGTACTAGTTGAGATCTTACATCTGAAGAATACTGGTTGTGATCTGGAAAAAAAAATATGTCTTCTGTTTTTGTTTTGTTTTTGTTTTTTTTTTGAGATGGAGTTTCGCTCTTGTTGCCCAGGCTGGAGGGTGATGGTGCAATCTCGGTTCACCACAACCTCTGTCTCCCGGGATCAGGCAATTCTCCTGCCTCAGCCTCCCTGGTAGCAGGGACTACAGGTGTATGCCACCATGCCCAGCTAATTTTTGTATTTTTAGTAGAGACAGGGTTTTACCATGTTGACCAGGATGGTCTCAATCTCTTGACCTTATGATACGCCCACCTCAGCCTCCCAAAGTGCTGGGATTACAGGTGTGAGCCTCTGTGCCCATCCTGATATTTTTTAAAATAATATTTTTGTTTTTGGCCCACAATAAGTTTATTATTCTATAATAGTTTAAAGTTTTAGAGTTCTGACATTTGAAATTAATTTTATTAGCAAGTAACCCTGTGAAGAATAAGTGCTGTTGATTTTATTTTACAATTTGGAAACATGCTGAAAGGATCCTATCAGGTAATGAAGTTGGGGCTTGATCCTCAAACCCATGCTTTTTCATCTACTCCACTTAGAAACTTGTCAAGTTACTTTTTATGAAGGAAAGTTATTGTTAGTTTCAGAGGGCAGAATGGGATCAGGGTTAAAAGAAGAAAGCAGAGCAAGGCTTGGTGGCTAATGCCTATAATCCCAGCACTTTTGGAGGTTGAGGTGGGAGGATGACTTGAGCACAGGAGTTCAAGATTAGCTTGAGCAACATAGGAACACTTCAGCTCTACAAAATAATTTCTTTAAAAATTAAGTGGGCGTGGTGATATACTCCTGTTGTCCCAGCTACTTGGGAGGCTGAGATGGGAGGATTGCTGGAGGATCCCAGGAGGTCAAGGCTGTAGTGAGCTGTGATCATGCCAGTGCACTGTAGTCTGGACAGCAGAGTGACACCATGTCTAAAAAAAATTAAAAAGAAGAAAGCAGATTCACTATGAGGAATAATTTGCTGAGAAGACTAGAGTAAAGGAGAGAAGAAAGCTCACATTTATTAAGCATGAAGTATGTGTTTTACATAGTTCTTAACGTTTTCTCTTTTACACCTCCAAATTTTTTTATTTTCTAATAAAATAAAAAATACTTTCTAGTACAAGAAATTGTCTGACTTTTTTCCAGCTCCCCCCCGAAATTCCTCTAGCATATTTAAAGTAATTTATAAACATTATTTTCAGAAGGTCCCATCTGTAACATGAAGCAGGACATTAACTGTTCCTTTTGGATTTGTTAAGTAATATTCAAAGTCACCATTAAAAAACAATTGTTGCCTGGTTCAGTGGCTCATGCCTGTAATCCCAGCACTTTGGAAGACCGAGGCAAGCAGATCATTTGAGGCCAGAGGATCACTTGAACCCAGGAGGTGAAGCTCAAAGTAAGCTGAGATCACAAGACTAAGCCTAAAAAAAAAAAAAAAAAAAAACTTTGGAGAGGTACAAGAGAAGGGTAATAAAGATGCTAACTGTGTAAAACACCTACATACTATGTGCTTAATAAATGTGAGCTTTCTTCTTTCCTTTTCTTTATTTTCAGCAAGTTCTTCCTCATGGTGAATCATAAACTGCTTTCATCTTTTAACTCTTGATCCCATTCTGCCCTCTGAAACTAATAGTAGGTGTTTTCTGGGCAGTCAGTACTTTTTTAAAATTCTAAGCAGTTATTGTGGTTGCAGTATTCTTGTTATCGTTCTGTCACAAGTATTTATTAAGTGCTTCTTATATGCTAGATATTCTTGTAGAATACTGAGGATATTTTAGTGAACTAAATAGAGTATTGCACTCATGGTATAGTTGATTTAGTAGGAGTTTGGGAGGAGAGAGATGGATTTATGCAAACAGTTAATGATAAGTGACATTAAAAATACTAAGGTAATACTTCCTGACCACTTATGTACTAGACGCTATACTGAACACTTTGCTTTAATTATATCAAACAGTCCTCACAAAGACTGCATAAAATATTCTTGTTATTTTACTAAAGACAGGGAGAAAAGTACATGCTAGACCAAAAATCTTGACAAACACATCCCTTTTGATTGGGGCCCACGCTCTTTTAAAACATGGAAAGTACAAGCAATGTATAAAAAATACTGCTTTATTTGGGGAAGATTGTGTGCTTTGATTATAGTGTATGTAATATGATCCGCATAGCATGTTTAAAAGAAAAGTTTTCCTACAGTATTACCCTCAAGTATTGGCTTTGTTTAAAGTAACAGTGTTCATTCCAAATAAATCCATGATTTGTGTCTCCCACCCATTAGAGAGTGGTAAGTTCAGAATGTCAGATGCATTCTTCTGCCTCTTGGCTTTTGAGATTATTAGTTTCTTTTCTCTCCCAGCTTTCTCTTTTATTAATTACTAATAGAAGTCCTGACAGAGAAAGTATGTCATTGAGAGTTATTATAAACACTTGTGTTTTTTAGTTAGTTTTTGTTTTCTGTGTTTCTTTTAAAGATGGTCTCACTCTGTTTCGGAGGCTGGCGTGCAGTGGCATGATCTCAGCTCACTCCAACCTCCACCTCCCACGCTCAAGTGATTCTCCTGTCTCAGCCTTGTAAGCAGCTGGGACTGCAAGTGCATGTCACCATGCCTGGCTAAATTTATTTCATTCATTCATTCATTTATTTATTTTTTTTAGAGACAGGGTTTTTCCATATTGCCCAGATTGGTTTCAAGCTCCTGGGCTCAAGCAATCTGCCTACCTCAGCCTTTGCGCCCAGCCATCATGGTCATTTTTATTCAGTCAATTGAATGCCTTCTCTGTGTTAGGTACCATCGTAGACCTTGAATAATACAACTCCTTATGGAGCTTACATTCTATTGACAAGAGTCATAATCTAATAAACAAGTAAATATGTGTATTGTAGGTCAGCTGTTAAAGTGCTGTGGAGAATAATAAAGCAGAATAGGGAGGAAAGTGAGTATAATGTATCAGTTATCTATTGCCACAATTATGTTACAACAATCATAAAACCTAAGTGGCATACAGTAACAAATACTTTTACATATTGTGGATGGCCAGCTAGGTAACTTTGCCTATATTGACTGGGTTCATTCACTTTTCTGGGGATTGACTAGCCATCAGCAGATCTAGCCCAGCTGCGACTGGGATGACTGGAGTTATTTGGCAGTCCCTGCTTCACATGTTTCTCATTAACCATTAAACTAGCCCAGGAACTCTCATGGCTGTAGCAGAAGTGCAAAAGCAAGTGATGGGAAATACATAAGGCCTGTCTAAGCCTGGAACTGGCATATTGTCACTTCTGTTACATTCTGTTCGTCAAAGCAAGTTACAATGCCAGCCCAACTTCAGGGGCTAGGGAAGTAGTTTCTACCTTTTAAGTCAGAAGAACTTCAGAGGCACATGTGGCTTTCATATAAGGAGGATTGAAAAATAGGCTATGAATATTGAAAAATATTACTATGATTAATCTACCATATGTCAGGTATAGGAGATATTATTACAATGGGTGGTTAGAACACTGAACCTAGACTTGAGAGAGTGAGGCATGCATTTATTATGTATAGGAAGAGCATTCCAAAAAAAGAATAATGAATGCCCAAGAACGTGAGGTTCTGAAGGAACATCAGGGATGCCAGTGTGCTTGAGCAGAATGAGCAAGGAAGAGAACAGTAGATTTGTGGTGTGATTTGTTGTTGTGGCAGACATTCTAGGTTCTTATAGGCCATCCTAAGGACTTAAGTGAGATAAGGACATTTTGGTTTTATTCTGAGCTATGATGTTGTCTTACGTTTTGTTTTAACAGGAACACCCTGGCTGCCCTGTAGAGAATAGACTGGAGGGGTATGAACAGAAGCACAGACCACTTAGAAACCTATTCCAATAGTTTCATCAGAAGGGTCTAAAGGCAATGACAAGTGGATATGAAGAAAAGGGGTGAATTTGGAAAGCATTTCTGAGATAGCATTAACAAGGCGTGGTGATAATTGAGTGTGAGGACAAACTTATCCAAGCTGACTTGGACACTGTATGGTAGTGATAAGATAGGGAATAGAGGAGGAAAGATGAGTTTGAGAAATTAAGTAATTAATTATAGAGGTCTTCGGTTTGAATTCTCTGGAAGAGAGTGAGAAGGAGATACTGAGGTGGTAGTAATGAATTTAGATCTCCGATGAATTTAGTGTCAGGATCGTCCCTATAGTTCTAGAATATTTTGTGATCATTAGACTCATGGAAGGTGAGATTTGTGAGATAAAGAACATATACTGAGAATAAGAGAAACACAGAACCTATCCAGGGACATTTATGGTTCTGGTTGAGGATGATACTGCTTTCAGTGCTGAAGAGTTAGGAGCAGAACCTGGAGGTAGTAGTATAGAGGCTAAGTGGATTGAGTTGGAAAGAGAATTTGGATTTATACCAGGGTTTGACAACTAGAAGTTGTCAAAAGCACTGAGAAATAGGTAGGGCAATTGTTTGGTTTTTGTTTTCAGAAAAAAAGTCTTTTTTTGAAAACAGGAAAATATTATTAATAAGAGAACTTGGAATGGTTTGGAGGTGAGAATGGGTTTTTGAAATTTATTTATGTATTTTAAAGTAGTGGGAGAATTGCCCTTCTTATGAAATCCTGTCACATATATGAGTTGTCCTGAAAGATAACCTGCTGTAGTAGTTTTAGGGAATAGAGAAGCTGAAAAGCGGCAAGGGGACTGGTCAAAAAGTTCGTCTGTTTTAGTTTATTGTGTAAACCAAAAGGTATCTGAGATAAGTCTCAACAATTTAGAAAGTTTATTTTGCTGGGTTAAAGATGCTCCTGTGACACAGCCTCAGGAAGTCCTGATAATGTGCCCAAGGTGGTCCTGGTACAGCTATCTTTTATACATTTTGGTGAGACCAGAGACATAAGTTGGGCCAACCTTAGGTGGGGCTTCTAGGTCATAGTAGATAAGAGACAAAAGGTTACTTACTTTGTTTTGCTAGCCTTCCACTGAATAATACACAATTTAGATTGGCTCCGTGAATCTGCATTTTTACATAAACAATAGGGCGGGAAATAATCAGATATACATTTGTCTCAGTTGAGCCTTAGAGGGATGGCTTTGAGTTCTGTCTGTCCATTGTCCACAAGGAATTTCCTGGTGGGCAAATTGTGAGGGAGGTATGTAGCTTTTTATCTTTGTAGCTATCTTATTAGGAATAAAATGGGAGGCACGTTTGCCTGACATAGTTGCCAGCTTGACGTTTCCCTCGGCTTAGTGATTTGGGGGTCCTGAGATTTATTTTCTTTCACAGTTGTCATTCTCTCCTTTTCTTTTAGCCCTAGATCTCTTCTCTCATTTCTCTACTTTCTGTCCTGCCACCGTTATGCTACTGGTGTATCATAAGCATATGCTATTGGGCAGGTTGAGTGTGGAATCATTAAATGATAACATATGATATGGCAGAAAACTGTTGATTAAGTAAATTGGGATTGACAGAGTAAAGATACTACATATCTTTTCTCCTTTTTTGAAAGCGGTCTCTGTTATATTTACCATATCATATTGCAGTTATATATTTTTCTGTGTCTTATACTAGATTGTGAGGTTTTTAGTGGCCAGGACCGGGTCTTGTCTGTATAAATTAAGTGCTTATCCAGTGGTCACATGATAGGTGCTTTGTGCATTTTTTTTTTGTTTTGTTTTTTGTTTTTTGAGACAGGATCACACCCTGTTTCCCAGACCATAGTGCAATGGTGCAGTCTTGACTTACTGCAGCCTCAGCCTCCCAGGCTCAAGTAGTCTTCCCACCATAAACCTGGTTAACAGGGAATATAGGCATACTCCACTTCACCTGGCTAATTTTTGTATTTTTTTGTGGGGACAGGGTTCTGCCATGTTGCCAAGGCTGGTCTTGAACTCCTG
Source organism: Callithrix jacchus (assembly GCF_049354715.1). Lineage (NCBI taxonomy): Eukaryota > Metazoa > Chordata > Mammalia > Primates > Cebidae > Callithrix > Callithrix jacchus. Next base: position 72,567,607 of record NC_133512.1, on the reverse strand, counting down.
GGCTCAAGTGATCACCCTGCCTCAATTTCCCAAAGTGCTGAGACTGTGAACGTGAGCCACCACACCAAGATCTTCTTTTCTAATGTATATATTCAGTACTGTTAATTTCCCTTTAAGCAGTGCTTTCCCACAAATTTTGGAAAGTTGTAGTTTGGAATTTTCCAGCTTTCTGTTACTGATGGCGAGCTTAATTCCATTACCATCTTAGAGCAGACACTTTGTATGGTTGCTGTTTTAAATTTGTTGAAGTGTGTTTTATGGCCCCGAATTTAGTCTCTCTTGGTGAATGCTTCATGTAAACTTGAGAAGAATATGTTTTCTGTGATTGTTGTTTTACTCTGTAGATATGCATTATATATCCAGTTGATTGATGGTACGGGTAAGTTCAACTGGGTCCTTACTCATTTCCTGCTTGCTTCATCTGTCCCTTTCTAATAGAGGGGTATGGAAGTCTCCAACTATAATAGTGGATTCAAATGTTTCTCCTTGCAGTCCTGTTGGTTTTGCCCCACATATTTTTACGCACAGTTGTTAGACATATACAAATTAAGGATTATATAATGTCTTCTTGAAGAATTGACCCCTTTATCATGACATAAAGCCACGCTATTCCTGATAACTTTACTTGCCATGAAATCTGCTTTATCTGAAATTAATTAATATAACTATTCTCGCTTTCTTTTTGTGTTATATATATTTTTTCCATCCATTTACTTTTAATCTACATATGTCTGTATATTTAAAGTGGATCTCTTGTAGACAACACACAGAGTTGGGTCTTGGTTTTTAATCTGTTCTGATAGTCTTTTAATTGGTACATTTAGACCATTGACATTCAAAGTGATTACTGATAGCACTGGATTAATGTCTACCATATTTGCTACTATTTTCTGTTCTTTGGGGTTTTTTTTGGTCTTCCACTCTTTTTCTGCCTTTTACAGTTTTAATTCAACATATTATATGACTGTCCTTTCTTAGCATATCGGTTTTACTTTTGTTGTAGTTGTGTTTTTTTGCTTTTTCCCCCAAAAGAGACAAGGTGTTTCTTAGTTGCCTAGGCTGGAGTGCAGTGACATGATCATAGCTCACTGCAACCTCAAACTCCTGGGCTCACGTAATCGTCCTACCTCAGCCTCCCAAGTAGCCATTATTTACAAGTGTATGCCACCAACCCTCAACTAATGTTTTATTTTTTGTAAAGGTAATGTATTTTTTACCATGTTGCCCAGGCTGTTTCAACTCCTGGCTTCAAGCAATCCTCCTGCCTTGGCTTCCCAAAATATTGGGATTGTAGGTGTGAGCCACTGTTCCCAGCTACTTTTTTTTACTTTTTAAAATGGTTGCTCTGGCATTTGCAGTCTATGTTCCAGCAAATCCAAGTCCATTTTCAGATAACACTGTACCACTTTATAGATGCTGAGATTATTTTACTGAACTATGTCTCAGTACCTCACCAGGATTCAAGCCAGGATGGCTTCAATGACCTATATTTGGGTATTTCACTTACCTCAGTTCAATAAGGCTCTGCTAAAACCCCAGCAGGTTAGGTTGAGGTTAAATTGTTTCTTCATGGGGCAACCCTGTTAAGAAGAATGGAATATTCTGGTGTGTTGCGTAATAGCTCCCCTTTCTCCCATCGCTGCTGGAAGCATGAAGGGATTTTTCTCTGATACTTACTGTGAGGACCTGGTAGAGCTCCTGGAGGTAAAACTCAGGGAAGTGTGAGGGCCTCCCTCTGATTGGGTCCACTTGGAGGTTTTTTCTTGTTTTTTAAGAGAGGTCTTGCTGTTGTCTAGGTTGGAGTGCAGTGGCACAACCTTGGTACACTGCAGCTTCAACCTTCTTGGCTCATGTGATCCTCCCACTTCAGCCTCCCTCATAGCTGGGACTGCAGATGTACACCACCACACCTAACTAATTTTTAAACTTTTTCTAGAGGCGAGGTCTCACTGTGCTTGCCTAGACTGGTCTTGAACCCCTGGGCTCAAGAGTTCCTCCCGCTTCCACCTCCCAAAGTACTTGGATTATTAGTATGAACCATTGCACCCAGCCTCCTTTGGAGATTTTAACCCTCACTGTTGTCCACACGGAGCCTCTAGCAATTCATCATTTACAGTTCAGGTTTCTTATGGAGGTTTTCTGTTTGAGTGTTTCTGCTGATTAGTTGTGATTCTCTGTATTCACCTTCTGTCTCTTCAGTTTGGGGGCAGCTGTTTCACCTGTAACTTAACTTGTCTTATGCATCTGAAAAAAGTCGTTGACTTTTCAGTTTGTTTAGCTTCTTACTTGTTCTTAAGATGGAGCAACAAATTTTTTTGTACCTTTGTTTTATTGTGATAAAATGTACTAATATAAAACATTTATCACTTAAGGGTACAGTTCTATGACATTAGGTACATTCACACTGGGTAATTAGGAATCTGAAAAGGGAAAAGTCACATACTGTTAGAAGGTTCATACAAGGCTTTATAGAAAGGATTTTTAAGATGAGCTTCTATATAGCAATTAAAAGAGCATTTCAGTAGAAACATGGGCATAAGATATGATAATTACTAGAAGAAAAAAGCAAGTAAGTGCTGAACACAGGAATAAAAGTCACCAACCTCTCCAATAATGAGAAAAATTGAAGTTAATCAACATTAACTTTTGGGGGAGTATCTACCAGATTTGTTAAAAACTCAAAAATTATATTAGTTCAAGTTGAGAATAGCGGCCAGGCACAGTGGCTCACACCTGTGATCTCAGCATTTTGGGAGGCTGAGGCGGGTAGATCACCTGAGCCTCAGGAGTTTGAGACCAGCCTGGCCAACATGGTGAAACCCCATCTTTACTAAAAATAAAAAAATTAGCCAGGACTGGTGGTGGATGCCTGTAATTCCAGCCACTTGGGAAGCTGATGTAGGAGAATAGCTTGAACCCATGAGTGGGAGGTTGTAGCACAGCCAAGATCACACCACTGCACTCCAGCCTGGGCAACAGAGCAAGACTCCATCTCAGGGGGAAAAAAAAAAGAAATAGAGAATAGCAAATGTTGGTAAGGATATAGAAGACAAGGGTTTCTAGGTCTGTTAAGGAGAGGGTAAACTGGTGAAGCCAGTTTGGAAGGCAGTTTGGCCACTTCTAATAGAAGTGATAATGTACATACTCTTTGACCCAGTATGTCAACTTAAGGGATCCTTCCTTAAGAATACTTGCATATGTGCATAAAATAGTTATGTCCAAGTATGCAAAAATTTTTGTGAGACAGTCTAAAATAGCTCTTAGTAAGAAGAATTAATATAATTGGCTACCTAAAAGGAAATGGATATGAATAGGGGGGAGAGAGAGAGAAGTTTTGCTTTTTCATCTTATACCTGTATGCAGAAAAGAGTAACAAAGCAGGCCTAAGACTGCTATCCTTAAAAAGGTCTGGTTACAAGGTTATCTCTTGGCTGGTGTTTGGGAACTTAGACTTTTGGGAGGATTTATCATTTATTTCTCTTATCAGGGGATAATCGTGATAAGAGTGGTTCATTGTTACCAAATTGTACAAACAATGTGGTTTATGGGCTGGGCCTATGGCGCAGTCCTGTAATCTCAGTGCTTTGGGAGGCCAAGGCAGGAGCATTCCTTGAGCCTAGGAGTTTGAGACTAGCATATACCACATAGTGAGACCTCATCTTTACAGAATATGTTGTTGCAGTGAGCTGTGATCATGCCATTGCACTCCAGCACAGGTAACAGAACAAGACTCTTTCTCTGAAACACAAAAATAAAAAATAATATGGTTTATGTTGATTGAACATCTACTTTTTTTCTGGGAGTCTGGAATTTTAGTATATCGTTAGGCAAAGTGCCTGTGTAACCAGCTTCCAGTGAAAGCCGTAGGCACTTTTGTTCTAATGCACTTCCCTTGTGGACAACATTTCACACGTGTTGTTGTCACAACTTATTTCTGCAGGAATGAAGTGGGTCCTGTGTAATTTCATCAGAAGAGGATTTTTGAAAGCTTATGCCTAGTTTCTTCTGGACTTTACGTCTTGTGCCTTTGTCTTTGCTTTCCCTTTGTATCCTTTAGCTATAATAAGTCATAGCTCTGAGTATGGTTCTATGCAATATGTTGGATCACTTGATATGTTGAGTTTTTTATAGGTGTGTATTATCTGACCTCTTTATTGTGCACATTTTCCCTTGATGGTAAAAGATTGAAAGTGTTCCTTAATAACATTGTAGGTGATATAATAAAGAAGTGAATCAAAAAGTGAGTGTCTTTAGGTATGTTGTTTAGGACAAGGAGATACTACTTTAGGTAAATTATTTTAAGTTACGCTTTGGTTTTTTATTACCTTCATATGTCAATGTGATTGTTAACCACAGATATTAAATTTCAAATAGCGTTTTAAGTTTATGTTCTCTAGTTTTACAAATTATATTACATAAACTTATTGAACTGAATGTGAAAATAGGGTGCCAATTCACTATGTGAGGTTCTGAATGGGTTATCAATGCCTATTATTTCTAACAGACTTGCCCTGCTTTATTGAATATATATTTGGAAGACACTAGGCTCTGGGGGGGAAGAAAAGAAAAAGAAATAGATTATTGTCTGTGAGGCAGTGAATTATATTCTTGGGCAGTAGCAACATTAGCAGTGATGGGATAAAATGTGTAAACTTGATGGATATAAAAGGCAAGAATGACAAGTACTGTATGACTAGGATATCTTTTTGGAATATATGCCACATTAGAGCAGGGATTTTGTCCTATTCACCTCTGTATCAGTAGCACCTAAAACAGTCCCTGGGCATAGGATAGGTTAGGTGAAGTTGATGTGAAACCAGTCATCATTATAAAAGTGATAATTGAGTCTGAAGAGGAAGCTTTTTTAATTATAAATTTCTGAATCCAATATGTCAGCAAATTTTAAAGTATTTTTTGGGAAAATCATAAGTTAATTCATGAGTCGGTCAGAGCTTTCTAATATTGTATGAATATTATGTGACCTGGTCATCTGAGATACTTTAATGGCACTTGCCTGCAACTAGCTGTTCTTTTTAATACCGGATAGGACATTTAATTCTATACCAACAACTACAAAGGGTTTCTTTGAAAAACCATATTGTTTTTTATTTTTGTGTTTCAGAGAAATCCTTTTTTTGAATTGTGGTAAAATACATATAGCATAAAGCCTATCATCTAAGCCATTTTTAAGTGTACAATTCAGTAGTGTTAAGTACATGCACATTGTTATATAACCAATCTCTAGAACTCTTCTCATCTTGCAGAGCTAAAACTCTGTTCCATTAAACCAACCTCTTTGTTTCAAACTTACTCTTCTCCTTCCCCCATCCCCTAGCACCATTCTATTACACTTTCTGTCTGTATGGATTTGACAATTATAGATGCCTCATATAATTAGGATTATATAATACTATCTTTTGTGACTGGTGTATTTCAGTTAGCATAATGTCCTCGTGGTTCATCCAGGTTGTAGTATGTGTCAAAATCTTCCTTTTTAAAGGGTTGAATAATACTGCATTGTATGTATATACTACATTTTGCTTATCCATTTGTTCATTGCATGACACTTGGGTTGCTTCCACCTTTTGGCTATTGTGAATGATGCTGCTATGAACATGGGTGTACAAATACCTGTTTGAGACCCTGCTTTCCATTATTTGAGGTATGTACCCAAAAGTGGAATTGATGAATCATCTGGTAATTCTACTACTTTTTGAGAAGCCACCATACTATTTTCTATAGTAACTGCATCATTTTATATTTTACAACAGAGCACAAGGATTCCAGTTTCTCCACATCCTTGCCAATACCCATTATTCTGGCTTGTTTTTTATTTGTTTTGTTTTTATAGAGATGAGGTTTTGCTATGTTGCCCCGGTTAGTCTTGAACTCTCCAAGTGGCTCCTCAAGCGGCTCAAACAATCCTCCTGCCACGGCCTCCCAAACTGCTTGGGTTATAGGCATAAGCCACTGTGCCGAGCCTATTCTGGTTTGTTGATAGTAGTCAGCACAGTGGCTCAAGTAGATTAAGTCATATAGGAATATAAAACTGTGTGCTGTTGGTGAGACTATAGAATCATCTATATGAAATACTTCCTAGGAATTGAAGCTATTAAGATTTTGATGCCTGTTAGAGATGACTGTTGATTCCCTAAAAGTAATTTTAGTAGAGCAATAAAGGAAAAAATGAAATTTTCAGAGGGTTCAGGAGTTAGAGGTTCACCAGGAAGTGTCGTTTCTTTTTAGAAAGTTTGGTCAGCTGACCACAGCTTTCCGGCAGTTTCTGGCCTTGCAAAAAATAACTTTTTTCCATATATTGGTTGAGCTGTCTTAAACTAAGCAAGTGACTCTTTTCCTGTACTCTGTGTGTTTTTGCAGACAAAAGTGTGAATTCTGCACCTAATTTGAGTCTTTGTTTTATTTTTGTAATTGGAGGTAAAGAGAATTGATGTTATTCTGGCTTAATATGTTAACACTGGTACTTAATATTCTCAATTTTACTGTACATTTTTATTTTGTTTTATTTATTTATTTATTTTGAGACTGAGTCTTGTTCTGTCATGCAATGGCATGATCTCGGTCCACTGTAACCTCCACCTCCTGGGTTCAAGTGATTGTCCTGCTTTAGCCTCCCAAGTAGCTGGGATTGTAAGTGCACACCACCGCATCCAGCTAATTTTTGTATTTTTAGTAGAGATGGGTTTCACCACTTTGAACAGGCTGGTCTTGAACGCCTGATTTCAGGTGATCTGTCCATCTGGGCCTTCCAGAGTGCTGAGCTTACAGGTGTCAGCCACTGTGCCTGGCTTACTGTATGTTTTTATTATATATTATGGGATAATGAGATTAGTGATGGATTGCTTTGTAATACTTTGGGAGTCTGGGTTTGGCGGAGTTTGCCCCTATGAAGATTAAGTGGGACTATGGTGATTTTGTTTTCTTAAATCATAACCAGATGAAGGAAGACATAGTTGGGAGCTATAGTTTTAATATGTAGGTTTTGGAATTTTAGGGTAATTTACTGATGGAACCTCAATGGAACCAGTGACTGCCTAAGTTAAATACGTAGAGGGACATTAGAAACAGATGATGAGGAAATGGGTAAAAGAAGGTTAGGGACTTGTGAGTTGAAACAAAAAAATCAAACCTGGAACACTTTCCACTTACTGTATTAATATTTTCATTTCAATAAAATTAATATATATGACAAAATTTTATTGTCCTAATTCAAGTGGGATTCTACTTTTATTTCCATAAAAATATACTTTCAAAAAAAAAATATATACTTTCAGGGTAGGTAAGGAGTAGACTTGCTTTATAAGTTTGTATTTTCTCACCAAGGGACAAGAGAAAAGAAAAAAAAATCATTTGCTTACCATCTAGGCTATGCCAAAAAATGAACAGACTTTTTTTAAAATTATATTTTTTCATTTAATTTATTATTTACCATATTTATTATTTTAAAACGTAAAGTCTGTAGTACAAGGTTTTATTTTAAAACATTCTCAAAATTAAAGGCTGTTGCTAACACCCATTCAGGGAAGATTATCTAGCTGTATTGGAGAGATCTCCTTTGCTAGTAGTTGATGGAACCTAGGAATTGAACCTCAGCTTCTCTGACTTAAAGCTGCCCTATTGTGAAGTAGAAATGAAGTGTAAGGAATATATTCTTAAGTATACTGTTCAATTCTGATTTACATAGAAGATCTAAACAGTTTACTCCCTACTGTTTGTTATGGGATTATGCTGATAGTAGCTAGTACTAACAGAATAAGAAGAAAGCGTCTAAATCTGGGAATTCATGTTCTTCCTGGGATGGTGTGTGTGCATATCTAAATAATTACTGTGCAATGGGATATGTTCTAGATAAGAGGGGTATATAGAGTGGATAGAGATGAGGAAGTAGATGATGGGCCTGTATGCCAGCACTACTATCAGGAAAAATTTCATGAAGATGATTTCTGTATTGGGCTAGTAGAAAGGTTGGCAGACAAATAGGGGAATAAATGAAACATAGATTTTGACATGACCAAGCACAGAATCATATTATAACCCCAAGATTTGTGTGACTGGCCCTATTTACTTCAGAGTTATTTTCTTTATTATCAATCCTGAGTTAGTTTCAAATGAGGAGGCATAGCTGTGCATTTCTGAAAAAGAATGAGAGAGAGTTAGTCTGGTATGCAGCAGTGGGTGAACAGTAAGCAAAGATGGGAAGATAAATTTTGAAAGGCAAAGTTGCATATTTTGCAACTAAAGGTACACATTGCAGTTGTATAGTTGAAAGACCCTTTGGTTATTTTAGCTGCTTGGAATGATTATTGTTAGTGATACACATGTTTTTCTTTTCGTTAGGTTTTTTTTTGTTTGTTTGTTTGGAGACTGAGCTCTTGTCTCCCAGGCTGGAGTACAGTGGCATGATCTCCACTCACTGCACGAAAAGGCTACTCAGCCCCTGAATAGCTGGGACTAGAGGCTCATGCCACCAGACTTGGCTAATTTTTGCATTTTTAGTAGAGATGGGGTTTCACCATGTTGGCCAGGCTGGTCTTAAGCTCCTGACCTCAAGTGATCTGCCCACCTCTGCCTCCTAAAGTGCTAGGATTACAGGCATGAGCCACCATGCCTGGCCAATATGAACATTTTTATGTAAGTATATTAGTAAAGTTAGACATAAAATAGTGATAAGGTAGTGTTACTTTGAGATAGTATGGCGTGGAAATTATACTTTTTTTTGAGATGGAGTTTCGCTCTTGTGACCCAGGCTGGAGTGCAATGGCGCAATCTCGGCTCACTGCAACCTCCGCCTCCTGGGTTCAGGCAATTCTCCTGCCTCAGCCTCCCGAGTAGCTGGGATAACAGGCATGCGCCACCATGCCCAGCTAATTTTTTTTTTTGTATTTTTAGTAGAGACGGGGTCTCACCATGTTGACCAAGATGGTCTCGATCTCTTGACCTTATGATCCACCCGCCTCGGCCTCCCAAAGTGCTGGGATTACAGGCTTGAGCCACCGCGCCGGGCCGGAAATTATACTCTTGAGTTTATACTGCAATTAATTTGTATTCAGAGTTTTAAGAATTATTTTGGTTTAGTTATCATGCAACTTGTATTGTAGGGTTAAATTAATACTATTAAGATGGTGTGGTTTTTCTGACTGAGTACAGTTAAAATTTTCAAATATAAAGCCAGATTAATTTATTTACTTAACAATGGTTGTTGAATGCCATCTATGTCCCAAACCTGCTACCTTTGAAAATTTAGGTGAATTCTCCAGTAATTGCCTCAGAAATTTTTCAGAGCAATTAGGTAAAAGGAGTATGATTTTATGGTTTAGATAGTCTTAATATTTTGCTGTAATATAACTCTTCAGTGTAAAGTAATTCCATTTTTATTTATGTAAGGTATAGTTTTAGTATTTGTATATTTTTATGTGCATATTTAACAAAAGTTGGTCTTAAGAAATTCATGTTGTTTTAAGTGTTACAACATTGAGGAATTTGGGGCAGTGGTGTGTGGTCTAATAACAGAACATGAGAGATCTTCAGCTTTGATATTTAATTTCTTTATATTCCAACTTATTCCAAAAGGAATTTCAGTTAGTTTAATTTCCATTTAGTTCTGTTTTTTTGTGCTAATTTATTGTTTTCTTAATTATCCTGATTTAAAATCCAGCCAAAAAATTAAATTTGATACTTGTCTGTCTAAATGTATTTTTATTTCAAAATCTGTTCAGTAAATATGAAGAGAATTAGCTATATTTTAGAAATGATGGTAACAAGACTTGCTGATGAGGAGAAGAGTGAGATAAAGGAACAAATCAAGGATGGCTGTTAGTTTTTTGGCTTGAGCTACCGTTGAATGGTGGTGCTGTTTGGGCATGTTTGTGATGCCCATGACACATCCAGTGAACAGGCTAGTAGATGGCTCTTTGAATCTTGAAAGATTTAACAAACTTTAAACATTCTTGGAAGCTTAGATGAACAATGAACTGTTCTACCTTTTAAGAACTTGAATCTTGACACACAAATGGATATCTTAAAGTCACATTGCATGTGATTTTTGGAGACTTTTGTGAATCCATTTATTGATTTAGGATTAGGGGAATACAAGTTTAATGTTTTAAGAAATAAAAACAGTTTAAAACAAAGTGAATATTAAACTCGAATTTTTTTGTTTGCATTAAAAATTCTAAGTATTAAAAATGTTTCTCAGACTTGAGAGGCTTAATAAATCTTCAGTGCAATTTTTAATGAGAGTTTTGCTTTGCATTAGGTGTCGGTCTATAAAGTCCAATAGGATAGTCTAATCTCAGCCTTCAGTTTTATAGATTAGAAGACGAGACAGACAAATACTGAAATACTTATGAAATACTTTTCACAAGTGGCAATAGAAGAATGTATTTCGGACTCACTGCAGAGGGATGAGGAGCAGTAAAGGAGGGAAGGTTCAAGAAAGCCTTTACAAGGGAAATAACACTTCAGCCAGAGCCCTACTCATCAGTAAAAGCAAAAATTGTGCAACTTTGATGTTTAAGAAGTGGAGGGTTGCTGCTAGTAGTAGTGGTGGTAATTCTATATGACTGAAGCATCACACTCTAGTAAGAGAGTATTATAAGAAGAGGGTAGAAAATTGAACAGGCAGCATTCAACATATTTTATAATCAAAGATTTGGTAGTTTTTGTTAGAGGTGATAGACATATAGAAGAATTTTTAAATGGGATGAAAGTGGTCAGATTTGCCATTGTAGAACAATAATAAAGGAATGCAGTTATTTTTGGAATTCATTTATGTGACTTTTCTTTTTTGAGATGGAATCTTGCTCTGTAGTCCAGGCTAGAGTGCAATGGCGCAATCTCAGCTCACTGCAACCTCCGCCACTCAGGTTCAAGCAATTCTCCTGCCTCAGTCTCCCGAGTAGCTGGGATTACAGGCGCCCACCATCATGCCTGGCTAATTTTTGTTGTTTTAGTAGAGACGGGGCTTCACCATCTTGGCCAGGCCAAGAGTTTCGAGCAGTAATAAAGAAGTACAGTTATTTTTGGAATTCATATTTGAAATCCTGACCTCGTGATCCATCGGCTGGGCCTCTCAAAGTGCTGTGATTACAGGCGTAAGCCACTGCACCCATTAGTATGACTTTTTAAAGATCTCTGGGGTAGACTGGTGTGGCGGCTCATGCCTGTAATTTGTGAGGCTAAGGTGGGCAGATTGCTTCTATCCAAGAGTTTGAGACCAGCCTGGACAACATGACGAAACCCCATCTCTACAAAAAATAGAAAAAGTTAGCCAGGGTGGTGGTGTGTGCCTGTGTAGTCCCAGCTACTCGCTGAGGGATGCTGAAGTGGGAGAATCACCTGAGCCCAGGAGTTTAAGGCTGCAGTGAGCTGTGATCACACCACTGCACTCCAGCCAGGGCAGCAGAGTTGAGACCCTGTTTCAGTAAAGATCTTCAGGGGTAGACTTAATTGCAAATATATATATATATATTTTTTGAGACGGAGTTTCTCTCTTGTTACCCAGGCTGGAGTGCAGTGGCACGATCTCGGCTTACCGCAACCTCCACCTCCTGGGTTCAGGCAATTCTCCTGCCTCAGCCTCCTGAGTAGCTGGGATTACAGGCATGCGCCACCATGCCCAGTTAATTTTTTGTATTTTTAGTAGAGACAGGGTTTCATCATGTTGACCAGGATGGTCTCGATCTCTTGACCTCGTGATCTACCCTCCTCGGCCTCCCAAAGTGCTGGGATTACAGGCTTGAGCCATTGCTTACCTTTTTTTTTTAAAGTCACACATGATAAAGGATGTGGTGGGTACCTATAACTTAATATATATATACCATTAAGCTATATTTTTTCCCAGTTAAGACAGTAAATGATTAAAAACTCTGTCTTCCTTTAGGATTTTATTAATTGTATTACATAATAAATGAATTATTTTGTTAGTGTTTAGTGCTGTTCTCATAGTATATGAATAAGGTTTTTTAGTATATTATGTCACATCTCTCAGTAATAGAGAATTTTTTTCTGTTTCTTTCCTAGTAACAGTTTCATCAGAGACAATAGAATGGTCATCAGGAGGTTAAAATGAAATTATATGTGTAGATACTTTGTTTCATAGAGCTTAAATGAACTTTGGTGCTACTTCTATTCAAGAACTATTTGGACATTAATGTTGATGTGGTGTTTTTTTTTAAAAAAAAACTGCTCTAGACCAAATCAGATCTTAATCTGGCGGTATTTTGTACTCCCAGAGTTTATAGTTTAACGGTACGTAAAATGTATTCTCTTTATATATTTATCATAAGAGTAAGAAATGTTAAGTGTTCTAAGAGTACATATAAAGGTGAAAGAACTCAGAGGGTAAGATTACGTCTGGTTGAAGGGCATCAGAAACTGTAGAAGCTAAGGCTTAAAATTAAAAGAGGTAAGATTTGGAGGTGTACAAGTAGGGAGACCACCAAGAAGCAAAGAAACATACACAAAGACAGAGAAAGATGATTATCATGGGAGTTTTTTTAAGTAGAATCTTAGAGAGCAACTTTTAAAAATGCAAATTATCAGGTTCTACCTCAGACTTACTGAATCAGAAACTGTAGGGGTGAGGTCTAGCAAATGTGGTCCTCCAGGTGATTCTGAAGTACACCCAAATTTGACAGGCAGATACATTGGCCTGGAATATACAACTCTTTTTGATCTTTGATCTAGAAAAGGTTTTAAAGAAACAAATCTGAAGTAACAACATTTAAAGAGTTCCAGTAATTAGCTCAGTAATAATAGTTAACATTTATTGAGCCATTTTATTTTTTTGAGTGGAGGTTATTATCTCCATTACTAGGCTTTTTGTTGAGTGGAGGTTATTATCTCCATTTTATAGATAAGACAGCTGGGGGTTAAATATGTTAATTGTCACAAAGCTAGAAAGTACCAGATTCAGAATTTTAATTTATGTAGCTTACTATAAAGCTGACATTTTTTTGGTATGAAATAAGTTCCAACTTGAAGATATCTTTTAAAAGTACAAATAAGTATTTGGACACTAAAGTTCTCAAGGTTCGTTATATGAGAAATGTAAAGTTTTACATATAAGCTTTGTTTTGCACATTTCTCAATAACATAATTTGTCATGTAAAAGAAGAAAAGTTTGGAGTGAGCCGGGCATGGTGGCTCACAGTTGTATTCCCACCACTTTGGGATGTTGAGGCAGGAGGATTGCTGGAGCCCAGGAGTTCAAGACCCATCTCTGCAATATATATGAGGAGACTCCCAACGCTACAAAAAAATAATAATATATTAGCTGGGCGTGGTGACATGAGCCTGTGGTTTCAGCTACTTTGGAGGCTGAGGCAGGAGGATCATTTGAAGTTTGAAGCTGTGGTGAGTCATAATCATGGCACTGCACTCCAGTTTGGACAACAGAGTGAGTCCCCATCTGTGAATGAATGAATGAAGAATAAATGAATTAATGAATGAGAAAGAGAGAAAACAGCTTAGAGTGATTGTATGAGGTATTCCTGAGGTACATTCACATTTCATAATAAAACTCAGCCACTCTTTGTACGTACATTTTTTTCTCATTGAAACTGACCTAAAATGTATTCCTTTCCCCTCTGTTTCTGCAACTATTTAAGTTGATATCTTTCTGTATGTCAGATTCAAATATAATATTTTGAAATGCACTAATACTATAAATATCGAAAAATACATCTTTTCAGATACTTGATTTTTGAGCAGAGAAAATACAAAAGTTCTAATTAAATATGCAAGATATGTAACCATAGGATCTTTGTTAATATGGAATAATGACATCATAAACAGTTTTTTCTACTTTCCTTTTTTATTTATGTGCAGTGTTTTTGAACAGGCAGTGTGTCATAGAACTCGAAAGGTATGAAAAGACAAATAGTAATGCCTCCTTCCCATCTGTTTCCTGTAGGTACCCGTTTTCCTTCCCCACAGACACATACTTTGTTAACAGTTTTTCTTCCAGAGATGTTATGTGCATATGTACAAGCAAATACAAATATACATACTACCCTGTGTATATAATGTACACTATTGTTTCCTGCTTTTTACACATAATATGTATTTTTCAGATGTTGTCATCTCACTGTATATAAAAAGCTTACTCATTTTTTTTCAGCTCTCTCATATTTGATGGTATGAATTAAACAAATTATGCCAGTCCTAGAGGTTTCTTTGTTTGTAGTTTTTTGCTATTATTAGCAATGCTGCAGTGGTTAGGTGGGTGGATCACCTAAGGTCAGGAGTTTGAGACCAGCCTGGCCAACATGATGAAACCCTGTCTCTACAAAAAATACAAAAATAAGCCAGGTATGGTGGCACGTGCCTATAGTCCCAGCTACTCAGGAGGCTGAGACACAAGAATTGCTTGAACCCGGGAGGCAGAGGTTGCAGTGAGCTGAGATAGTGCCACTGCACTCCAGCCTGGGTGACAGATGTTTTATCTGGGATGCATCTGTAATTCTAGCTACCCAGGAGGCTGAGGCACAAGAATCCCTTGAACTCAGGAGGCAGATGTTGCAGTGAGCTGAGCCTGGGTGACAGAGCGAGATCCTGTCTCAAACACACACACACACACACACACACACACACACACACACACACACACACCAAAAACAGCACTGCGGTATATAACTTTGTATATAAGTCATGTCATGTATGTCCCATTTTTATTTGGAGGACAAAGTTGTAGAAGTACTTTGGATTCTTGGATTGAGTAGTTATGTGCATTTGTAATTGCCAAATTACCCTCCTTAGGGGTTGGTTAGAGTTGAGTTTAATGTTCCTTTCCACCAACATTTGTATTGAAGTTCTGATTAACACATACTATCGTCAATAACCCATTTACTTTATTTTTTTAGTTTTTGTAAAGACAGGGTCTTGCCTTGTTAACCATGTTGGTCTTGAACTCCTGGCTTTAGGCAGTCCTCCTGCTTTGGCCTCCCAAAGTGCTTAGGATTACAATTGTGAGCCACCATGCTTGGCCCCCACTTACTTTTGAATACAGTTTTTTCCCGACGCATGTATATATTTGGAGAACTCTTATTACCACAGAAAATGACAAGAAATAGTGTAATAAATGTGGGAAATTTTACTTTGACATTGTGCCAATGCAGAATAAGATTCTAGTATAATCTTCATCATTAAGAAAAAAATGTATTCCTGTTGTAGGTCTCTAGTATTGTGATGATAAAATTTAGTAGTTTTTCAAAGAAAAAAGTTTACCATTCTTAATGTAAGTGGCTATTTGTAATTTTAAGTGCTTTGTGTCTAA
Organism: Callithrix jacchus; assembly: GCF_049354715.1. NCBI lineage: Eukaryota > Metazoa > Chordata > Mammalia > Primates > Cebidae > Callithrix > Callithrix jacchus. Next base: position 72,552,312 of record NC_133512.1, on the reverse strand, counting down.
GAAGATTATAACAATAAGGCAAGAATCTTATATTAGAGCTCTATCTAGGATTTATTGAAAAGTGGGAAAGAGATAAGAGGGAAGAGGTGCTTTAAAAGAGTTATGGAAGAAGAAAATTTCAAAAATACTTCTTAAAATATAGTCAGTTTTAGTTCCTTAAATATCAGCATCACAAATAGCAAAAATAATATAGTGAGAAAGTTAAATTCTACCAGACTGACTTTTCATTTTACTTCTTTTTAATAGTTTGTTGAATGGGAAAACCAGAATGCTTTCAATATGTCTTGAGGGCTGAAAGAAAGTAGGTTCCTTTGAAATTAAATTTCAGCAATGTAGTTGTGTAGAATTTAAACAATTCACAATACTGACATTCAGTGCTTCTGAAAGCAGGAAGTGTATTACTGGCACACAGAAATATTCTAGCCCAAAGAACATCCCTACTGCCATATGTGGTAAGAATTTGTCACTAACCCACAAACTACTTCTGTAATGCAGTGAATAAGCAGAATTGGTCTTTGTTGGACATTTCCAATTCAATATGAAAGAACTTTGTTTTGCAGTTTCTTATAAGTAATTATTAGCTTATGCCTTGGGAGAAAGCCTAGCATATCATGGGTGCTCATGATTTATCGAGAGAAGAAATAAATAAACCTGTACATAATTCTTTTAGGCATGATTTTAAAACTTGGTCATTGTGACCCTTAGTTAAAACACTGAAATTACTCGAGTGTGTTAAAGACTGAGTTAAATATTCTGACTCAGCTATTTTATCTTACTTTATTCTATTTGCCCTCTTTGCTGCTCACGTGAAGTAAATATGAATCTTATGTTTGCACTTACACTATAAAAGAAATTATTCTTTGGGTTAATTATTAAGGGATGGGGAAATTAAGAGCTCAGAGACAGGAAAATGAGTTGTGAGGAATTGAGGTCAGCAAATTTTATTAAAAATTTTAAAATAACAACTGTTTCTCTAAACTTTAATTTTTGTTTTTTGTATTTTAAGCGGTTAAGAAGATTGTCTACCAAATATAGAACAGAAAAGATATATCCCACAGCCACTGGAGAAAAAGAAGAAAATGTTAAAAAGAACAGATATAAGGACATACTGCCATGTAAGTTTGAAATGCCCTTGATAGAACACATAGAAATGCTAATTAGCCTTTTGTTACCTACCTAGCTTCATTCTTCCTGAGTTTGGAAAGGAAGTACTGATTAGCCTATCTTTCAAAGTACACTAAAAGATAATAATTCATAATTGTGCTTTTTGTTTTTCCTTCTGATCATAATTTTTTTCCTTTAAGTATCATAGTTGCTCTAATACTAAATTACTTTTAAATACTGTAAATCTGAGTGAAAATATCTTTTGCGAACTCTGTTCAAAGCATAATTTTGTTAAAATAATAGACAATATATTTTTTAAAATGCTAACAATATGCTTTTTTGTATATCCACAAGAACATTAGCTGATTAATTATGCATGAAAAAATGAACCATAGGATGACTCAGACATCAGTATGTCTACTATTCTCAGCAGTCTGAATATGTATCTCTAAGCATATGTCTTAGATTGTTAGCATTACATTCTAATAATAATATTATAATTAATTATTTATTTATTTAAATAGAAGTGAGGGGGTCTCACTGTGTTGCCCAGGCTGGTCTCAAATTTCTAAGCTCATGTGATCCTCCTACCTCAGCCTCCCAAAGTGTTGAGGTTACAGGTATAAGCCACTGCACCTGGCCTGTATTCTTAAATAGCATATTTTTCTGGCAAAATAACTTTAACTCTGAAAGTATACTTAAAATATTCCCTCACTTATCCAATAAAAACTATACGTCATACTCGCTATCTTTTAAAGCTGCCGGTAGTCTTTCTTTCTTCAAGTATCTTGAAATATCTACATTCCATTACATCATTTCCTCAGTTCTCATACATTCTTAAAGCTTGTTCTCTCTAAAATGTCCTTAAAGTTCTGGGTGAATTTTTTTTTTTTTTTGGAGACTGAGTCTTGCTCTGTCACCCAGGCCAGAGTGCAGTGGCACTATCTTGGCTCACTGCAACCTCTGCCTCCCAGGTTCAAGCGATTCTTGTGCTTCAGCTTCCTGAATAGCTAGGTATACAGGCAGCTGGCACTACATCCGGCTAATGTTTTGTATTTTAGTAGAGACAGGGTTTCACCATGTTGCCCAGGGCCCAGTGACTTTTTAATTGCCAGATTTGGTGGTCTTTTTTTATTCTTTATTCTAACAGGAAGAATATTGATCATTCAAGAATATTGAACTATTTTGATGCCATTGATAAATCCCTATTTGTGAAATTTTCTTCTTCCATGATAACTCGAAAGTACCCCTTCTCTTATCTCTTTCCTTCTTTTCTCCACTAACTTCTTTGTCTCAATTTAATCCTTCATCTTTTTGTTGTTCTACATTATTATCAGCTGTGGGATGTACAGATAGCCTGTGTTGGCAGAATTAACAAGTGGCAACATAGCATAATGGTAAAGCATTCTGATTCTGGAAGTTGAAATCCTGACTTCACCACTTGATAGCTCTGTGACCTTGGTCTTATCCTCTCTGTGCCTTGGTTTTGTCATTCTTAAAATGAAGATTATATTAATGCTATTTAGGATTATTTGTGCAATAGGTTAATATTAATGCTTAAAAGTGTACCTAGCACACGGTAACCTCTCATTAAGCTTTTGCAAAGTAAACTCCACTTTTCTCACCCATTGTCTTAGTCCATTCAGGCTGCTATTACAGAAATACCATGAACAGGGTGGCTTATTAGTAACAGACATGTATTTCTTAAAGTTATGGAGACTGTGAAGTCCAAGATGAAGGCACCAGCAGATTTGCTGTCTGGTGAAGTTTCACTCTGGTTCATAGATGGTGCCTTCTCACTGCACCTCACAAAGTGGAAGGGGCAAACAAGCTCCCTCGGTCCTCTTCAGTAAAGGCCGGTAATCCTATTCACAAGACATGACCTAATCATCTCCTAAAGGCCCTATTACTACTGTTGGATTGGAATTTAGGTTTTAACATACGAATTTGGGAGGGACACAAACATTGACACCATAGCACCAGTCTGCTTCAGAATAGGGGATGACATGGCTTTCTGGATACTTCGTATTAAACAAAATAATCTTAAGATGATTTTATATTGCTCTGGAATTATTAATGCACACATTCAAAGAATTAGTCTATCCAATTCCTTTTTCTGTCATCTAGGGAAATCTTAAACAGCCATAGGTTTCTGTTTTCATATGTTGTTTCATTTCTTTTTTTGTTTGTTTTGTTTTGTTTTTATGAGACGGAGTCTTACTCTGTCCCCTAGGCTGGAGTGCAGTGGCGCGATGTTGGCTCACTACAGCCTCTACCTCCCAGGTTCAAGCTGTTCTCCTGCCTCAGCTTCCTGAGTAGCTGGGATTACAGGCACCTGCCATCACACCTGGATAATTTTTGTATTTTTAGTAGAAATGGGGTTTCCCCATGTTGGCCAGGCTAGTCTCGAACTCCTGACTTCAGGTCATCTGCCTACCTTAGCATTTACTCATTTTACAGAAAGCTTTGAGCATGTACTGTATGCTGCCCTGCAACAACAAAAACTGGCAAAAATCTCTGCCCTTGTGGAGCTTATGTGTTAGTCAAGGTGATAGACAATACAAATTAACATGTATGGTCTGCCATGTGGTAATTAGTATTATTGAGAATATAGTTGGAATGAGGGGTAGAAAGAAAGCAGAGGATAGAAGGGGAAGTTTACAGTTTTGGCTGTCACAACTGGGGTATGGGAGTGGACAGGATGCAGTCCCCACCCCCAAACAAAGACTTCTCCGGGCCAAATGTCAATAGTGCCAATGTTGAGAGACCTTGTCCAAGAGCCTGAATTCTTAATAACTGTGCAGTATTCAGAGTGACAGTGCCTTTTTTCCCTTAAGTTATCTAAGGTTTGATAAGTAGGTCTTTAGTAAATTTCTAGTTATTTTGATTCTGATTTTTTTTTTTTTTGAGGCATAATCTCACTCTGTCGCCCAGGCTGGAGTGCAGTGGTGGGATCTCTGCTCACTGCAACTTCTGCCTCCCAGGTTCAAGTAATTCTTGTACCTCAGTCTCCCAAGTAGCTGGGATTACAGGCGTACACAACCATGCACAGCTAAATTTTTGCATTTTTAGTAGAGATGGGGTTTTCCTATGTTGGCCAGGGTGGTCTCTAATTCCTGACCTCAGGTGGTCCACCCGCTTTGGCCTCCCAAAGTACTAGGATTACAGGTGTGAGCCACTGCACCCAGCCTAGAAATTTATAGTGAAGGTAATTGTACTGAGAGATAGGTGCTTTTTTACTATTAGATAATTATTTAAGTCATTGCCTGGGCACAGTGGCTCACATGTAATCCCAGCACTTTAGGGGGCCAAGGAGTTCTAGACCAGCCTGGGCAACATAGCAAAACCCAGTCTATACACACACACACACACGCACACACATTCTTGCACAGCAAAACCCAGTCTCCACACACAAACACAGACACACATACACACAAAGATTGGTGCATACCTGTGGTCCCAGCTACTCAGAAGGCTGATGTAGGAGGATCATTTGATCCTGGGAGGGCAAGGCTTCAGTGAGCCATGGTTTCTGTCTGTATAGATTTTTCTTTTCTGTGAATTTAACATAAATATAATCAGGCAATATAGTCTTTTGTGTCTGGCTCTTTAATACATTTTAAAGATTCATTTATGATGTAGCATGTATCAGTAGTTCATTCCTTTTTGTTGTTGAATAATATTCCATTGTATGGATGATGAACATTATGAATAATGCTGCTATGAACATGTCATACAACTCAATGTGTGGACCTATGATTTTGTTTTTCTTGGATGGATAGCAAGCAAAACCATAGAGAGGAATAGTTGTTTTCATTCTTTTGATCTTTAGATTTATAAATATGCTTAATAAGAGTACCAAGCTGGCCGAACGTGGTGGCTCACACCTGTAATCCTAGCACTTTCGGAGTCTGAGGTGGGCGGATCTCTTGAGGTCAGGAGTTCGAGACCAGCCTGGCCAGTATGATAAACCCCATGTTTTAGAATTTAATGGGAAGTTTTAAAAAGGGCATTTCTGAATTTTCTAAATCCCATTTTGAATTTGCTAAATTAAACTTACTGCAAGATATAATACTCCAGAAATCTTGGATTTTAATTTGCTTTCCCCAGGTGTTGAATGACTGGGGGTAGATGAAATAAGATTCGCAAAATGTTGGTAATTATTGAAGCTGGGTAATGGATATACAAAGATTCATTATACTGTTCTATTTTGGTGTATGCTTAAATTCTTCCATCTTAGAAAATTTTTTTAAAAAGGAAATTACCAGCCTGTATGTAGCCAGCCTGGCACTAGTCTCAACTATCAGTTGGGAGCCACTATTCTCATTTGGATTTACAGTCACCAGAAACATTTACTGAGGACCCAGTGGTAAACCAGCTATTGTATTCTGCCTTTGAGATACTTTGAATACAGGCTAATATGCCATATAAATAAGGGTAATTAGCTGAGACCCCTTATTACTGGCAAACATGGTAAGAGGAAGCTCCCTGTAGTTATTCAACCATCACTATCCTAACTGAATATTCTATTCTCGTATTCCAGAAGCATAGTTTTTTTTTTTTTGTATGTGTATTTCCTATCCCAAATGACATATAAAAGGGGGCATAGAACATGTAAGGTAACATGACAAAGTATTGACAAACATTGACAGAGTATTGACAAACATTTGTAAATATTCTGTTTCTTCGAATATAGTGAGGAGATGAATAATTTTCACCAGAAGCCAATATGTCTTCCTTATATGTCTCTTTCTACAAATTTCTAAAAAAAAAACTCTTTAAAAAATAAATTTATTAATTAAATTAGCAGAACTGGGCCTTAGTGCTCTGTGTAAACTTTGAGCCTATGAAAAATAAATTAGTTACTATTACTTGTTCTTTAAAACTTTGCTAAGAAGTTTATTCATGTCTGTTAACATTTCAGTATTTCCTTTTGTATTTTAACTGCTTTTAATACTCATTCATGGATTAGAAGGGATTCTAATGTGATTAATAATGCATTTTACATATTATATGTTATGGTCCCTTCTAATCCAGGGACAACAAATATTAAGCAGTTCTACTTCTTTAGAATTTCATAATCTCAAAGCATCTAACCTCAAATATTTATTAATTACAAAAGGGGAAGGCAGTAACATTCCCTTTTGATAACCAGGGAATACCATATTAATCAAGTGGCCATGGTTATCATCACAAGTACTAAGGCATATGCGTATCTTGTATCCCCTGATGTGTCGTACTGAGAGGGACACAACATCATTCTGTGATATTACCAAAAATCCCCAACTTCGTTCCAATCATTTTTTAAAAAATCAATTAGAGAAACTTTTTTAGATTGAAGGAGATGAAAGAGAAATAAGATGGAGTGAAATGAAGTCTCACTCTGTCCCCCAGGCTGGAGTACAGTGGTGCAATCTCAGATCACTGCAACCTCCCACTTCCTTGGTTCAAGCAGTTCTCTTGCCTCAGCCTCCCAAGTAGCAGAGATTACAGGCATATGCCACAATGCCCTGCTAATTTTTTTGTATTTTTAGTAGAGATGGGGTTTCACCATGTTGAGGTATATGGAAATTCTGTATACTATTTTTGCAGTTTTTCTATAAATCTAAAATTAGTTCTAAATAAAAAGTTTTAAACATTAGCACAAACTGGAAAAAACTCTTTGTACCTCTTGTGACAGAGGGCTGATTTTTTCTTTTTACATGGATTTTGTAAAAAATCCGTAGGACAAGGAGGCTGAGGCAGGAGAATTGCCTAAACCCAGGAGGTGGAGGTTGCGTTGAGCCAAGATCGCGCCATTGCACTCCACCCTGGGTAACAAGAGTGAAACTCTGTCTTAAAAAAAAAAAAAATCAGTAGGACAAAACAGACATGGAAAAATGGGAAAAGTGTATAAACAAGTGGTTTATGAAAAAAAGTACACATAACAAATATGTTAAAACAGACGCTTTGCATAATTCAAGAGATGGACATTAAAACAAGGTATTTTTACTTTTTGGTTTGTCAGTGATCAAAAGTTAATACCCAGTCACCCTTATTAAATAACACTTGAATAAATTGTTAGATACCTTTTAGAAGGCGAGTAGCAATTCCTCTGTTAGGAATTTATCCTACAACAACACTGGTAACAGCTATATATACACGTTAGTGTTCGTTGTAGAAATGTTTTTAATAGGAAAAAAAAAATGGCTCATCGGTAGAGTATCCGGTTAAATAAAGAATGAAACAGTCACATGATGTAATTCTCTGTTAAACTGAAAAGAGTAATATAGCCAAGTGCAAGCTGGGTGCAGTGGTTCACACCTGTAATTCCAACACTTTGGGAGCCTGAGACAGGAAGAACTCTAGCTCAGAAGTTTTAGGTTATAACGAGCTGTGATCGCACCACGGTACTTCAGCCTGCGTGACAGAGCAAGACCTTGTCTCTATATTTTAAAATAATAAGGTAAATATTTTTGTGCTTTGGGAAGACTTCCACGATATACTGTAAGCTGAAAACGATACAAAACAGCATGTATAGGACGCTTGCATTTGTGTAGTAGTTTTTCAAAGTATATAGCTGTATGTGTACACAAAGTATGTTTGGAAGGGGAAAAGAAACTTCAATATAGTATCGAGTTGAGAGAGAGCCCTGGAATTGAAGGGCAGGGGAGGCTTACTTTTCATTTTATACCTTTCTTTAAGGTCTAATTTTTTAAAAATTATATATATATTATTTTTTTTAAAATAAGTAAATCAGTAAAAACTGAAAAGAAAAATATTATTTATAAAATTTTTTGTAAAGATTTTTTTACTCTAAGCTACCTTAACTAGTAATACATATTTTTAGCCAAGAGCAGTGTTGAGTACTTTTTATATAATCTCAGTTCATTAATTTGTTATAATTTAGTTTTTATGGTTTCCTGTGAAATATGAAAGTTAGATTTTCTAATAAGAATTTTAGCATATGGGCTTGTATATCACTGCAACCTGGTATATTTAGTATTCATCAGCAACCTGGTAGGTATGTTAAAAGCTGCAGGGGCTGAAACCCTAGACTCTGCTCTAGTAAATCAGGGATGATTCCCTGAAATTTGAATTTTAAAAGAGTGCCAGAGATTATTCTTATTGCAACTTTAATACACTGCTTTACACCACTGGTAGTAGTGGTTTGTTTGTTTGTCTTGAGACAAGGTCTTACTCTGTCGCCCAGGCTGGAGTGCAGTGGCTCAATCTTGGCTCACTGTAACCTCCACCTCCCAGGTTCAAGCACTGCTCCTGCTTCAGCCTCCCAAGTCACTAGGATTACAGGTGCCCGCCGGGTTGTGGTGGTTTTAAAATTTATCTTATTTCCCTTCAATGTAATGTTAGAACTTACCCTGCTGGTACCTAGAGTGCATTTTCATTCATTGTTTCTTAAAGTAAATGTTCTTAAGCTGTCTATTTAACCTTACTTAGACTTTGTTAGAAAATACCTGTGTGTAAACCATGCATATTTTATGAATTTTTTTCTTGTAGTTGATCACAGCCGAGTTAAATTGACATTAAAGACTCCTTCACAAGATTCAGACTATATCAATGCAAATTTTATAAAGGTATGTACTTACTTTAAATGGTGTTTCTCTGCCGTAGTAATGTCTTTCTACATACTAGTTTTGTAAAAACTTTTTGAATTGCTCAAACCTACCAACAGCAAGAGAAATAAAAATAAAACCACTCTCCTGGCACATTGTTTTTATATGCTTTCCTTCTAGCCTCCTTATTCATATAGATAAATAGTTTGTGCTTAGTTTTGTGATAGCAGAGATAACATTTTCTTTTTTATTTCTTCTTTCCCATGGAGATCTTACATGTTACTAAATAATCTTCTCAATCATCCCGTTAGGTTTGTGTGCACAAATGAACATGATCATTCCCTGTTGTTGACCCATATAGGTTGTTTCCAAGTTTTTAAAATAATAATATTGCAGTAAACATCTTTGTTCTTTTGAATAATTTCTTGGGATAAATTAGTAGGGGTGGAATAGCTGGATAATATTGATTTAAAATTCTGGAACATAGCCTTAAATATAAAACTTCTGGCAGTTGTCACTGTTTCAGGTGGTAACCCAAAATCCAAGATTAAACAGTCTCTTTTATATAACTTTGTTTGGATACCCTTTGATGAAAAGCAGTCAAGTTCTTTAGGTTATCAATAGCGATAGATGCAAACTGCCACTTGATTCAGTTTAGATAAAAGGCTTTTTTTTTCCATTAGCTAATCTGTGTTTTTAAATCTTTCAGGTGATATGATAGTATAATTTTCACTTACATATGGCGTTTATACATATTTGCATATGATGTTTTTGTTGATAAAAATGTTAACTGATAAAAGTTTATGTGAGGCTGGGCACCGTGGCTCATGCCTGTAATCCCAGCACTTTGGGAGACAGGCACGTGGATTGCCTGAAGTCAGGAGTTTGAGACCAGCCTGGCCAACATGGTGAAACCCTGTCTCTACTAAAAATATAAAAATTAGCCAGATGTGGTAAATGTGCCGGTAATCCCAGCGACTTGGGAGGCTGAGGCAGGAGAATAACCAGAACCCAGGAGGCGGAGGTTGCAGTGAGCCAAGATCACCCCACTGCACTCCAGCCTGGGCTGCAGAGTGAGACTCTGTCTCAAAAAAAAAAGTTGATGTGGTAAAATTAATATCTGTGCCAACATTCAGCAGTCATGGTTTTAAATAAAAATTTCTTGTTTTAAGAAAGTTAAAAACCAAAATTAATACATTAATTAAAAACTGATAAATTGATGGTTTGCTATTTCAGATGTTGTCATGTTCATATTCTTTTATAAGGGTGTTTGATAAAAGTTACAGTTTTTCATTATGCTTAATGACACCGATAAATTGTATGAGTCAGTTATGTGTCAGTTTAGTATTTTAGTCAATGACCCTGTTTGGTATATTCTCATGTTCATTGTTAAAAACCTGTATAGTAGATGCTTGATAAACTTTTAAGCTGAGTAGATAATGGAAGATAGTTATGGAAGAAACTAAGGAAGAACTGTTTACTAGTTTGGGTATGGTTTTAGAATCAGAGCATGCTTTGTATTTCTCCTGCAGTTAGCCTTGTTGAGTAGGTATTAGGGCTTTTGTTTTTAATGCCTAGATAAGTAGTAATTTTTAATTAGCATAAGGCAGTTCTTAATTACCTATTCTGTGCACCATATCCAGTAAACACACAGAAGTAATAACAGTCATCAAAAGTGAATTGAATATATTTCACCATGCTTTATTTAATGTACTATAAAAGATACATTTTTTGGAAGTGGTTTAAGTTAAAACAACAATATTACTAATAAAATTTGAAACCTTATATTTTAGGTAATGAAATATTTCTGGTAATCAAAATAAATGTGAAATTTGCTTTTAACCATTTTTAGGGTGTCTATGGGCCAAAAGCATATGTAGCAACTCAAGGACCTTTAGCAAATACAGTAATAGATTTTTGGAGGATGATATGGGAATACAATGTTGTGGTAAGTAATTTACTTTTTAAATAATTTTGAGAAATATATATGTAATGACATAGGATGTTTTACTGAATAAGGAATGAGGGTTTTTTCTTTTTATCCATAATGATATGTTTACTTATTGCTGATGTTTACTAAAAAGATGGACACTGATTTTTAGGATGTCTCATTAAATTTTTACAAACTAGGCTAAATATTTTAAGAAGGTTTGATAATAATTTAAATGTTGTCCTAAGTCAATAACTAATGATACAACTATCAAACAACTTATAAAAAGCAGAAAAGGATCAGTGCTCTAATAGGTCAATAAAATACTTGATAGTACAGCTATATTCATTTGAGTCCCTCTTCTTAGGAAAATACATGTAAACACCTAACTATAAACAATTATATACGGTGTAACGGAGTTTGTTTCATCTGCCCCTGGAGTTCATTAATGTGCCCTTAGATTTGGAAGCAGGGAAATGAGTTGGAATACTGTAAAGAGCTGCCCTGTACTGCTTTGTATTACTCTTGAAACCTAAGAGTAATGTGCGTTGACACTTTTCATTGTGTGGGTGTAGAAAATCAGTAATATGGAACTTTCATTTTTTTCTTAAGGCTTTTTTATGGAATTGTAATGATCTAAAGCACTGACTGACATCCCCTGGTCTTTGAAAGATTAATAAAAGGGGGGAATTTTCCAGTTAATTTTATTTGCTGTACTTCATTTTAAAAACTAGATGTGCTCGTGGATTGACTGAGAAGAGCATGAAGAAAGTTTCTGGATGAGAGAAGATCCTATATATTGATAAAATTTGTGTTGCACAGATGTATGCATTTGTCCAAACTCAGAGCATGTTCACTTTAGGATTTGTACATTTCATTGTATGTAAAATTTACCTCAAGGGAAAAATACTGGAAACAATATTAAAAATTACTGTGTTCTGGATAATAATATGCATGCTGAAGTATTTTGTGGAGAGTGTACTGATGTTCAAAACTTAATTTGAAATGCATTTTTAGGGCCGGGCATGGTGGCTCATGTCTGTAGTCCCAGCACTTTGGGAGGCCAAGGCAGGCAGATCACCTCAGGTCAGGGATTTAAGACCCTGACCTGGCCAACATGGTGAAACCCCTTCTCTACTAAAAATACAAAAAATATGCTGGACGTGGTTGTGGGCGCCTGTAATCCTAGCTACTTGGGAGGCTGAGGCAGGAGAATTACTTGAACCCAGGAGGCAGAGATTGCACCAGTGCACTCCAGCCTGGGCAACAGAGCTAGACCCCTTCTCAAGAAAAAAAAAAGAAATGCATTTTTAAAATAAGATGGATTGATAGAGGGATAGCTATGTGATAAAACATGATTAAATGTGAGTGACAGAATATAGGCAATGGCTATACGGTGTTAACTGTAAAATTCTTTCAACTATGCTGTGTGTTTGAAAGTTTACATTATAAAATGGGGAAAAGCAGATATAATCACCTTTAAAAATGGTGTCAAATGCATTCAATATTTCAGTAATTCTAAATGTATTTTTAATTAACAGTGGTATTTATAATTAGGTAAATATCCTAAAAGTGGTATTTTAATATAATTTCAGGCGTCACAAAGTAAATCTGTAAGATTGATGTAATTTAATTCAAATTAAATAAATCATGTTAACTAGAACCAATTTAATTTGTTCCTATATAGTTAGCCCTTGTTTGGAAAGCCTAATTTTGATAATTTCTTTAACTTACACATTTAATATTGAAACAGGTTTTTTAGGCAAGCCAGTTATACTTCTCAGGGTGCAAAGTAATTCTTGAAATTTGTATTTCATTAAAAAGTAAAATTGTGTTTAACTGATACATTCTTCCTCTCACTCCCCACCATCACTTTTTAGATCATTGTAATGGCGTGCCGAGAATTTGAGATGGGAAGGGTATGTATAACCTATTCCTCTTATTATTTCATTTTAGGGATAAATATTCTTGGTCTTTTATTATGATCATAGTCTAAACATAGGCAATTAATGTAGATAATTCTTTTATTTTTGGGGTCTGCTGATGCTTTTATTTCATACAAGGAACAAAACAATCTCTCCAGCATGTTTTCTTTCATAATTTGTAAGTATATTTTATTATACACAGGCATACCTCAGAGATATTACAGATTCACTTCCAACCACCACATTAAATCAAATTTTTTGGTTCTTCAGTGAATATAAGTTATATTTATACAGTATTGTAGTCTGTTAAATGTTCGATAGCATTATATGTATAAAACACCTCATGCCTTAATTTTTTTTTTTTTTTTTTTGAGACAAGTCTTGCTCTGTCACCCAGGATGGAGTACAGTGGTACAATCTCAGCTCACTGCAACCTCCGCCTCCCAGGTTCAAGCGATTCATCTGCCTCAGCCCCCCAAGTAGCTAGGATTGCAGGCACCCACCACCACACCCAGCTAATTTTTGTAGTTTTAGTAGAGAGGGGATTTCATCATACTGGCCAGGCTGGTCTCAAACTCCTGACCTCAGGTGATACACCTGCCTCAGCCTCCCAAACTACTAGGCTTACAGACATGAGCCACTGCACCCAGCCTTCCATGCCTTAATTTAAAAATACTTTGTTACTAAAAAACATAATGATCATCTTAGCCTTCAGCTAGTTGTCATCTTTATGCCGGTGAAGGGTCTTGTTGATGTTGATGGCTGCTGACTGATCAAGGTGGTGTTTGCTGAAGGTTGGAGTAATTGTAGCAATTTTTGATGAAATAAGACAGGGCCAGGCACGTAGTTCACACTTGTAATCCCAGCACTTTGGGAGGCTGAGGTGGGAGGATCACTTGAGCCCAGAAGGTGGAAGCTGCCTTGAGCTATGATTAGGCTACCGTATTTTAGCCTGGGCAGAGGGATACCCCACCTCTAAAAAAGTAAAATAAGAAAATAGTGAAGTTTGCCACATTAATTGTCTCTTCTTTCATGAAACATTACTCTGTAGATGCCACGCTGTTTAATAGCATTTTACCTATAGTAGAACTACTTTCAAAATTGGAGTCTGTCGTTTCAAATTCTTACACTGCTTTATCAACTAAGTTGATATCAACTAAATCCTTTGTTGTCATTTCAACAGTGTTCACAGCATCTTCAGCAAAACTAGATTTCTTCTCAAGAAACCACTTTTTTTCTCATCCATAAGAAGCAATTCCTCATCTATTCCAGGTTTTATCATGAGATTGTGGCAATTCAGTTCCATCTTCAGGCTCCACTTCTAATTCTCTTGCTGTTTCCACCACATTTGCAGTTACTTCCTCTACTAAAGTCTTAAACTGCCCCCTCAGAGTTATCACGAGGGTTGGAATCAACTTTTTCCATACTTGTGTGAATGTTGATATTTTGACCTCCTCCCATGAATCATGAATATAATTAATAGCATTTAGAATGCTGAATCCTTTGCAGAAGGTTTTCAGTTCACTTTCTCTAGATCCATCAGAGTAATCATTGTCTATGGCAGCTTTAGCTTTACAAAATATGTTTCTAAATAATAAGACTTGAAATTTGAAATTATTCCATAGGCTGCAGAATGGATGTTGTATTAGCAGACATGAAATTATCATTAATCTCCTTGTACATGTCCATCAGAGCTTTTAGGTGCATTGTAAACAGTAATATTTTGAAAGGAATCTTTTTTTTCCCCCAAGCAGTAGTCCCCAGTAGTGCTCTTAAAATATTAAAATGTGCTATAGGGATGGGCTGGGGTGGGGTTGAAAAAAAAAAACATGCTGTAAACAGATGTGCTGACATCTAGGCCTTATTCTATTTATAGAGCACAGACAGTACATTTTGCATGATTTTAGAGCCCCTAGGATTTTCAGAATGGTAAATGAGCATTGGCTTCAACTTAATGTCACCAGCTGCATTAACCCCTAACAAGAGAGTCACCAAGTCCTTTGAAGCTTTGAAGCTAGACATTGACTTCTTTTCTGAAAAGCTGGCTCTGAAAGTCCTAAATGGCATCTTCTTTCAATATAAGGCTGTTTCATCTACACTGAAAATATGTCATTTAGTATAGCTTGGTTCATCAGTGCTCTTAGCTTAGATCTTTGGATAACTTTCTGCAGTTTCTACATCATAATTTGGTGCTTCATCTTGTACTTTTATGTCATGGGAGCAGCTTCTGTCCTTAAAACTCATAACTAGTCTTTGCTAGCTTCTAACTTTCCTTCTACAGCTTCCTAATGCTTCATAGAAATGAAGGGAGTTAGTGCTTTGCTCTGGATTAGGCTTTGGCTTGTAGGAATGTTGTAGCTGGTTTGATCTTCTAGCTAGACTACTAAAGCTTTCTCCATGTAAGTAATAGGCTGTTTGACCTACTCAATTGTTTGTGTATTTCTCGGAGTGGCTTTTTAACGTCCTTCAAGAACTTTTCCTTTGCATTCTAAACTTGGCTAGGACAAGAAGCCTACCTTTCTGCCTGTGTCAGTTTTCAACATGCCTTCCTCACTAAGCTTAATCATTTTTTGATTTTTTATTTAAAGTGAAAAGTATGTGAATCTTTTCACTTGAACACTTTGAGGCCATTGTGGGGTTATTAGTCTTATTTCTGTACTGTGTCTCAGGAAATAGGAAAGCCCAAGGAGAGGAAGAGAGACAGTACAAAAACTTGCCAATGGAACAGTGACAACGCTCGCGACATCTGTTGATTAAGTTTGCCATTTTATATGGGAGCAATTTGTGGCACCCCAGAACAATTATAGTAGTAGCTTCAGACATCACTGATCAGATTACAATAACAGATACCATCATAATGAAAAGGTTTGGAATACTGCAAGGGTTACCAACATGTGGCACAGACTTGAATGAGCACATGCTTTTGAAAAAAGGATACCAATATACTTGCTTGGTGCAGGGTTGCCTCAAAACTTCAATTTATAAAATATGCAATATCTGAGAAACACAGTAAAATGAGGCATGCCTGTACTTACAATAATTAATTTTGTATTATTAGTAATCTTCAAATATTCAGTGGTGTTGTAAGTAGAATGCCATCTATGGACTAAAATAGAGAGGTATTTTTAGATAGGAATAAGATTGAGCAAGTGAAAATACATGAAATTGCCAAATGTGGGTGAAGGGGAGAAGAAAAGCAAAGCACACTGCCATGTGTGTACCTACGCAACTGTCTTGCATGCTCTGCTCATGTACCCCAAAACCTATAATCCAATAAAAAATTAAAAAAAAAAAAAAAAGAAAATACATGAAATAAAATCTGGTTATCATGAATATGTAGTTTGAATTTTTGTTTGTTATGAGACAGTGAGACAGAGTCCTGCTCTGTCGCCCAAACTGCAGTGCAGTGGTGCAGTCTCTGCTCACTGCAACCTCCATCTCCCAGGTTCAGGTGATTGTTTTGCCTCAGCCTCCCAAGTAGTTGGGATTATAGGTACCTGCCACCACGGTCCAGCTAATTTTTGTAGTTTTAGTAGAGATGGGGTTTCACCATGTTGGCCAGTCTGGTCTTGAACTCCTGACCTTGGGTGATCACCCGCCTCTGTCTCCTAAAGTGCTGTGATTACAGGCATGAGCCACCACAATATATTTTGCTTGTTTCCTATCTTCAAAGCTGAGAGAAGATAATTTCTTACCCTGATTTTCTAACATTGGTGTTTTTTATGCTTTGGAGAAGTAAAATTCATTTATTCTGTATCTTTAATTTATAAATATGTTAATTTTTTCAGTAAGCAATATATTGCAAAAGATACTTCTTTCAGTTATGTTACATAAATAATTGGGAAGCCTTAGTTGATTCCATTACTCCCAACTATTTCCTTTATCAGTATCAAGTAATGTTGGACAGAAAGTGAATAAAGTTAGAAAATATAAAAACAGAAATTATTAAGTAATCAAATTATCTATTTAAGTGTTGTCAGTATGTACATTAATATTATTAATCAATTGTCTTAGAGAGTTTAAATGTTGTTCACCTAATGTTTTAAGTTGCTGTTAAGATTTAGGATTTGTTTTGTTTTCATTATATTAACAAGCTCATATTGTGTATCAGTGGTAGTTACTGATGAAAAATTAAGTTGTATTGGGTGCAGAATTTTTTTGAAGCTGAAGGTTTTTGTGATTCATTGTGTCTTCTTAGTAATAGATTATGAGTGAGTTAGGACCTATGAAGTTATTTGATAACCTTGACTTTGATCTTGACTTTGAATGTGGCCTAGTGGAAAAAGCACAGATAATTAAATCTGATAAACCTACCTTTTACAAGCATTTTGACCATGGTGCAGTAGTTTCTTCTGAGCTTCAGTTTCCTCATGTTTGAAAGGAAATAATACCTACTTTGTAGTGTTAGAGATTGTTGTAAACTGAACGCAAACCCGGGAATCTCGTCCAGAGAGAGGGTCCCAAACCTGGAAGAGAGCATGCACTGGAAAAAAAGGAGATAGAAAAGAGCAAGGTCTGGAGGGCTACATGCGCTATGCCCATGCAGCAATTTTATTTTTGCAATGGGTTCCATTATATAGTTTTCTGCTTAATGTTGGTTACATCATATCAAAATACTTAAGTCATAAGGTAGGCAAGTTAAGCCCACTAAGTTACGCCCAGTAAGTAAGTTAAGCCTGGTAAGTTATGCCCAGTAAGTAGGTTACGTCCAATAAGTCAAGGTAAGTAAGTTACACAAGTTACAGTAAGTAAGTTACGCCCAGTAAATTACGGTAAGTAAGTTATGCCCAGTAAGTTACGCCCAGTATACACTTAAGTTAATATTTTACAACGAATGTAACAAGGGTCCAAAATGAACACAGTGAGACAATAAACCATAAGGAGCCGAAAGTAGACACAATGCTTCCCATGTCCTCATATCCATAAAGTAATGTCTGTTAATTATTTTGAATAACATAGTCCCTCTCTCAGTTCCTGCTTTCCCTCAGCTCGACTCAAGCTCACCGTATGGCGAGGCCCATTTCCTAGGGGCCTCACATGGGAGTGATTCCCCACAGGTCTCCCTTAGTTCTCCCTTTTGTTTTTAGATGCAACTCAAAAAGCTTGAGCCGCAACTGTTGAAGGGAGGAGAACACAAGGCAAAAGAGTACCGGGAGAAGGAAATTGTCATGAGTCCAAATTCCTTGTAAATGGGCCTTAACAAAAGGCCACTGTCATTTAGTGTCATTATAAGGAATATTAGTCACCAAGAATAGTAACAGTTTGTTCCAAAGCATTAAGTTTTTCATCAATTTTCATCTAAAAACAAAAGGGAGAACTGAGGGATCTGTGGGGATCACTCCCGTGTGAGGCCCCTAGGAAATGGGCCTCACCATACGGTGAGCTTGAGCCCGGACATCCCCGGTTGGGGGAGTCGAGCTGAGGGAAAGCAGGAACCGAGAGAGGAACTATATGTTATTCAAAATAATTAACAGACATTACTTTATGGATATGAGGACTTGGGAGGATTGTGTCTACTTTCGGCTCCTTATGGTTAATTGTCTCATTGTGTTCATTTTGGACCCTTGTTACCTTCATTGTAAAATATTAACTTAAGTATTTATACTTGGTAACTTACCATAACTTACTGGGTGTAACTGTAACTTACTTACCATAACTTACTTGGCGTGACTGTAACTTACTTACCTTGACCTATTGGGCGTAACCTACTTAGTGGAAGTAACCTACTTATTGGGCGTAACCTACTTACTGGGCTTAACTTACTTACTGGGTGTAACTTAGTGGGCGTAACTTGCTTACTGTAACTTAAGTACATTGATCTGGCGTAAACAACTTTAACTTCAGAAAAGTATATAATGAAACATATTGCAAAAATAAAATTGCTGCATGGGCATAGCGCAGGTAGCCCTCCAGACCTCGCTCTTTTCTAGCTCCTTTTTTTCCGGCGCACGCTCTCTTCCAGGTTTGGGACCCTCTCACTGGACGAGATTCCCAGGCTCACGTTCAATTCACAACAAGATATTATGCATATATGATATTTAATACATAGTTTTTAATATAATTATTAGTTTTATACCAGGAATATAAATACCAATATAATCCTATTACTGCTCATCTGAGTGGGGAGCATTGTTAGTCACACCACATTCTGTTCTTACCTAAATTAATCTCCTACAACTTATTTTCTTTTTCTTCCTTTTTGTTTTGAGACAAAGTCTCGCATTGTCGCACAGGCTGGACACTGCAACCTCCGCCTCCTAGGTTCATGCGATTATCCTGCCTCAGCCCCCTGAGTACCTGGCATTACAGAGACATACCACTACACCTGGCTAATATTCTGTATTTTTAGTAGAGATAGGATTTCACTATGTTAGCCAGACTGGTCTCAAACTCCTGACCTCGTGATCTGCCCACGTTGGCCTCCCGAAGTTCTGGAATTACAGGCGTGAGCCACCATGCCCAGCGTTACAACTTGTTTTATATCTGTTACAAGGTATTAAAGTTTTGCCAGGTGAAAGATTTAAAAAAACAAAATTTTTAAACACTCTCAAAAAGAATTTAAGATCCAGGTACAGTGGCTTATACCTGTAATTTCAGCTACTTGGGAGGCTAGGGTGGGAGAATTGCTTGAGCCCATGAGTTTGAGACCCGCTTTGGCAACATGGCAAGACCCCATCTTTATTTTTTTTTTTAATCTTTTTTTGGTGGGAGAGACAGAGTCTCACTCTGTCGCCCAGGCTTGAGTGCAGCGGTGTAATCTCAGCTGTTTCCAAACCTCCACCTTCCAGGTTCAAACAATTCTTATGCCTGAGCCTCCTGAGTAGCTGAGATTAAAGGCATATGCCACCATACCTGGCTAATTTTTTGTATTTTTGAGTAGAGACAAGGTTTTGCCATGTTGGCCAGTCTGGTCTTTGAAATCCTTGCCTTAAATGATCTGCCCACATTGGCCTCCCAAAGTACTGGGATTATAGGCATGAGCCACTGTGCCTGGCCTCACTCTCTTTAAAAAAAAAAGAATTAGCCAGGTGTGGTGGCACACACCTGTGGTCCCAGCTACTCAGGAGGCTGAGGTGGGAGGATCACTTGAGCCCAGAAGGTAGAGGCTGCAGTGAGCCATGATTGTACCATTGCACACTCCCATCTGGATGACAAAGCAAGACCCTATCTGAAAAAAAAAGAATTTTTATCATGTTCTGTAAACATCTCTTGGAAAATGAGATTTGCAAGTTGCCAGTGGTTTTAAACCTCTAAAATAATAGCTAACCTAACATACCAGACGGTTTTACTTTGTTTCCCTGTGAGCATTACTGTCAACTTATAGTTCATTCAGCCTAGAGGTAATAACTCCATTTACTGTATTTGCAGAAATTTGGATACATTATACTACAGCTTCTGTAATCTCAAATAAAATTGGATAGTTAAAATAATACATCATGTTTGTGTAGGGGTTTTACCATCTATAGTACATTTGAAATACACTCTTATTTAATAAACTTGCAACAACTCTGTAAGTTAAGAAGTATTATTTCTGTTTTTACAGATAAAGAAACTAAAGGTCGGTAAAGCAGTAGAATTAGTACTTGCAAAATTCTTCTGATTCCAAATAGACTACTCTTTCCACTTCATCACATATTTTACATTTAATGAGAATTCAGACAGATATTTATATTGTCATGTTACAAGCAATAAAACTTGCCTAGCAACCTTTATACTAAATGAACCTCCTTGTACCAGATACTTTTATAAAATTAGTTTTTCTGTCTACGGGAGGATCTTTGGTCTACTTTGTAGACCTGGCAGATAGCAATGAACAGTTACGCACTTAAATCAGTAAGGTTTTTATGACTATTTTTGGAGAAGACGCAGTAGCCTATCTTTAAAAATAATTGGGTAAATCTAAGCTCTCTTAGCTTATTGCCTGCTAATGTGAGTTTTCCTGTTTTGGAGAAGTAGAAGCAAGCAGAACCCCAGTACATAAAAATATTTATAACAGTTTAATACAAACTTATATAAATTACTAATTTTTCTTTGTATGACAGAAAAAATGTGAGCGCTATTGGCCTTTGTATGGAGAAGACCCCATAACATTTGCACCATTTAAAATTTCTTGTGTAAGTATCAGTTTTTTTAAACTTTTTTTCAGAAAATTGGTAAGCTAAACTGATGAATAATTGTAATGTGGTATGAACCCAGGTTTATAGACACCAAGGACTCACAAATCTATGCTTACATTTTAAAAAATTATTTGTTTATATACTGCTTTTAAATTTGGACACTTTTGGGATGACTTCATAAATATATACTCTCCTTGTATCCTACTATATTAATTTTGTGTTAGTCTTTGTATATCAATTGATAGTGTTAAATGAAGCAACTGTGCTTTTAGTATTTGGAAATAGCATATTCATTTCAAATTGATTAAATGGGAAAGAGTTGATAACTAGAGTATAGTGTATCATATGAACCCTTCATATCTGTATTGTGCTCTCAAAAATTGTTATAATTATGTATAAAGATAAGTTTAAGAGCTGCCATCCTGGAAGTAAAGAATGATCCTTTTTGGCAGATTATTTGATATGAAACTTAAAATGTTTTCTTACTATGGAAATGAATTGAATTCAAGCTCAAAAGCTAACACAGCAAAAATATGAGAAAATGAACCAAAAAACAAAAACAGTGAAGGAAATGAGAGGAATAGAAAAAATGAAAGACATGGACAAAAAGAAGAAAAATGTCAGTTAATTTTAAAATAGAACCAACAGTTTTCTTTAGGTGCCATAAAAAGACTGTAATTGAACATAACATAAAAATTAATTAATCTAGGCCAGGCACAGTGACTCACGCCTGTAATTCCAGCACTTCGAGAGGCTGAGATGGATGGATCACTTGAGGTCAGGAGTTTGAGACTAGCCTGGTCAACATGACAAAACCCCGTCTCTAGTAAAAATAGAAAAATTAAAGACCAGGCACAGTGGTTCACACCTGTAATCCCAGCACTTTGGGAGGCTGAGGCGGGCAGGTCACCTGAGGTCAGGAGTTTGAGACCAGCCTGACCAACATGGGGAAACCCCGTCTCTACTAAAAATACAAAATTAGCTGGGCATGGGGACACATGCCTGTAATCCCAGCTACTTGGGAGGCTGAGGCAGGAGAATTGCTTGAACCCGGAGGCAGAGGTTGCGATGAGCCGAGACTGCACCATTGCACTCCAGCCTGGGCAACAAGAGCAAAACTCCGTCTCAAAAAAAATAAAATAAAATACAAAACTTAGCTGGGTGTGGTGGCATGTACCTGTAATCCCAGCTACTCAGGAGCCTGAGGCACAAGAATTGCTTGAACCTGGGAGGTGAAGGTTGCAATGAGCGGAGATCAAACCACTGTACTACAGCTTGGGTGACAAGAGCGAAACTACATCTCAAAAAAAATTTTTTTTAATTAATTTGCCCATATTAGGGTTCTCCAGAGAAACATAACCAATAGAATAAGAGTGTGTATGCACACATCTGAGTTCATGTGTAATACATTTAAAGAGATTTATCTTGAGGAATTGGCTCAGGCAGTTATGGAGGCTGGCAAGTCCAAAATCTGCCGGGTAAGCTGGAGATCCAGGAGAGCCAATGCTGCAGTTCCAGTCTAAATGACAGTAAGCTGGAGACCCAGGAGAGCTGATGTTTAGTTCTAGTTTGAAAAGTCTGTTGTAGAACCAGGATGAACCAATATTGCAGATGAAGACAGCCTGCTGCAGAATTCTTTCTTGGTTCAGGAGGCTGATCCCTTTTGTTGTATTCAGGCCTTCAACAGATTAGATGAGGCTCACCAACATTATGGAGAACAGTTTGCTTTACTCAGAGACTACCAATTTAAATGTTAATCCCTCCAAGAACAGTCTCACAGAAATAACTAGAATAATGTTTGACCAAATATTATGGGGACACTGTGGCCCAGCCAAGTTGACAGATAAAATTATCACATTCCCTGTCTCAGAGTTTCTTGTTTTTGACTTTGTTTTTCATGATTAAATAAAATATAATTTCTGTGTTTTTACTTGTCATTGCTGAGTTCAAGAACTCCATAATTTTATGACTTAGTTTTACCTAAGAGATTTCTCTCATACATACTCAATGTTAAGTGCTTTCTAGGTTGACATAGAAAGGGACAGAACTGAATCTGTATTATGCTGTCTACTTTATGAATCAATATTGTTTCTGTAATATTAACTGTAACTCACAATTGAACTTTTAGGATGTAATATTCAGTCAGTATTCTTAAGGTGCTGATTAGAATTAACTATTTGTGGGGTAAGTCTAAAAATTTTAGGCCAGGCGCTGTGGCTCACGTCTGTCATCCCAGCATTTTGGGAGGCTAAGTTGGGGAGGATTGCTTGAGCCCAGGAGTTTGAGACTAGCCTGGGCAAAATAGACATTTTTAACATTTTAAAAGATGTTAAAAATCCTACTGCATTTTATTTCATTTGACATGAATAATATCCAGTACGCACCACACTGTCTACTTCAGTGAAGAAATGCCAACCCTTCTTCATCAATCCAGAAAGAATTGTGTAATACTAGATTCTGCGACAGTGTAGAAACCTAGTTCTGTGTAGTGTGGTTGTTTTGGAATTTGTAAATTTATTTATTTTTGAAGTTTTATTTATTTGTATATATCTTTTTGAGACAGGATTTTGCTCTGTCACCCAGGTTGGAGTGCAGTGGCGTGATCATGCCCCACTGCAGCCTCGGTCCCCCAGGCTCAAGCGGTTCTCCTACCTCAGCCTCCCGAGTAGCTGGGGCTACTGGCACGAGCTAAAACTAATTTTTGTATTTTTGGTAGAGGCGGGGTTTCCCTATGTTGCCCAGGCTGGTCTTGAACTCCTGAGCTCAGGCAGTTTGCCCGCTTTGGCCTCCAAAAGTACTAGGACTACAGGCACGAGCCACCACATCTAGCCAAACATTTGTAAATTTAGATGTAATAGGATAACTATAGTGAATATTGCAATTCAAGTGAAAATACAGTACTTAACATTCAGCAACAAACCAGTTTGAAATTTTTGAACATTTGGGAGTCAAGAATGTTCAACAATTTACAATAATGGATATAGGGAAGAATGCAGTAGTTTTACAACTTAGAAAATGAACTGATTCTTGAGGGGATGGTTTTTCAATTAAACTAAAAGATATGTCTCTATAAATGGTTCACAAAGAAAAAAATGGAGAAAGATTTATTAAAAAGAAAAAAGTAGATAACTTTTAAGGTCTCTAGATAAGTGGTTTGACTTGATTAGTAATGACTGGTTTAATTTGTCAGCCAGGGTTGACTCATACTGAAGAAATATTTTCTTTGATGATTTAAAATTGGAAGGTAATTTGTTGTCTTGTAATTGTTTCAGACAACTCGGGATTTGTTATCATGGACTTAGTTGCAAACAAAAATCTAATTTATAAATAGAAAGCATGTTGGTAAAAATAATCATAGTAAGTCACTTGACTACTTGGCAGGCAGTTTGAGACTGAGAAATGACAGTCTTTTCTGGAACTCTATTGATGTGGGATGAGGACAAGGGTAAAGTGGTATTGTAAGGGTAAAGACTGGTTAGCAGGAGCTCAATCACATATTGCCACATGTAGCCACTTAGATTAGATATCAGCACACTACCTAAGGGTCACATCTAGCCCACTGCCTGTTTTGTAAATAAAGTTTTGGTAGAACACATCTTTGCCCATTAATTTATGGATTTGTCTATCACAATAGCAAAGTTGGATAGACAGACTTTTATGGTCCAAAAAAGCCAAAAACATTTACTATATGGTTCTTCACAGAAATATTATTTGAAAAAGTTCAAATATTATGTGAAAAGTTCAAAGTAAACTACTGTGATTTCAAAAAGTAGCTGGGCATGGTGGTGCGTGCCTATAGTCCCAGCTACTTAAGAGGCTGAGGCAGGAGAATTGCTTGAACCAGGGAGTCAGAGGTTGCAGTGAGCCAAGATCGTGCCCCTGCACTCCAGCCTGGTGACAGAGTGAGAGTCTGTCTAAAAAAAAAGGCAGGTATAATAGTATTATTTTTATTAATAAAACAACATACACTATTCTTCGTAATCCCTGTTCTAAACTATCTGTGGTTTTAACCAATAAGGCAAAAATAATAATTTGCTTAGTGATAGACTGGTATAGATTAATACTTTGATTAAATCACAGTAAGAAACCTTTAAAGTGGCTATGTTATCGTCAACCACAATAATAATTTGGAGTATTCTTCCCCCTTCCTTCTTCAGTTACTATCTAGTTAATTGAAACTTGAATGTCTGGAAAAATCATGCATTATGGAAAGGTAAAATGGTTAAAGATGGGATATGGTGGTTGATGAGGATTGACATTCTATTTGTATTATTTTTGTTACATGATTCTGGGGTGGTTACTACTTTAAAAATATTTTATTGGATAATAGATGCCTAATTGTTTAGACACTTATTTTTTTTAGGTATAAGTAAAACTCACATAAGCAAACTGATTTTTTTTTTAACTGTACATACAAGTTTGTTTGTTTGTTTGACAGTCTCACTCTATCGCCCAGGCTGGCACAATCTCGCCTCCCTGCAACCTCTGCCTCCTGGGTTCAAATGATTCTCCTGCCTCAGGAGATATAGTTGAATAGCTGAGTAGCCATCACGCCCAGCTAATTTTTGTATCTTTAGTAGAGATGGGATTTCACTATGTTGCCTAGGCTGGTTTTAAACTCCTGACCTCAAATGATCCACCTGCCTTGGCCTTCCAAAGTGCTAGGATTACAGGCATCTTAACTCCATTCTCAAATTCACTTTGCTTATTTGTACATATTGTTTGGGTCTGTCTGATAGAAGACTTTTCTGGTAGGAGACTTTGTTTTGTTTAAGGTTTTATTTAGTTTTTTGTTCTGAGACAGTCTCACTATGTCACCCAGACTGGAATGCATCAGCATGGTCACAGCTCACTGTAGCCTTGGCCTCGCTGCTGGACTCAGTGTTCCTCCCACCTCAACCTCCCAAGTGGCTGAGCCCACAAGCCTGTGTGTGCCTCAGTCCTCAGCTAATTTTTGTGGGTTGTTTTTTTTTGTAGAGACAAGTGTTTTATCATGTTGTTTAGGCTGGTTTTGAACTCCTAGGCTAAAGGAATCCACCTACCTCAGCCTCCCAAAGTACTCGTATTACAGGCATGAGCCACCGCCCCCAGCCTTTTTTAGAACAGTTTTAGATTCACAGCAAAGTTGAGAGGAAGGTAGAGAGATTTTTCTATATATACCCCGCCCCCACACATAAAGCCCTCTCATGATCAACATTCCGTACCAGAGCAGTCCCTTTGTTACAGTTCACAAACCTACATTGACAAGTCATTATCAGCAAGAGTTCACAGATTACTTTAGGGTTCATTCTTGTTATACATTCTGTGTGTTTGGACAAACATATGATGGCGTGTATCCACCGTTGTAGTATCATACAGAACAGTGTCCTTGCTCTCAAAGTCCTGTGCTCCACCTGTTCATTCATTCCTCTCACCCCTTTTCCAAACCTAGGTAGTCACTATTTTTACTGTCTCCATAGTTTTGCCTTTTCCAGAAGTTACATAGTTTGTTTGTTTTGAGACGGAGTCTCCCTGTGTCACCCAGGCTGGAGTGCAGTGGCAATATCTCAGGTCACTGTAACCTCCACCTCCTGGGTTCAAGCGATTCTCCTGCCTCAGCCTCCTTGAGTAGCTGGGATTACTGGTGTGTCCCACCATGTCCAGCTAATTTTTGTATTTTAGTAGAGATGGGGTTTTACCATGTTGGCCAGGCTGGTCTCAAACTCCTGACCTCAAGTAATTCACTTACTTTGGCCTCCCAAAGTGCTGGGATTACAAGTATGAGCCATTGCTCCCAGCCCAGAAGTCATATAGTTTGTATCATACAGTATGTAGTCTCTTCAGATTGGCTTCTTTCACTTAGTAATGTGCATTTAGGGTTCACCCATGTCTTTTCATGGCTTATTAGCTCTTTTTTTTCCCTTTATTATTATTTTTAATTGACTTATAATATCTATACTTATTAATGAGGTACTGTGTGATTTTGGTACATATATGTATAATTCACAATGTGGAATGATCAAATCAGGATAATTAGCATGTCTGTCACTGCAAACGTCTACAAATTGATGACTTTTAGAATTTTTTTAATAATTGTCAGGTACATCTGGAATTTTAAAGGTTAATTTTATGTTGTGGACTTTAATACACGTATTTTATTTGTTTTGCTGTGTCTTTTTGTTTTGATGTTTTCACTGACTTACAAATGTTTCTCTTTAGGAGGATGAACAAGCAAGAACGGACTACTTCATTAGGACCCTCTTACTTGAATTTCAAAATGTAGGTACTTTCTATTTATAGACTGTCTCTAAGAATAGTTTCCAGGCCAGTTGCAGTGGCTCATGCCTGTATTCCCAACACTTTGGGAGACTTAAGCTGGAGGGTGACTTGAGTCCAGGGGTTCAAAACTAGTCTGGGCAACATAGTGAGATCTTCTCTCTACAAAAAGGAAAAAGTCAGCCAGGCATGGTGGCATGTATCCATAGTCCCACTCACTCAGAAGGCTGAGCCCAGGAGACTGAGGCTGCAGTGACTCTCAGTTGTGCCACTGCATTCCAGCCTGGGCAACAGAACAAGACTCTTTCTCAAAAGAGTTTTGAGAATAGTTTGAGAATAGAGAATAGTTTTCAAAGAGAAGATATAGAGAGGAAGGGGAGCATGGGCTGAAAAACCACATGTTGGGTAGTATGCCCAATACCTGGGTGATAGGATTGTTTGTATCCCAGACCTCAGTGTTACATAATATACCTGTGTGACCTGCACATGTACCCCTTAATCTGAAATAAAAGTTGAGGCCAGTTGTGGTGGCTCACGCCTGAAATCCCCAGCACTTTGGGAGGCTGAGGCAGTCAGATCACTTGAGGCCAGGGGTTCAAGAGCAACCTGGCCAACATGGCAAAGCCCCATCTCTACTAAAAAAATAACAAAATAACTGGGCGTGGGTGCACACCTGTAATCTCAGCTACTCAGAAGGCTGAGGCAGGAGAATTGTTTGAGCCTGGGAGATGGTGCAATGGCGCAGTCTTGGCTCACTGCAACCTGTCTCCGACTGCTACTGCACTCCACCCTGGGCAACAGAGCAAGAATCTGTCTCAAAAAATAAAATTAATTAAAAAAAAAAAATAGAAACCATAATTCTTACTACTGCCTAAATGTTTTATTTCGTAAAATGGGTTTGCTAGAAAATTGTTTTTCTTTATATCTGCTTTATAGGTTTTTTTGTAAGTAAAAAACATAACAGGAATTTTTATTTTTTTTATTTTTGGAGACAGAGTTTTGCTCTTGTTACCCAGGCTGGAGTACAATGGCATGACCTTGGTTCACCACAACCTCCGCCTCCTGGGTTCAGGCAATTCGCCTGCGTTAGCCTCCTGAGTAGCTGGGATTACAGGCACGCGCCACCATGCCCAGCTAATTTTTTGTATTTTTAGTAGAGATGGGGTTTCCTCATGTTGACCAGGATGGTCTCGATCTCTTGACCTCGTGATCCATCCGCCTCGACCTCCCAAAGTGCTGGGATTACAGGGGTGAGCCACCTCGCCCAGCCCAAGAATTTTTATCTTTAAAGCACATTTTTGCAAACTAATAAACTTTTGGCTACTAAAAAAATTAAGAAGCTATATAAATAGCATACCATGTTATTTAACATAGTTAAGGAAATTTGCTGATTTTTAGTTATGAAGATGAAAATGGGAGTGTAATAATTTTATTTAGTATCTTGACATTTCTGTTTATCACATTACATAATAATATTAATTATAGCATTCCCTAAATTTATTAAATTTGGAGTAGTTATGCCTTCTTTGCTGCAAATAGTTTTCCTCTGTTACAGTAAGCAGATTATTGCATTGTTTGTATGATTATTACCCTGTTTTACTAGTTTACAATCTGTTAAAGAAAAGTCATCATCAAAGCTAAGTCTTCATTTAGAGTTATATTCTTTTTAGTTGAGGCTCACTGCTCGCCCACCCATACCTTTTTTTTTTTTTTTGTAATGCAGCAAGGTCTCATTATATATTACCTAGGCTGGACTTGAACTTCTGAACTCGAGCAGTCCTCTCACCTCAGCCTTCTGAGTATATGAGACTACAGGCATGAGCCACCAAACCCAGCTAAATTTATTTTATTTTATTTTTTTTTTTTTTTTTGAGACGGAGTTTCTCTCTTGTTACCCAGGCTGGAGTGCAGTGGCACAATCTCGGCTCACCGCAACCTCCACCTCCTGGGTTCAGGCAATTCTCCTGCCTCAGCCTCCTGAGTAGCTGGGATTACAGGCATGTGCCACCATGCCCAGCTAATTTTTTGTATTTTTTAGTAGAGACGGGGTTTCACCATGTTGACCAGGACGGTCTCGATCTCTTGAGCTCATGATCCACCCGCCTCAGCCTCCCAAAGTGCTGGGATTACAGGCGTGAGCCACTGCATCCGGCCCTAATTTTTTATAGTTTATAGAGATGGAGTCTTGCTATGTTGCTTAGGCTGCTGTGAAACTCCTGGCCATAAGTGATCTTCTTGCCTCTTGCGTTGGCCTCCCAAAGTGTTGGGATTACATGTGTGAGCCACTGAGTCCGGCCTGGTTGCTAATTTTTTAATCTACAGTAATAATAATAAGTACCTTTTTGAATATCTGTAATAGATTAGACATCTCAATTCTCTTAACTGCGTATTATCCAGATACTGTTAAGTTCATTGCAGATAGATGAAGATACAGAAGCTTTTAAGTAGAATTTGAGTATGGTTTTGCTGAGACTCCGAGTATTGCTCTACAATAACTATTCTCAAAAAACATTTGACATTAGTACTTCTTTACATGCTTCAGAGTTATTGAGGATCCTAAAGAGTTTTTGTTTCTGTGGGTTGTATCTTTCAGTATGTACTAGATTTAAAATTAAAACTGAGAAATTTTTTAAAAACATAAATATATAAGCATATATTGTATTGCCCGTTAAAGAATAAGGCAAGTAACATTTTAGTATTATTCTGAAAATTATTGAAAGCTCATAGACCCCCTAAAAAGTGTGAGGGGTTACCCAAACCATACAATGAGAACCACTAATCTGTAAGAAGACAAGTGAGTTTAGGATCGGACAAATTCATCTCTCAGTTCTTTTTGAGTTTATGTTCTGTTAGTTTTCTAATTACAATGGATATTATTCTAACATAGTGGTTGTGGTATATTGCTCATCCATTTAATAGTGTGGATTAGTTAAATAGTATATATAGTGTAATGTTGAGAGTACATGCTCTGGAAGTAGAACTGCCTGGTTTAGAGCTCACATTTGTCACTTCTTACAAAACTTGGGGCAAGTTATTTTATCTGTGTGTCTCAGTTATAAAATGAGGATAGTATTAACAGTATTTTCCTCATGGAAATTAAATAAATTGTTACATATGAAGTCCTTAGATATTTGGCATGTGGTAAATAGTCAATAAGTGTCGGCTACTATTTATTTGGGTTTTTTTTTAAAGCAGTGCTAAATGCCACACAAATTTCTTAGAAATGGCAGTTAAATGAGAGGTGCAGCTTTAAATTTTGCGAAATATTTTCCTAATTCTTGACTTTCTGTTTTTCTCGAAGGAATCTCGTAGGCTGTATCAGTTTCATTATGTGAACTGGCCAGACCATGATGTTCCTTCATCATTTGATTCTATTCTGGACATGATAAGCTTAATGAGGAAATATCAAGAACATGAAGATGTTCCTATTTGTATTCATTGCAGGTACAGAAGAATTTCCCAAGTTTATAAATAGCAATATTTTGATTTAAGTTTGATGTTACATGAGGTTTTATTTCTGCATTAATATTATAGTAATCTTGAATTTCTCCTAGCCTTGATATAACGTTTGGGACTAGGGCCTTGTAAATTAACGTGGTCTAATCTGGTTGACAGACGGTTTATTGTTGCATTAAAACAGTATCATCTATCTGAAAATAGTATTCACATAGTGGAAAGCTATAGAACATATTCTTTTTACTATTCACTGATTAGAGCATATAATCTCAGATGCTCATCATACTCTACTTTTTAAAGTTCAGTATAGTAGTATTTTCTTTTAATCAATTTCCCTGAAACAATGACCAAGCAATTTTCATTCCTGATAAACACTAACATGAGATTTTTAAAAACAAGATATCACTCTGATGCCCAAGCTAGAGTGGAGTGGTACAATCATAGTTCACTGTAAACTCGAACTCTTGGCCTTAAGTGATCCTTTTGCCTCCGCTTCCCAAGTAGCTAGGACTACAGGTGTTTGCTACCACACTGAACTAATTTTTTTTTTAAGAGACCAGGTCTTGCTCTGTTGCTCAGGCAGATCCTAACTCCTGTCCTCAAGTGATTCTCCTTCTTTTCCCTCCCAGAGCTTTGGGATTATAGGCATAAGCACTATGTCTGGCAACATGAGTTTCTTTTTTTTTTTTGAAACAAAGTCTTGCTCTGTTGCCCAGGCTGGAGTGCAGTGGCACCATCTCAGCTCAATGCAGCCTCTGCCTCCTGTGTTCAAACAACTCTTCTGCTTCAGCCTCCCAAGTAGTTAGGATTACAGGCGCACACTACCACACTTGGATAATTTTTGTATTTTTAGTTGAGCTGTGGTTTTCACCATATTGGCCAGACTGGTCTCGAGCTCCTGACCTCATGATCCGCCCAGCTCAGCCTCCCAAAGTGCTTGGATTACAGATGTGAGCCACCGTGCCTGGCCAGCCAGGATTTTTATAGTAAAGTAATATAAACTGTTGATGCACATTTACTAGATAATTTTTATTAAGTTTTATAGTGGATTACTTCATTATAAGCATTACATTAAAATTCAGTGATTACTGACCTTGTTAAGTAAGCTACCTCTGAATATGAAAGTACAAGTATAGGTGCGTCTACTTTAAATTGCTCAATAGAAATCTTTTTGTATATTCAAATAATATTTGAAGTTCAATTAGGTTTTGCAAAATTACTCATTTAGATGGGTTGAGAAATTAAGTCAACTCTGCCATTGACTTTTAGGGGAATGAACATGAGATGATTTATTCTTGGGGGGCAGTTAATTTAGTATTCTAGAAGGGAGTTAATTCTAATATAATTTTATCTAAGAGAAATCAGCTTAAGATAACCAGCTTTTCTTGATCTAACATTTTGGCTTATTTCTGTCATCTGGTCATTCTCATGATACAAATAAATACGTAATATGTAGCTAATACATTAATATGTAATATAAAGCTAAATATACCTAATAGATATATACACATATAGGTATATGTATACATTATATACAGTACATAATGCAAAGATAAATTTGTGTTGTGGATTTAGGAACATAATGGAAAATACCCTTTTAAAAGGAAAAGCACAAAATTGAATTAGTTGAGAAAATATTACATGTTTGCAGTAGGTGTCATGGCTGGGTGTAGTGGCTCAGTGCTTTGGGAGACTGAGGCAGGAGGATTGCTTAAACCCAAAAGTTTGAGGCTGCAGTAAGCTATGACTGCACTACTGCACTCCAGCCTGGGTGACATAGTAGACCCTATCTCCTAAAAAAAGAGAATATAGGTATTATTATGAAATGGGTGATACAGGGTATTTTGAAACCTAATTTTTGGAATTTTATTATATCGGTATGGGTTTCTACCTAGTAGAAGCTACTTGAATCCTTAGTCAGTTTTTATACTCTGAATTTTTAGTTTACATTAGATTCTTCTAAAAGCCTTACAGTCATAATACTTATTTCATAAGACTGCTATCAATTTATTTCTCTAAGGCACTTGTTATCTGCATTCACATTTGTTATAAAAAGTAAGTGAGATTTTTCAAACTTAGAGATTTGTTTTTGATTATTTACATAGTTAAAATATTTTTCCGGTGGAGTTGAAGCGCTGAAGATAGTTTTCTTATTCACATGGTCTGATTGTAATGCTTTTAATTAATGAAGTAAAAGTGCTGCTTTTTATTTATGGACCAGGAACGTAACTTGCTGGTAGAGATGTGGGAATCAGTTAACAACTTGGTTCATTAAAACAACTTTTTTCTGGCCAGGTGCAGTGGCTCACACCTGTAATCCCAGCACTTTGGGAGGCCGAAGTGGGTGGATCATGAGGTCAAGAGATAAGAGACCATCCTGGTCAACATGGTGAAACCTCTTCTCTAGTAAAAATTCAAAAATTGGCTGGGTGAGGTGGTGTGCATCTGTAGTTCCAGCTATTCAGGAGGCTGAGGCAGGAGAATCACTTGAACCTGGGAGTTGGAGGCTGCAGTGAGCTGAGATCACACCACTGCACTCCAGTCTGGGCAACAGTGAGACTTCGTCTCAAAAAAAAACAATACACACAATTTAT
Source organism: Callithrix jacchus (assembly GCF_049354715.1). Taxonomy (NCBI): domain Eukaryota; kingdom Metazoa; phylum Chordata; class Mammalia; order Primates; family Cebidae; genus Callithrix; species Callithrix jacchus. Next base: position 72,519,378 of record NC_133512.1, on the reverse strand, counting down.
TTCTGTGGTTGCTTGACCATTTAATTAAGTAGGATTGGCTAGTTAAAAATAATATGTTTAATTATAGAATTAAAAGATAAAGAAATTGCTTTCACTTCTTACAAGTTAGTTAAAATTATTTCCTGTTCAGTCATAAATCCATTTATATAGGAAGGCTTTTCATCAAAAAATAAATTGACCATTACGTATTTTTAAACAACCAAAACAATTTGTTAACTATAATGACTTAGAAAACACATCCATAAAAGTAAGGAAATTCTTTTTCTTTCCACTAGTTCCACTGGAGATAACCATTGTTAAAACTCAAGAATGCATCCTTTCAGTATGTGTATGGTATTGTTTTGTTTTGTTTGACAGTTTTGCTCTTGTTGCCCCAGCTGGAGTGCAGTGGCATAATCTCAGCTTACTGCAACCTCCACCTTCTGGGTTCAAGCGATTCTCCTGCCTCCACCTCCTGAGTAGGTGGGATTACAGGCACATGCCACCACATCCAGCTAATTGTTGTAGTTTTAGTAGATACAGGGTTTCACTATGTTGGCCAGGCTGGTTTCGAACTCCTGATCTCAGGTGATGCACCCGTCTCGGCCTCCCAAAGTGCTGGGACAACAGGCATGATCCATTACTCCTGGCCTGTATATATAGTATTGCTTTAAAAGAATGTTTCCCCATTCAGTGTGTCATGTACGTTTTTCTAGATCATATAAATACTCTTCTACAGTATGCTATAACTGCACTATATATTTAACCTTTATTCTTTGCCATTTAATTTATTACCTTTCTTCCCATTCTTTTTCATCTATTTTAAACAATAGTTTAAGTGCTCAGTGGCCACTCTCTTTTTTGTTTTTAATTTGCTTTACTGGCCAGTCTTGTTGTTAAATCTTTGAGCACATCTGCAATTATTAGGATAAATTTATTATTGGATAAATGTCCAGAAGTGAGATTTCTTGGTTAAAGGATATAAACTTTTAAAGTATTTTAATGAGTATTTTTTAATGTACTATCTAGAAAATCGATGCCACTTAATTTTACTACTGGCAGTTTGTGGGAGTATCTATTTCCTATACCTTCCCCAATAACTGTGTGTTATCTTTTTGTTTGCCTTTTTTTTTTTTTGAGATGGAATTTTGCTTTGTTGCATGGGCTGGAGTGCAGTGGCATGATCTTGGCTCACTCTAACCTCCACCTTCCGGGTTCATGCAATTATCCTGCCTCAGCCTCCCAGGTAGCTGGGATTACAGATGCACCACCACACCCAGCTAATTTTTTGTATTTTTAGTAGAGATGGGGTTTCTCTATGTTGGCCAGACTGGTCTTGAACTTCTGACCTCGTGATCTGCCTGCCTTGGCCTTCCATATGCTGGGATTACAGGTGTGAGCCACCATGCCTGACGTCTGTTTTCTCTGTAAATGCCTGTATGAAAGGCAAAGGTTTTTTTTTTTTCTTTTTTGTTTATATTCTTCTGTGAATTACTTGTTTGTATACTTTGCCTACTATTATATAGCAGACATTCATCTTTTTTATTATTATTATTATTATTTTGAGCCAGAATTTTACTCCCTTTGCTTAGGCCGGAGTGCAATGGCATGATCTTGGCTCACCACAACCTCTGCCTCCCGGGTTCAAGTTATTCTCCTGCCTCAGCCTCCCAAGTAGCTGGGATTACAGGCATGAGCCACCATGCCCAGCTAATTTTGTATTTTTTAGTAAAGACGGGGTTTCTCCATGTCGGTCAGGCTGATCTTGAACTCCCAACCTCAGGTGATCCACCTGCCTTGGCCTCCCAAAGTGTTGGGATTACAGGCATGAGCCACTGCACCCAGCCTCATCTTTTAATAATTATACAAATTCTTTATATATTAAGGATATTAACTTTTAGTCATGTTGTAAGTAACATGGTTTTTCCTGTCTTCTGCTTGTTTGACATACATAAGTTTTACGTTGTTGTGTTAGCATTTTGAATGATTTTTGTCCGTTGAGATATATTTACAGTTTTTGTCCAATGAGATATACATGGAAAGTCTTTCCCTAACACAATAGTTTATATATTTTGCATATATTTTTAGTACTTTCATATATTTACTTTTTAACATTTTTATCCATCTGGAATATTTTTATAGTTAAGGCATGTGACCAGAATTTAATTTTTGCTCTTCATTGATAGCTAACTTTTCCTGTGCCACTTATCGAATGGTCTGATCTCCTCTGGAGAATTCACCATTATGTAAGAAATATTACATATACTTAGATCTGTACCTGAACTTTCTATCGGGTTTCATTGATTTGGTTATCTGTATCTTTATATTATCATACAAGTTTAGATATATGTAATTTATGCCTACTAACTCAACTAAAATTCTGTGTTTTTATGCACAGAATTGACAAATGTATCAACAACTAAAAATTAATATAATTGGTGTTTATTATTAAGAGTTTTTAAAAATCATCCTAGATTGCTGATAGTGTACTTTTACCAGGAATTTTTAGGTTACATGTTTAGCAAACTATTGATAGGTATGTTTCAAAATAGGCATTAAAATGCTACACAACTTTGTGGAGTTTTTTGCCAAAGATTATTCCAGTGATGTCAGTAACATCATTACTCATAGTGATTTTCAGTTTTAAGGAGCATAAGCCTTTTTTGAGTTGAGAAGCAGTTGCTTCAAATATTTTTGTCATGTATTTCTTTCTTTCTTTCTTTTTTTTTTTTTTTTTTGAGACAGAGTCTCACTCTGTTGCCCAAGTTGGAGTGCAGTGGCGTGATCTTGGCTCACTACAACCCCAGCCTCCCAGGTTCAGGTGATTCTCCTGCCTCAGCCTCCCAAGTAGCTGGGATTACAGGTTCCCACCACCATGCCTGGCTAATTTTTTTTGTATCTTTAGTAGAGACAAGATTTACCATGTTGGCCAGGCTGGTCTTGAACTCCTGACCTCCGGTGATCCATCCACCTTGGCCTCTAAAGTGCTGAGATTACAGTTGTGAGCAACCGCACACAGCCTGTCATGTTTTAAAATAAAAAACCTATGGTATGTTACTCTACATTCCCCAGCTCCCATTAGTTTTTTGGGATATGAGAGCATATCATTGTGTTCTTTTGATGAAATCACTGCTGTTGCTCAATCTGTTTTCTAGGGCTTGTAGCATTCTGCACCTTTCCTATATCTTCTACAGATTGATAGATATGATGGCGATATTTCCTTCTGTACTCTAAAAAAATAACGTCTTTTTTTTTCTTTTGAGATAGAGTTTTGCTCTTGTCACCCAGGCTGGAGTGCAGTGGTGTGATCTTAGACCACTGCAACCTCCACTTCCCAGATTCAAACTATTATTCTGGCTCGGCCTCCCAAATAGCTGGGAATACATGTGCCTGCCACCCACCCAGTCTACTGTGTGTTTTTTAGTAGAGATAGGGTTTCACCATATTGGCCAGGTTGGTCTCAAATTCCTGACCTCAAGTGATCCATCCACCTAGGCCTCCCAAAGTGCTGGAATTACAGGCATGAGCTACTGCGTCCAGCCACAAGAGCCATCTTGAACATAGAATAAATATGTCTCTGCAAGGGTGTTGTCAGTTAGTCATGTTTTCTGATGTAGCATTAGACTTCCAGAGTCACGGCTTAGTAGCTATTCTGAATCACTTACTCTTGGAAGCTCTTAAATTCTTTTTTTTTTCTTTTTGAGATGGAGTCGCACTTTTAGCCAGGCTGGCATTGGTGCCATCATGGCTCACTGCAGCCTCGACCTCCCAGGCTCAAGCGATCCTCCTGCCTTCACCTCTTAAAGTGCTGGGACAACAGGCATAAGCCCCTGTGCCCAGCCCCTTAAATGAAATGTTTACAAGATAGACAATAGGCCCTCCGTATTCATGACTTCAGTTTCTTCAGTCTCAGTTACTCATAGTCCAAAAATATCAAATGGAAAATTTCAAAGGTACACAATTTGTACGTTTTAGATGCTGCACCATTCTAAGTGTGGGGAAGTACGTCCTGCCTGAGAGATAAATCATCCCATAGTCCACTGTAGACTCTACCAGCCCATTAGTCACAGAGTAGGCATTGCCGTTATCAAATGGACTGTCATGTGATGTCCTAATGCTTATGATCAGGTGACCCTTATTTTACTTATAATGGCCCAAACCTCAAGATACTGGCAGATTGTTATAGTTGTTCTAGTTTGTTACAAGTTATTGTTGTTAATCTCTTGTTGTGCCTGATTTATAAATTAAACTTCATCATAGGTATGCACGTATAGGAAAAATCATAGTGTTTATGTGTACTATGTTACAGATCTTGCCATGAACATACTTTAAGTTGTATTTTGTTTACTAAGTAGAATTTTGTCAAACTTTTTAAATGATTTTTTTTGTTTCTGAATATTAACATATCCATCCACGTTTATTTTATAGTTCTTTTTTCACAAAAATCAAATTATTTTTTTCAAACTTTGTATCCTTAGTGCAGGCTGTGGAAGAACAGGTGCCATTTGTGCCATAGATTATACGTGGAATTTACTAAAAGCTGGGGTAAGAATAATTTTTTTGTAGCATTATATCCAATTGATCTATTACAGTTTTCATTCTTAATCATTAATTGCAGTAAATTATAGTGTATATTTTATTATACATGTTATTTTTTCTGAAGTAGTTTTATTAAGTAAGAAATAAAGATAGTGAACGCCAGGCTCGGTGGCTTACGTCTGTTATCCCAGAACTTTGAGAGGCCAAGGTGGGAGGATTGCTTGAGCCCAGGAGCTCAAGACCAGCCTGGGCAACATAGGTAGACTGCTGTCACTAAAAATAATTTAAAAATAAAAACTATTTTAAAAAGAAAGATAGAGAAAGGGTATAATTGCTGCATGTTGCCTTGAGATAATGCATTGGGCAACAGAGTAAGAATGTTCTAAGTGAGTGAATATTTGCATTAGGGTATAAACTGTTACTGACTTTAGCAATACTGAATTTCATTACCTTTTTAGAGACGGAGTTTCACTGTTGTTGCCAAGGCTAGAGTGCAATGGTGCGATCTCAGCTCATTGTAACCTTCGCCCTCTGTGTTCAAGCAATTCTCCTGCCTCATCCTCCCTAGTAGCTAGGATTACAGTTGCCCGCCACCACACTCGGCTAATTTTTTGCATTTTTAGTAGAGATGGGGTTTCACCATGTTGGCCAGGCTGATCTCAAGCTGCTGACCTCAGGTGATCCACCCACCTCGGCATTCCAAAGTGCTGGGATTACAGGTGTGAGCCAGTGCACCCGGCCTATTGCCTTTTATATTTATCTAGGTATAAGTGTATTTCATTCAGTACATATTTATACCTGCTGGAGACGTTATAGTATTGTGGTCTATGAATGCTGACTGGAGCCAAAATGCTGAGATGATAATTCTGGCTTCTTTACTAGCTGTAGGATGTTGGTCAAAATACTAATCCCATTGTGTCTCTATGTGTTCATCAGAAAATAGGGATCATAATAGTAAAATGCGTAAGAATTAGTAAATTAACGTTGATAAAGGTGTTCAGAACTGTGTGTGCTAAATAGCAAGTACCCAGTTTATTGTTAGTGTTTATTACTGTTGCTGTTGTGATTGTTGTTCCTGCCACTGCTTTTTCCAAGATAGAGTGTTTGATACTATGGAAGATAGATAAACAAGATACAGACTTCATTATAGATTCGAAAAACAAGTCTTTTCACTTTGTATACATTTGGTTCTTTTGCTGGTTTCATAATGTGTTCATTTCTAGGAACGTGCTTTTAATCCTTCTAACTTTATAGTTTATATGAATTGTCCACCTTTGTCTTGTACAAAATAGAATTAGTAAAATGTTTTTTTTTCTTTTTCTTTCTTCCTTTTATTTCTCTTTTTTCCGTGCCATCTCTCCATTTTTTTTTTTTTTTTTTTTTTTTTTTGGCAAGGTAATGTTTACATGTGAAATAGTTGCTTAAAAGCCCTCTGGGGTTAAATGTTTTTTTTCCTCAACAGCTATAATCATCTAATACTCAAATAAAAATTCTTAGGATTCTGTTGCATTTTAACATAAAAGTCAAAGATTAAAATTGGAATGGAAAAGGACACTTAAATGAATGCTAGCAAACAAAACAAACATCTGGTCATTTTAAAAGTTGTGTATTTTGGCTGGGTGCGGTGGCTCATGCCATAATCTCCAGCACTTTGGGAGGCTAAGACGGGTGAGTCACCTGAGGTCAGGAGTTCGAGACCAGCCTGGCCAACATGGTGAAATTCCGTCTCTACTAAAAACACAAAAATTAGCCAGGCATGGTGGTGGGCACCTGTAATCCCAGCTACTTGGGAGGCTGAGGCAGGAGAATTGCTTGAACCTGAAGGGCAGAGGTTGCAGTGACCTGAGATCGCACCACTGCACTCCAGCCTGGGTGACAGAACAAGACTCTGTCTCAAAAATTTGATTCACTTTGGCTTACCCTAATTAATCTTAGAAATTAGGTTAAGTCTTTTTTTTTTTTGAGTCGGAATCTCAACTCAAGTTAGAGAACTTGAACCTCCCAAGTTCAAGTGATTCTCCTGCCTCAGCCTCCCAAGTAGCTGGGATTACAGATGCCCGCCACCACACCTGGCTATATTTTTGTATTTGTAGTAGAGACAGGGTTTTACTATGTTGGCCAGCCTGGTCTTGAACTCCCGACCTCATGATCTGTCTGCTCCGGCCTCCCAAAGTGCTGGTATTACAGGCATGAGCCACCGACAACTGGCCTGGGTCTTTGTTTGTTTGAGATGGAGTCTTGCTCTGTCGCTCAGGCTGGAGTGCAGTGGTGCGATCTCGGCTCACTACAACCTCTGCTTCCCAGGTTCAAGCGATTCTCCTACCTTAGTCTTCCGAGTAGCTTGGATTACGTGCACGTGCCACCATGCCTGGCTAATTTTTGTATTTTTAGTAGAGATGGTGTTTCACTGTGTTGGCCAAGTAGGTCTGAAACTCCTGACCTCAGGTGGTCCACCTGCCTTGGCCTCCCAAAGTGCTGGAATTGCTGATGTGAGCCACCACGCCCAGCCTAGGTCAAGTCTTAATGTAATGTATATAAAGGACTCCCAAGCAGCAGACCTGGAAATGATTTTTAACTCTTCCATCATAATCACTCCAAAACAGTCTTGTTGATAACAGGTCTGATAGTTTTGCTTCTGTAAACCTCCAACAGTTTCTCACCCTTTCAGACTATCATTTTTCCTGATATAAAAATTATGTGAATATTGGGGGTCCAAAGTGACTCCCGCCAGAGGTCATGGCGCTCGCGAAGGCGAGGTCATCAGTTCAAGGCTAACCTGAGCAACCTCATAAGCTCAAACTGATTGGCAAAAAAAAAAAAAATTATGTGAATATCAGATATTCCACGTCAACATTGCCTATTGTAGTAGTTCCAATTCCATATACACAAAAGAATTGTCTAGGTTGTTTCATAATTAGTTCCCCAAGATGGAGCCAAGAGATCTATATTTTTGTCTAGGTCTTTTCACTGGTCCTCATATAGCCAATGCAAAAGATACTGACCTATAAAATAAGTTCAGTCTCTTTATTATGTTCACAGTCTGATTCCGAATATCCTTATCTTCTCTCCTCCTTTGACTACGTTCTCCTTCTTTTAGTCTTAGGCTTTATCTACATCAAATTTCTGCATTCTCCACATAGATTATACATTCAATCTGCTATGCTTATGCATATTTCCTTCACTTCTTATGAGTTAACCTTCTTTTAATATCCAACTGTATTGTCACTCCACACACTCAGCAGTTAGCCGCAGCCTCTTTATTCCCACTATACTGCAGCCATGCTTTGGCTGGACATAACTGGCTCCCCAGCTTGAATGCTGAGGGTCAAGAACAGTTTTGTTTCCACAGTGCCAAGCACAGTGTCTGAGATACAGTAGGTGGTGTTCAATAAATGTTTGCAGTAAACCAGCATTTATTCAAGTTTTATGTGAAAAGCTAAAGACTATTTTGCTATTTTATGAATAGATATACAAAGTTTATATATTAAATTTTCTGTTTTAGAAAATACCAGAGGAATTTAATGTATTTAATTTAATACAAGAAATGAGAACACAAAGGCATTCTGCAGTACAAACAAAGGTATAGTTGTTTTCCTTTATAAACTGTATTTTATAAATGCTTTCTTCTTCTTTAAAATTTTTTTTTGTTTTTTTAATCATTTTTCTCCCTCATAGGAACAATATGAGCTTGTTCATAGAGCTATTGCCCAACTGTTTGAAAAACAGCTACAACTATATGAAATTCGTGGAGCTCAGGAAGTTACTGATGGAGTGGTAAGTGTTCTTGGCCTATTAATTTTAAGAAACTTTTACTTTTTGTTAAGATGTAATATTTAGCTTTTTTTTTTTTTTGAGACGGAGTTTCGCGCTTGTTACCCAGGCTGGAGTGCAATGGTGCGATCTCGGCTCACTGCAACCTCCGCCTCCTGAGTTCAGGCAATTCTCCTGCCGCAGCCTCCTGAGTAGCTGGGATTACAGGCACGCGCCACCATGCCCAGCTAATTTTTTGCATATTTTTTATTAGAGACGGGGTTTCACCATGTTGACCAGGATGGTCTCGATCTCTTGACCTTGTGATCCACCCGCCTCCACCTCCCAAAGTGCTGGGATTACAGGCTTGAGCCACCGCGCCCGGCCAGTATTTAGCTTTTAGTTGTCATCTTCTGTTTTGTCTGACACAAAAATGTCTATGACTTTTATTATTTTTACTTAACATGGATTTTGTTAAATTCATTTCCTTCTTATCTGTGTCTCTATTATGAATGATATTTAATGACTCCAATATAAGTAAATAATGTTCTAAATAAAGTTAGGAAAGATCTTATGTCAAAAATCATATATATCATTAATGTTTTACTTTTTTAAAAAATAGTTGCATTGTTTTCTTCACTCTTCCTTTCCACCCCCACCTAAGTAATTCTGCATTGGTTGTACTTGAATTTTATTTTGTATAAAGTGTTTTAGTTATTTGTGTATATGCTTTCAATTAAGCAGAATTATAGAGCCATAATTAACTCCTTTTTGTCATGTTGTAAATCAGTATTATTTTAGCCTTATAACCTCTTACTGGATATTTAACTTTTAGACCTAAGAAAAATACTGTTTGCTCATAGTGTTCTCATTTCTGCTCTTGTTGTCTAACCAATTGTCTTGTTTCCTTTCTGTATATAACCACCTTGTTCCAAAAGGTGCTGAACTTTTTTTGTGTGTGTAGAATTTTTCTTTACGTCTTTATCATTGAGTCTGTGATAACTTTTACATTATTAAAACAAGTATGAAGAAATGAGTTGTTATAGTTGAGAATATTAAGAATGCAATTGAGAAAAAATAAGTTGGTCCTTCAGGCTAAAATATAGACCCAGAATATAAGACTCTTTTTTTTTTTAATTTAACTTGGCAAAATTGGTATTGTTTTAAGGATTGAAAAGCACATAAACAATTTAGTTGAAACATGAAGAGGAAAAATTATTTTTCTTCTAACCTTAGTGAAGTATTTTTTTCCTTGGCAGAATGAAATTAACACTGAAAACATGGTCAGCTCCACAGATGCTGAAAAACAAGATTCTCCTCCTCCAAAACCACCAAGGACCCGCAGGTATTGTATGTCTTTGAACATTTTCTTAAAAAGTGTACTTGTTTTTACTCACTGTTAATTAAAATGACAAAAATGAATATTTCTAAATTTTATAACTTTTATTATCATTATTTTGTTAGGCTGTAGCACACATGATAAAACATAACAAAACAACTAATTTGTTACAGTTCACTAAAACTTTGGTTTCGTTTTGGATAAAATTTCAGTAATACACTGTAGCAGAATGTGGACACTACCATGAATTGACTGTAGTTTATGTTTTGATATATAAATTTTATATATCATATCGTGGTATAATTAAAATTTTAGTTATTCTAAAGATTTTCATTGTTTTCCTTGGTGACTGAATATGTTTGCCAAAAATTATATGCATGTTGAAGAATTTATGTTATATTTAATAACGTTACTAGCAAAGATTAGTTTATTTTTTTAGTTTTTCTTGCTTTTCTACCAAACTGATTTATAGTAGTTAAAATCATATATATTCGTCTTTTCCTTCCCTTCTTGTTCAGAGTAGCTGCTAGGTCAGTGACATAGTAGTATGGAAAGAATACAGAGTCAGAAGACGGTAGTTTCATCTCCTTTTCCGCCATTTAGCTCTGGGATCTAGAATTAGTTTATTTAATCCTGGGGAGAGGGAGTTTTTTAAGTATTGTCCTAATGATTAAATTAAAAAACTATTAGAATATTTTATAGTGTCTTTCTTGCACATAGATCTGCCCAAACTGACCTACCATCAAAATAATTTTTTATACAGGCTACACCAATTCTTTCTATCTTAAAACTTTGGTGAAAGTTGGATAAAATGGCCAGGGTCATGTCTTGACATTGAGTTCCTAATTCCAGGAGATCATCCTAATAAAATCATCTCTTTTAACAACAGAAAAAGCCTGCAGCTTCCCCTGGTAACTGAAGGTTTGGTTAGAATCCCTGCAACTACCGCAGGAGCAATTCACTCTCATTTTGACCATGCAAGATTCTAATTGCCTGGAAAGGAAGCTCCTGGGTATAAAAAGAGGTAGTATACTCTGGTATAAAGAGGATTTTTAATATAAATAGGTCTCATTTCAAATTTTAACTTAAGCATTTCTCACTAAATGAACTTGGAGAAGCTAATTCTCTGAAAATTCTTTACTTCTTTGTGCTGAGATATAGTACTAGTATTTTGCATTAAGAATTAGTAATAATGTATACAAAATATGTAGTTACATGCCCAGTCTATAGTAGCAGATTTTTTAAGTGTGGTAGTTGTTACAGTCTCTGGAATTCCTTTGATTACTTCTCTAAGGAACCTCAGGAAGCCTACATATAGATGAGGTTAGGTCTCAACATTTAAATGTTTAAGATGTTAACTGTGGGCTGACAAAACTTACCAGTAGTTCTTTCCTGTTTGATTTCCACTTTGGTGTCTACCAAAATAGGTTGGCATTTTAGCTATCTGTGGAAGGTAGCCAGTTGAAACCTATGAACTGTTAGTTGTTTAACTTCTCTGTTCCACATATCAGCCCTAGGATCCTAAAGAAAACTACTGGCCCTAAAAAATGTAACATTTTTGCTACTCTGTCTTTTGATTTGATTTTTTAGATTAAGCCAATATAGAGATTTTCAAAGTCTACACTGCTGTTTATGATTTGAATGTTCTTCTGCCTCTAACTACATATAGCAGCAGTCACCTCTTAATTTTACAAGTAAAAAGAGTAGAATATCTGAATTTTAAGCCTTTTTCCTATACCTGTTCAAAAGTTTGACTTCTGTTACTCTTCAAAAAAGATAGTTAAGAAATAGCAAATGAGTATTAACAAAAATATTAAACTCGAGACTTTTTTTTGTTTGAGATATAGTCTTGCTTCATCTCCTAGGCTAGAGTGCAGTGGCACGATCTTGGCTCACTGCAACCTATGCCTCCTGGGTTCAAGCAGTTCTTTTGCCTCAGCCTCCCTAGTAGGTGGTACTGCAGGCGCCTGCCACCACACCTGGCTAATTTTTCTACTTTCAGTAGAGATGGGGTTTCACCTTATTGGTCAGGCTGGTCTTGAACTCCAGACCTCAGATGATCCACACACCTCGGTCTCCCATAATGCTGGGATTACAGACATGAACCATCGTGTCCGGCTCTTAAAACAGATTTTTATTAGGCATACATCCTAAAAGTTTTCAGTGTTTGATTTTATATTATCTGCATAGGTCATCTTTTTTCTTCTTCATGTAATGTAGTCAAATGCCAGCATATCATTGTTTTTGACAAAGAGAATCTTGTGGCTTCTAAGTTGGGATGCATTTTAGAACTATTATTATATATTGTTTCAACATAACTGAAAATAAAATCAGAAAATTGTAAGGTTAATAACAAGTAAAATAGTATAGTTTGTTTTTCAGTATGGCTACAGTAAACAAATTAATTGTTTAAAGTACATGATGGAGCTGGGCACGGTGGCTCACTCCTGTAATCCCAACACTTTGGGAGGCCAAGGTAGGCAGATCACAAGGTCAGGAATTCAAGACGAGCCTGACCAATATGGTGATGAAACCCTGACCCTACTAAAAATACAAAAATTAGCCAGGCATGGTGGCGTATGCCTGCAGTCTCAGTTACTTGGGAGGCTAAGGCAGAGGAGTTGCTTGAACTCGGGAGGTGGAGGTTGCAGTGAGCTGTGATTGCGCCACTGCACTCTAGCCTGGGTGACAGAGCAAGACTCCATCAGTGGGGAGGAATACTAGTATCATTTCCAGTATTAGCTGGGTGTGGTGGTGGGCACTGGCAGTCCTAGGTACTCAGGAGGCTGAGGCTGGAGAATCGCTTGAACCTGGGAGACAAAGGTTGTAGTGAGCCAAGATCGCACCACTGCACTCTAGCCTGGCCAACAAAGCAAGACTCTGTCTCAAAAATATATATGTATATTAAAGAATAATAAAGTATATGTTGGCTGGGCATAGTGGCTAACACCTATAATCCCAACTTTTTGGTAGGCTAAGGCAGGAGGATTGCTCAAGTCCCTGTTCATACTTATATACATATACGTGTGTGTATGTGTGTGTTCATTTATTTTAATTTTTTTACTTTTTAAATATTTTTATTAAAAACTAAGAAACATACACACATTAGCCTAAGCATACACAGGGTCAGGATCATCAATATTACTGCCTTCTACCTCCGCATCTTGTCCTACTGAAAGGATATCAAGGACAGTAATACACATGGAGCGGTCATCTCCTGATTGAAATGCCTTCTTCTGGAATACCTCCTGAAGGACCTGGCTGAAGCTGTTTAACAGTTAACTGGTCCTTTTTAACAATTAGAAGGAGCACACTCAAAATTAACATTAAAAAGTAAGTACATGGTTAGGAGCAATGGCTCACACCTGTAATCCCAGCACTTTGGGAGGCCAAGACAGGTGGATCACTTGAAGATGGGAGTTCGAGACCAGCCTGGCCAGAGTGGTGAAAGCCCGTCTCTACTAAAAATAAAAAAATAGCTGGGTGTTGTGGCGCAGGCCTGTAGTCCCAGCTTCTTGGGAGGCTGAGGCAGGAGAATGGCTTGAACCCAGGAGGTAGAGATTGCAGTGAGCCGAGATTGCTCCACTGGACTTTAGCCTGGGTGTGACAGAGCAAGACTCTGTCTCAAAAAAAAAAAAAAAAAAGAATAGTAAGTACATAAGTCAATAACTGTTTTGTTATCATTATCAAGGATTATGTCCTATATATAATTATATGTGCCATACTTTTATATGACTGACAGCACAATAGGTTTGTTTATAGCAGCATCACAACAAACATGAATAATGCATTTTGCTAGAAATTCATAGGACTTTTTCAGCTCCATTATAACATTATAGGGCCACCATGGTATGTGTGGCCCATTATTGACTGAAACATCACATGATTTTACATGGCTTCCAGTTATTTTTAATATTCCAGTTCTTTTCTTTTTCTTCTTTTCTTTGACCAAGTCTTGCTTTGTTGCCCAGGCTGGAGTGCAGTGGTGTGATTATGGCTTACTGCAGCTTTGACCTCCTAGGCTCAATTGAACCTCCCACCCTAGCCTCCCAACTAGCTGGAGCTGTAGACACACACCACCATGCCTGGCGAATTTCTGTATTTTTTGTAGAGATGGGATTTCCTCCATATTGCCTAGGCCAATTTTAAACCCTTGCGCTTAAGGGATTCACCCATTTTGGCCTCTCAAAGTGCTGAAATTGTAGTTGTGAGTCACCATGCCCAGCCAGTATTCCAGTTCTTCCAATTCTTAAAAGTGAACAGAACTAGAATGATTGGGCATTTGACAGAAGCCTCTGATGTGAAAGACAGGAAACGGAGGTAATACAGAGTAAAATAAAAAAGATGAGAGGAAAAAAGAAACAACTGTCTACTTTTCTCAGTCACTGGGAAATGCTGCAACCATGAAGAATTGTGGGTAATAAGTAAGAAGCTCTTAGAAATTAAAAATACAGGCTGGGTGTAGTGTCTCATGCCTGTAATCCTAGCACTTTGGGAAGGCAAGACAGGCAGATCACGAGGTCAAGAGTTCAAGACCAGCCTGACTGACTAACATGGTGAACCCCCTCTCTACTAAAAATGCAAAAACTAGCCAGGCGTGGTGGCGCGCACCTGTAATCTCAGTTACTCAGGAGGCTCAGGCAGGAGAATTGCTTGAATCTGGGAAGCATAGGTAGCAGTGAGCCAAGATTGCGTCACTGCACTCCAGCCTGGGCGACAGAGCAAGACTCCGTCTCAAAAAAAAAAAAAAAATTAAAAATATAATACCATAAATTTAAAAATTAAGTGGAAGTTTGGAAAACAGTCAAGGAACTATTGTAAGAAAATGAATACATAAAGAGAAAGTAGGAGAGAATAGATAAAGAAATTAGAGAACCAAATTAGAATATCTGTCACTGAACTAATTGTCTGAAAGGAGAGTAGGGAAGAAGAAATTAGCAAAAAAAAGAAAGAAAATATATTAGAATTAAATGGCATGAATTTTTATATAGAGGGTATACACCAAGTTCCTAATATAATGCATAAAAATAGAATTGTTAAATAAAATTTTTTAAATTTACCTTATGAAATTGTAGACCGTCTAATATAAGAACCTTGTTGATGTTTAGAGTAAGCTAAAAATAATGCTGACGTTTGGAGTAAGATTTTTAAAAAATTAAAAACTTTTAAAATAGTTAACAAACCCATATATCATACTCAATATCTGTCAAGCACTGTTCTAAATGTTGCTTAAATGTTAACTCATGTAATTCTCATAACTACCCTGTGAGAAATGTACTGTTAAAGATGTACTGGGTTTGTAAATCAAGTAAATCTCTAACATACTGATCATGAGGCTGGACACAGTGGTTCTCACCTGTAATCCCAGCACTTTGAGAGGCCAAGGAGGGCAAATCACTTGAGGTCAGAAGTTCAAGACCAGCCTGGCCAATGTAGGGAAAACCCCATCTCTACCAAAAATACAAAAATCAGTCAGTTTCATGGCACATGCCTGTAATCCCAGCTACTTGTGAGACCGAGACAGGAGAATCACTTGAACCTGGGAGGTAGAGGTTGCAGTGACCCAAGATCACACCACTGCACTGCAGCCTGAGTGACAGAGTAAGACTCTGAATCAATAAAAATAATAAAATACTGATTGTTGACAAGTGGTCTCATGTACATGTAGGAGAAATAATAAACCTCAATTTATATCAAAATTTTATTTTGTCCTTTTAAAACTCATATTTCCTATTTGTATTATGTGTTCTTAGGATAACCTATTGATCTTTGTGTATGCTTTGTAAACTGTAGGAGGTGTCTGCAATTATTTTTTGTTTTAGATCACAAAAACTCGATGGCTACTCTTTTAAGATTCAGAACCTGCTTTTATAGGCCAGGTACAGTGGCTTATACCTGCAGTCTCAGCTCTTTGGAAGGATATGGCAGGTGGATTGCTTGAGTTTAAGAGTTTGAGACCAGCCTGGTCAACATGAACATGGCGAAAACACATGTCTACAAAAAATACAAAACTTAGCCAGGTGTGGTGGTGCACACCTGTAGTCCCAAGCTACTTAGGAGGCTAAACTGGGAGGATGGCTTGAGCCCTGGAGGCAGAGGTTGCAGTGAGCCAAGATTGTTGCTACTGTATTTTAGCCCGGATAGCAGAGCCAGGACCCTGTCTCAAAAAAAAAAAAGAATCTGCTTGTAAAACTTAAACAGATATAGGAACATTTTATGGGAGTATTGCTGTTGTTTTAATATGACCAGTATTCTGGAGATACTCATTTAACTTCCCATGTCCTATTCTAGGAGTGTGTCTAGAGAATCTGAACTTCAGAGTCTCTTTTAAGGGGAAACCTGGTGTACCATGTGATTACTACCAATTCTGTTTGGATAATAAAAAGGTTGATCACCTTGAAGAAAAAAAAGCAAAAACTCTGATGTGGGGCCCAGTGACTCACTCCTGTAATCCCAGCACTTTGGGAGGGGAAGGCAGGAAGACCACTTGAGGCCAGGAGTTCAAGACCAGCCTGTCCAACATTGCAAAACCCTGTCTCTACTAAAAATACAAAAATTAGCCAGGCATGGTGGCATGTGCCTGTAGTCCCAGTTACTCAGGAGGCTCAGTCATGAGAATTGCTTGAACCCAGGAGGTGGAGGTTGCAATGAGCTGAGATGGTGCCACTGCACTCCAGCCTGGGCACCAGAACGAGACTGTATCTAAAAAAGAAAAAGAAAATCAAAATAACTCAGATATACAAGCCCTTAAGAAGTTTGCTTCATATAAAGTTCTTAAAAAGCCGCAAAGCCTGGGCAACATAGTAAACCCTATCTTTCTTTTTCTTTTAGACAGGATCTCATTCTGTCACCCAGGCTGGAGTACAGTTGTATGATCACAGCTCACTGCAGCCTCGACCCCCCTGCCCCCAGGCTCAGGTGATCCTCCCACTTCCACATGCACTGCCACACCCGGCTAATTTTTTTGTATTTGTTGAAGGCACAAGGTTTTGCTATATTGCCCAGGCTGGTCTTGAACCCCCAGGCTCAAGCAATCCACCTGCCTTGGCCTCCCAAAGTGGTAGGATTTATAGACGTAAGCCACTGTGCCCAGCCCCCATCTTTTTTTTTTTTTTTTTTTTTTTGAGACAGTGTCTCTTTGTTGCCCAGGCTGGAATGCAGTGGTGCCATCTCAGCTCATTGCCATTTCCACCTCCCAGGCTCAAGTAGTTCTCCTGCCTCAGCCTCCTGAGTAACTGGGACTACAGGCATGCTCCACCTCACCTGGCTAATTTTTGTATTATTAGTAGAGATGGGGTTTTACCATCTCTACTAATGGTAAGTTCAAGACTGGTCTTGAACTCCTGAGCGAAAGCAATCTGCCCACCTTGGCCTCCCAAAGTGCTGGGACTACAGGCGTGAGCCATGACACCTGGCCCTATCTCTTTAAGGAAAAAAATAAAGGCAACCAGAGGATATAACCCACCCAAACAAAGGAATATACCCAGAAAGAGGAAGATGTGACCTGGGGAAACAGGAGAATCTGAAACCAGGGAGAACATTAGCACTATGGTGGACTAGGGAACCAGTGGTTCACACTGGAGCAGGAGGCCAAAGGTTACTAAGAGGGATGTCTGTGGTATTGTTAGTTACCAGGTGTGCTTGTTACTATTGAGAAGAGGTATACCAGTCTGCAGGAAAGTTACAAGAAAAGCCGAGTAACTGAAGGTGGATAGAGAGCTACGCCATCAGAAACCCAAGGCAGTCATTAGGGGAAAACAAGACATGATAGAAGAAAAGACATAAAATCATGGCAACAAAAAATTACATTATGACAGTATTAGAAAGATGGAAAAGAAGGACGTTTCACAGTAGCAAGTCAATAGAAAATGTGTGAAATAAAGATTAAGAAATAACTTTTGAAATAGTCTGAAATACAGAGGTAAATTTTAGAAGCAACTGTAAAAAGTTGAAAGTGGATGTCTCTGGCTAACTGGGGGGCTTTGGGGTGTGGAGGGAATATGATTTTTATTAAAAGTCTTATATTTGACTTTTTATATGGTATATGTGTGTTACCTTGTTGAACATTAAATTTTCTTAGTCTGAAAAATGACAATTTATATTAATAACCAGATTCTAATAGCTCTTAATATACTAGTCTTAGCTACATAATTCTCATGTATCAACGTGTTTAACAGTCTTAAAATGCTCTTTTTAAATGTTTTTCAGTTGCCTTGTTGAAGGGGATGCTAAAGAAGAAATATTGCAGCCACCAGAACCTCATCCGGTGCCACCCATCTTGACACCTTCTCCCCCTTCAGCTTTCCCAACAGTCACTACTGTGTGGCAGGATAATGATAGATACCATCCAAAGCCAGTGTTGCATATGGTTTCATCAGAACAACATTCAGCAGACCTCAACAGGAACTATAATAAATCAACAGACCTTCCAGGGAAAAATGAATCAACAATCGAACAAATAGATAAAAAATTGGAACGAAATTTAAGTTTTGAGATTAAGAAGGTCCCTCTCCAAGAGGGACCAAAAAGTTTTGATGGGAACACTCTTTTGAATAGGGGGCATGCAATTAAAATTAAATCTGCTTCACCTTGTATAACTGATAAAATCTCTAAACAACAGGAATTAAGTTCAGATCTAAATGTCGATGATATTTCTCAGAATTCTTGTATGGACTGCAGTGCAACACAATCAAACAAAGTTCCAGTTACTCCACCAGAAGAATCACAGAATTCAGACACACCTCCAAGGCCAGATTGCTTGCCTCTTGATGAAAAAGGACATGCAACGTGGTCATTTCATGGACCTAAAAATGCCATACCCATACCTGATTTATCTGAAGGCAATTCCTCAGATATCTGCTATCAAACTATGAAAACTGTGAGTTTAACACCAAGTCCTACAACACGAGTTGAAACCCATGATCTTGTGGATCATAACACTTCACCTCTCTTCAGAACACCCCTCAGTTTTACTAATCCACTTCACTCTGATGACTCAGACTCAGATGAAAGAAACTCTGATGGTGCTGTGACCCAGAATAAAACTAATATTTCAACAGCAAGTGCCACAGTTTCTGCTGCCACTAGCACTGAAAGTATTTCTACTAGGAAAGTATTGCCAATGTCCATTGCTAGACATGATATAGCAGGAACAATACATTCAGGTGCTGAAAAAGGTAATAATATAGTGTCTAATACTTAATTGTCTTTACTGTGTGCCAGTCACTGTTTTAAGCATTTTAGCTCTAGTAATTTATTATGTTTTATTTCACACCATATTATAGAACCTATAGCAAAATTTGTCTTAGATATTAATTTTTTGATATAAGTTTTTAATTAACAATTTGATCATGTTACATTACTGGGTTTTCTGTTTCTAAAATATTTTAGTAGTTATAACGGGATAATTTATTTCTTTTCTTATGTATTGTAGGTCTTAGTGTTTTTGTATTGGTCAAAAATTTATCTAATTGAAGAATTAAAAATAGTGTAGGGAAAACTCACTTAAAGTAACAGTGACAGAAATACTGTAGAATGTTTTGGTTGTCGGTATAATGTCACCCATGTTTCTCATAAATATTTAGTCATCTTTTTGCTGTTCCTTTACAGATTACCTTTTGGTTTTACTAATTTCACAAATGCTTGCAAATAAG
The DNA here is from genome assembly GCF_049354715.1 of Callithrix jacchus. Classification (NCBI taxonomy): domain Eukaryota; kingdom Metazoa; phylum Chordata; class Mammalia; order Primates; family Cebidae; genus Callithrix; species Callithrix jacchus. Next base: position 72,500,118 of record NC_133512.1, on the reverse strand, counting down.
GCTGCTTCCAACCCTGAGTTTAACCCAAGAACAATACTGCAAACTACTCAATAGAATATGGGCAGTTTAATTCATTCAGTAGTGAGTGGGCTATCTGCATAGCTAGTCATCAAAGCTATTATTTAATGAATTACTCTTTTTTAAGCACTCTTAGCATTTCGAGATAATACATGCACTCAGTTCCCAAAGTGTATTATTGCTTCTTGAACCTCCTGTTTGATCTGCTAAAAGTAATCATGGCTGCCATCTTAAACAGACTCTAAAGTTAAGAGTAAACATATAAATTTGAAAGCTATTTATTGATATACTGATTATCAGTGGTCATTCACCATCAGTGATCTTTGATAGTGACACATACATACTGGTATTTATAATGTGCAGGCAAAATAAGTACTGTGACCTTGAAAGATTATTTTGTTGCTGGTGGTTTTTGGTTTCTTTGTTTTGTTTTTTTGAGATGGCGTCTCACTCTGTCACCCAGGCTGGAGTGCAGTGTTGTGATCTTGGCTCACTACATGCAACCTCCACCTCCTGGGATCAAACAATCCTTTCCCCTCAACCTCCTGAGTAACTGGGATTACAGGCGTACGCTACCACTCCTGGCTACTTTTTGTGTTTTTAGTAGAGACGGGGTTTCATTATGTTTGCCAGGGTGGCCTCAAACTTCTGGCTTCAAGTGATCCGCCTGCATTGGCCTCCCAAAGTGTTGGGATTACAGGCGTGAGTCACCACACCTGACCTTAAAAGATAATTTTTTGTTTCTGACCCATTATACCACCCATACAGTAGTACTTTTATTTTCTCTAACTCACACATCCTATATTGTTTAACTTGAGAGAGAGTGTTTTTGGTAGAATAGATGACAGTCTTAAGCTAATTGCTTAAATTACAGAATTCTCTTTACTTGATTTGTCTTTGTTTTATCTGAAGGATCTTCAGAAGATAATGGTTAGCATAATAGATGTTACTTTACCAGTTTACCATAATTTTAAGTTGCTAATATCTTTTCTTCCTCAACTTCAGAGTTTGAAATATAACTGCCCAGCTATAACTATGTAAGAAAATGTATAGATAAGAAATTTCCTTTTTGGGCTTTTTTAGTATATCAACCATGTAGTATTGTACCTAGGAGGTTTTATTGTTCTTTTAAAACCATTACTGAAAATAGAATTTGATGAAGGCCAGAAGGATGCATGATACGATATGCTCATTAAAAGTTACTGCCACATGACCAGTCTGTTGGTGGCTCACACCTGTAATCCCAGCACTTTGGGAGACTGAGGCAGGAAGATCACTTGAGTCCAGGAGTTCATGACCAGTCTGGGTGACATAGTGCCACCTCATCTCTGCAAAATGATGAAAAACTAGCCAAGCATGCTGGTGCACTCTTGTGGTCAAGCAGTTGAGGTGGGAGGATCACTTGAGCCTACGAGCTTGAGGCTACAGTGAGCCATAATTGCATCACTGCACTCTGCCTGGGCAACAGAGGGAGGCCCTGTCTCCAAAAAGAAAGAGTAAATCTGGGCCCGTGGCTCATGTCTGTAATCCCAGCACTTTGGGAGGCCGAAAGCAGGCGGATCACAAGTTCAGCAGATCGAGACCATCCTGACTAACACGGTGAAAACCCATCTCTACTAAAAATACAAAATATTAGCTGGGTGTACTGGTGCACACCTGTAGTCCCAGCTACTTGGGAGGCTGAAGCAGTAGAATAGCTTGAAACCTGGAAAGTGAAAGTGGTAATGAGCCAAGATGGAGCCACTGCACTCCAGACTGGGACACAGAGCAAGACTCCATCTCAAAAAAAAAAAAAGAGTAAGACATGCTGTACAGAAACACCCTACTATGTTCCAGCCCATTTCTGTTCATTTGGTTTTGAATTTCAAAGCAAAAACCACTATAAATGTGATTTTTGGGGTTTTTCCCCCCACTCTACCTTAACTATGTTATTGATTTGATATTAACTAAAGATTTTTCTTTGTGTAAATGTTCTTTGTTGCAGCATACCTTCAAGAAGTCCTATTTTTAATGTATTGCCAAATATTTACCATATAGATTATTTACTTTATAGATTATTTATTTATCTTATAAATTATTTCCTTTGTAGATTATTATCTTATTGAACTGCTGGCACCAAAATTAGAGTTTTGAGGGTTGTTTTTTTTTTTTGGTCCTAGAACTTGTTAGTGAATTATGGTCATACATTGGATTTCTTAATGGCAGGGATTTTTTTTGAGAGGGAGTCTTGCTCTGGCACCCAGGCTGGAGTGCAATGACACAATCTCGGCTCATTGCAACCTCCACTTCCTAGATTCCGTCAGTTCTCCTGTCTCAGCCTCCCAGGTAGCTGGGACTGCAGGCACATGCCACCATGTCCAGCTAATTTTTTATTTTTAGTAGAGATGGGGTTTCATCATGTTGGCCAGGGTGGTCTCAAACTCTTGGCCTCCCAGAGTGCTGGGATTAAAGGTGTGAGCCACAGCACCCAGCTGGGATATGTTCTAAGAAAAGTATGTCATTAGGCAACTTTGTCATTGTGCGAATATCATAAAATGTATTTACACAAACCTAGATGGTATAATGTACTACACATCTGGGCCATATGGTGTAGCATATTGTTCTTAGGCTACAAACCTGTATAGCATAATACTATACCGAACAATTGTAACACAATGGTAAGTATTTGTGTATCTAAACATAGAAAAGGTACACTAAAAATTTGGTATCATAATCTTACAGGACCACTGTTTATGTAATCGTTATTATGTAGTGCATGACTGTAATGGAATAATTTTGTATTGATACCTAAAATAACCTTTTGCATAAGTTTCTCCCTGAGTTATGATTTCAGTCTTGACTTAGGCCTCCTGAAAGATTTCCCAAATTCAGCTACAGAAGGCCCCATACAGTGTATGAGTTGCAAAAGCCTATGTAAAATGTGCAGTCTCTGGTTGGATAACCTCTAAAACAGAAGTTTGTAACAGGAAAGGCAATCCAGAGTTCCAGGGAGAAACATGCATTTGCAAAGCAAGGGCCACATTTAGAAAATAAAAGTCTTTAAGGATGAGAAGTGTCATGAGAGAAAAAGCACAGTTTCTGAAAGATAACTGATAGAAAAGGGGCTGAACTGCCCTTTTTAATTCATTTATGAAATGGTACGCAAATGCCAAGATTATGTGTCACTTCCTTCCAACAGCCATCTCATAGTAACTAACTATGTGCTGTTAGTAACAAGAGGGCAAGGAGAACTATGGTGATGACTCAGACTACCACTACTGGATAAAGTAGATAGTTCTTCAGTGGCAAGAGAGAGTTCTGGTAGTCTTAGTAAACGTATCAAATATTGGACCAGAACTCTTGTTTCAGCTGGAAAATACAAGGCTGTATTTTCTTGTGTCTCCAGCTAAGTAAATGTAGGAGGGGCAAGAGCAATCATATACACCTCAGATGTGTTGAAAATTGAAAAGACCTATGCATAGTCCATCAGGTGTGATAAAATAGCAGAGTATCATGGCAAAACACTGTGTTCATTTAAGAACAATGGGCATGCCGGGCGCCGTGGCTCAAGCCTGTAATCCCAGCACTTTGGGAGGCCAAGGCGGGTGAATCACGAGGTCAAGAGATCAAGACCATCCTGGTCAACATGGTGAAACCCCATCTCTACTAAAAATACAAAAAATTAGCTGGGTGTGGTGGCGCGTACCTGTAATCCCAGCTACTCAGGAGGCTGAGGCAGGAGAATTGCCTGAACCCAGGAGGCGGAGGTTGCGGTGAGCCGAGATCGCGCCATTGCACTCCAGCCTGGATATAACAAAAGCGAAATGCCATCTCAAAAAAAAGAAAACGAAAGAACAATGGACAAAGCACAAGACAAAATAATAAGGACCGTCACATTTCCTTTTCTTTGTCCCACCCTCCCCAACCTGAGAGTTCACACACAGAATTGTATCCTCATGTTTTCTTTCTGTGTCTCCAGTGAAAACTCAGACATCAAATGCACTCATTTAACTTAAGCCATAATAAAGCTAACCAATGAGGCTTACTTAATGCACTGTCTTTTCCAAGAGCTAATTTTGTCTTTACTAGTAAAAAACCTGTATATAGCTTCAGTCAGCATTCTCAAAAGTACAGCCATGTGCCACTGTGCACAAGATTTTTAGCAATAAATAAATGAAGATTTTTTTTAACTTTAGTAGCTATATTTTTTTTTGAAAAAATAACTACTATTTCAAATGTTATTTCAGTTATTGCTGTTTAAGACATGACTGAGGTACACTAAACTTTAAAGTTAAGTTTAAAATGAGATTTTAAAAGTGAATAGTACGTATGGTACATAGTATGACAAAAATCATGAAAGGTGTTAAGCGATTGAATGCCATTTAGGAAAAACTGGCTTAGGTGTTTCATAACTCAAATGACCAAAGCTTTCCTTTTTGAAAACAAAGTATCATCAGTAAGCTCAGTAGAGAAGTCACTTGCCTGCTGACTTCTCTACTGAAGATTCCCTTCAGGCTTGGAAAACTGAATGATATGTCTGTAGAGTGGCAGGAAAATCATGAGAGAGTCGTTTTCTGTGTGCAATATCTTTGCTCAATAAGCATCATAATTCTTGATAATGAGTTGAGTGGAAAAGTTTTCTTGCTTTTTTTTCCATTTTTAAAAACTGATCTATATACTTGTGACAGGAATTTTTAAGAATATCAAGAAAGTTCTCTGATTCTGTTTAGATGACATGTTAATGTTTAATAATTTGTCTAAATTTTCTGTGTTTAATTCAGATGTTGATGTTAGTGAAGATTCACCTCCTCCCCTGCCTGAAAGAACTCCTGAATCTTTTTTGTTAGCAAGTGAACATAGTGAGTGTCTCTTTTGCTTTTACATTTAGTTCATATTCTAATAGTAAACTCTGGAAAACATGCCTGATTTTAATCTATTTAGCTATTGTGCTGCATAGTTAAATTCAATATCAAGTGAATTGATACTGACATGCTTTTAATTCCTTGAGTGAAAAATGCTTTTAAACATTTTTTACTTGCTAAGATAGACAGAAATTACTGTACTTATGTTAGATACCAGAATTCATTTAAATGCAATTATAGGCCCGGCACAGTTGCTCAAGCCTGTAATCCCAGCACTTTGAGGCGGGTGGATCACCTGAGGTCAGGAGTTTGAGATCAGCCTGGCCAACATGATAAAACCCTGCGTCTATTAAAAATACAAAAATTACCTTGGTGTGGTGGCGGGCGCCTGTAATCCCAGCTACTCAGGAGGCTGAGGCACGAGAATCACTTGAACCCAGGAGACCAAGGTTGCAGTGAGCTGAGATCGCACCATTGTACTCCAGCCTGGATGAAGAGCAAGACTCCATTTCAATCAATGCAATTATAAGGCCAGGCTTGGTGGCTCATGCCTGTAATCCCAGCAGTTTGGGAGGTGAAACGGGAGGATCACCTAAGGTCAAAAGTTCCAGACCACCCTGACCAACATGGAGAAACCCCGTCTCTACTGAAAATACAAAATTAGCTAGACATGGTTGCACATGCCTGTAATCCCAGCTACTTGGGAGGCTGAGGCAGGAGATTCTCTTGAACTTGGTAGATAGAAGTTGCAGTGAGCTGAGATCGCATCATTGCGCTCTAGCCTGTACAACAAGAGCAAAACTGTGCCTCAGAAAAAAAGTAAAAATTAAAACATAAATGCAACTGTAAGTGTATTTGCAATCTGGTGTATTTTTATTGATTAGAAGTAGCACTTACTTACAAAGACTCATTAATTGCTTCCCTTAAGGGTTTATGTAAGTAAACATTTCTGGTGGGCATCACTGGATTGGTGTTAACTGAAAGACACCTAAGACCACTGAAGTAAACTGGGCACACTGGCTCATACTTGTAATCCCAGCACTTTGGGAGTTTAAGGTGTGAGAATTGCTTAAGCCCAAGAGTTTGAGACCAGCCTGGGCAACATAGTGCTATCTCATCTCTACTAAAAATTAAAAAATTAGCTAGGTCATGGTGGTGGATACCTGTAATGCCAGCTGCTTGAGAGGCTGAGGCAGGAGAATTGCTTAAACCCAGGAGGCAGAGGTTGCAGTGAGCCAAGACTGCACCGTCGCACTCCAGCCTGGTCTACAAGAGCAAAAAACTCCATCTTTAAAAAAAACTGACCAGGCATGGTGGCACGTGCCTGTAGTCCTTGCTACTCAGGAGGCTGAAGAAGAAGGATTGCTTGATCCCTGGAGTTAGAGGCTGCAGTGAGCCATGATTGCGGCACTGCACTCCAGTTGGGTAACAAAGTGAGACCCTGTCTGGGGAAGTTTAAAAAAGAAAAAAGAAGACCACTGGAGTATCAGAACTGGGAGAAAGTGATCATACTTCACAACATTTTGATAATGTACTTCACCCTATTATGCCTCTATAAAAAAAGTACAGAAACAGCTTGATTGTATTTACAGTGTCTCATGCTCAGTGGAGGTGCTCACTAGTCTAATATAATTACATTTTACCAATATATTAGTTTTGACTAATTTTTTTTAATTTTGTGAGATGGAGTCCCACGCTGTCACCCAGGCTGGAGTGCTGCTGCACGATCTTGGCTCAGTGCAACCTCCACCTCCAGGCTATTCTCCTGCATCAGGCACCTGAGTAACTACGATTAGAGGCATGCACTGTCACTCCTGGCTAATTTTTTTTGGTATTTTTTGGTAGAGACGGTCTCACCATGTTGTCCAGGCTGGTCTTTAACTCCTGACCTCAAGTGATCCACCTGCCTTGGCCTCCTAAAGTGAATTTGACTGATTTTAAAAAGATAAATGTTGAAGAGCCAGGCGCAGTGGCTTATGCCTGTGGTCCCAGCACTTTGGGAGGTTAAGGCAAGTGGATCTCTGTTCTATAATGCCCTAGGAGTTCAAGACCAGCATGGGCAATGTGGCAGACCCTGTCTGTACAAAAATCAAAAACCAGCCAGATGAGGTGTTGTGCACCTATAGTCCCAACTACTCAAGAGACTGAGATGGGAAGATTGCCTGAAGGTTGAAGCTACGGTGAGCTGAGATGGTGCCTGGTCAATAGAGTGAGACCCTGTCTCAACAACTAAAAAGAATGTTGGAAACCATAAAGCAGTTTACCTCATTTGTCTAAGTCTGTCACATTATCTGTAGATTGTAATAAACTCTGATGACTGAATTCATTTAGTTAGGTTTTGAAGGAAAGAAACATAAAGGAATTTTCTTCAATTAATAGAAATCACAATTTTTTTTAAAGAAAATTCAGAAATATGCTTACCCAGAAACTACAAAATTTTTGTGGAAGTGATAGTTTCTAAAATCTTTAGGATCTACTTTTTATATTACTTTAATTCAAAGAAATTTCAAAAATTAAAGATGTTAATAATGATAAGATTTCATTTTTCTCAGATACACCTGTAAGATCTGAATGGAGTGAACTTCAAAGTCAGGAACGAGCTGAACAAAAAAAGTCTGAAGTGAGTGCTTTTGGAATTGGAACAGTTATAGCTTAACATTTTTACTCTTTCATTATCTTGCACTTGTTGAAATAGCTGTCATCTTAAGATCATTAAATATAGTTTATAATTTTTGGCCAGCATTTCTTAGGCTAAGATTTCAGATGAAAAGCCCATATAAAAGGTAGGATCTGAAATTTTTTTAAAGGGTAACATGATCTACATACAACCATCACTCTCAATCTGTTTTTGAAATTTGTAAATTATGTCATGTTTCAAATAATTATGAAGTTATTAATGAAACGAGTTACTGTTTTCAGGGTCCTAATACCTTCTTACATTTCTACATACTTCCCATTATAACACTAGGCACTTAGTCATTTCTTTTGTGTCTTTTCTGGCTACCTGGCATTTCTTTGACATTTGAGAAACGTTTTGGCAATTAAATGTTTTGAAGCCCTGGCAGGGTGGCTCACGCCTGTATTCGAAGTGCTTTGAGAGGCCAAGTGGAAGGATCACTTGAGTCCAGGAGTTCAAGACCATCCTGGGCAACATAGGGAGACTTTATCTCTACAAAAATTTTTAACATTAGCCAGGTGTGGTGGCGCATGTCTGTGGTCCCAGGTTCTTGGGAGGCTGAGATGGGAGGATTGCTTGGGCCCCTAGAGGTCGAGGCTGCAGTGAGCCATGATCACACTACTGCACTCCAGGCTGTGTGACAGAATGAGACCCTGTCTCAACAACAACAACAAATTTGTCCATGAGAGAATAATTTTTTATTAACATTAGTACTTTTTATATTTTCTCCCATATTTTAGTATCTCTGAAATTGGGCTACATAAAATCAAATCATATTTGATTTTAAGACATAATGTAGTTTAATTGGCACATAAAATACAATAATGATCTAATCAATAATAGTGGCTGGCAAAATACAGCTATGTGTTCATGTAGTAGCTCATGCTTTTTCAGTGCTCATTGAGAAACATTTACTCCAAGTAGAAACAGCATAACATTTTAAAATTTTAAGCCTAATTAAAAACACAATTGTTTGCTTTTCCTCTGATGCTGAAAATGATAGGCCTTAATTTATTGGGATATATACCCATAACAGATCCAGCTTTTTATTATTTGTATATAAAGATGAATGTATTGTAATAGGTATTAAAATGTCTTCCTCATAGGGCTTGATAACCCCTGAAAATGAGAAATGTGGTAAGTTGTTAGAATTTTTTTTCCTTTTTACTATAGATTTTATAGGTTAATTTCCACAAAATGACATGCCTCATAGTTCATGGTATTTAGTTATTTCTGTATGTGAAAATGTCTAAGACAATTCTTCTAGAAGCTTAATATTGTACTATAATTCTTCCAAATTAATTACTACCACCAGATAGTAGTATTGATCCGGAAAATCATGGGAGCATTTATTATCAATAGTTGCAGGCTAATGGGAAAGAGATTTTTAAAAAATATTTTCCTGTTTTTTGTTGTTTGTTTTTAAAAACACCTAGAAGCTAGATCCTGACTTAAATAAAAGCCCAAAGTTTACCTATCTGATGGAACTGGCACTATAGAAATCTATTGTTTTAGGAATCATCCTTTTAATACTTTCACATTTACTTGTGAAGACCAGTAAAACTATATAGCTCAAACCAATGTTATAATGCTCAGTTTGAATTTTTCTACATATTCCTTTTACTGTCATATCATACTAAAATAGATCAAGTTATTATTAAAGTCAGTGACCATGTAAGTAACTCATCAAACATCCCAGCCTGTACAGTGTTTTCAGTTCACCTGTTGTGTCTTCCCCTACCCTCCATTTTGCTGCAGTTCTCTCTCAATATTATACTCTGAATATTGACCTAATGAGTCTGTTCCATCTTATAAATGCTATTACTTTCTATAATTTTTTATAATGAAAATAGCAGGGCCGGATGTAGTGGCCTGCACCTGTAATCTGAGCACTTCGGGAGGTCAAGACAGATGGATCACTTAAGGTCAGGAGGTTGAGAGCAGCCTGGCCAACATGGTGAAATCCCATCTTTACTAAAAATACAAAAATTAGCCAGCCGTAGTGGTCACACCTGTAATCCCAGCTGCTCCAGAGGCTGAGGCAGGAGAATCACTTGAACCTGGGAGGCGGAGGCCGTAGTGAGCCAAGATTGTGCCACTGCACTCCAGCCTGGGCAACAGAGCGAGCCTCTGCCTCAAAACAAGAAAATGGCAGAAGCTTTAGAGCCAAGCCAGCCTGGATTGGAATCCATCTGACTCTTAGATGTTACTTCACTGAGAAATTAGAGGCCTTTAGACCAGGATCATCATTTCCTCCTAGAACATGGCCCTGAGTATCTCACCACCACTAGTCTCATATAGCTGCCTCTCCTGTTTGTCTCCACTGCACATTATGCATACTTTTATTTAAAAACTTAGTATGATAATTAATGTATCTCTCTGTGTCTCCTATTAGATGAGAATTTGGCACTGTATAGCCTACAGGCCTAATGTTTGTTATAACCTTGAGCTAAACAGATGGCTTTTATGTTTTTAAAGAGTTGTGTTTTATTTTTTTTGAGACAGAGTTTCGCTCTTTTGTTACCCAGGCTGGAGTGCAATGGCGCGATCACGGCTCACCGCAACCTCCGCCTCCTGGGTTCAGGCAATTCTCCTGCCTCAGCCTCCTGAGTAGCTGGGACAACAGGCACGCGCCACCATGCCCAGCTAATTTTTTGTATTTTTAGTAGAGACGGGGTTTCACCATGTTGACCAGATGGTCTTGATCTCTTGACCTTGTGATCCACTCACCTCAGCCTCCCAAAGTGCTGGGATTACAGGCTTGAGCCACCACGCCCAGCCAAGAGTTGTTTAAAAAGAAAATGAGCTGGGCTCGGTGGCTCACTCCTATAATTCCAACACTTTGGGAGGCTGAGGTGGGTGGATGACAAGGCCAGGAATTCGAGACCAGCCTGACCAACATGGTGAAACTTCTGACTCTTAAAAAAAAAAACAAAAAAAGAAAAACAATGAAACTAAGAAAAGCAAAGAAGAATATGACAGTGATCTTATGTGGCTTGCAAGGCCTAAACTACTTATTTTCTAGTTTGTTGTTCTCTAGCTTTATTTTCTTTAAGAAGTTTGTGGGCTCCATTCTAGACTATAAGCATCTTGAGGATGGGGATCATCTGTTATTTTACTTAGATTCCAAGTTTCCAATAAGGTTCCTTACCTGAAGTATGGGGTATGTGATCAAGATTGTGAAAGAATGAATGAATTATAGTAGTTAATTTCTTTTGTTACTAGTCTTAAACATTGGTAATTAAAGAATAAACTACAATCTAAACAACATAAAACTTTAAAAGTAGAGTTATTATTTTGGGGTACAAATAGTTCATTAGTTAACCCTGACATTGTTGATTTCTATACAAAGGCATTTCCGTTGCAATTATTCCCTTAGAACATAGGTATATAGTATAGCTACCTTAAGGAATATATTATGTCAAGACCTAGATTTATGAAATAAGAATGATGAAAATCTTCACATTGCAGAAAGTACTCACTGCAGATTTCTATATGACCACAATAATACCTAACATGACTTCCTGTGCTCACTACACTTGTATTTATATTGATCTTGATCTATAAAATTATGATGCCCAGTAGGTAAAATTTTCTCTTTTCATGCATTCCCAACAATTAAAAAATTAACTAGTTCTCTATATGATGCTACAAAGGGTAGTGTTTAACAAAGTCTTTGTGTTACATTTTAGATAATCCAGTGGGGGGTATTCACTCAGAGATGGGTATAGAACGTCCACCTACTTTCAGTGACAAGAGAGAACAAATATTGGAAAGTCCAGCAGATGCCACAGATATTGGTAACTTGTTTAAATCTTAAGTAGTTAACACTGGCAAGAATGAGAAAAGCTTATTTGCCATTGTGAAATGACACTTGCCAAGAATAAAATGTATGATTTATTTCACATTCAGATTAAAAATCGAAATAAAAAACTGCGGTACATAACAAATCTTTGTTTTGGAAAGACTAAATTATCTTAGATGTTTTTCTTACATTGTGATAAAATTGGTTTTATTTTTAGCGTAAGATGTTTAAAAGAAGCAATTATTTTTAGTTACCTGAAATAAATTTACAGTTGTTTTGCATTTACAAAGTTTTGTTTGGTTTAAATTCTAAATTCCCTTGTGGAAATCTATTTGCTCCAGAAAATGAGGATGTCTGTGGACATGGTTTTTAGTAGTTTAAAAGTAAATTTGAACACTGACTAGTTATTGTGGTGTTTTCACTATAGGTTTTGGTAATCGCTGTGGAAAACCCAAAGGACCAAGAGATCCACCTTCAGAATGGACATGATTCAGGGAGCTAAAAGACACTTTAAATTATACTGGAAAATTCAAGTGCCACTGAAAGCCAGATTTATCGTATTCCATCTTTAATATGTGGGACTAACAGCAGTGTAGATTGTTACCTTAATATTTTTTGCTGGGACCATCTACCTGCCTTATAGGAAAAAGTATTACGTATGGTTTATTTTGAAACTTCAAGTATTATTGCCTTAATGTCTCTTAATCCTGTTACACGCTGCTTGTAGACATGTTAATACAGTAATACTTTTATGATATATTGAGTTTAAGGACTACTCTTTTTCTGTTTTATCATGTATGCATTATTTTGTATATGTACAGGGCAAGTAGGTATATAATTTGATAAAGTTGCAATCATAAAATATTATTAACAGAAGATGTAAGAAATTTCTGCATGGTCTAAATCTTTGTGTACTTTATTTGTAAATTATTTGCCCTGGAGTTTTAGAAAATAGTTTCTGAATTTTAAAATTGCTGGATTCATGCAGCCAGCCTTCCAGGTTATCAGAGATCCAAGATTGTAATAATAATACATTTTGTAAATTGTAAGCAAAAAGTTATTTTTATATTATATACAGTCTAATTGTTCATCCTCATTGTTCTTGTTTTCATCTAGTCAGAGATTCAGTAAGTGCCTTGGAACAATATTGAATTCTCTTAGCTTGTGTGTGTTTCTTCAATATTTGAACTCAACTGGGATAAGAAGACTATCAGAATACATGTATGTTTCAGGATATTAGACCTGCCATTAAAAAAACAAACCATTTTACAGTGCCTACTTGTTGCTTTGGCTTTTCATTTCTCATTCCTAGGAAATTGGACTTAACTATATCTGCCTTCTTGCTGGCTCAGTCTTGGTGTGAAATGAGTGTGAAAGGGGTTTAATCTCTTTTATTTTTAGACAGAGCCTTGCTCTGTCATCCACTTGAGCGCAGTCACTCACTGCAACTTCTACTTCCTGGGTTCAAGTGATTCTCCTGCCTCACCCTCCCGAGTAGCTGCGATTACCGGTGCCCACCACCATACCCGGCAATTTTTGTATTTTTAGTAGAGACAGGGTTTCATTATGTTGGCCAGGCTGGTCTCGAACTCCTGAAATCAGGTGATCCACCCACCTTGGCCTCCCAAAGTGCTAGGATTATAGGTGTGAGCCACCATGCCAGGCCTAATCTCTTAATTAAGGAATATCGAGTACCTTCTGCAAAAAACATGGTTCTGCCGATTCTAAATACTTATCCTTGAGTCAGCCCCTAGGCATTCCTCACCTTTATTAGCCTACCTGAGTCCTAGTAGAAAATCAAAGAGAGGGGGCCAGGCCGGGTGGCTTATGACTATATTTCCAGCACTAAGAAAAGAGAAAACCAAACAGGGGAGGTTGGGAACGGGAGCTACTTTCTTCTCATCCCATGACCGGAACACAGATTACATTTGTGAATACTAAGTCTGAATTTTGACAACCGTGGATGGGAATTGTTGGATATCTGTATTTTTGCCTCTGCATACAAAAGAATGATGAAATTATGAAACTTAAACTACATGGAAAACTTTATATGAGTAGAAATGGGATTATTGAGGAGAATGTAATACTATAATTTCATGTCAAATTTGTTTTAAACACTAACTGGTCTTCATGTTGACCCCTTAGAAATTTTTTTTGAGATGGAGTTTAGCTCTTGTCCCCCGCCCACAGGCTGGAGTGCAATGGTGTGATCTCGGCTCACTGTAACCTCGGCCTCTCAGGTTCAAGCGATTCTCCTGCCTCATCCTCCTGAGTAGCTGGGCTTCCAAGTGCCCACCACCATGCCTGGCTAATTATTTTGTATTTTTAGTGGAGATGGAGTTTTGTCATGTTGGCCAGGATTACAGGCGTGAGCCACCATGCCTGGCCAATCCCTTAGAATTTGAAAAGTTCTGTATGCTTCCCTAATAAGGAGGTGGTAATACAGTGGATGCTTGACCTTCTCAAGACACAGGCACTCCTATAATAATCTTTTCCTAATACAATGTAAACTGAAATAAAGCATAACTTTAAAGAATTTAGCCCCTTCACATACGTGATGAGTTATGGTAAGTACTAAAATCATAAGGATTTTTGCTGTTGGAATGGGGTCTCTTGGAATACCTTCAGTGAAGTATGCATGCATTCAGAAGTATGCTAAAATCATACTAATCATCATAAATAATACCACCTATGTGAGTGTGACCACCACCTATGTGAGTGTGACCACCACCTAGGTCAAGCAGTAGAACAGTATCAGCAACTGGGAAGCTGCCCCCTTTGGCTTCTGAGATTTGCTCATTTTCATATGTGTATCCATTATATGTTCTTTGGTTTTTGAGATGGTGTCTCATTCCATCATCCTGGCTGGAGTTGAGTGGTGTAAGCTTGGTGCATCCTTGACCACCTGGGCTCAAGTGATCCTCCCAAGTAGCTGGGACTATAAACACATACCATTACGCCTGGCAAATTTTGTTTATTTTTTGTAGAAAATAAAAGTCTCTGGTAGCTCACACCTATAATCCCAGCACTTTGGGAGGCTGAGGCGGGTGGTTCATGAGGTCAAGAGATTGAGACCATCCTGGTCAGCAAGGTGAAACCCCGTCTCTACTAAAAATACAAATATTAGCTGGGCATGGTGGTGCACGCCTATAGTCCCAGCTACTCGGGAGGCTGAGGCAGGAGAATTGCTTGAACCCAGGAGGCGGAGTTGTAGTGAGCCAAGATCATGCCATTGCACTCCAGTCTGGGTAACAACAGCATAACTCTGTCTCAAAAAAAAAAAAAAAAAGAAAAGTCTCACTATGTTGCCCAGACTAGTCTCAAACTCCTGGCCTTAAGTGATTCTCTTGCCTTAGCCTCAATCTGAGCCACTGAGTCAGCCATGCATGTATCTTTTGGCACACACCTGTACTTCTATCTGTTGGATATATATTAAGGTGTGGAATTTTGTTATCACAGTGTTGACATATATATTTCAGCTTTAGTACATACTGCCAGTTTTCTAAATTGATTTTTCTAATTATTACAAATTCTTGCTAATACTTCATATGGTCAGTACTTTGCATTTTAGCCATTCTAATGGGTATGTAGTGGTATTGCCTTATCTGAATATCTATTTCTTTGATGATTAGTGAGGTTGAACAGCTTTTCACCTGCATGTGACCATGTTGATTTCCTCTTCGATGAACTACCTGTTCAGGTCTGAAGCAGATATGATTTGGTAGTATCAGCTGAAACTGAATATACATGTGCCCTATAATTTAGCAATTTTGCACAAGTTTGTTTCTTTTGTGTTGTCTTTTTCTTATCAATATCTTGGAATTGTTTGTATATTCTACGTTTTAATCCTTACGGGTTTGCCTGTGGTTTGTCTTCTCACTCTATTAATGGTTTTTTTAGTCCAAGTTACTAGTCTTTTCTAATTAATGCTTGTTCTGGTTCTCTCTTAGGAATATTTGGCTATCCCAAAGTAATGAACTGCAGTTTTTCTAGAAGCTCTATTTAGCTTTTTTAAAAATCTAAATCTACAGAATTTGTGTATGATAAGAGGTGGATTTTTTTTAAATTGACCAACCACCAATTACTGAGAAAACTGTCCCTCCTCCACTGAGTTAGCTTATAAATTTGGGGTTTATTGATCTGAGAATCAGTTTCTGGATTTTTTTTTTCTGCTATTCTGTTGCCTATCCTTACACTATTTTAAACTCTGCCTTTTTCCAGCTTTAGCTTTCTCCCATTGATTAATTTTTGTGTTGCCTGGAACACTTGATAAAAGCCACTTCTATTTTTCTGTGTTGTAAAGCATATAGTGAGCTCAATTGTATCTGATACTCCACTGCCAAATTCATCCTGCCAGTTTCCAAACCTCAGCCTTGTAACTAGCCTACAAAGACCTTTGAATCGCTCTTTCCATCCCAAGTACTATCAGTTAGCTTTCTTTTGGAAGCCATTTTTCACGAACAGTGTTTTTTGCTTTATGGACCTTTTTTCATACATTAATGAGCATAAAGTAATAAAGCCATAGTTATTTGTAAGTGCTGAGCTAGACTCAGTCACTAGGTAACTGACTTGCTCACATGTAACAACCTCATTGGATATGTGGTGCAGATTCTTGCCTGAGCAAAATTCTGTAGCTATGTTCTAAACTCTTGGGGTTACTTAAAATAGTAGTAACTACGAATGTTAAATTCGTGAATGTGAAGAGTGTACTATATATCAGTTTGCCTTTTTATATTCTGAAATTGAATTTACTATAGGTAGAAAGTTCAGAATTCCTACTTATATTTAGCTAATTAAATGGATATGAAAGAAAGGGTATCTTAGTTCCCAAGATTCTGGCTTGGAAAGGAAAAAATGTCAACTTTGGATATGTTGAGTTTTGGGTAGTCAATACATTCAGCATCAGAGAAGTGATGTCTGGTTTACAGGTGGAAACAAGTTTGAAGTTCAGAAGGAAGGTCCACATTGAAGATCAAGATTAGGGCATTAATACTGAGATGAATGAAACCATGAGTGTGCCCAAAACCCCAGGGAGGATAAATGGACAATTTGATATTTAAATGAATTTTTGCAGTTATATGGTAAATCTTTACATGCCTATTTGTCAAAACATGATTTTTAGGTTAAACATGGGCACTATCTCCATGCCAGTTATCTGAGTCACTTTGTACTCTAGGTTCTGATCTCTTCAATCCATTCATCTTCCTCACTACCACCAGGCTGATGTTGCTAGAAGGTCAACCAGGATCTGCTCTTGACTTCTCCCTAAAAAATATTTAATGGCTCTTTATTGCATGTAGTAATGTTTCATCAAAACATTAAAAACCTGGCCGTGAGCAGTGGCTCATGCCTGTAATCCCTGCGCTTTGAGGGGCTGAGGCAGACAGATCACCTGAGGTCAGGAGTTCGAGACCAGCCTGGCCAACATGGTGAAATGTCATCTCTACTAAAAATACAAAAATTAGCTGGGCGTGGTGGCAGGCGCCTATAATCCCAGCTACTTGGGAGGTTGCAGCAAGAGAATTGCTTGAACCCAGGAGGTGGAGGTTGCAGTAAGCCAAGACCGTGCCGTTGCACTCCAGCCTGGGTGACAGAGTGAGACTTCGTCTCCAAAAAAAAAAAACTCAAAAGTTCAAAACTTGGCTCAGGTTCTCCTGTGCTAGAATTTAGGGAGTGTTCTTAAAATTCAGGTTCCAAGGTCCTACTCTGGGCCTGAATTAGAGTGGAGCCAAAGAATCTGTTTTAGACAAGCAGCATAGGTTGCAATGATAAAATTGGAGAACAAGACCTACAGGATCAAGTCCAGACTCCTGAGCAGATTATGCAAGACCTTGTTCAAGATCTTTCTGCTGCTGATCTCTCAGGCCTTTTCTCTGGTCACATCTGTGCTCCAACCACGAACTACTTAGTTTCCAGAGCTCCCCACCCCTGTTAGTCATCCTATGCCTTCCCTCTTCAATGTCGTTCTTTGTCCTGTTCTGGTGAGCCCTACGCATCTAACAAGATTAGTTCAAGTGTCATTTCCTGTGTTAAACCTACCTTGTCCTGTCTCCTACCAAGTCAAATCAACCATTTCCTCTTTCTGCTCTACTAAAGTAGCTTCCCTGAGAGAAATAACCGTTAAATTTAGTGGAAATATTGCCATATATAGAGTCAAGTAGCTAAGTGTTCAAAGTAGGACTAATTTTGAATATCAGTATTTTCTTTTTTTTTTTTTGAGAACAGGGTCTCACTCTGTCCCCAGGCTGGAGTGCAGTGGCACAGTCTCGGCTCACTGCAACCTCCCCCTCCTGGGTTCAAGTGATTCTCCTGTTTCAGCCCCCAAGTAGCTGGGCCTACAGGCACCCGCCACCTCACCCAGCTAAATTTTATGTTTTTTAGTGGTGACAGGGTTTTGCCATGTTGGGCAGGCTGGTCTTGCACTCCTGACCTCAGGTGATCCACCTGCCTCAGCTTCCTAAACTGCTGGGATTATAGGCTTGAGCCACCATGCCCGGCCTTTTTTTCCCCCCCGAAACAGTCGCCCAGCCTGGAGTGCCATGGCGTGATCTTAGCTCACTGCAACCTTTGGCCCCCAAGTTCAAGCGATTTTGATGCCTCAGCCTCCCAAGTAGCTGGGATTACAGGAATGCATACCACACCTGGCTAGTTTTTTAATTTTTTAGTAGAGATAGGGTTTCGCCATGTTGGCCAGGCTGATCTCAAACTCCTGGCCTCAAGAAATCTGCCCACCTCAACTTCCCAAAGTGCTGGGATTGCAGGTGTAGCCTGAATATAAGTATTTTCTTAAATGTGGTCCTGAGCCCAGGTATGGTGGCTCATACCGGTAACCCGAACACTTTAGGAGGCAGAGACAGGATTGCTTGAGGATAGGAGTTAAAGGTTACAGTGAGCTATGATCACACCACTGCACTCCAGTCTGGGCAAAGTGAGACTCCATCCCTTTTTCTTTTTTTGAGACAGTCTTATCTTACTCTGTCACCCACGCTGGAGTATGGTGGCGCAGTCACAGCTCATTGCCCCCTTGACCTCCTGGGCTCAAGTGATCCTCCCACCTCAGACTCCGAGTAGTTGGGACTACAGGTGCATGCCACCATGCTTGATTGTTGATATTTTGTAGAGATGGGTCTTGCTGTGTTGCCCAGGCTGGTCTCCTGGATGCAGGTGATCCTCCTGCCCCAATTTCCCAAAGTGAGACTCCATATGTAAAAGAAAAGTATTCCTGTAATCCCAACACTTTGGGAGGCTGAGGCGGGTGGATTACCTGAGGTGGGGAGTTTGAGACCAGCCTGACCAACATGAAGAAACTCTGTCTCTACTAAAAAAGCACAAAATTAGCCGGGTGTGGTGGCGCATGCCTGTAATCCCAGCTACTTGGGAGGCTGAGGCAGGGGAATTGCTTGAACCCAAGAGGTGGGAATTGCAGTGAGCCAAGAGGCACCATTGCACTCCAGCCTGGGCAACAAAAGCAAAACTCCCTCTCAAAAGAAAAAAATATATATATGCCTGGGAGGGATAGCATTAGGAGAAATAGATACCTAGTGTAGATGATGGGTTGATGGGTGCAGCAAACCACTATGGCATGTGTATACCTATGTAACAAACCTGCACGTTTTGCACATGTACCCCAGAATTGAAAGTATAATTTAAAAAGGAGCATTTTTCAAAAAAAAAGAAAGAAAGTATTGTCCTGACACAGAATCAAAAATAAATGTCTAATGAATAGGTGACTTAAATCCAAAACCATAGTACATGTTAAGGTAGCTAAGCCATACCTGGTTTCAATTTATATTTCCAATGGAAGTCTGTTAATAGACTCCTATTTAAAAGTCTGTATTTTCAGCTGGATGCAGTGGCTCACACCTGTAATTCTAGCACTTTGGGAGGCCGAGGTGGGTGGATCACCTGAGGTCAGGAGTTCAAGACCAGCCTGGCCATCATGGTGAAACCTTATCTTAAAATAATAATAATAAAAGTAAAAAAATTAAAAATCTGTATTTTCAAACTTAATACCTCTTGACATATTTAAAGCACTTATGTAAAGATGCCCATGAAATAAAGCTTAATGTAGAGGTTGTTTACACTCGTCCCTGCTCCTGGAGCCAGTTCATAAGCAGAGTGATTAAAAACATCACAGCTGGGCGCGGTGGCTCACGACTGTAATCCCAGCAATTTGGGAGGCCCAGGCAGGCATATCATGAGGTCAGGAGTCCAAGACCAGCCTGACCAACATGGTGAAACCCCGTCTCTACTTAAAATACAAAAATTAGCCGGGCGTGGTGGCGCGTGCCTGAAATCCCAGCTACTTAGGAGGCTGAGGCAGGAGAACCCGGGAAGCGGAGGTTGCAGTGAGCCAAGATGGCACCACTGCATTCCAGCCTGGGTGACAGTTAGACTCTGTCTCAAAAAACAAACAAAACCCAAAAAGATCATCCACTAACATGAGTTATATGCCAGGAATGTACCTATGGTCTCCAAACTTCATATTTGACTCTTTTCTCAAAACATCTATACTTGTTTTCTGAAAACATCGATATGTGTATATATCTATGAACACCTTAAATTCTGGTTTAATATTAAACCAAAATTATTTCATAGATTGCAATAAAATACCAAATATAGGCCAGTGCAGTGGTTCACACCTGTAATCTCAGCACTTTGGGAGGCTGAGGCAGGAGGATTGCTTGAGCCTAGAAGTTAAGAGAACAGCTTGGGCAACATGGTGAAACCTCATGTCTACCAAATATAAGAAAATTTGGCCAAGTGCGTTGCCTCATGCCTGTCATGCCAGAACTTTGGGAGGCTGAGGCAGGTGGATCACTTGAGGTCAGGAGTTTAAGACCAGCCTGGGCAACATGGTGAAACCCTGTCTCTACTAAAAATACAAAAATTAGCCAGGTGTGGTGGTGCATGCCTGTAATCCCAGGTACTCTGGAGGCCGAAGTGGGAGAATCCCTTGAACCTAGGAGGCAAAGGTTGTAGTGAGCCAAGATTGTGTCATTGCACTGCAGTGTGGGTGACAGAGCAAGACTCCGTCACAAATTAAAAAAAGAAAATTAGCCAATTGTGGTTCTCACCTGTAGTCCCAGCTACTCGGGAGGCCAAGGCAGGAGGATCACTTGAACCTGGGAGTTCAAGATTATAGAGATCAAGAGCCGTGATCCCACCCCTGCACTCCAGGCTGAGTGCCAGAGTGAGACCCTCTCTCAAAAAAGAAAAAGAAAAAAAAACATTTTCAGACTTAAGAGACAATTTTGTGCTTAATGTAAAGGAGAGCAATAAAATGAATTAATGCAATCTGAAGCGTTTGAGAGAAATTCCAGTGAAAAACAACATCTTCATTATATTTAGCCTTAAAAAATTTTCTGATTGTAATATTTTTGTTGATATATATTTGATTTTTTTTTTTTTTTGAGACAAGTCTCACACTGTTGCCCCAGGTGGAGTGCAGTGCCACAATCTCGGCTCACTGCAACCTCCACCTCCTGGGTTCAAGTAATTCTCCTGTCTCAGCTTCCCAAGTAACTGGGATTACAGGCATCTGCCACGATGCCCAGCTAATTTTTTTTGTATTTTTAGTAGAGACAGGGTTTCACCATGTTGGCCAGGCTTGTCTCGAACTCCTGACCTTGTGATTTCCCTGCCTCAGCCTCCCAAAGTGCTTGGATTACAGGTGTCAGCCACCATGACCGGCCCTTTTTTATTTCTTCTTTTGAGACAGGGTCCCACTCTGTTACCAAGGCTGGAGTGGAGTAGCACCATCTTAGCTCACTGCAACCTCCACCACCTGGGGTCAAGCAATCATCCCACCTTAGCCTCCCAGGTAGCTGGGACTGCAGGCGCACACTAGCATGCCTGGCTAAGTTTTGTATTTTTTGTAGAGATGGGGTTTCACCATGTTGCTCAGGCTGGTTTCAAACTCCTGGACTCAAGTGATCTGGCAGCCTTGGCCTCCCAAAGTGCTAGGATTACAGGTGTGAACCACTGCACTGGCCTGTATTTGGTACTCTGTTGCAATCTATGAAGTAATTTTGGTTTAATATTAAATACAGGACACTAAACTGAATTAGCTCATTGTTGTGCTGGTTTTAGTAAAATTCTTGTTGCTTTTGTCCTTTTACAGAGATATTTACTAATTGCCTGCTTTTAGTGGTTAGTCTAGATATCCAAAATTCAGATTCTATTAATTACTTTCTAAATAATAGCATGTAATTTAATTTCAGTTTTTTAGTAATTTATTCTCCAATTCTGGGTCTTCGTTACACAGCCTTAAAGGTCAGAAGCCCATGTTTTCATTCCGGCAAATTAAGAATGGCAAAGGCTTTAACCCAGATTTTGGCATATTTGAAACTCAATAAGCATCCCCTGCGTATTGTGCTAAACATGGAAAGTGGCTTCAGTGTTTGGAAGTGTATATGAAGTCCCTAGTGCCAGATGCCCCATTAGATCATTTTGCAAGAGGCTTGAGCAAATCTTAAACAGTTTAGTTTTGTACATAAACTATATTTTTAGCAGATTTGTTGCAACCTGTTTTCTTTGTCTCCAAGGTGCATAATTCCTATAAAATATGCAAATGAGCAATATTTAGATTGTAAATAATTTGACCAGTAAAAGCAGCAATGCTTGGGTAGCTCAAGGAGATAGATCTCTCTGTTGAACAGATCTGAGCTTTGTTGAACTAGTGGGGGAAGGGAATTCCAAAGATTCCAGCCATTTTACATTTTGTAGAGATAATGTGGCATATGTGTTATTATCATGACTTAAATGTAATAGTATTTGTAACTTTAGAACTTTTGCCAATAATTCAAAAAGAACATATTTTTTCGCTTCTACAGATTTATACCCAAATAGCCAATATGAAGTAAACAAGAAAAGTGTAAATTTCTCCTTAAAATACGTTTTTCTGGAAATCAAGAACCAAGGAAATATTTTTCTGATCACAAAATTCTGCAGGATTAACAGTTTAATGAAAATTCAAATGTACAAATTTTCTGCACATTTGCTTCTACATTTTAGCTTTATCTATATAAAACCTAGAATACTTCTTTTTCTTTTTCTTTTTGAGACAGGATCTTCCTCTGTCATCCAGGCTGGAGTGTACTGTGGTGCAGTCACAGCTTACAGCAGCCTTGACCTCCCAGGCTCAAGCAGTCCTCCTACCTCAGCTTCCTGAATAGCTGGAACCACAAGCGCATGCCACCATGCCCAGTTAGTTTTTGTATTTTTCAGTAGAGATGGGGTTTTGCCATGTTGCCCAGGCTGAACTACTGGGCTCAAGTGATCCTCCTGCCTTGGCCTCCCAAAGTGCTGGGATTACAGGCATGAGACACTATGACTGGCCTAGAATATTTCTAATATTTTCTAAAACAATGTAAAATACACAGCTAACTACCAAAAAAAAAAAAAAAAAAAAAAAAAGCAATGTGAAAATAGTTTAAGTGACTTAAATAATTTTCTGTTTTAGGCTAAGTATTTAACTTTCTCATTGTATTTGCAGGAAGAACACAGAAACGTTTTGCATGCAGTTTCTGTGCTAAAATTTTAAAATACCAGGATAAGGGCCGGGGACGGTGGCTCACGCCTGTAATCTCAGCACTTTGGGAGGCCGAGGCGGGTGGATCACGAGGTCAAGAAATCTAGACATTCCTGATCAACATGGTGAAACCCCGTCTCTACTAAAAATACAAAAAATTAGCTGGGCATGGTGGCTCATGCCTGTAGTCCCAGCTACTCAGGAGGCTGAGGCAGGAAAATTGCCTGAACCCAGGAGGCAGAGGTTGCGGTGAGCCAAGATGGTGCCATTGCACTCCAGCCTGGGTAACAAGAACGAAACTCCGTCTCAAAATAAAATAAAATAAAATAAATAAAATACCAGGATAATATATAGGTCTTACAGTTTGGAAGATATAGAGATTAACTGATATTACGTTAGGAAAAAAGTTTGTTTCTTTTTTCTTTTTCTCTTTTTTTTTTTTTTTTAGATAGAGTCTAGTTCTTTTGCCCAGGCTGGAGTGCAGTGGCATGATCTCGGCTCACCACAATCTCTGCCTCCCGGGTTCAAGCGATTCTTGTGCCTCAGCCTCCCAAGTAGCTGGCACCCGCCACCATGCCCAGCTAATTTTTGTATTTTTTAGTATAGACGGGATTTCACTATGTTGGCCAGGGTGACCTCGAACTCCTGACCTCGTGATCTGCCCGCCTTGGCCTCCCAAAGTGCTGGGATTGCAGGGATCAGCCACAGCACCAGCCTAGGCAAAAGTTTTTTAAAATTAAGACTCTATATGTACATATTTTATTGTTTAGAAAAGTGAAATTCGGTTTATAGGGAATTTTCTGTTGCCAGCCATTCAGAATAACAAAATATTTTTAGCTCTTTCAAACTAAAATTCGTAGTCCATTTTAATAATTAATATTCTACCTACCAATATCGCTTTCCATATAATAGAAATAAATGGAAATTCATATGTAGACGTTTTAGACTTTATTTTCATTTGAATTCACATGAATGTAATGCTGGAGATTTTTGAAAGTTGGAGTCTTTGACTAAGGATTCAAAATATTGATAGCTTTTAGTAGTTTGAGTGGCAGTAGGGATTGGAACGTTACTTAACTCTTCTGCCATTCCACCAGAAGGGGGCAGCAAAGCAAATAAATAGGAAATCTTTGGGTCAAAAAATCTAGAAAAGTCACTCAAAATTCAGAGAGCTGAGTACAAGTTTGTTTGGGTGGCTTCAGTGTTAGGAAGTGTATATGAAGTCCCTAGTGCCAAATGCCCCATTAGATCATTTTGCAAGAGGCTTGAGCAAAACTTAAAGCTTCAATATATGTTCCTGCAGATTGAGGCTTATCAAATAAAAATCATTGCCAGGTGCAGTGCCTCACGCCTGTAATCCCAGCACTTTGGGAGGCCGAGGCGGGTGGATCACCTGAGGTTGGAATTTTGAGACCAGCCTAACCAACATGGTGAAACCCCGTCTCTGCTAAAAATACAAAATTAGCTGGGTGTGGTGGCAGGCTCCTGTAATCCTAGCTACATGGGAGGCTGAGGCAAGAGAATCACTTGAACCCAGGAAGCAGAGGTTGCAGTGAGACAAGAACTCGCCATTGCACTCCAGCCTGGGCAACAGAGCGAGACTCTGTCTAAAAAAAAAAGAAAAAAAAAATCATACGTCTTAAGTCCAGGCCTGTCGTCCCAGGTACTCAGGAAGCTGAAGTGGGTGGAGTGTTTGCGCCCAAAAATTATCACAGGTGCTATGATATCACCTGTGAATAGCCACTGCACTCCAACCTGGGCATTGTAGCAAGAACCTGTCTCTACAAAAACAAAAAAACAAACCCAAAAAACCCTTAAAAACTGATGAAGGCTACTCACATGTATTATCTTACTCTCTCTGTCTACTTACTAATCTGCAGATCTGCAAAATGGGATAAACTGCTGATACCCCAAAACCTAAAATGCAATAAAACAAACAAAAAAAACTTCTGATAGAAGTCAGAATCTGGAATTTTTACCAACTTTGTCCAATTTAATTTTACAGTCAACTTGGTCAGCTCCTGAGGTATGCTGGAAATCTTAGCCACAATATTTTGCAGCTTCTCCCATCAAGGTAGTGTTTGTTTTCCCAGACCTAGTATTTGGTCTGGTCTTGTGCCTTTCTTTAACCAATGAGATGAGCAGGTGTGTTTATGGGCTGATTCTGGGTCTAGACCTTAAGATACCTCCTGCTTCAGTCTCTTGGAATCCTGCTGGTGTGTAAAGAAGCTCAGGCTAAGCCATGGACTGACGAGAGACCATGTGGGGAGATTCACAACAAGTCCCAGCCCACATCACATGGAAGAAAGTCGTCCAGCAGCACCCTCCTACACAACGGTGAGAAATCATTAAGTGTTCTTTTAACGTTATTATGTTTTATAGTAAGTTTTTAATTTATTTTTTAAAATATAGAGACAGGGTCTTGCTATGTTGCCCAGGTCTGTCTTGAACTCCTGGCCTCAAGCAGTGTTCCCATTTCACCCTCCCAATGTGCTAGGATTACAGGCATAAGCCACTTCACCCAGCCTACAGTAGTTTATTATGCACCAATATATGACAGAAACAATTACAATAGGCAGGGCGCAGTGGCTCTCGCCTGTAATCCCAGAACTTTGGGCCGAGGCGGGTGAATCAGGAGGTCAGGAGATCAAGACCAGCCTGTCCAATATGGTGAAACCCCATTTCTACTAAAAAATACAAAAATTAGCCGGGCATAGTGGCACACGCCTGTAGTCCCAGCTACTTGGGAGGCTGAGGCAAGAAAATTGCTTGAACCTGGGAGGTGAAGGTTGCAGTGAGCTCAGATGGTGCCACTGCACCCCAGCCTGTGTAATAGAGTGAGACCCCATCTCAAAGAAAAAAAATTACAATAATGGAGAACAGAACATGAGTTAAATCTGTAAATATTTCATGTAGATTCTACTTTTTTCCTATACACTATCACTTTTGCACTCTTTGTAGGTATATAAAATGGCCTTGTGTGTCCCTTCTTTTCCTTTCCACAGCACAGAATTGGTTATGAACAGTAAAAATGTCAAAAGGCTATAGCTAAAAGCCAAAGAATTTCCAAAAGCTTAAGCCTTAAATAATCAGAAATGGTCTGGATGTTTGATAAAACTCTCTAAGAAGCTCCTATGTCTGGGAAAGCATTTACCCGTACTCTAAAATAGAAAAGCATTCTAGTTGTCCTTTTAGCAATTATGTTTTTTAATGCTAGAATGATATGTACAAATCATGATTTGTATTGTGAAAGTCTTAAGCACAAGTCTAAAAATCCTTTTTTTTTTTTTTTTTTTTTTGAGACCAGGTCTCGCTCTGTCACCCAGGCTGGAGTGCAGTGGTGCAATCTCAGCTTACAGCAACCTCTGCCTCCTGGGTTCAAGTGATTCTCCTGTCTCAGCTGCTCACCACCACACCTGGCTAATTTTTGTATTTTTATGGGGTTTCACCATATTGGTCTGACTGGTTTCGAACTCCTGACGTTGTGATCTGCCTGCCTCAATCTCCCAAAGTGCTGGGACTACAGGCGTGAGCCACCGCACTCGGCCAACAATTGTTTCTTCATAGGATCAATTATCTGAATTTCCTTGAGAGTCACTTTAAAAAAATTTTTTTTAAGAGACAGGATTAGCTTTGTCGCCCAGACTGGTGTGCAGTGGCATGATAATTGCTCACTGCAGCCTCGAACTCCTGCGCTCAAGCAATCCTGCTACCTCAGCCTCCTGAGTAGCTGGGACCACAGGTGTGTGCCAACATGCCCAGCTAATTTATTATTTTTTGTAGAAATGAGGTCAGTTATGTTGCCAGGCTAGTCTTGAACGCCTGCGCTCAAGTGATCCTCTCACGTTGGCCTCCCAAAGTGTTGGGATTACAGGCATGAGCCATTGTGCTCCACCATGAAATGTTTTTGACAACTGGTTTGTTTGAATCAAGATCCATACATGGTTCACTCATTGCATTTATTTTATATGTCTCTGAAATCTCTTAATTTAGGTTCTCCTACCTTTTTCCCCCTTGCGATTTATTTGTTGAAGAAACTGTGCCATTTGTCCTATAATGTTTCTCACTTTCTGGATTTTGCAGATTGCTTGCCTGCAGTAGTGTTAGAATGTGTCTCTATTTCTTTTTTTTCTTTTTCCTTTTTTTGAGATGGAGTCTTGCTCTATCGCCCAGGCTGGAGTACGGTGGTGCAATCTTGGCTCACTGCAACCCCCACCTCCCAGGTTCAAGCGATTCTCCTGCTCAACCTCCCAAGTAGCTGGGGGAATACAGGTGGGTGCCATCACGCCCAGCTAATTTTTGTATTTTTAGTAGAGATGGGGTTTCACCATGTTGGTCACACTGGTCTCGAACTCCTGACCTCGTGATCTGCCTGTGTCAGCCTCCCAAAGTGCTGGGATTACAGGCATGAGTCACCACACCCGGCCTGTGTCTATTTCTTGTAAACCTGATGGTTACATCTAGAGGCTTTCTTCCATTCAGATTTAATGTTTTTGGCAAGAATACATCATAGGTGTTGCCATTCACTTCCTTTTGCACCCATGGAGATTGCTTTCATTATGTCTAGTAGTTTCAGTGGTACTATTGATCATTGTGTTCAAATGTTGTCAGCCTGATCTGTTCATTAAAAAGTTCTCAGCAGCCTTTCATCAAATGCCGTTATCCTCTTAACATGCTTTCCTAGGCTTTAGTGTCTGAAGAATAAAAATGTTGTTGTTGTTGTTGTTGTTTTTGAGATGGAGTCTAGCTCTGTCACCCAGGCTGGAGTGCGGTGGCACAATCTCAGCTCACTGCAACTCCACCTCCTGAGTTCAAGCGATTCTCTTGCCTCAGCCTCCCAAGTAGCTGGGATTACAGGTGCCTGCCAACACGTCCAGCTATTTTTTTTTTTTTTTTTTTTTTTAGTAGGGACAGGGTTTCACTGTATCGGCCAGGCTGTTCTCGACCTCCTAAAGTGCTGGGATTACAGGCATGAGCCACCGCACCAAGCCATAAAAATGTATTTCGCAGACTCACTTGCAGCTAGGATGACGGATGTGATTTAAATTCCACCACTATCCCAGTGCTTTGGGAGGACCACTTGAGGCCAGGAGTTGGAGACCATCCTGTCACTACAAAAAATAAAAATGAATTAGCTGGGCATGGTGGTTCAGCTGTAGGTCCTAGTTACTCAGGCTGAAGCAAGAGGATCGCTTCAGGTTGCAGTGAGCTATGATTGAGCTACAGCACTCCAGCCTGGGCAACAGAGCAAGACCCTGTCTCAAAAACATACAATCAGGCTGAGTGTGTTGACTCATGCCTGTAACTCCAACACTTTGGGCAGCTGAGGAGGGAGGATCACTTGAATCCAGGAGTTCAAGACCCGCCTGGGCAAATATCAAGATTTCATCTTTGCAAAAAAAAAAAATTAGTGAGACATGGTGGCATGTAGCTGTAGTCCCAGCTAATCAGGAGGCTTAATCAAGATAATCACTTGAGCCCAGGAGGTCAAGGATGCAGGGAGTCATGATTGTGTCACTGCAGTCCAGCCTAAGCAACAGAATGAGACCCTATCTCAAAACAAACAAACAAACCACCGCTAGAAGCACTTGAATAAAGTGAAGAGTTCATAACTGAGTGCCAGAGAGACAGATTATGAGGCATCCTTCTTGATGGTGTGTTTTATAGGAAAGGTAACATATCTCTGGAACTAGGGGCTCTAGGGCTGGCTCCCTGATCCTGGTGCGAACAGCATGTTTGACAGCCCAGGTCTATAGCGTGGATTTGTGAGTCACTCCTGAAGCTCAGCCTATACACTGTTTCTTTAACCTGACAACTCTTATAATATAACATGTAATAAGTCCCTTTTGGCTTAAACCAGCTAAGGGTAGGTTTTGCCTGTGCATTGAACCTAAACAAATGCATCTACTCTAAGAAAAATTATTGCCAATAATTCTCAATTATCTCTTTAATTTAAAAAGCAAAGTAAATTCAGTTAACTTGTTAACAATTTCCTGAGTTCATAAAATAGATATTCTAGAAAGATAAATTAACATTTATATGTCTAAACTTTCTAAAAATAAGTGTTTTTCAGGTGTTTAAAAATTAATTTAGGCAGGGTGCAGTGGCTCATGCCTATAATCCCAGCACTTTGGGAGTCTGGGGCAGGAGGATTGCTTGAGTCCAGGAGTTCAAGACCAGCCTGGGTAACATAGCAAGATCCTGTCTCTACAAAAACATTTTTAAGGCCAGGGCAGTGATGGAGGCCTGTAATCCCAGCACTCCGGGAGGCTGAAGTGGGCAGATCACTTAAGGACAGCCTAGCCAACATGACAAAGCCCTGTGTCTATAGAAAATACAAAAGTTAGCCAGGCATGGTGGCACGTGCCTGTAATCCCAGCTACTGGGGAGGCTGAGGCAAGAGAATTGCTTGAACCCAGGAGGCAGAGGTTGCAGTGAGCCAAGATCACACCACTGCACTCCACTCCAGACTGGACAACTGAGCAAGACTCCATCTCAAAAAAAAAATTTTTTGTTTAATTAGCTGTGTTAATTTTTTAATTAATCTGTAGTTCCAGCTACTTGGAGGGCTGAGATGGGAGGATCTCTTGAGCTTGGAAGGTCAAGGCTGCAGTGAGCCATGATCATGCCACTACATTCCAGCCTGGGTGACAGAGTAACACCTTGTCTCAAAAATAAAAATGAAGGCCAGGTGTGGTGGGTCATGCCTATAATCCCAGCACTTTGGGAGGCCAAAGCGGGGGGATCACAAGGTCAAGAGATCGAGACCATCCTGGCCAATATGGTGAAACCTCGTCTCTACGAAAATACAAAATTTAGCTGGGCATGGTGACACGCACCTGTAGTCCCAGCTACTCGGGAGGCTGAGGCAGGAGAATTGCTTGAATCCAGGAGGGGGAGGTTTCAGTGAGCCAAGATTGAGCCACTGCACTCCAGCCTGGTGCCTGGCGATAGAACAAGGCTCTGTCTCAAAATAAATAAATAAATAAAAATAAATGAATAAATAAAAATTAATCCATGTTAAGACAATTTTCAAAATAATTTTTGAAAGGTAATTTACATGTTATCTCAGCAAAATTTTCAACAATGTGAACAACAAGGCATAAATCTTTAGCAAAGAGATTTTTATTCAATATTTTATTATGAAATGTTCAAATAGAAAAGTTGAAAGAATTATACAGTGAGCCACATAATATACTCATCATCTAGATTCTACAATTAACATTACTTTGATCACATGTCTAATGACTTATGCATCACTCTGTTCATCCATTAATCCTTTTTTTTTTTTTTTTTGAGATGGAGTCTCGCTCCGTTGCTCAGGCTGGAGTGCAACCGCATGACCTTAGCTCACTGCAACCTCCACCTCCTGGGTTCAAGCAATTCTCTTGCCTCCGCCTCCCAAGTAGCTGGGACTATGGGCATGTGCCATCACACCCGGCTAATTTTTTGTATTTTGTTAGTAGAGATGGGATTTCACCGTGTTGCCCAGGCTGGTGGAGAACTCCTGAGCTCAGGCAATCTGCCCCCCTCGGCCTCCCAAAGTGCTGAGATTACAGGCGTGAGCCACTGGACTCGGCTATTTTTTGATATATTTCAAAGTACACTGCAAACATGAGTACACATCACACCTCAACACTTGAGCATAGCAAATGGATTTTTTTTCACGTGTAGTATTTGACCACTGGAGGGCCTCCAGATGCTATAAAATACATTAGGAAGTGAGTTCATCTGTAGTCCCCAAGAACTGGAGAGGGTCTAGGGAAGGAGATGCAGAGTATAAATTGCAGCAGTTAGGGTGAGAGACTCAATCTGAAATCCAGAAAGAAGACTTCATTTTCTATCTTTACCCTCAGAATTTCTCTTCCTCTTTTTATAGCTATTTTCATTATAAAGGAGAAAACATATCACTGGCCCCTATCCTCAATATATGATTTGAGCTCCTGAAGGTAGCAATTGTTTAGACAGGAAAGTCACAAATCTTGAAGTCAAGGTGTTATTGTATTTGTGGAAATGAGTTGATGACATGAATTAAATGTTTGTTAATTTGCTGACTGTTAACTCTCCACGAGGACGGAGATTTAGTTATCTCTTGTCCCCAGAATGTAGATCGACACTCCCTGGAACATACCAGAATTCAGTAAATATTTACTGAAGAAATGAGTGAATCCAAGTGCTTTATTCCAAATATGATCTTCACACATTTAATGTCATTACTGATCAAAGTCAAGACAATTAGCCTACTTTTGAGTGTAATAGGGCTCAAAATAGCTATGTAACATAATGTGTACCATTACATTCCAAAAAGGAAAACAATCTAAAACTCATTTTTCCAAAAACATGAAGAAATCTTGAGGATCCCCCTGGGAAGTTACCTTAAAAAGGAAAAGCAGGGAGGTGGACACAGTGAGTGGCTAACTCCTGTAATCCCAACACTTTAGGATGCCGGGACAGGAGAATTGCTTGAGCCCAAGAGTTTCAGACCAGTTTAGGCAAGCCAGGGAGAAGGTGTCTCTACAAAAAATAAAATTTAAAAAATTAACCAGGCTTAGTGGCGCATGCATGTGGTCTCAGCTACTTGGGAGGCTGAGGTGGGAGGATCACCTGAGCTGGGAGGTCAAGGCTACAAGTGAACCATGATCATGCCACTGCACTCCAGCCTGAGCAACAGAGAAAGACTTTGTCTCAACAAAACACCCACAAAATATGAATATAGATTGATTTTCGTACATCTGGAGCTGCAACTTCAGAAATAACCATTTTTTCCTATGGGCAGCAGAGAAGCCAGGTTAAGCCTCCCCAGACCCTCTGGGACTCAGCTGACACTGGTGGGGCAGGTGCTGCAGAGGCTTGTATCACTGGGTGGAAGTAGCGCTGCCTTCTGATGGGGGCCACAGGGAAACTTTCCACAATGGGCTTCCCAGAAGCAAATGTGAAGTTTTGAAATGGCTCTGAACTTCTTTTGTGAATCCATGGGAACAAGAGCCAGTGGAATTTGAATCATTAATGTTACTCTCCTTTTGTATCCACAGACAGTCAATAGCTGAGGGAATTCAAGTACATTCCAATTTATTAATTAACTTTTTATTTTTTGAGACATCTTGCTCCATCATCCAGGCTGGAGTGAAGTGGTGTGATCTCAGCTCACTGCAACCTCTGCCTCCCAGTCTCAAGCAATTCTCCTGCCTCAGCCACCCGAGTAGCTGGGATTACAGGTGCGTACCACCACACCTGGCAAATTTTTGTATTTTTAGTAGAGACAGGGTTTCACTATGTTGGCCAGGCTGGTCTCGAACTCCTAGGCTCATGCAATCCTCCCACCACAGCCTCCCACACACTGGGATTACAGGCATGAGCCACTACACCCAGCCTTTAAATTAGCTTTTTAAGGTGATCATTTTCTTTGATTCTTCTTCGGCCTAGAAGAGCATCTCCATATTCAGCACAAATTCACCAAATTAACATATATCTCAAACAGCTATCAGGGGCTGGGCTCACACCTGTAATCCGAGTATTTTGGGAGGCCGAGGCGGGCAGATCACCTGAGGTCAGGAGGTCAGGAATTTGAGACCCGCCTGGCCAACATGGTGAAACCCTGTGGCAAACCCTAAAAATACAAAAATTAGCCGGGTGTGGTTGTGGGCACCTGTAATCCCATATCTAATATGGGTTGAAGTAGCTCACCTGTAATCCCAGCTACTCGGGAGGTTGAGGCAGGAGAATTGCTTGAATCCGGGAGGCAGAGGTTGCAGTGAGCCAAGATCACACTACTGCACTCCAGCCTGGGCAACAGAGTAAGACTCTGCTTCCAAAAAAAAAAAAGGCGGGGTACAGAGGCGCGTGCCTGTAATTTCAGCACTTTGGGAGGTGAAGACAGGCAGATCATGTGAAGTCAGGAGTTCAAGACCAGCCTGGCCAACATGGTGAAACCCGTCTCTACTAAAAATACAAAAATTAACCCGGCATGGTGGCACACCCCAATTGTCCCAGCTACTCGGGAGGCTGAGGCACAAGAATCACTTGAGCCTGGGAAGCGGAGGTCGCAGAGAGTGGAGATTGCACCACTGCACTCCTGCCTGGGTGACAGAGTGAGACTCCCTCTTGAAAAGAAAGAAAAAAAGAAAAAGGAAGGAAGGAGTGAAAGAAAGAAATTCCATGTTAGTTTCCACAATTATTTTGGAAATTTTGCTGTGCATAAAATTCCAATGTCTAGAATGTCTAAAGAGTATCTCCCAGAGTAAGTTTTTATAATGCAAAAGATAAATACATTAAAATCATCAATAATTTTAAAAATTCATTTTTCTTATGCAGGTACTAGGCAGGAAACTGAACAAAATTGATTGGTGGAACAGGAATGTCTCATTTTTAGCCCCTGCAAAGTATCTCAGATTCTCTTGTGGGATGTACTAAAGTTAACTAGTAAAGGGTAGCTTTTTGGTATAAATGTAAGGGGTACAAGCGCAGTTTTGCGGTGTGAATATATTGTAGTGGTGAGGTCTGGGCTTTTAGTGTAGCCGTCACGCAAAAAATGTGTATTGTACCCATTAAATAATTTCTCACTTCTCATCCCCCTCCCACTCGCCCACCTTTCCAAATCTCCAGTGTCTATTGGTCCAGGCTCTATGTCCATGTGTACATGTTATTTAGCTCCCATGTATAAGTGGTATTTGATTTTCTGTTTCTGAGTTATTTCATTGAAGACAATGGCCTCCAGTTCCACCATGTTGCTACAAAAGATAAAATTTCATTTTTCATGGCTAAATAGTATTCCATTGTAATATCTATGTATATATATGAGTGGGGCATGGTGGCTCACACCTGTAATTCCAGCACTTTGAGAGGCCACATGCAGCAGGCAGATCACCAGCCGTCAGGAGTTTGAGACCAGCCTGACCAGCAAAGAGAAACCCTGACTCAACTAAAGATACAAAATTAACTGGGAGTGGTGGCACATGCCTATAATCCCAGCTACTCAGGAGGCTGAGGCAGGAGAATTACTTGAACCTGGGAGGCAGAGGTTGTGGTGAGCCAAGATTGCAGTATAGCCTGGACAACAGAGAGAAACTCTGTTTCTTTCTCTCTCTCTCTCTCTCTCTCTTTTATATATATATATGGAATATGGACATGGTACTGGTGAGCTACTTCAACCCATATCTTAGATATTCCAGCCCTGAGTATATTCTATATGCATACCAGGCCAGGTGCAGTGGCTCACGCCTGTAATCCCAGCACTTTAGGAGGCTGAGGCGGGTGGATTGCTGCAGCTCATGATTTTGAGAACAGCCTGGGCAACATGGCGAAATCTCATTGCTAATTTTTTTTTTTGACATGGACTCCTACTCCATCTCCCTGGGCTGGAGTGTAGTGGTGCGATCTCAGCTCACTGCAACCTCTGCCTCCCAGGTTCCAGCGATTCTCCTGCCTCACCCTCCCTAGTAGCTGGGACTACAGGTGCGTGACACCATGCCTCGCTGAGCTTTGTATTTTTAAATTTTTTTAATTTTTAAAATTTATTTTATTTATTTATTTATTAGAGATGGGGTCTCGCTGTGTTGCCCAGGCTGGAATGCAGTGGCTGTTCACAGGTGTGATCCCACTACCAATCAGCACGGGAGTTTCAACCTGCTCTGTTTCCCACCTGGGTCGGTTCACCCCTCCTTAGGCAATTTGGTGGTCCCGCACTCCCTGGAGGTCACCATACTGATGCCAAACTTAGTGCAGACACCCCATCAATATAATGCACTACAGCCCAGAATTTCTGGGCTCGAGCGATCCTTCCACTTCAGCCTGCAGAGTAGCTGGGACTACAGGCACTCAGCACTGTGCCGGGCAGTTTTGTATTTTTAGTAGAGCTGGGGTTTCACTATGTTTGTCAGGCAGGTCTCAAACTCTTAACCTCAGGTGATCTGCCTGCCTTGGCCTCCCCAAGTGCTGAGATTACAGGCATGAGCCACTGCACCCAGCCCCAAACCTTGTTTCTACAAAAATTAGCCGAGTGTGGTGGCCCGCACCTGTAATCCCAGCTATTGGGAAGGCTGAGGTGGGAGGATGGCTTGAGCCCAGGAGGCAGAGGTTGCAGTGAGCCGAGATAGTGCCACTACACGCTACCCTGGGTGATAGAGCCAGACCTTGTCTCAAAAAAAAAAAAGAGAGAGAGAGAAAGAAATGTATATATATGTAAACATGCACACACATCTCATTTTCTGTATCCGATTATTTGTTAATGGACACCGCTTAGGTTGATTCCTTATCTTGGCTATTGTGCATAGTGCTGTGATAAACATATGCATGCAGGCATCTTTTTTCTTTTTTATGTAGTGATTGCTTTTCCTGTGAGTAGATACTCACTAGTGGGATTGCTCAATCAAATGGTAGTTCCAGTTTTAGTTCTTTGAGAAATCTCCAAGCTGTTTGCAGTAGAAGTTTTACTTATTTATGTTTCCACCAACAGTGTATAAGTGTTCCCTAAAAAGTAGTTTTTGAAGGCAACTGCCTAAGTTTACTTCCTAGCTCTATCCTCTACTGGCTGCATTATCTTGGTCAAATTAGTTAAGCCACTCTGTGCCTCAACTTCTTCCATGATAGAACAGGTTAATAACAGCATCGAGATTACAGGGCGGTTGAGAGGGTTAAAGCAGATAATCAATACAGAAGCTGAATACACTGCCTGAC
Organism: Callithrix jacchus; assembly: GCF_049354715.1. Classification (NCBI taxonomy): domain Eukaryota; kingdom Metazoa; phylum Chordata; class Mammalia; order Primates; family Cebidae; genus Callithrix; species Callithrix jacchus. The sequence continues at coordinate 72,464,572 of NC_133512.1, read as the reverse complement.
ACAAAAGCACTAATTTACTGCTGGCTGTGATAGTTAATGTTGAGGCTAACTTGCTCTAATAACATTGTTTTAAATAAAACTGTTTATTTCTCCCTTGTAACAGTTGTGAAGATAGACATCACTTCATCCAGGGACCCAGCTGGTCATGTCTCTACTTGCCTCTGCATGTAGATTCCATAGATGAGTAACAGGAAGTTATCTTCAATGGCATGGAGTTGAAATCACTCACCAGTACCATGTCCACACACATTCCAGCCCTGAGTAAGGCAAAGTGTGGAGAGTAGGCAAGTTCATACTTCTTTGTTGTTGTTGTTGAGATGGAGTCTTGCCCGGTTGCCCAGGCTGGAGTGCAATGGTGCGATCCTTGGATCCCTGCAACCTCTGCCTCCCAGGTTCAAGCAATTCTCCTGCCTCAGTCTCCTGAGTAGCTGGGATTACAGGCACACGCCACCACACCCAGCTAATTTTTGAATTTGTAGTAGAGATGGGGTTTCACCATGTTAGCCAGGCTGGTCTTGAACTCCTGACCTCGTGATCCGACTGCCTTGGTCTCCCAAGGTGCTGGGATTACAGGCCTGAGCCACTGCTCCTGGCCAGGGAAGTTCATTCTTGAGGTCATTAAAGCAGAATGCTGATCACTTCCGCTCATACTTCATTAGTCAAAACCTAGTTCAAATGGCCACACTGATTTGCAAGGGGAGCTGGAAAGTCGTGTGCCCACCCATCATTTTGAGTGGAGAGGGGATCTATGATTTATTTTAATTTTTATTTTTGAGACAGAGTTTTGCTCTTGTCACCAGGCTGGAGTGCAATGGCACAATCTCGGCTCACTGCAACCTCTGCCTCCCTGGTTCAAGCGATTCCCTGTGCCCAGCCAGGGATCTATTATTAAAAGGGAAAAGGAGGCCCACCCTAGTGACCTCATTTCACTCTAATTACCTCTCTAAAGATCCTATGTCCAAATGCACTCCCATTCTGAAGTATTTAAGGTTAGGACTTCAACATAGGAATTTTTGAGGAGACATAATTGGGCACATAGCATGGGTTAAAGAAAGTAGAAATTGTATCCTTTGACTTTTTCTCCAGCTTCCTGTGTAAGAAGGAAAGGATATCTTTTGGAAAAAAAATGAAGAAGAAAAGGCCCAGGGATGTGTAGGAGGAAGGATCCTGAGTTGCTCTTCAGGTAAGAAGAAAATGAAGGGGATAAAATGGGTCTCTGGGGTGAATTGTCTTTAGCTCCAGAAATGGAAATGGGCTCCTAGGATCCTTCTGTTACATGCTCACGTTCTTAATCCTAATGACAAGAATGCCATTAGGGTTATTAGTAAAAAGATGTTTTCATTTTATGTTTAGCTCCGAACCTAGTAAGTTTTCATTTTAAACCAGGAAATAAACTCAGTCATCACTTTTGTTTATTTTATTTTAATGTTTGAGAGAGTCTCGCTCTGTTGCCTAGGCTGGAATGCAGTGGTGTGATCTCAACTCACTGCAACCTCCACCTCCCAGGTTCAAATGATTCTCCTGCCCCAGCATCCTGAGTAGCTGGGACTACAGGCATGCACCACCATGCCTGGCTAATTTTGTTTATTTTTTTGTATTTCTAGTAGAGACAGAGTTTCGCCAGGTTGGCCAGGCTAGTTTTGAACTCCTGACTTCAAGTGACCCATGTGCCTCGGGCTCCCAAATTGCTGGGATTACAGGTGTGAGCCACCACGCCTGGCCAGTCAGCACATATATATATTTATTTTTGAGACAGAGTTTTGCTCTTATCACTAAGGCTGGAGTTCAATGGTATATATATATATATATATATATATATATATATATATAATATATATATATAAAATATAAAATACATATATAATATATTTTATATATATATATTATATATATATATGAAATTAGCTGTGAGAATAAAATGATAAGCAAACCAAGTAATGAATGTGTTCATTACTTTAATTTTTGGTCATTAGTCAATATTTAATCTTTAATTATAAGCTGAGTTTCTGCTGCATACAATTGAAAAAGATCTAACACAGATAGAGACTTCACGGAAGCCATGAAATAGAAGGCGGCAGAATAGAGGCGGAGTATATTTCAAGGCCAAGGGCCTCCGTAGTTATGACATAGGCATCGTACTGAGCACAGAGAGCAGTCTGCCATTGGATAATGATAGTAATTTACACTGGCATAGTTGTGTAGCAGGCATCCTGATTTGAGTCTAAGCTCTGTTCACTCTGGGACTCAGCCATCTGGAATATGATGGAACGTCCATCTGGAATACTGATGGAGCTAATCCACCTGAGGATCTATTTATGTAAGGGACAAAAAAGCCTTTAGGAAGTCAGAGCTTGTACATTTGGTTTAAGGCAATGTGAAAAACTGTAAGCAATCTCAGATTTCACCTGACTTACAAGCTAGAAAGTTCGCCTGGCACATGGATGCTGGCAGAAGATATTAGAGTCCCAAGCCAGAATTGAAGAATGTATTACAGCAATAGCAATAGCCAGAGTATCCATTTTTTGGTTTGTTTTTGGCATTAGTTTGCAGAGTCCCAATTTCCACAGGGAGAGGGAAAGAAGGCCAGATGGCATTCACCCTTGCAGTGGGCTGCATTACAGAAGAGAAACCTTCAGCTTCAGGAGCCTGAATCTTTTATAATGGCAATAAGCTTGCTTGCCCTTTGCTCTGGAAAACATTATTCCTATCCTCTAAGACTGTTTGCTATACTAACATTCTTGAAGAGTGTCCTGAACAAAGGGCAGTGAGTGCTTCCCTCGCTGGATGTGCAGAAATGCAAAACACATGCAGAATGATCTCTGACCAGGCCAGTGTCTGAGCAAAAGGTTAATTCCGAGGGTCTGTCGTGGTGACCTCTCACCCATTCTAGCTTGTACAAATTCACACCAGAGTTCTAATTTAAGGTGGCTGTAATTTAAAGGGGCTGTGATAAAAGAGTAAAAACTAAAGGGACTATTTCATGGAAATCCTGTTATGCCACTGAGAGTCTAAGAAATCAGTGTCACTGATATCATTTACTTTGACAAAGCTGATGAATTTGGCTTTGGTACCAAGAGGCGGCATTACTACATCTAAGAATACATTATCACAGTGGCCTAAAGAGGAGGAGAGTAGAAGATACCACCTTATACTTAAAATGATATGTTCATGGATGCTTATGGTATTCCAACATTAGCCTGAATTTTAAGTTTCCAATAAATAATTTTAAGTTTCTAAGAAATTTAGAATGATAAAGTTTCATCAGTATTTGATAATTTTTGGACTGTCTTCCAAAAACCTAATCAAATTTCCATCAAGTTAGTGATTTCTGAATTATTTCCAAAGACACTGGGAGTATTAAACAGTAGTTTCTTAATCTTGTTTTTCCATATTATCACAAAGAATTGATGAAGCTTATCTGTGTGATGTATTTCCATGGATGTACTCAAATTTGGGGAAAAAAGGAAAAAAAAACCCACAACAATTTTATTAGTAAATGAAGAAAATAACACTACAAAATTGTTTTGTTAAATATTCACTTAAGGCTGGGCATCATGGTGGCTCATGCCTATAATCCCAGCACTTTAGGAGGGCAGAGGAGGCAGGAGGATCACTTGAGCCCAGAAGTTCGAGACCAGACTGGGCAACGTAGTGAGACCCCCCCATCTCTACAAACTTTTTTTAAAAAAATTAGTCTTGTGTAATGGTGAGTGCCTGTAGTTCCAGCTACTAGGGAGGCTCAGGTGGGAGGATGCTTGAGCCCGGGAAGTTACGGCTGCAGTGAACTGTGATGGTGCCACTGCACTCCAGTCTGGACAACAAAGTGAGACTCTGCTTCAAAAAAGAGATAAATAAGCGTTGGGCCCAGTGGCTCACACCTATAATCCCAACTCTATGGGAGGCCAAGGTGGAAGGATCACTTAAACCCAGGAGTTCAAGATCAGCTTAGGCAACAAGTGAGAGATTACCTCTATAAAACATAAAAGACTAACCGAGCACGGTGGCATACACCTGTAGTCCTGGTTAGGAAGCTGAGATGGGAAGGGAGGATCACTTGAGCCCAGGAAGCTAAGGCTGCAGTGAGCTGTGTTCACACCACTGCACTTCAACCAGGATGACAGAGTGAGACCCTGTCTGTCAAACAAAACAAAAACCAAAAACAAAACATGTTCACTTAATAATGTTAAGAATTAAACAATAATGAAATGATGCAAGAATCACCAAAATGTAGCCTATCTAATTTTTAAATATGATTTCTCTCCCAATCTCTACTCACAATATCAATATAACAAGTACACACTATTTGAAAAGGCATAACATTTATTGTTAAAAACATAAAATTGGTAGATTCCCTCCATGTTATTAATATAAGGAAGACTTTCATACTCTTTTGAGAGTTTTCATTTGGCTATTGTAACTGCTAGGACTACTAACAATGTTCAGAGACTACTATTTTTGTGTACTATAGATGTTGGTGCACTCATTTATAATTTTCCCTTCTATGGGCATAGGTGAAGTTTCCTTTATTTATTAATTGTTTTAGAGATAGGGGGTCTCGCTTTGTAGCCCATGCTAGAGTGTAGTGGCATGATCATACCTCACTGCTGTGCCCAATTCCTGGGTTCAAGCAATCCTCCCATACCATAGATGAAGTTTTAAAAAGTGAATTTGAAACACAAAAGTAATTCAAGTCCAAGTGGTAGCTCACGCCCCAGCACTCTGAGAGGCTGAAGTGGGCAGATCACCTGAGGTTGGGAGTTTGAGACCAGCCTAACCAACATGGAGAAACCCCATCTCTACTAAAAATACAAAATTAGTTGTGTTTTTATATGCCTGTAATCCCAGCTACTCGGGAGGGTGAGGCAGGAGAATTGCTTGAACCCGGAAGCTGGAGGTTGTGGTGAGCTGAGATCGCACCATTGCACTCCAGCCTGGCAACGAGAGTAAAAAAAGTAATTCGAAATGGTCATAAAAATAGGCTGTGGTTTATGTATAACTCCCTGCATGCAACTCCTTTCTGTCTCAGGAAATTATATTTGAATGCATGTGAGAAAGTGATTTCTAAAATTTCTCATAATGGTCTCTGTGTGTATACATACATATACATAGATAAATAATTTAAAAGTTTGGTACCTTATTATAGGTATTTGTTTATTTTTGTTTATTTGTTCCTTGAACATCTTACATACCAGGATAAATTATTTTGGATCACCTAACATCAAAATGTGAGACGTACCTAAACCAAACCAAAATGTGGCCAGGCATGATAGCCGATACCTGTAATCCCAGCACTTTTGGAGGCTGAGGTGGGTGAATCACTTGAGCTTAGGAGTTCAAGACCAGCCTGAACAACACAGCAAGAACTCATTTCTGCTAAAGAAAAAAAAAAAGTGGGGGCCAGACACCATGGCTCACGCCTGTAATCCTGGCACTTTGGGAGACCAAGACTGACCATTTGAGGTCAGGAGTTCAAGACCATCCTGACCAACATGGTGAAACCCCATCTCTAGTATAAAAATACAAAATTAGCCAGGCATGGTGGCACATTCCTGTAATCCCAGCTACTTGGGAGGCTCAGGCAGGAGACTTGCTTGAACCCAGGAGGCGGAGGTTGGTGGAGGTTGCAGTGAGCCCCACATTGCATCATTGCACGCCAGCCTGGGCAATGAGAGCAAAACCCATCTCAAAAAAAAAAAAAAGATGAAAGAAACAAAAAAGTGACATACCAATGTCTGATTTCACTGATGTTACAAGTGCTGCTGAGCAAGAGGACATCTGAGCAGATGATGTTGATGAGCTATCCTCTGAAAGTGAGATTTCCTAGGGCGAAGGTAAAGCAAGCATGAAGGGGACTTGTAGATAGGTTAGGGCACTTACCTGACTGGAAATACTCTAGTATCTGGGTGGAGAAGTTCAATGAGAAAATAATTGCGTGGTTGTTAAAGCTAGTCTAAATGCACCTAAAGGCAACCATAGTTACCCTGAGAGTTACTGGGAACATCTATTTCCCTGTAACCAGGAGACAACTGGGAGCTTGGCTTTTAGCACATTTTATTTTAAGAAAAAAATTAATTAGTTATTTTTTTTTCACTAAAGACGGGGTTTCACCATATTTTCCAGGCTGGTCTCGAACTCCTAGGCTCAAGTAATCCCCTCTTTGGTCTCCCAGGATGCTGGGATTACGGATGTGAGCCTGCATGCGTGGCCCCATTTTACTTTTCTTAGAGCATATTTAACACTTGGATTTATATTTCATTATTTGTATGTCTCTTTCTCTCCTTCCTATATTGTAACATCCTGAAGGGCACTGGTTTTGTATTTTTACTCTTAGAATACCCCACAGTGCCTCACATCCAGTGTCCAGGGTTGTTTAGAACTCAGAACTGGGTCAGAACCAAGGAATAGTCCCCAAAGATGGACATTAATGCTTTTTTTTTGTTTAAGAGCCAAGATCTCACTGATGTCCAGGCTGGAGTGCAGTGGTGTAGTCAGATCTCACTGCAGCTTTGGGCTCAACTCCTGGGCTCAAGCGATCCTCCTCTCTGTCTCCTGAGTAGCTGGGATTATAGGAGTGTGCCACCATGCCTGGCTTATTTTTTAAACTATTTTTTTTTGCAGAAACAGGGTCTCACTCTGTTGCCCAGGCTGATGTTCAACCTTTGGCCTCAAGCAATCCTCCCACTTCTAGCTTCCCAAAGCTGAGATGTGGCTGTGAACCACCACACCTGGCCCTCTTTTTCTATGAACCATGGCTGAGATTCCTGCTTTTGGGAGCGTTTTTGGTGTTTGGTAGTGTCTAAACATGATTCTGCAGCCAACTGAAAATCCTTTGATATAGTTCCAACAGATTCCCCTTTGCTTAAGTTAGCTGAAATTGGTTTCTCTTGCTTACAACCAAAGAACAGCGACAGGAGAAAATAAAGGCAGTTGGCCAGGAGCAGTGGCTCACACTTACAATCCCACCACTTTGGGAGGCCAAGGTGGGCAGATCACCTGAGGTCAGAAGTTTGAGACCAGCCTGGCCAACAGGGTAAAACCCCTTCTCTACTAAAAATACTACAACTCTTAGCAGTGGAAAGAAAAAAAATTGAATGAAAATAAATAATTAGTCAGGTGTAGTGGCACGTGCCTGTAGTCCCAGCTACTCCGGAGGGTAAGGCAGGATAATCGCTTGAACCCAGGAGGCAGAGGTTGCAGTGAGCCATGATCACAGCACTGTACTCTAGCTTGGGTCACAAAAGTGAAACTCCATCTCAAAAAACAAAAAGAAAACTAAAGGCAGCCATCTTCCTCCAGTCTTCAGCAATCTCTCCTGGTGCCTCTCCTTCTAAATCTATCATCCCAGTTCTCACCACAAAGTCCTTGGAATTGTTCAAGCCTTAGTTCTTGAGGCCTCAAGCACTACACTCGCATTGTTTGTGGGGCGTTTTTTTTTTTTTTTTTTTTTTTTGAGATGGACTCTTGCTCTGTTGCCCAGGCTGGAGTGCAGTGGTGCGATCTTGGCTCACTGCAACATATACCTCCTGGGTTCAAGCGATTCTCCTGCCTCAGTTTAGTAGAGATGGGGTTTCACTACGTTGGCCAGGCTGGTCTTGAACTCCTGACCTCGTGATACACTCGCCGCAGCCTAACCAAGTGCTGGGATTATTGGTGTGAGCCACTGTGCCTGGTCAAGGGGCAATTTTTAAATGAAAAAAAGTGTGAAATAAATCCTCTTAGAAATTTAACATATAACTTTTAACATGCTACTGAATTGAAGCGAACATGTGGAAATACTGGCTAAGATAGCTGCAGATGAAACAGCCAAGGGAGAACCAACAATTATGGTTGGTGTTAAGTTGGATGAGTTGAAATAAGAGACATGTACTTCATAGGATTGAGGCATATGCATGAAAAAGGAGGGAAGCAATTATTTTTGCTTTATTTGGCACTGGGCAGGCTTCAGTTGGAACAAACTATATTTAATTTTACATGTCATCTTATATAAAGAGAAAAAACTTGGAGCGTGTTCAGAGAACAGCAACTGATTAAAGGGTTGTGAAATCAGAGCTATGAGAAATTGTGAAAAGAACTGGGCATGTTCAGTCAAACGCAAGACATCAGGTGTGATGAATGATGAACAATTAACTGTAAGTATGTGAAGAGATGGTTACGAAGTCTCAGGTTTAGGTGAAACAGAAAGGTAAATCATGGGATAAAAAAACCAAACAGGCCAAGTGCGGTGGCTCATACCTGCAGTCCCAGCACTTTAAGAGGCCAAGGTGGAAGGACTGTTTGAGCCCAGGGGTTTGAGACCAGCCTGGGCAACAAAGTGAGACCCTATCTCTACAAAAAATAGAAAAAATTAGGTGGTCATGGTGCTGCACACCTGCGGTCCCAGCTACTCAAGAGGCTGAGGTGAGATAGGTGCTTGGGCCTAAGATGTCAATGGGGCAGTAAGCTGTGACTGCACCGCTGCACTCCAGCGAGACACCTTGCCTCAACAAACAAATCGCAAAGCAATCAAAGTAGAGACCAAATATTGTGAAAAGGTTAAACTAAAAAGCTTTCAAGAAACGGATGGAGTTATAATTTTGAATTCTGTATATGCTATTATTGAAACAATTGAATTCAATGTTATACTTAATTAATTAGAAGCAACTTAGAAGAAAAAGTTTTCCACGGATTGCATTTCTTTTGAGCAGGAATTTTGCTCTTTCGCCCTGGCTGGAATGCAATGGCACAATTCAGCTCGCTGCAACCTCTGTCTGCCTCCCGGGTTCTAGCGATTCTCCTGCCTTAGCCTCCCAAGTAGCTGGGATTACAGGCACACACCACCATGCCTGGCTAATTTTTTTGTATTTTTAGTAGAGACAGGTTTTGCCATGTTGGCCAGGCTGGTCTTGAACTCCTGACTCGTGATCTGCCTGCCTCAGCTTCCCAAAGTGCTGGGATTACAGGTGTGAGCCACCGTACCTGGCTGCATTTTTTTTTTTTTTAAACAGAGTTTTGCACTTTCTACCAGGCTGGAGTACAATGGTGCAATCTAGGCTTGCTGCAACCTCTGCCTCCCAGGTTCTAGTGATTCTCCTGCCTCAGCCTCCTGAGTTGCTGGGATTATAGGCGTCTGCCCCCATGCCAAGCTAATTTTTGTACTTTTAGTAGAGACCGGGTTTCACCATATTGGCCAGGCTGGTCTCGAACTCCTGACCTCAGGTGATCGGCCCACTTTCACCTCCCAAAGTGCTGGGATTACAAGTGTGAGCCACTGGACCCAGCCTGTATCTTTTTTTTTTTCTGAGACTGAGTCTAACTCTGTTGCCCAGGGTGGAGTGCAGTGGCGTGATCTAGGCTCACTGCAACCTCTGCTCCTGAGTTTGAGTGATTCTTGTGCCTTAGTCTCCCGAGTAGCTGGAACTACAGGTGTGAGCCACCATTCTCGGCTAATGTTTGTATTTTTAGTAGCGACGGGGTTTCCCCACGTTGGCCAGGCTGGTCTCGAACTCCTAACCTCAGGTGATCCACCTGCCTTGGCCTCCCAAAGTGCTGGGATTATAGGCATGAGCTACTGCACCTGGCCTCTATTTGTTCTTTATAGTATTTTTTAAATGATTTTTCCTTGCTTTGTTTTTGCATTGACCATAGATAGATAATCAGATCATTTCTCTGCCATTCCTCTGCCAAATCCTACTGATTTTTTAAAAACAAGATCAAGTCAGTCATCTTGTAGAATAATCCACATTCTCAATTTACCTTTTAACTTCACTTAAGCTGGTTACTCCCTTAATTACACAAAGACTCAGGAGAAACTTTCAAATTACTTTTTTCAGGGGCTTGATTAAATTCCTAGCCATATGCTATTTTCTTTCCAGGCTTGATTTAGGGGTTGAGGAGTTATGAGAGTATTAGGAGTACAAAGAGAAACTGGATACTGTCACTATGCTCAGCTGCTGAGGCAGTGAAAGGGGCGGAAAGTAAAACCATTGATGCTGGCTCTAACAGTCAGTTACTTAGTGATTTCTTGTGAACCACATCTCCATCTTCACTGCGCCATCTATCTGTGTTCACCTTCTTCCATTTTTGCTTCCCAACAAATAATTCTTCAACACTTGTGAGTAATCTTCATAAAATGTAAATTATACTCTATTACTTATCCTCTGATTAAACCCTTTACTGGCTTCCCAAGACACTTAGACTTGGTCTTCCAGTTTTTAACAGAGCTTGGCATACTCTGGTCTTTGTCTACTTCTTCAAATCAACTGTATTCACTAAATTCTAGATGTACAGGCCAGGTACAGTGGCTCATGCCTGTAAACCCAGCACTTTGGGAGGCCACAGTGGGGGATGGCTTCAAGTCAGGAGTTTGAGACCAGCCTGGGTAACATACCAAGACCCCATCTCTACAAAAAATAAAAATTAGTTGTACCTGTAGTCCCAGGTACTTGAGAGGCTGAGGTGGGATGGTCACTTGAGCTCATGAGTGTGAGGTTACAGTGAGCTACGATCATACCACTGCACTCTAGCAAGATTCTTGGTCTCTTAAAAAAACAAAAAGAATTCTAAGTATACATTCATCCAGCCACACACAATATTTCTGTACTATTATGTAACATACATTGTTCTAAACAAAAGAGAAAAATTTGTCCTCATGCAACTTAAGGTCTTGTTCTTTAAACAGTCTCAGCTCTTTCCTATCCCAGGGCCTTTGCAGAAAATAATCTCTTTGCTTAGAATACTATTATAAAGCAGTTTTTTTTTTTTAGATGAAGCCTCACTCTATCACCCAGGCTGGAGTGCAGTGGTGTGATCTCGGCTCACTGCAACCTCTGCCACCTGGTTCAAACAATTCTTTGCCTCAGCCTCCCGATAAGCTGGGATTACAGGTGCGTGCCACCATGCCTGGCTAATTTTTATTGTATTTTTAGTAGAGACGGGGTTTCACCATCTTGACCAGGCTGGTCTTGAACTGCTGACCTCGTGATCCATGCACCGCAATCTTCCAAAATGCTGGGATTACAGGCTTGAGCCACCATGCCTGGCCTATAATGCAGTTTTTATTTTTATCTGTGTGTGTGTGTGTGTGTGTGTGTGTGTGTGTGTGTGTGTGTGTTTTGAGATAAGAGTCTCACTATGTTGTCTAGGCTAGACTTGAACTCCTGAGATCATGGGGTCCTCCTGCCTCAGCCTCCGGAGTACCTGGGGCTACAGGTGCATGCCATGGCACCCAGCTAGAATGCTGGAATTCCTTTCACTTCTCATTCCTTTTCTATCTATTTAGAGTGGCTTCTTTTACTCTCTCTGTAGAGGCCAGCTTATTTCCTTCATAACTGGTATGGAGATTTTATACATGTATGAATGTATATGCATATAATTTTTTGGCATAATTTCTCTATCCTATGAGGCCTGGGTTATGTTCATTTAAGTTATATGTAAAGTTTTTCTTTTCGGTGCTGCAAAGAAACATTAGTACTGGAACAAAGGCTGTCTTAGCAAAGCAATTCTTTTTACTTCCTGCAGAAAGGGGACCCCCGTTAGCAATCTTGCCATGAGAGTACAACGAACATAAAGCAGACATATTTATTCGTTACACATTTGGGTTGTCCTTACTGCTGTGTCTGATTTCCACTGGCTGGAGCCAGACCTCACAATTTAAACTAAAACCCGGTTGGCTAATAACTTGAAACTTTTCTAAACAGGTAAAAGCAATGGAGAGCAAAGAAGGAAGTCTAAATAAGGAAGGGGCATAGGCTTCGAGCTGGGACATGCCTGTGAGCACGTCAAGCACAGTTATCTTGGTTAAAGTACAAGGACATAGAATGTACTACGTGCCTGTAAGCATGTCTAACAGCTACATAGGATAGGGCTTAACAAAGAGCTGCTAGCAAAAAGCAAGAAAGCTTTTAAAGAAAGTGTTTAAAACAAACTATTATTTCTAACAATTTATTTTGCTATTCTATACTTACAACAGCATAATGACTGCTAGCACATAGTAGGAGCTCAATAAATATTTGCTAAAAGAAGGAAGCCTTTGGGTATATTTTTATTGAAATGATTCACCGATACCAAACTATCCAAATGGTTTGTTATTTATATCTTTTTATATATACCCTTTAGAAAAAGGTAAAAACATCCCTGAGCTATGGCTTAGGGGCTGTCAGACTGGCTATTTGACATAGCTTGATCTTGGAAAAATGGGCTGTCTGAAAATACCACAAATATAAAAACCCTAATTCTGAAAGACTCCACTGCTATCCCTAACATCCCCATATGATCCTAGCTTTTATGAGCATTTTAGCATATAGAGGCTGGGCATGGTGGCTCATGCCTGTAATCCCAGCACTTTTGGAGGCCAAGATGGGTGGATCACCTGAGGTCAGGAGTTTGAAACCAGCATGGCCTATATGGTGAAACCCATATTGCCTCTATTAAAAATACAAAAATTAGCTAGGTGTGGTGGCAGGTGCCTGTAATACCAGCTACTTGGTAGACTGAGCCAGGAGAATCACTTTAACTCGGGAGGCAGAGGTTGCAGTGAGCTGAGATCATGCCACTGCATGCCAGCCTGGGCAACAGAGTGAGACTGTCTCAAAAGACAACAAAAAAATATAGAGCCTGAAACCACTTGCAAAAAGAAAAAAAGTTTTAAAAATAAACATATAAAAGGTATATGTAGTTCTAAATACTTATCAGCTTACACTAATATGATTGTAAGTCACAGGTGAGTGAATAAAACAAACATATACTAAACTGGACAAACAGGTTTTGACTCTATTAGAGTCCAAAGGTGGCAAAGCTATAGTTAAATGAAGAGTGCACAAACAAAAACTGTTAAAAGAACAGTGATGAAAGGAGAGGAAGGGGAGTCACTGAGAAATATATTTTTGTGAGTGGTAGATATATTCTTGACCAGTGGCTGTAGGACAAAGATTGCTGTGTGGGCACAAAGGGGACTAAAGTAAAGAGGATAGATGGATTCTTGTAAATCCAATCCCATTACTGAAAAGCAACTCCAAGCATAGGCCCTATGATAATAGGTCAGCAGCATCTTTATCATCCCCATCCATGTAAATTCCTTTCCATTTTGCTAACACATTATACAATAAACACAGAATACATATTTACAAAACATGGAACTTCAAGACTAAATACAAGAAACAAAGATTTAAAACAAGGATATATTTTTTACAAATGGCCAGTCCTCTATGACTACCTAACATAATTGCTACAAATTGGACTTCTACCTAAGATTTAATTTGAAGAATGGCTTCATTACTTTAAACAATCTTAAAACTACTTGCCTAAAAATGGCAAAACCATTACAAATACATGTGGACTTAGGCTGGGCGTGGTGGCTCACACCTGTAATCCTAGCAATGTGAGAAGTCGAGGAGGGCAGATTGCTTGAGCCCAGGAGTTCGAGACCAGACTGGGCAACATGGTGAGACTCTGTCTCTACTAAAAATACAAAAGGGACATGGGTGTGGTGGTGGGCATCTGTAATCACAGGTGCTCAGGAGGCTGAGGTGGGAGGATCACTCGAGCCCAGAAGGTTGAGGCTACAGTGAGCCATGATTGTGCTATTGCACTCCAGCCTGGGTGACGCAGTAAGACCTTGTCTCAGACAGCAACGAAAACAAAAACCCGCAAATACAGGTGGAGTAAAAAAAAAAGCAGCATTTCAAAATGCTTTGGTTGACTTACCTAAGTAAAGCCCAAAATCATCAAATATTCCATGGTACACAAAGATCTAAAATGCAGAAAATATAAGGCACAAAAATATTTTTTTTGTATGAGCACATTAACATATTGTTGAGTTCTGGATTTTGCTGACTTGTGAACAGGCACCAAAGAAGTACACCTGCCGGGCGCGGTGGCTCACGCCTGTAATCCCAGCACTTTGGGAGGCCGAGGCGGGTGGATCACGAGGTCAAGAGATTCAGACCATCTTGGTCAACATGGTGAAACCCCGTCTCTACTAAAAATACAAAAAAATTAGCTGGGCATGGTGGTGCGTGCCTGTAATCCCAGCTACTCAGGAGGCTGAGGCAGGAGAATTGCCTGAACCCAGGAGGCGGAGGTTGTGGTGAGCCGAGATTGCGCCATTGCACTCCAGCCTGGGTAACAAGAGCGAAACTCCGTCTCAAAAAAAGAAAGAGAAGTACACCTGAGTTTCAGGTGTACCCCTATCCCTGAAAACTCAATCAAAGTGTTTTGGAATCTCAGGCACAAGTCTAATACATGACTTGTATATAAAAAGGACGGGTTGTCCTTAATATTGGAAGATTAAGTAGGTAGACTAGTGCATGCTTTGCCTATAGCCCTCCCCATGCTGATGAGATGCTATTACACTGTTCACAGCTATGACTTCGCTTGGTAGGATTCCATCTTAGTCAGTTTGGGCCAGTATAACAAAGTACCATAAACTGGATGGCTTAAAGACAATTTATTTCTCATAGCTTCGCAGGCTGAAAGTCCAAGATCAGAGTAGGGCTCTGGTGAGGGCTCTTTTCCAGGCCTACTTCTTGTATCCTCATATGGCAGAAAGGGAGTGAGCTAGCTCTCTGGACTTTTCTTATATGGCACTTATCCTATCCATAAGGGTCCCACCTCCCAAAGACCCCATCTCTAAAACCCATCACATTGGGAATTAGGTTTCAACATATGAACAGGAAGGGAAATACACGTCCATAACCAGCCCTATTTTTGCTTTTGGCTCCACTTCTGCCTCATGAGATTAAACGATACTTTTTTTCTTAAATGTAGATATTTTTTCCCTAAAGTTGTTGCATATCACCATCCTGTTTTGAGCTAAAGATAAAATATTTCCCAATTTCTTCTACCTTTAACATAAACGACACCACAAATGTAAACAAACTGTTTCCCCACCATAATGGCTTTAAAAAGTAGAATAAATATTGAGCAGTCAAGATACCGCTTAAAGTTAAATTATTTTTTTGTTTGTTTTTTTTTGAGACAGGGCCTTGCTCAGTTGTCCAGGCTGGAGTGCAGTGGTATGATCATGGCGCACTGCAGCCTCAACCTCCTGGGATCAAGCAATCCACCCACCTTAGCATCCCAAGTAGCCAGGACTACAGACATATACTACCATGCCAATCTAATTTTTAAATTTAAATTTTTAGTAAAGACAAGGTGATATGGTTTGGCTTTATCCCCACTTAAATCTCATCTTGAATTGTTGCTCCCAGAATTTCCATGTGTGTTGGGATGGAACCAGTGGGAGAGAATTGAATCATGGGGGCAGTTTCCCCATACTGTTCTGGTAGTAGTGAGTAAATCTCACGAGATCTGATGATTTTATAAGGAGTTTTTGCTTGTCTCTCATTTATTTTGTCTGCCACCACCTAAGACATCTTTGACCTTCTGCCATGATTGTGCAGCCTCCCCATCCTCACTATAATGGAACTCTGAGTCCATTAATCCTCTTTTTCTTGGTTGGGCATGGCGGATTATGCCTGTAATCCTGGCACTTTGGGAGGCCGAGGCAGGCGGATCACCTGAGGTTGGGCATGAAGAGACCCTGTCTCTACTAAAAATACAAAATTAGCTGGGCATGGTGATGCATACTTGTGATCCCCAGCTACTTGGGAGGCTGAGGCAGGAGAATTGCTTGAACCTGGGAGGCAGAGGTTGTGAGACTGCACCATTGCACTCCAGCCTGGGCAACAAGAGCGAAACACCATCTAAAAACAACAACAACAAAACAAAATAAAAAAAAACTCTTTTTCTTTATACATTACCCACTCTTGGGTATGTCTTTATCAACAGCATGAGAATGGACTAATACACAAGGGCTGATCTCAAACTCTTGACCTCAAGCAATCTTCCTGCCTTGGCATCCTGGATTGGGATTACAGGCATGAACTACCTCGCCTGGCCTACATTAAATTCTTGAATACAGAGACTGAATAAAGATAGGACATCCATAATTTGGACTCTTTTTTTTGAGACAGAGTCTTGCTCTGTCACCCAGGCTGGAGTGCAGTGGCATGATCTCAGTTCACTGTAACCTCTGCCTCCCAGGTTCAAGCAATTCTCCTGCCTCAGCCTCCTGAGTAGCTGGGATTACAGGCATGCACCACCACAACTGGCTACTTTTTGTATTTTCAGTAGAGACAGGGTTTCACCATATTGGTCAGGCTGGTCTCGAACTCTTGACTTTGTGATCCGCCCATCTCGGCCTCCCAAAGTGCTGAGATTACAGGCATTAGCCACTGTGCCCAGCCTAATTTGGACTCTTAAACATAAATCAACTCTCCAAAGCCTTTGCATCATCTAATCAGTGTTGCCTAAAGTTTTTGACCAAGTGTCTCAATTTGCTGGGGCTGCCGGAAAGTATCACAAACTGGATCCTTTAAACAAGACATTTATTGCCTCACAGTTCTAGAGGCTAAAAGTCCAAGATCAAGGTGTCAGCAGGACCGATCCCTTCTGAGGGCTGTGAGGAAAATCTGTCCCAGGACCTTCCCCTAGCTTCTGGCTACCTTTGGAGTTCCTTGGCTTATAAAAGCATTACCCCAATATCTGCCTTCACCTTCAAAAGGCATAGGCATTCTTCCTGTTTGTGTGTCTGTGTTCAAATTTCATGTTCTTGGAAGGACATTAGTCATACTAGATTAGGGATTGGGGGTCCACCCTATTGCTTCTTTTTGTTTGAGATAGAGTCTTGCTCTGTCTCCTAGGCTGGAGTGCAGTGGCATGATCTTGGCTCACTGCAATCTCCACCTCCTGGGTTTGAGTGATTCTCCCGCCTCAGCCTACCGAATAGCTTGGATTACTGGTGGCTGCTATCACACCTGGGTAATTTTTGTATTTTTAGTAGAGATGGGGTTTCACTATGTTAGCTAGGTGGGTCTCAAACTCCTGACCTTAGGTGATCTGCCCGCCTCGGCCTCCCAAAGTGCTGGGATTACAGGTGTGAGCCATGATGCTCGGCCTAATTTTTGTATTTTTAGTAGAGACAGGGATTCACCATGTTGCCCAGGTTGGTGTTGAACTCTCGACCTCAGGTGATTTGCCCACCTTGGTCTCCCAAAGAGCTGGGATTACAGGCATGAACCACCACGCCTGGCCTCGTATTGCTTCTTAACTTGACCTCATTAACTACTGCATCTGCAATGGTCGTATTTCCAAATAAGGTCACAGTTTGAGATAGGAAGGTAGGATTTAAGAATTTTTGAGGTACACAATTTAACCTGCAATATACCATATTATGTGTTTATTTATAAATTATTTAGATCCACTACTATAATAACAATTATACATATTGTAACTCCTATACAATTTGAAATTTTTTTTTTTTTTGAGACGGAGTTTCGCTCTTGTTACCCAGGCTGGAGTGCAATGGCGCGATCTCGGCTCACTGCAACCTCCGCCTCCTGGGTTCAGGCAATTCTCCTGCCTCAGCCTCCCGAGTAGCCGGGATTACAGGCACGCGCCACCATGCCCAGCTAATTTTTTGTATTTTTAGTAGAGACGGGGTTGCACCATGTTGACCGGGTACAATTTGAAATTTTAAAGTTAAGACAAAAGTATGCATAGAAGCAGTACGTTTTCTGAACCCTTACAGATTGTCTTGCACACTCCTGGATCACACACATCTCATCAATCTCAAGAATAAAATCAAGCTCTTTGGCTTGACAACCTTCCACAATCTGCCCTCTGTTTTTCTGCCAGCCTCATCTCCTGTCAATTCCAACATTTCCAGCATTCCAACCAGTCTGAACTTTTGCAGTTTCTCATGTGTGCTAGGCTCTTTCTTCATTCAACAACTCTATGCTTGCTGTCTCCTACTACTGGAATACCCTCATTCTCTTTGCTTCCTGTGAACACATGATAAACTCCAATCATCTTCTGAAACTCGGCTCAAATACTGTCTCCCCTGGGAAGACTTCACGGACTGTTCTAGGCAGTATGAAGTGATTTTTTCAGTGCCCGGAGCACCTTCGTCATATCTTCGTTATTGCAAATTTCTGTTTACATATATAATGTCAGGTTGAACTGACAGTTGACCTACAAAAACAATGCACTTTCAGGTGGTTCCACTTAACATTCCCTAGACAACAAGTCCACCGAGAGCAGGGACTGTGTTTTACTCATTTTATATTTCCAGTCACTAAAATGGGGTTTGGCATAAAGTAAATGCTTTATACAGGCTTTCTGAAATTAAGGAAAAGCCTACTGTAACACCAGAAACAGTTCACTTTCAGATTTTCCTTTTCGATAATGGGGTACTAACTTGATCTCTTCTATAACAATAACTATTAACTATTACTTAAATTTTCTTTGGCTTTATTTGGCTTAACATTATTTTAAATGTTTCCTACCTCTTTGTTTGCTTCTGTACATGTGGTAAAATATCTTCAAAAACTACACTCTTTTCTTTTTTTTTTTTTTTTTTGTTAGTTGGTTTTTATTTGGTGACTAGGGTCTCACCATATTGCCCAGGTTGGGGTCAAGAGATACTCTTGCTTCAGCCTATGGGGTAGCTGGGAATATAAGCGTTTGCCACTCTGCCTGGCCTTATTTTTTAAAAATACAGAACAATCAGAAAGGAGGTATCTAAGTACTGTTTTGTAACCAATACCAAAGTATTTCACAATTTTACTGTCTTACTTTCAAAATATTTTAATGCTTTCAGATGAGAATTACAGGTAGTCATTAGTAGGAATACAAATAGGAAAGTTAAAGAGATTAGTTGTGTAAAATGAATGTGACGTTTAAAATTCTGACAATTATTTAGTAACAGCAAAGGTAAATCTAATTCCCAAATTTCAAGTTTCCCTAATATTACTTAGTTTGAAGAAAAGCTGTGATAACAGAAACAGTGTTTAAGTATTACATGAACAGTTAAAAGGCAAATTGGTCTTGCGTGACACATGGAACTGGCCAGCTAAAGTTAGCAAGCAGTACCTGGTGTAGTCTGTGAGCAATTAACAGGAAGTGAAAATGGTTATGTGAACATTTTTCACTCTTCCTCATTAAAGCCCTTAAGTTAACAAAACATATTAACTGACTCTTCAGTATGCCAAGGCAGTCAAGAGCAACACTTTATACAATCTGGCTGTCACTCATTTTAGAGACCCCCTCTCCTTTTATTGTCCTTCCTGTCCCTTATCCTTGAACCACAATGAACTTCTCACAAAGAATACCACATTGAATGTGTCATTACTCTCAATCTTTTCCCAAGTGCTTGTTCCTCAGCCTGGAAAGTCTTTCCCTATCTTCTTTGCCTACTAATCTCATTATATTATTAATTACATTGTCACACAGTGCTGGGCACATTGTAGATAGTTAATACTGTTTGATTGTTGTCAGTAATAAATGAAATCACAGTCTTGAACAACAGATTATTTGGAAACAGATCTTGTGATTAAAGTTAACTCCATGAGGACAGAGACCACATCTGCCTTGTCTCTTGCTATATTCTAGCACTTAGCCTAGTGCCTGGCAACAGGTAGGTGTAAGTATTTACTGACTAAACACTTAATATATGTAGAAAATAAGAAAACAGAGATTTTTTTTTTTGAGATGGAGTCTTGCACTGTCACCCAGGCTGGAGTGCAATGGCGCGATCCCAGCTCACTGAAACCTCCACCTCCTGGGTTCATGCGATTCTCCTGCCTCAACCTCCTGAGTAGCTGGGATTACAGGTGCGTATCACCATACCCAGCTAATTTTATTTTATTTTATTTTATTTTTTTGTATTTTTAGTAGAGATGGGGTTTCACTATGTTGGCCAGGCTGGTTTTGAACTCCTGACCACGTGATCCGCCCACCTTGGCCTCCCAAAGTGTTAGGATTACAGGCATGAGCCACCACGCCCGGCCAAAATCAGACTATTTAACAATCACTTGACAATAAACTGAAGAAGTGAATCCATAAATGGATGGTAAAGGAAGAACCTCTAGCATAAGTGATGGTATACCAAGGAATAAAGAAGCTGTAGAAAATAATGTCGCTGACTAGCAAAAGCAAGCAAACAAACAAAACACACACAAAAACTATTAAAATGTTAGTATAAATATAACAGATTATGGGGGAGCAAGACTGAGAGGCAGTATATATGTAAACATGATTTATGCTTTCAATTGTCCTAAGTGGTCAGAGACATTAGTCTGCTGATAAAAATAAAAATACTACTACTTTTCACATCCGCAAAAAAAAAAAAAAAAAATCATTTCCCACTAATATATTTGGGTTTTTCTGTTTGACACCTCGATTTGGAACATCAAAAATGGTATTTAGGCCAGGTGCCATGGCTCACGCCTGTAATCGCAGCACTTTGGGAGGCTGAAGCAGGCAAATCACTAGAGATCAGGAGTTCGAGACCAGCCTGCCCAACATGGTGAAACCCCATCTCTACAAAAACTACAAAAATAAGCCGGGTATGGTGGCATGTGACTATAGTCCTCAGCTACTCAGGAAGCTGAGACATGAGAATTGCTTGAAGCCAGGAGGCAGAGGTTGCAGTGAGCTGAGATAGTGCCACTGCACTCCAGCCTGGGTAACAGAGTGAGGCCCTGTCTGAAAAAGAAAAAAGAAAAAGGTGTTTGATCCCCAAACATTTATTCATTTACAAACAACCTATATTATATTGTATGTCTGCAGTTTATACTGGTGCTGCATTATTTTAGGCTTCTTTCCCTATAATCATTGAATCACTTCACTTGGCATCATCATCAAACAACTTTATTTTTTTGAGCCAGAGTCTTGCTCTTCTGCCCAGGCTAAAGTGCAGTGGTGCAATCTCAGCTCACTGCAACCTCTGCCCCCAGAGTTCAAGTGATTCTCCTGCCTCAGACTCCCAAGTAGATGGGATTACAGGCACATGCCATCACACCTGGCTAATTTTTGTATTTTAGTAGAGACAGGGTTTCATCAAGTTGGCCATGCTGGTGTTGAACTCCTAACCTTGGCATCCCGAAGTGCTAGGATTACAGGCTACTGAGCCCGGCCCTTCAAACAACTTTTAAGAGAAACTGTGTGCCTCTAGGATCTATGCCGCATACTGACAGTTCACTGTAAGGAAGCCAAACTAACTGGGTGTCCAGACTATTCATACATTTGACCTGGATGAAGGTGATGAGTAAGGCATATTGGCAGTATTTGTTAGCTCAGATGGCCAGATTAAGATTTCAGGACAAACCCCACCTAATGTTAAAAGAACTTTACAACTAGAAGGGATACCACCTTTACCTTGCATTTTCACTTGTCCATCTATGTTTTCAAAGTCGGGTTTGGCAAACCTTTACTTCAGGTTCCAGGCCTTGATATTCAAGGTTTCCTCGGATCTGATTTGCACCTCCTCATTCTGCACTTTCACCAGCAGAAAACTCCCAGTGACATTAGAATTTAGTATTTTCCACCCATTTAAATCAAATATAGGGATTACATAGTGAAAAGATTAGGATTAAAATCCTTCAAACAGGCATTCCAATCCCAGCACTTTGGGAGGCCGAGGCAGGTGGATCATGAGGTCAAGAGACTGAGACCATCCTGGTCAACATGGTGAAACCCCGTCTCTACTAAAAATACAAAAATTAGCTGGGCATGGTGGTGCGTGCCTGTAATCCCAGCTACTCAGGAGGCTGAGGCAGGACAATTGCCTGAACCCAGGAGGTGGAGGTTGCGGTGAGCCGAGATCATGCCATTGCACTTCAGCCTGGGTAACAAGAGCGAAACTCTGTCTCAAAAAAAAAAAAAACAAGAGACTTATTGGGTTAGCTTTAAATGTTAACTAAAAAGGTCATTATTTCCTTGCTGGGTCTTTAGCTGTTTTAATTATTCATCTATTTTTAAACTACTAATACAGAAGTAGTTATTAACTTGAGGGGAATCAACAAGAGCCCAGCACTTTAATCTGAGGCAAAATATATATTAGGATATCATCATATTGTTACCTCAAGGCACTGTACATAAATCACACAGACAAGCTTTTCAAAGCAGAATCTGTAAAATTCAAATAATAAAATGATAACTTTGTGACAGTCAGTTTTGTAATTTGTTGGCTGTACTGGCATGTGCAGTATTTCTACAAAACTGTACTCTTCAGGGTTCAGTTATCAAGAACCCACTCCTGTAAAAACTAATCTACACCTGGATAATGGCATTAATCCTTTCATGAGAGCAGAGCCCTCATAACCTAATAACCTCTTAAAAGTCCCACCTCTCAACACTGTTGCATCAGGGATTAAGTCACTAATCCATGAACTCTGGGGGACACACAACTTTCAGGGACATATTCAAACTTATTCTTTTCTATGAGACAAAAGTGCTGGCATCTACTAGCACCCTAACAAACATGGCATCTTTTTTGAATGTCTGTTTTCTGAATATAAAACTTTAATTAACTTAGACATCTACAGAGGCTTGAATAATGTCTGGATTTAATATTTTGATGCTTTACACTTCTGCTTCCTCCTGCAAAATAGGACATATTAGAAAAAAGACTGGTGTAGAGTCAGAATAAACATAGAATTCCAGCTCAGTTTTGAAAAATGCCTTGGGAAACTTTGTAGAGATGGGATGATGCAAAACACACACAAACATAAGGCATAAACAAGGCACTCAGGAAACACTATCCTCTTATCCACAAGTGGCCTGACAGTGTGGCTGAAACTATGAAGCCAAGAATGGTTATTCTGGAGGTTATTCACTGTTCAAACAGAAACTAAAGGATAGCAAAGAAAATTAACAAATTAGGTACAGGGCTGTATTTGTAATTCAGACATTCTATGAGTCTACCAATTTTCTTTACACTTCTTTGCCACGTAGGCTTTGAGGTATGGCTTACACTTTACTCTGTACCTACCAGTTCATACCTAAAACAGCTTCCTCTTCCTGGAGAATTGACTAGACCACAAACCTTTTTTTTAAAAAACCACAAAACTTAAGCTTTTCTTTTCAGAGATTTATATTATTGAATAAGGTTCCTGTTACACATTTTGTAGACCTCCTATCCCTTTCTTAAAATAAGAATCAAAATGAGCTGATGTTCTTCCATATGAAAATTCTGGCAGCATAATTAACCCCAGGAGAGACATTTATGGATAGTTACTATTTACTCTATTAGGCCCCTTTTACTCTTTCTACCTTCTGCTTCCTGCTGTGTGGTTGCTAATGACTCTTGAGTGAAGCCTTAAGCAGTGGCTGATCCCTCACCTTCAATTTTCAACTTTATTTTTCCCCAGTTTGCTCTTCTTAAGTACATATTCAAACTGGAAAGAAGACTGTGGTTGAGCAAGTGGTTAGCCCATATTTGTTGTAAGACGATTTTCTGGTTAAGAGATGAAAATTTGGCTGGGCATGGTGACTAATGCCTGTAATCCCAGCATTCTGGGAGGCCAAAGCATGTGGATCGATCACTTGAGGCTAGGAGTTCAAGACCAGCCTAGCCAACATGGTGAAACCCTGTCTCTACTAAAAATACCAAAATTAGCCAGCCATTGTGGTGCGTACCTGTAATTCCAGCTACTTGGGATGGGAGGCTAAGGTGGGAGAATCACTTGAACCCAGGAGGCAGGGGCTGCAGAAAGCTGAAATTACACCACTGCATTCCAGCCTGGGCAAAAGAGTGAAACTTGGTCTCAAAAGTAAAGGGTTGAGAATTCAATTTACCTGAATTACTTGAAATGTTGAACAAACAAAATATGAGCTGAAAGCTTACGATTTTCATAGTTAGTGCCCCTCCTGACCTTCTCCAAGTTTTAGGAAAGAAAGGGGTTTCCTCTCCTTTTCATCCAGAAGCTTCCCCTGAAAGCCTCACCCAAAGACTTTCCCTGACATCTTATTGTCATCCCTAAGAGAAAAAAGGATAAGCAACTTTTTTTTCCCCTTAGCTACTTTGCAATCTCAATGAATTAAGGGATCAGGTAATAGGGAGAAGGGGTAAACAGATACTTGGCAGGAAATGAGCAGTCTCTGCCATAGATATGTTGAGTTTGAAGTGCTGACATATGCATGGAACATGTGGAGCAGTTAGGTCACAAACACAGGTTTAGAGATATAAACTGGAGAGTCATTAATAGAAAAACAATTTATTGAATACATAGATTAGCTGGGTATGGTGGCAGGCGCCTGTAATCCCAGGGAGGCTGAGGCAGGAGAATCCCTTGAACCTGGGAGGCAGAGGTTGCAGTGAGCTGAGATTGCGCCACTGCACTCCAGCCTGGGGGAACAGAGCAAGACTGTCTCAAAAAACAAAAAACTAAACTAAACTAAACTAAAACCAGAATTCATAGGAGCCAGCAAACTATAACCTACAGCCCAAATCCATCCTGTCTCCTATTTCCATAAAGTTGTATTGGAACACAGCCATGCCCATTCGTTTATATCTTGTCTATGGCTACATTTGTGCTATTAGCAGCAGTTGCCACAGAGACCACAAAGCTTAAAATATTTACTATCTGGGTGTTTATAGAAAAAGTTTGCTGGCTCCTATACAAGAGTATGAACTACACTAGAACTGACAGCATGAAAGTTGAAAAGGTCAGGTTTTCTTAAAGCAGAGTACCAGCCTTTACAACTGGCCAGTGATTGATTCAAATTAGAAAGACACATAAAGATGAGCAGGTCAATGTGGTGAAGGTAGAGCTTTGAGATGTTTATGCCGTAAGGGCAGAAGAAATGTCTTTAAGGTTAGTACATGGCTGAATAAAGTAAAAGGGGCCAAATAGAGAAGATAACTGCTTTCTTCATACAAGAGGGTCAGGAATCTGGACAAGGATGGAAGAGAGTACATGTGCAGAGTGAAAATACAGTTCAGCTCAGAAAGGCAAGAGGAAGTAATGTGCAGAGAAACCAGATTCTAAGTAGTACAGAGGACAGCTCTAAGCACTGCTAACACACATTTGTTATGGCTGGAATTTAATATATTTGATTAGCAACTATCTAGCAATGGACAAAGGCAGAGTTGTGAATTAAAAGAAATGAAACTCTCAAAACTACTTTAACAAAACGAAGCTATTCTTTTCTAGATTAGAAGTCAGACTGCTAATCTGTAGGTTATATCTGACTGACAGATGTTTTGTTTGGCTTGTGTGGTGTTTAGGAAATTCCCATTTAAAAAATCTATATATTTAGCAAGTAGGACCACAATTTCCATAAGGGAATGATCAGCAAGAGCTGAGAAGCACAAGTGTACATTGTAGAAAACGCATTATATTCCTAGTTTTCTATAGTCCCGTCCACTTCCTATGATCTCACACTCAACCTAACTCTGACTTATTTTTTACCTGTTGCTATGGTTTCAGTGTATCCCCTCCAAAACTCAGGTGTTGAAAATTAATGGCCAATGTAATGGTTTTAAGATGTGGGGTTTTTAAGAGGTGTTTAGGCCAGAAGGGTTGCTCTCTTGTGAATGAGGTTTATGTGCTTAGAAGAGGCTTCAGGGGCAGGTGGATCACTTGAGCCCAGGAGTTTGCGACCAGCCTGGGTAACATAGTGAGACCCCATCTCTAAGAAAAATAAACAAAAATTAGCTGGGAGTTGTGGTGAGTGCCTGTAGTCCTAGCTACTCAGGAGGCTGAGGTGGTTGATCACTTTAGCCCAGGAAGTCAGGGCTGCAGTTGCGCCACTGCGCTCCAGCCTGGGGGACAGACCAAGATTCTGTCTCAAAATAAATAAGTAAGATAAAAGAGGCCTCATGAAGCCTTCGGCCTGCTTACCTTCTGCCTTCTACCATGTAAAGCCAAAGTGTTCCTCTCCTCAGGAGGATGTGGCCCATACCAAACAAATGAACCTGCCAGTGCTGCGATCTTGGACTCCCAGCCCCAAGAATTGTGAGAAAATAAATTGCTGTTCTTTATAAAAGACCCAGTTTTGGCCAAGCATGCTGGCTCACGCCTGTAATCCTAGCACTTTGTGAGGCTGTGGTGGTCAGATTATTTGAGCCCAGGAGTTTGAGACCAGCCTGGGCAATGACATGGTGAAACCCTGTCTCTATAAAAATACAAAAATTAGCTGGGTGTGGTGGTGCATGCCCTAGTCCCAGTTACTCGGGAGGCTGAGGTTGGGGGAATGTTTGAGCCTAGGAAGTCAAGGCTGCAGTGAGCTGTGAACCTGCCTGGGTGACAGAGCTGAGACCTGACCTCAAAAACAATAAAAACAAACAAACAAAAAAGGTGGAGAAGCAGGGTATAGAGTACGTAGGGTAGTATGCTTTTGGTAGAGCTGTTACAGAGAATGAAATGGAAAGGGAGGCCAGAGATAACCAGTGAGTCAACAACACCAACAACCAAAAAGCAAAAAGGAATGGAGATGCGAAAAGGCACTTCATGTTCAACAGGTCCAAGGTCCAAGAGTACTTGAAACTTGTCACTCTTCCAGTGTTTCTTGGCTCAGGGAATGGTACCACTGTCCAAGTTTTGGTGGTTAGAAATATAGAAGGCATTCATGATATCTGCCTTCCCGATGTTCATTATCTAAATCTTCACATAGGCAACAGCCACAGGAAAAAGCATGTCAAGTAGAGGAAACCATATATCCAATGTTCCTATGTTGAAAGAAAACATGGTGCATTCCAGAGAGTAAAGACCTTTTAGTTCAAAATAGAACAAGGGGCTAGATCATGAATGGTCTTACAGGACACATTAAAGATTTTGTTCTTTGTCCTGAGAGCAACAAAAGCCATTGACTTAAGATCTGAAGCAAGGTAAGAGAGATGATCAGATCTAGTTTTTTTTTGTTTTGAGACAGAGTCTCACTCTGTTGCCCAGGCTGGAGTGTAGCATTGTGATCTCGGCTTGCAGCAACCTCTGTTTCCCAGATTCAAGGGATTCTCCCACCTCAGCCTCCTGGGCCTACAAGTGCATGCCGCCACACCTAGCTAATTTTTGTATTTTTAGTAGAGATGAGGTTTCACCACGTTGGCCAGGCTGATCTCAAACTTCCAACCTCAGGTGATCTGCCTGCCTTGGCTTCCCAAAATGCTGAGATTACAGTCATGAGCCACTGTGCCTCACCAAGGTTTTGACAAGAGCTTTCTAGCTGTAGAATGGAAAACCTATAAAGATTATAAAGAGATTATGCCGAAAGAAATTGGTGATAGTGGTAGAAAATCTCTTAGTTAAACATTGACAGAATAATCTAGTTGAAAGGAAATGGCTGATTATACAGAAGAGAAAATAGATAGTTGAGTGTGTTTTATAACAGACAAGTACTGTCTTTAGACTTGGGTAAGGGATCTCTATTTACTTGGCCCTCCTCTTGCTGTAAAGGACAAGGAGTCCATGAGGTCAGGGGCCATGCCTGCTTGGAGCTTGCACTCCTCTTTTAGACTGACTAGATCTGCGGGCAGAGCTGCTGATTGTGCATCACCATTTGCAGCGGGAGGGGGATGTGGACATTTGCCTGGATATGTTGGATGTATGGCCCCTTTCCGTGTGGCAGATGAAGAAGCTGGGGATGGGAGGATGGGAGGAGAATGTGGTCAGTCCAGGTACTCCGAGAAATCTAAATTCAAACATGGACTTCCAGATCACATGAAAGCAGATTTGTCAAGGTGGTAGAATACAATACTGTAATGTAATGCCAGGAGTAACAAATGCATGCAGGCAAGGGTATAGCTTAACTGAGCCCTTAAGAAGTCAGACATGCATGCTAGAGATCAGAGAATGAGTGGTGCAAATTTCCAGGCATTACACAAATGTATGTTAGAGACACTTTTCTAGAACAGGAGGGTTAACAATTAAAAAATGAATTTAATTGTAATAGTTTCAGTGTGATTTTGAAAAGCTTCTTGAATGTGGCATAAGTTGAGTGTGGAAGGGACCTTAGTGATCATGTAATCAAATTTACTCACTTAACAGGTAAGAAAACAGAGGTCCTGACAAGTGAAGCAGTCTAAGGTTACAAAACTAGTGTGTTAGCAGATGATTTCCAGCCTAATCAGTCTACTCTCTCACCAATGCTACTTTTCTTGAAGACATCTGCTGCCAGTCAATTCCAATTAGAAAGTTTTCAGTGTTACATATTAAATACTTTTATTACTTAAAAAAGTTTGAGGCACCTAAAAATAAGTCCATTCTTGGAGACATCTGCTGTCAGTCAGTTCCAATTAGAAAGTTTTCAGTTACATATTAAATACTTTTATTACTTAGAAAATTTTGAGGCACCTAAAAATAAGTCCATCCTTGAAGACATCTGCTGCCAGTCAATTCCAATTAGAAAGTTTTCACTGTTACATATTAAATACTATTATTACTTTAAAACTTTTGAGGCACCTAAAAATAAGTCCATAAACCAATCAATATTAAATGTTGACTCCAAAACATTCCTTTCTTTTTTTTTTTTTGAGATAGAGTCTCACTCTGTTGCCCAGGCTGGAGTGCAGTGGTTCGATCTCTGCTCACTGCAACCTCCTGAGGTCAAGCGATTTTCTTGCCTCAGCCTCCCGGGTAGCCGGGACTACAGGCATGCACCACCACTCCCGGCTAATTTTTTTCTATTTTTAGTAGAGACAGGGTTTCACCATGTTGGTCAGGCTGGTTTCAAAATCCAGACCTCAGGTGAGCCATTCACCACAGCCTCCCAAAGTGCTGGGATTACAGGTGTGAGCCACTGTGCCCAGCAAAAAAAAAAAAAATCTTAAAAAAATAAAAGGGAAACAAAAATTTCCACCTTCCCTAGGTCACAAAAATGAAAATTCCTGAAAGGTTACTTTTAAATGTTTCCAGAAAGTAACAGGCAATTTAGGACTGGGCAAGGCCTGATAACAGTGCATTATAGTGTAATACAATGCAAGGAGTAACAAATTCATTTCTGAGTCTTAGGACTTACATCCTCTCACTGGTCATCTCCGGACTTGACTACTTTTATTTTTCCATCTATTTCTTTTACTTTCTGATTTCATGTGAGATCTATGAATTAAATTAGAATCATGTTCTTTGCTGTGGTTCCAACTGTAATCCATCTCCTTACATTCCTTATCTTCTAAGCTCCCCAAATTGCTTATCTTTGAAGCAAAAATCAAAGCACATGGTTACAAAACATCAAAAGCACAGTGTGCTTACTAAATGCCAAAATACAGAAACCTAACAAAAATTATTGCTTTTCAAACATCTATAAATAATTGCCAACGAATTTTTCTTGGCAAGTCTGTTATAATAATTATAATAAAATTTAAATCTTAAGACAGGGCATGGTGGCTCACGCCTGTAATCCCAGCACTTTGGGAAGCCGAGGCGGGCGGATCACCTGAGGTCAGGAGTTCGGGTCCAGCCTGGCCAAAATGGTGAAACCTCAACTCTACTAAAAATACAAAAATTAGCTGGGCATGGTGTCGGGCGCCTGTAGTCCCTGTTACTCAGGAGGCCGAGACAGGAGAAACGCTTGAATCAGGAGGTGGAGGTTGCAGTGAGCCGAGATCGCACCACTGCACTCCAGCCTGGATGACAGAGCGAAATTCTGTCTCAATAAATAAATAAATAAAAATTAAAATCTTAAGGGTCTAGTCACAACAGTTCAAAAAGTATCCGAACCCAGGGAGACTCTTACCTTCAAGCTTGGAAGTAATCCCAAAGTTCTAGACTTGCCGGAAGTTATCTCCCACAAGGGATTATAGCACATGATCTAGCAATAGTAACATACCTTGTCACCACACCAAATAATTTTGAGTACCTCCCATCAATCGACTACGGACTAACAAAAGGAAGAACTTGATTCTCGTCATATTTTGCTCTTCTGAACTGAGTATCCCTGAAATCCAGCTTTCTGAACGCGCAGATGCAGGGTGAGAGGCACCCCCGGAAAACTGGAAGGGAAAGTGCTACAAGTTAAAACAGTCTTCGTGGCAGCAGAGACGATCGCTACCGCGGCCATGGCAGATCTGGGGGTCCGGGGCGGGAGTTCTTCCGTGATATCCGCGGGGCACCCGAGTTCACGCTGGCGACAGTCGAAAGTCCTCCCAGCGTAGTGCTCCACCACTAGCCGCACCCCGCCGAGCTCTGACCTCCAAAGAGGGTCCGTTTGGCAATCCCGCCCCTTTGTCTGATGTTTGTGCCTTTGATTGGCTCTTATGTGAATCCCTCAGCGTGGCTCGCCCAATGAAGGTCTCGGCAGGTGGCCCGACCGCTCCGCCCCTTCCCTACCCCTCGCGGAGGGCCCGCCCCCTGCCCCGCGCCGGCGAGCGGAGGAGAGTAAATACAACAGGAGCGCAAGATGGCGGAACCGCCGAGCCCCGTTCACGGTGTAGCTGCCGCCGCCCCCACCGCCACCGTCTCGGAGAAAGAACCGTTCGGCAAGCTGCAGCCCTCCTCCCGGGACCATCCGGGTCCTCTGTCCACCAAGAAGGTCCGGACTGAGGAGAAGAAGGCACCGCGGAGAGTCAACGGAGAAGGGGGCAGCGGCGGGAACAGCAGGCAGCTGCAGCCGCCGGCTACACCTTCGCCTCAGAGCTATGGCAGCCCAGCGTCTTGGAGCTTTGCCGCTCTGTCTGCTGCTCCCTCCCCATCCTCTTCTCGGAGCAGTTTCTCTTTCTCCGCTGGCACGGCGGTTCCCTCAGCCTCCGCTTCCTTGTCTCAGCCGGTGCCGCGCAAACTGCTGGTCCCTCCTACGCTGCTGCACGCTCAGCCTCACCATCTCCTCCTGCCCGCCGCCGCCGCCTCGGCCAACGCCAAGTCGCGCAGACCTAAGGAGAAGCGGGAGAAAGAGAAGAGGAGGCACGGGCTCGGCGGGGTCGGAGAGGCCGGCGGGACAGCCCGGGAGGAGAACGGGGAGGTGAAGCCGCTGCCGCGAGGTGGGTGCCGGACGCGGGCGAGGGGAGGAGGGCGCCGCGGGTCCCCGCCGCCCCCTGGCGCCCGCGGGACCCGGGAAGGGGGAGTGCGGCGGCCGCGTGCGCCAGCCTGGACTGGGTGGGAGGCGTTCGGTTTTCGGGAGAGGATTTTGCAGTTCCCAAGGGGACAGGAAATGGAGCCTGTAATTTTGGTTGCAGGGAGGGGGATGGCCGATACTTTTATTATCTGTGTCGTTTCTTCCTCCCAGTTAGTGCGTTGCAGGATTTGTAAAAATGGATCTTGAGGACTCTCCTATGTGTGTGTTTGGCTAGGGAGGGAGATGGAGGGAACGGGATGGGGGAAGGGTTTGGTCTTGTAAAAGATGCTTGATTGATAGACCATTTAGACGTGGTCCCGGGAATTCGTATTTGTGACACAGCCTTCAACTCCAGATAATTCTGTCAAAAAAGGGGTGTGGAGGGCACTGGCGTCAGCTGGAAGTTACCAGAGGCCTGAGCATTTCATCCCTATTAGGGAAATGAGGTAGCGTGCAGGGCCCGAAGTGCGCTGTTTCGTAAGGTACCCTCCCTGCACCCTACTCTCCGTTTTGGGTGGTCCTGTTTGAAATACCACCCTTCAGAAAGAATTTTCAGCCATATTCTTCTTTTCCTGAAGCAAATGATAAAACCAGGAGCTTTGACGATTTTTGCCTACCTCAAGCGGCTGCAGAATGTTTGAACATTAGAAAAAGGCAAATTCTTAAGCCTTCTTGTCAAACAGGGTCAGTGTTGTTTTTAAAACAAAACTACACTAGTCGTATAATTTTTCAGATAGTATTTCTTTAAAACAGGTGTTTCTACCACTTCAGATACACAATGATCTGACAATAGTGCAACATGCAGACTGGTTGAAAATCAAATCTTTATGTGATCGCAAGCTTAAAGCGCATAACCTTTATTATAAATGTTCACTGCTACACAGTGTTGTCAAATAAACTTTTTGTTTTTTAGAAAAAAATGAAATGTCAAGTAGTTTTAGGATTGCTGATCTAACAGTAGCTTAGATCATGAAAAATTCTCTCTTATAATTAGAATGGTTTGTTTTCACAACTTAAAACATGCGGCATATGCATGTAGCAATAGTGCCACTTCTTCCTTGATGTTTTTTGCCTGTAGCAAAGCTTTGACATCTAAGCATAGCCATCAGGGACTCTGGTGCAATGTAAAGATCTCTCGGCTTTTGGGAGTGTTGCTTGTAGGAAAGTGACTTTGAGGATGGGATTTTTGGTACTTTTATTCAGGAATTTTAGGTGGTTAGTATTTTAAAACTATTTTGTCTTAACGATTATATGTAAAATTTAGGGTATAAGTGCCTGGAAGTCCATCCAAAGGCAGTTTGGGATCATCAGTACTATTCGTGGTATGTAAACTGTACATTTGCTTTAAGTTCTCTGAAAGAGGAAGTGAATATGAATATTACGTAGTTGGAGGAATGGAATAGCTGAGAAGAAATAAGTAAGCATTCTTTAACAGTTTTGACTTAAAATGTGGAATACACAAATGGTCCTTAAAGAGAAATTTTTATAGTTCTATTACATTTAGAATCCTTCTTTTGAGGGTTAACATTAATGTTATTAATCCAGAATATAAACAGTGATAGCTTTTACATTAAGATTTGGAAATGATCTTTTCCCATGACCTGTGTGGGTTTTTTGGAGTAGTGACAAGATATCAGCACTACTGTAAGATTTTCATTTTTTCAGACAGGAATGCTGTCTCATTGAGGAAAAACTATCAGAGAAACAGATTGCTCTTCAGTGTCTTGGTGGTAAATTTAATGGTGAAAATTTTTCGCTTGTAACTTGGGGAATACTTATATTTTTCTAAAGTTTAGATTTAACTGAATTTGAGGTTCTGTTTTAACCAATTAAGGTTCTTAAATAGTGTTATTAACAAGTGGTACAGCCTGGCGCGGTGGCTCACACCTGTAATCGTAGCTTTGGCAGACTGAGATGGGTGGATCACCTGAGGTCAGGAGTTCGAGATCAGTCTGGCCATCATGGTGAAACCCCATCTTTAAAAAAATAAATAAATAAAAAAGTAAAAAAAGAAAAAAAACAAGTGTTATAGCAAGAATACATATATGCCTTTATTATAGATATGACTGCAAATATGAAAGTCCTAATTTGTAATACAATGCTAATTTCTCTGTGCTTTTTGTAAAAATCTTAGTGAATGGGTGACCAAGTGTCTGTTTAGGTATATATGTCTTTTTAGTGTTCCTCTAAGCTGGCTGTGCATAGTTCAGTAACCCCGCAATTATCGACAGCTGGCTGCTTGAACAGCCTAAGTCAGAACCAGAACTTAGCTATAAAGACATCTAAACAAGGAAAAGAAATTCTCCCTCAACGAAACAAAACTGAACCACACACACCCGAACGACCTAGCCTGCACCCCAACTCGATTAAACAATTAAACTCCTGTATTTATTTATAATAGGACTTTTTAAAAAGTCCTAAGTCAGAACTGCTTTATTTTTACATTGGTGACCATTCTAACAATGTATTTGGATTAAATGAAAGCATGTATATGAAATGGCCTAGCAGGGCCTTTAGTAAATGTTATTTGACTCTGAAACAAAGTTAATAAATTTTTTAACCCTATAACTAATTAAAAGGTGGGTGAATCCTGATAGAGGAAGGATCATTGACAGATTTGAAAGTTAAGTATGATGAACAAGAGAATTATGAAAGTTTACTAGTATAGGCCCATTTTGTTCCAGGGCTTGATGCCTTATACACCCACAGCCTCTAAGGCCATCTAGTCATAATGCTGTAGCTGACTTGCATGATAGCTTGACTCACCAAGTAAAAGTTAAATTTCTATTTAAAAAAGGAAAACTGCAAAATATTTTAGATTTTTAAAACCAGAAAATAACCTGATTTTAGTGCATATAGAGGTAATTTACTGAAGAATTAATAAATTTTCCTGTAACACTGAATAAATTATGGAATTGGTAAATGTAGAAAGTCAAAGGGGACATATACTGAGGGTACCCAAAATTGAGAATTGTTTTATGGCAAATAACACAACAAATATTTCATTAGATATCAATGTGCCTTCACCGATTCCAGTAACCAATAAAATCTGTATAGACTTTTTAACTTTTGTTAGTATTGTTGCTTTGTATTTAACTTATTTTCCTTAAAATGACCCTGTGAAGTATTTCAAGACAAAACCAGAATATTTTACTGAATTTTTGCCTTGAAAGTGTAGTTGCAGAATTTAACTGTAATGAAAATAGTAGCTTTTCTTAGAATCAAATAATTTGAGGTATATAAATATGAGTGATTTCAAAGGGATGGGTGTCTGAAGATTTTTCTAAATATACTCTCCTCCAGTAGTTACTGTACAATTTTAGGTTAAATTCATATTCAGAGTTTTTATCATGTGACTAAATATTTGTCTCTGCTGAGGGAATAATTTACTGTGATTTTATTTACTGGTTAACCTTTTGTTTTTCATGTCTCATTTTTTTTGTTTGCTTAGTTTTCTCTGGCAAAGTCTTTCTGAACCCTATAGCAGCTCCATGAAATGCTTCTCAGTACAATTTTCCACATGGGCAAATCTATCAGATAAACTTACCTGTTCCATTTGTTCCTGTAGACATCCCTTTTGTGGCCGGGTGCTGTGGCTCATGCCTGTAATCCCAGCACTTGGGAGGCAGAGGCAGGCGGATCACCTGAGCTCAGGAGTTCAAGACCAGCCTGGCCAACAAGGTGAAACCCTGTCTCTACTAGAGATCTAAAAAATTAGCTGGGCATGGCAGCAAGCCCCTGTAGTCCCAGCTACTCAGGAGGCTGAGTCAGGAGAAGCACTTGAACCTGGGGGGAGCAGAGGTTACAGTGAGCCAAGATTGTGTCACTGCACTCCAGCCTGGGTGACAGAGAGAGACTCCGGTTCAAAAACAACAACAACAAACCAGGACATCCCTTCTGTAGCTGTCCTTACTGCTTCAGTCTGGGTTTCTTCACCTTGGGACTTTACTTAGCTGACATTCTGGGAATTTTTAAAACTTGTGTTGTATTTTATTTTTCCGGGATCTCATGCCTTCCTTTTGGTTTCTTCCTTCATTTTGGTTTCCTCTGCTACTAGTACTATATAAGGATTCATGGGACGTATATTTTTTTGGATTTTATTTTTATCCTTTTACTTGACTGGCAGTTGAGAGATTTCTGCATTAGAAATAATTTTCCCTCAAAAGTTTGAAGGTAGTGTTCCATGATTGCCTGGTTCTCAAAGTAGATGTTAAGAAGTCTGATCTCCACAAAGTTGTCTATTCTATCTGGGGAATTTCAATCTTTTCACTGAATTTTATAATTTATATATTTTTTCTTTTTCTTCACATCTCAGTCTTCTGAACTTTCATTGAGTTTTATTTTATTTTATTTTTTGAGATAGATATATCTTGTTGCTCAGGCTGGAGAGCAATGGCACAGTCTCTGCTCACCGCAACCTCTGCCTTCCGAGTTCAAGCAATTCTCCTGCCTCAGCCTCCTGAGTAGCTGGGATTACAGGCATGTACCATACCACCCGGCTAATTTTTGTATTTTTACTGGCAGTGAGGTTTCTCCATGTTGGTCAGGCTGGTCTTGAACTTCCGACCTCAGATGATCCACCTACCTCGGCCTTCCAAAGTGCTGGGATTATAAGTGTGAGCCACCACGCCTGGCCTATTTTATTTTATCTTATTTTTTTTAGACAGAGTCTTGCTCTTTCGCTCAGGCTGGAGTGCAATGGCACCATCTCAGCCTGCTGTAGCCTCCGCCTCCCGGGTTCAAGCAGTTCTCCTGCCTCAGCCTCCCGAGTAGCTGGCTTTACAGGCAGGCGCCCACCATGTGTGGCTAGTATTTTGTATTTTTAGTAGAGACCGCTTTTTGCCATGTTGGCCAGGCTGGTCTCAAACTCCTGGCCTCAGGCGATCTGCCCACCTCGGCTTCCCAAAGTGCTGGGATTACAGGCATGAGCCACTGCGCCCGGCCTTCGCTGAATTTTAAAGTTTCAGTTTTTAATAAAAGATTTTAAGAGCTCTTGTTCTTTGTTTCAGTATTATAGTATTTTGCTCCTTTTCCATGGGTGCAACATTTTCTGTTACCTCTTCAAGGATATTAATTACAGCTTCTTTGAGGTGTTTTTCTGTTCCCCCTATTATTTTTGGTTCTTTTAACTTCTGTTATTTCTGTTTGTTTTGATCTCTGTCTTTGGAGTTGGAGGCTTTGTTCAGATTTTGTGATCACGAGCAAGGTTAATGACTAATGGACTGCCATGTTTTTAATCTTCATTTCTTTTCTCTGGGTGGTGGGTAAGAAGGCTTTCAGTTTCTTCAGATAGAGGTCCTTTATTTTTCCTATCTTTATGTGGATGGAATGATGGAGAGAAGAAGGGAGTCTTAGTCACTTGGGCTGCTATAATAAAATACCATAGACTGGTGACTTAACAGAAATTAGTTGTTTTATAATTCTGGTGGCTAGAAGCCTGAGATCAGCATGCCATCATGGCCAGGTTTTGATTAGGGCTCTTTTCCTGGTCTGCAGATGACTGTCTTCTACCTTTGTGCTCACAAGACTTTTCCTATAATGGAAAGAAAAATCTCTTCCTTTTATAAAGCTACCAATTTTACTGGATTGGGACTGTGCCCTTGTGACCTCATTTAATCTTAGTTACCTCCTAAAAGCCTTATATTCAGATACAGTCACATTGGGCATTAGGGCTTCAACATAGGGATTTTGGGAAGGCACAATTCAGTCCATAGTGAAGGGCTTGGCAGAGGTAGTGAGTTTGCATGACAGGGTTCTAGTGCTTCATGGGGGAAGAAAGCTACAAGTCTTATCTTTCGGTTCATAAGTTTTCACCTAGTCTCCCTGTTTTCATACCAGCATTTCACTTCTCTTTCTGTGAGGGATCTCCCTCATCCTGGAGCCACTCTGATTCAGTTTTCCGAGGACCATACCTGTCTTATTCCCTTAGGAGTGTGTGTTTGTGGGTATTCTGCCCTGTTTCCCAGCGCTCTCCAATTTCTGAGCTTTTCTGGCGTATTGCAGGGTAAAGAGGATTGTTTGTCATTACCTCTCCCAGTATGCCAAGGCATTTACCATTCTGTCATCAGCTTTTTGTCTTTATACGTTGTATTTCAGGTAATAGTTACAGTATCTTCTAGTTATGTCAGAAGTGGAGTATGTGTTTTGTTGTCTCTTTTTTCCTACTGTTTGGGTATTTTTTTTTCTTTTTGAGAAGTCTTATTCTTTTACCCAGTGCAGTGGCACGATCTCAGCTCGCTGCAACCGCTGCCTCCCAGGTTCAAGTGATTCTTCTGCTCAGCTTCCCAAGAAGCTGGGACGATAAGTGTTCGCCACCATGCCCAGCTAATTTTTGTAGAGATGGGGTTTTGCTATGTTGGCCAGGCTGGTATTGAACTCCTGACCTCAGGTGATCTTCCTGCCTCGACCTCCCAAAGTGCTGGATTATAGACATGTGCCACTTTGCCCAGCCTGTTTGGGTATATTTTTAAGAGGCAGGGGTCTTGCCCTGTTGCCCAGGTTGCAATGAGGTGGTGCTGTCATAGCTCGCTGTAACCTTGAACTGCTGATCTCAAAGGATCCTCCTGCTTCACCCTCCCCAGTAGCTAGGACTACAAATATGCTACCATGCCCCCATACACTTACTGTTTTTGAGTGATACACATCTGTTATATAGGGATGATATTTTTCACAGGGTGATTGTTAGAATTATGCAAACATGGTATTGTAGAACCTGGCATATTATCAGGCATTCATAAGGGATTCTAGTTCCTGACCTTTCTTTCATACTTAGCACATTGGGAGCATTTAATTTCACTGAATTCACAGATAAGTATACTTTGTCTAATTTTCCCATAGTATTCTGGTTTCTGAGACCACCTGATTTGTGTTAGAATGATCCATAACTTTTTGAAAGAAGTTTATATTTCAGAAGTTTTAAGTTGACTATAATTTCATTAATTTGTCACCAATCTCAAGTGAATTAAACTTTCAAGTTATGAATAAACTACCTAAAATAGAATATCGAAAAATAATGATAAACTTTTAACTTCAAAACATTTTCGTTTTTGAGTATACGTTCAACTTTATGTTGTATATTTTATTTTTTCTTGAATTACAGATTGAAATTTTTAACTTTCTTTTTTTTTGAGACAGAGTTTCACTCTTGTTACCCAGGCTGGAGTGCAGTGGCGCGATCTCGGCTCACCGCAACCTCCGCCTCCTGGGTTCAGGCAATTCTCCTGCCTCAGCCTCCTGAGTAGCTGGGATTACAGGCACGCGCCACCATGCCCAGCTAATTTTTTGTATTTTTAGTAGAGACAGGGTTTCACCATGTTGACCAAGATGGTCTTGATCTCTTGACCTCGTGATTCACCCACCTCAGCCTCCCAAAGTGCTGGGATTACAGGCTTGAGCCACCCTGCCTGGCCCGAAAATTTTAACTTTCTAATCATAAAAATTTTAATTAATACAAAAGAAACCAGTTTACATTGAATTCCGGATGTACCCATTATGCTACTTCAACAGTTGTTTTTACCTCACATCCTCCACTTACTTATATATTTTTGGCTCTAGCATTTTAAAGCATATTCCAGACATAAATAATTTCATTAAGAAGCAGTTAGGACTGATTTTTTTTTTCCCTCCATTACATAACTAATAGTGCTTATAAGGTTTAAATTGTGGCCAGGCGTGGTGGCTCACGACTGTACTCCCAGCACTTTGGGAGGCTGAGGTGGGTGGATCACCTTAGGCTAGGAGTTCGAGACCATCCTGGTCAACATGGTGAAACCCCATCTCTACCAAAAATACAAAAATTGGCTGGGTGTAGTGGTTGGTGCCTGTAATCCCAGCCACTTGGGAGGCTGAGGCACGAGAATCACTTGAATCTGGGAGTCTTGCTCTGTCACCCAGGCTGGAGTGCGATGGCTTGATATTGGCTCACTTTAGCCTCTGCCTCCCAGGTTCCAGTGAACTTCTGACCCCAGGTGATCTACCCATTTCGGCCTCCAAAGTGCTGGGATTACAGATGTGAGTCACCACGCCTGGCCTGTGATGGTTCATTTTTATATTTGCATTTAGCTTGTAATCTGTGGGGTGATGTCTTGTGAAAATTCAATTCCCTAACTATCTTTTACTTAATAACATTCTTTTTTTTACCCCTTTTTTTCTGAGATGAAGTCTCACTTTGTTGCCCAGGTTCGAGTGTACTGGTATGCAAGAGATTCTCCTGCCTCAGCCTCTTGAGTAGCTGGGACTATAGGTACATGACACCATGCCTGGCTAATTTTTGTATTTTTAGTAGAGACACGGTTTCACCTCAAACTCCTGACCTCAGGTGATCCGCCTGCCTTAGCCTCCCAAAGTGCCGGGATTATAGGCATGAACCACTGGACCTGGCCTTAATGGCATTATATTGGCAATGATCTCAGCCTAACCATTTCATTGGGGGTTAAAGAATGATGCCAAACGATTCCTAAATACAAAATGAATTATTTTGGGGGTGGGGAATTCAGTATAAATTGCTGCTCCTGTGTCTAATTTAAAATTTGTCAATCTATTTTGATTTCAGGTACCAGAGTAAATATTTGTAAGTTTGTTGTTACCCGTATGATCAAAATCTTATGGTAAACACTTTTATTGAATTCTTAATTCACCATAGTTTGAATTTTGGAAGGCCACTTGCACAGTGCTTGTAGATAAAGATTGATTGTAATAGTCCGTTACAGTTGGTAATCTATTCCAATATTGGTAACATGGTTAAAAATAAAAAAAGCCCTGCCTGTTTTTAAATATAACAAATATATATTGATGATACTGTATATAATTTAAAATTGTATTCTGTACTCCATAATGTCCTCTGTTGGCTAATATAAATTAATCGTATACCCATATGAATTCCCATTAAACTGGATTTTTTTTATTTTTTGAGACTGAGTCTCACTCTGTTGCCCAGGCTGGAGTGCAGTGGCACGATCTCACCTTATTGCAACCTCTGGCTCCCAGGTTCAAGTCATTCTCATGCCTCAGCCATCCAAGTAGCTGGAATTACAGGTGTGCACCACTGCGCCCAGCTAATTTTTGTATTTTTAGTAGAGACAGGGTTTTGCCATGTTGACCAGGCTGGTCTTGAATGCCCGACCTCAAGTAATCCACCTCCCTTGGCTTCCCAAAGTCCTGGGATTACAAGCTTGAGCAGTCGCGTCTGGTCCTAGATTTTATTAAGTCCTTCAGAGCAGGTATTGTTTTAATGATCATTTATGACCTTTCTCTTACACTTAATGATTAATCTGAAGAAAAGCATATAGTTTTTTCATTAAGAAATTAATTTTATCTACCATCTTTACATTGCATATTTAAGTAGCTACTTTTATTTTTTATTTTATTTATTTTTTTAATTGCATTTTAGGTTTTGGGGTACATGTGAAGAACATGCAAGATTGTTGCATAGGTACACACGTGGCAGTGTGATTTGCTGCCTTCCTTTCCTTCACCTGTATCTGGCATTTCTCCCCATGCTATCTCTCCCCAACTCCCCACCCCCCACTGTCCCTAGTAGCTACTTTTATTAATCTTGTTTATAGGAATAATATGTATTTTCTGTAGATATTTAACTCAGAGCCACTTTCACTGGTTTGTCATTGGAGCAATATATGGAAAGCAAATGTCCTGGGATCATAGTCTGGTTGGATCACTGATGAATTTTATATCTTAAGGGAATGAATATTCAGTATTACTCAGTTTTCTCATTTGAGGATAATGAAAGTACCAAAATTTGTAAATTTTGTCGCGCACTTCTCTCTTCTTAAAATTATAGACTAGCATCTATATCAAGCACTTTTGAGATAGGTCATAAGCTGATGCAGTGAATACTTGATGCACTATGAGCTGGGATATGAGCTCTTTGAGGATAGAAACAATAATAACAATAATAGCTAAAATTTATAGACCTGTACTCAGCACTTAACATATACTGTGGTTTTATATAATTTTCACAAGTCCTTTAAAGTTTAATTAGATATTAGACTTTCATAAATAGTGTATGGAAGTTCAGAAAATTTATTTATTTTTCCCCACTATCTCCAGTAATGGCTATAAGCAACAGAAAATTTAAATATAGCAAATAAAATAAGTAGTAAATCTGGGTTTCATACCTTTAGATAGTCTGATTTCAGAGCACCAGCTCTCAACTACTATGCAAACTTTGTTAATTTTGATTTTAGATCTCTTTCATCCAGAATCATACCTTGTGTTGTGAGACTACCAAATGAATGAACTGGATTTTGGAGGAAGAGTGTAGTTTTAGTAAGTGGAGATGATGGAGACAGGTTTATTTGGGGCAGGAGGGTGGACTGGTGTGAATAAGATTGTAGAGATGGGAGGGTGTGTGGCATGTTCGGTGGCCATGTGAATAGAACCATTTGGCTGAGATTGATGCTTTTGTGCAAAGTTGGAAGTTAAGATGGCCTGGCAGTTGAAAGTCTGCTACAGCGTGCCTTCTTTTTGCCAGGGTGAGGAGTTCAGACTATTTTGTGGACAATAGCAAGACACAGCCCTTTACTGTTGAATTTTTTTCTATCAAAGCTGTCATTAGTTCATGAACATTATTTAAGGGGATATGCTTGATCTTCTTTTCATACAGAAGTTTTAGGTTTTTATGTACTCAAATTAATTAATAATTCAATTTTTTGGCTTTTATTTCTCTTTCTCTCTTTTTTTTTTTAAAAATAGAGCTGTGGTCTTGCTGTATGGCCCAGGCTAATCTCAAATTCCTGGCCTCAAGCAGTCCTCATGCCTTGGCCTCCCAGTGTTGGGATTATAGGTGTGAGCCACCTGTCCTGGTTGTTCTGGCTTTTATTTCTATTTCTACCTCTAGTTTTTAAAAAATGTTTTCTTAAATAGCCTATTAATATTTTGTATGACATTATTGATTAAAATCTTTGCTCTACTTAGAATTTATTTGGACACAGAAATAGGAATCCAAATTAATTTTGTTCCAATAATTAGTTTTTTTTAACATCATTTATTGATAGTTCTTTCTTTCCACAAAGATATAGAATGCTAACGTTTATCATACTAAAATAACATGTGTAGTTGGGTCTGTTTTCAGATTTGCAGTTTTTTACATCTATCTCTATAAGTTTGTTTCTGCTCAGCTAACACCCTCATTACTCTATCTTTAGGATAGATTTGATATCTATAGGGCAAAAATCCCCAAATTCTTACTCAGAATTTTCCTGGCTTTTTGAAACATTAAACTTATTGAAGTATAATTTACATAAAATAGAGTTGCCCTTTTTAGGTATAGTTTTGTGAGTTTTGATGAATGTATACAGTTGGTAGCCACCAGTAGAGTAATGACATAGCAGATTTTTATCACCTCAGAAAGTTCCCTCTTGCTACTCATTGCTCTCCCATCATCTCTAATCCAAGGGTGATCTGTTTTCTGTCTCAATAGTTTTGCCTTTTTCAGAATGTTGTATAAGTTGAATCGTACACTAGCTTTTTCTGTCTAGCTTTTTTTACTTGTTATATTGCTTTTGAGATCCATGCTCCAGTTGCATGAATTAGTTCTTTTTATTTCTAAGTAGTAATTCCTTTTGGGAACAGTTTGTTGCTATAAGTTGGTGGACATTTAGATTGTTTCTAGTATTTGAAGATTATGGGTAAGCCTGCTCTAAACATTCACGTAGAAATCTTGGAGTGGGCTGGGCATGGTGACTCACGCCTGTAATCCTAGCACTTTGGGAGGCTGAGGCAGGCAGATCACTTGAGGTCAGGAGTTTTGAGACCAGCCTGGCCAGCCTGGTGAAAACTCATCTGTACTAAAAATAAAAAAATTAGTCGGGTGTGGTGGCATGTGCCTGTAATCTCAGCTACTTTGGAGACTGAGGCATGAGAATCACTTGAACCTGGGAAGCGGAGGTTGCAGTGAGCCAAGATTGCACGACTGCACTCCAACCTGGGCAACAGAGTAAGACTATGTCAAAAAAAAAAAATTCTTGAAGTGGATATATGTTTTCGTTTTTCTGGGGTAAATACCTAGCAGTGGATGATGATGATGATTATTATTATTATTATTATTATTCTTATTATTTGTGACAGAGTCTCAGTCTGTTGCCCAGGCTGGAGTGTAGTGATGTGATCTTGGCTAGGTGGTTCTTGTGCCTCAGCCTCCCAAGTAGCTGAGGTTACAGGTGCCTGCTACCACACTCAGCTAATTTTTTTGTATTTTTAGTTGAGATGGGGAATCTCACCATGTGGACCAGGATGGTCTCGAGCTCCTGGCCTCAAGTGATTCACCTGCTGCAGCCTCTCAAAGTGCTAGAATTACAGGCATGAGATGCTGTGCCTGGCCCTAGCAGTGGACTTGTTGGGCTATTTGCTAAGTGTGTGTTTAAGTTCACAAGAAACTGCCAAATTGTTTTCCAAAGTGGTTGTATTTTTCATTTCTGCCAACTCTTTTTTTTCCTTATTCAGAGCTCCCCTCAAGAAAGACTGCCAACTCTTGATATTGCCAGTTTTGAAATCTTCAGCCATTCTAGTAGATGCATAGCAGTATTTCATTGCGGTTTTAATTTGCATTACCCTAATGAATAGTGATGTTAAGCATCTTTTCACGTACTTATTTTCTATACATATCTCTCTGGTGAGTTGTCTGTTCAAAGTGTCTATTACTGGGTTGTTTTCTTATTATCAAATTGTGAAAGTTGTTTACATGTTGTGGGTACAAGTCCAGAGTGCAGTGATCTCAGCTCACTGCAGCCTCTGCCTCCTGAGCTCAAGTGATTCTTATGCCTAAGCCTCTTAAGTAGCTGGGATTACAGGTGCCCACCACCACGCCCAGCTAATTTTTTTTTTTTTTTTTAGTAGATACGGGGTTTTACCATGTAGGCCAGGCTGGTTTTTGAACTCTTGACCTCAAATGATTCCCCCACCTCAGCCTCCCAAAGTTCTGGGATTACAGGTGTGAGTCACTGCGCCAGGCTGCAAATGTTTTCTATCATTTTCTTTTTAGTTGAGATGGAGTCTCACCATGTTGGCCAGGATGGTCTTGAACTGGTCTCAGTTCTCTCCTGATCCCATTCTGTGTGTCTTTTCATTCTCTTAATATTGTCTTTCACAGCTTTTCTTTTTCTTTTTTTTGATAAAAAAAATTTTTTTTTTTTAACAAATGAGAGGTTCTTAT
Organism: Callithrix jacchus; assembly: GCF_049354715.1. Lineage (NCBI taxonomy): Eukaryota > Metazoa > Chordata > Mammalia > Primates > Cebidae > Callithrix > Callithrix jacchus. Next base: position 72,420,597 of record NC_133512.1, on the reverse strand, counting down.
GTTGCCCAGGCTGGCCTCGAATGCATAGCCTTGCTTCCTTAAGTGCCAGGACAGCTGGCCTGAGCCACTGTGGCTCCCTGCCTTTCATAGTTTTTCACAGCAGAAGTTTATAAATTAATGAAGCCCACTTTGTACTTTATAATTTTTTTTTATGATTTGTATCTTTTTTTCTTTTTTTTTGTTGAGACGGAGTTTGGCTCTTGTAGCCTGGGCTGGAGTGCAGTGGTACTAACTCAGCTCACTGCAACCTCTGCCTACGAGGTTCAAGTGATTCTCCTGCTTCAGCCTCCTGAGTAGTTGGGATTATAGGCATGTGCCACTACGCCCAGCTAACTTTTGTACTTGTAGTAGAGATGGGGTTTCACCATGTTGGTCAGGCTGGTCTCGAACTCTCGACCTTAGGTGATCCACTTGCCTCAGCCTCCCAAAGTGCTGGAATTACAGGCTACAGGATGTGGTAGCTCACATCCAGCGGCATCTTTTGTTTCTTAACTTAGAAAGCTTTTTTGTTTCTTAACTTAGACCGCCCAACCATAGGTCACAGGATTTTCTCTTATGTTTTCTCTAGGCATTTTATTGTTTTAGGTTTATATTTAGGTCCATTTTGAAAACTTCCATTTGTAAGATTTGGGTCCAGATTGCCAAGATTCCCTTTCTCTTTTTTTTTTGACCCAGGCTCTCACTTTGTCACCCAGGCTGTGGAGTATAGTGGTGTGATCATGGCTCACGACAGTTTTGAATGCTTGGGCTCAAATGATCGTCCCACCTCAGCTGCCTGGCTCTTTTTATTTTTTTCTCCCCTCTTTTTGATTAACTTGAGAGTTCCTTTGTAAAGTTTTTCTACCCCCTATAGTGATATAGATATTTTCATTTAATTTGTTGATTAAATTAGGAGCAAATTATAGTCATGACAGAATTATCTTTGTACTTAACAGCTGCATCTGTATTTTCAACTGTGTGATTTTTTTTTTTTAGACAGTGTCTCGCTCTGTTGCCCAGGCTGGAGTATAGTGGTGTGATCTTGACTCACTGTAACCTACATCTCCTGGGTTCAAGTGATTCTCCTGCCTCAGCCTCCCAAGTAGCTGGGATTACAGGTGCGCGCCACCATGCCTAGCTATTTTTTGTATTTTTAGTAGAGACAGAGTTTTGTCATGTTGACCACGCTGCTCTTGAACTCTTGACTTCAGGTGATCCACTTGCCTCGGCCGCCCAAAGTGCTGGGGTTACAGGCACAAGCCACCGTGCCTGGCCCATCAATTGTTACATTTTTCTTTTTTTAAAGGAGACAGGGTCTTCCTTTGTTGTCCAGGCTGGAGTGCGGTGGCATGATCATAGCTTATTGCAGTCTGGAACTCCTGGCCTTAAGCTATCTTCCTGTCTTAGCCTCCTGAGTAGCTGGGACTACAAGTGAGTAACACCACTCCCAGCTGTTTTTTATTTCATTTTTTGTAGAGATAGTCTTACTATGTCACCTGGCCTCAAGGAATCCTCTCTCCTTGGCCTCCCAAAGTGTTTGGATTACAGGTGTCAGCCACTGTGCCTGGCTATAGTCTTATTTTATATCACCATAGAGATTTACTGGTATTTAATACAGATTGTGGGTTTTCTTCTAGTATTTTGTTTTGTTTTTATGATTGGCAGTTTTTTCCAGTATATTTTGGTGAGATTATTACTAGTGTATAAAAAAGGTTTTGTTTTTTCTACATATAGTTTATAATTGATATATAATTTTATAACAGTGAAAGGCTATAAAATTGTAATCAGAGACAGAATGAATTATAGTAAAATACTTTGTGGTACTAAAAGGATTGTTTTTGTCTTTGAAATCTAAGATCTCTTTTAACAAAGGTAAACATTTTTGGAACTTAGATGCTGTGGCAAAGTGTTAAGAAAAATGACAGAATCAGTAAATACCATCTCTGTCTCCAAGTAGCTTAAGCAATGCAGCAGAATACTTACAATATGTAGTGCAGTAAGTTAAATACCACAAATAGAAAGTTGTGGTGGTGGGAATGAGGACAGGCAGATGTTAATAAAGGCAGTTAAGAAGGGGAGAAGTGACTGGGCTTTGTGGCTCACACCTGTAATTCAAGCACTTTGGGAGGCTGAGGCAGGTGGATCACCTGAGGTCAGGAGTTTGAGACCAGCCTGGCCAACATGGTGAAACTCTGTTTCTACTAAAAATACAAAAATTAGGTGGGCATGGTGGCATGTGCCTGTAGTCTCAGCTGCTCTGGAGGCTGAGGTAGTAGAATCTCTGGAACCCGGGAGCGGAGGCTGCAGTGAGCTGAGATCCATGCCATTGTACTCCACTCTGGGTGACAGAGTGGCACTCCATCTCAGGAAAAAAAAAAAAAAAAAAGGGAGAAAGAATGTAGGAGGAGAAACTTTGAAAGGACAGTATGGTAGGATTTCAGCAAGGAGACAGAGATAAAGGAATTGTAGGGAGAGAGAAATTATATGAAGTGACATTCATGGGAACTAGATAGGAAAAGGGAGCTATACCTTGTCACAGAAGTTAAGAGAGGAAGTAATTTCAAGGTGTTTGATTCTGTTTATAGCTCTCACATTATATATTATTAAGCATTTTTTTCTTATAGCCCTTCACTCCTTGATTTTAATATATCACTGCATTTTGTTTTCATTTTGTTTTGTATTTTTTGAGACTGAGTCTCATTGTTGCCTAGGCTGGTGGGCAGTGGTGTAATCACGGCTTCAACTTCCTGAGCTCAGGGGATCCTCGCAACTCAGTCTCTCTAGTAACTGGGACTACAGGCGTGTGACCACACCTGACTAACTTTTGTATTTTTTATAGAGATGAGGTTTCATCGTGTTACCCAGGCTGGTCTCAAACTCCTGGGTTCAAGCAATCTGCCGACCTCAGCCTCTCAAAGTGCTAGGATAGCAGGTGTGAGCCACTGTACCTGGCCCATCCGTGTATTTTTAAGATAATTTTCTACTTTAACATTTTTCTAGAGTCAGTACATGTCTTGTATACTCTTAAACAAGACAGCTTTTTCATTATCTGTGATAAGACTTTGTGAAGGCTGAATTATCTCTTAATGCATAACAAACTGCCCTAAAATTTTCTGGTTTGAAACAATAACCATTTTATTATATCAGATGGTTTCATAGATTAGGAATTCTGGCAGGATTGGCTAGATGATTTCCTCTGCTTCACACAGTGCTGCCTGGGGTTGTTCATTGGTCTTGTATTCGTGACTGGTCTGGTTTGGAAGGTCCAAGATGACTTTACTCACGTACCTGTTGCTATGTTAGGGATGGCTAGACAGTAGCTGAATGAACCCTTCTATTTCTCCAAGTTGTTTCAGGGCCATTCCACATGGTCTGTTAATTAGGAAGTTGGATTTCTTATGTGGCAGCTCTGGACTCCAATAGTCTTGATACCCAGAGACATAAGTAGAAACAGCAAGTCTTCTTATTACTTAGCCTTGGAAGTCTGAACCAGTTTCTCACTGCACGTATATTAGGGTACAGAATGTATGTGTATTTTGGAAAATTTCATTTAGAGCACATTCTAATTGAATTAAGATTGATAAAACATCTGTAGGTGAGTTATCTAATGATGTTAACTGTACAAGTTTCTTCAAATTTAGAATTTTAACTGGTTGTGTGAAAAAGCATAACTAAGAGTATATAACAAACATAACAAGAGTATAGTTCCCATAGTTATATATACCCATACATATTGTTATCATTAAGAACTATGAACATGATTTACCATTGACATTACAGAATATAAATTATAATAAATAATGTAATTGTATAATGTGGACTTAGAGGAAAACCTGAACTAAAATTTTTCACAGGCCACTTTATCATGTTATGCCTGGCTTCGTTTTTATGTATATATATTTAATCATTTTTTTTTCTGTAAAGAGAAGTTCCTACTCTGTTGCTCAGGTTGGAGTACAGTGGTATGGTCACGGCTCACTGCAGCCTCAAACTCCTGGACTCAAGTGATCCTTCTGCCTCAGCTTTCTGAGTAGCCAGTACTGTAGGTGCGCACGACTATGCCTGGCTAGTTACTGTGTTTTCTGTAAAGAAAGGGTCTTGCCATGTTGACCAGGCTGGTCTTGAACTCCTGGCCTCAAGCCATCCTCCCACCTTGTCCTGCAAAGTGCTGGGATTGTGGGTATGAGCCACTGTGCCCAGCTGTATGTGTCTTTTTTATTTTCCTCTTACCCTTTCTGTGTTCTTGTGACTGTTGTTATGTAGTATTTTTGTCACTCTCTGTGACTAGGTGCTTTTATAATAAAATTATATAGCTATATTTGTCAAGTGCTTAAAATTAGGTATTGATCATAGTGTTGAAAATAATATATATGTTGCCTTGTTATAAAAATTGTAAAAGACAAGTGCTGTTATCTATACAGATGAGAATACTGAGGCACAACATGGTTAAGTAACTTGCTTTGTGTCACTAGGTCAGTTATTGGCAGAGCTAGAATTTGAGCTTAATTCTATGTATAATTATCCTATGTATAATTACAGAGCCTGAATTATTTCCATTATATTACAATACATTTAGGGTGTCTTTTTGGAGACAGAGTCTGAATCTGTCACCCAGGCTGCAGTGCAGTGGCATAATCCCGGCTCACCACAATGTCTCCCTCCTGGGTTTAAGTGATTCTCATCCCTCAGCCTCCCAAGTAGCTGGAATTACAGTCATGGGCCACCATGCCCGGCTACATTTTGTATTTTTAGTAGAGATGGGGTTTCACTATTTTGGTCAAGTGACCTCAAGTGATCTGCCCACCTTGGCCTCCTGAAGTGCTGGGATTACGGGCGTGAGCCACCGCGGCTGGCCCATTTAGGATTTTTTAATCACAGCTGTCTTAAAGTTTCCTATTAATACTTTCAAAATTCTGTTTCCTGGTTTTGTTTTGTTTTGGTCTGTAATATGTCAGCCTGAATACCTGCCTTTCCCTGAATAGTAAGAGAGGAGTATTCTACAATTTGAATTTTTTAATAATGTCTTCAGACAGAAACATTTTTTGCATTGCTGTATAAAACAGGGTAGTGTTTCTGTATGAGTCATTATACTAAATTTTTATTTTGTTTTTTTGGAGACAGAATTTTGCTCTTGTTGCCCAGGCCGGAGTGCAGTGGTGTGATTTTGGCTCACTGCAACCTCTGTTTCCCTGGTTCAAGCAGTTCTCCTGCCTCAGCCTCCCGAGTAGCTGGTATCACAGGCATGTGCCACCACACCTGGCTAATTGTGTGTTTTTAGTAGAGATGGAGTTTCACTATGTTGCCCAGGCCGGTCTGGAACTCCTGACCTCAGGTGATCTGCTCGCCTTGGCCTCCCAAAGTACTGGGATTACAGGAGTGAGCCACTGCACCCGGCCTAATTTTTCTCTTTATAAGAAAATAGAAACATAGAATCACACAATATTAGAAAAGAAGGGGTCTTCAAAGATCAGTTAGTACAAACCCTTGATTTTATAAGTACAGGCAACAGAAGCTCCACAATTCCTCCTCAGTTTAGCAGTTCTCAAGTCCTGTGTTTTTAGTTGACTGGATCTGTACAAGTCCTTTAAATCTCTGGATTCTTAACATGGATCAGTTTTTAACAGTTAAAAGTTGCTGCAAAATGGCAAAAACACAGTTACTTTTGTACCAACCTAATAGGTACGCTAGTACCATTCAGCCTGGTAGCAATTTCCATCAATATGAATGGGCAGACCACTCTAGAGGAGGAGGAGTCGGGTGCTTTAATAAATGCTGTCTTCCTGAAGCCTGTTAAATCTCAGAAGGGTTTTCTTCTTTTCCTTTTAAGTTTCTGGAACCCATTTCTACATTTCTTACCTACTGTATATTTGCTGGGGAAGACTGGGTGCAGAAAAAGAGCTACAAATAGGGTTTATGTGTGCAGGTTATAAGGAACTATCTCCTATTAGCTAAATACCATAAAATATTTGTGGTACAGAGAATTCTCATTATGTTTATTTATTTTCATTTCTAAAGCTTGTTTAACTAGAAACTAGGAGACCTGATTAGGAGTTGTCCTACTTTTGCCACTTATTCAGTCTCTGTCTCTGGAAAATCGTTTAAATTCTCTGAGCCTCAACCTTTTTCTCTGTCACATGAGGGGTTTTCCTCTGTAAAGTGAGATCTCTAAGTTGTTTTCCATGAAAAAACAAATTTTGTGGAAACTTTTCTGACAGCTGCCCCACTCAAGCACTATGTTGCCCAATATATGCCCTCCACCATATTCTGTTTATTCCTAGAATCTTATAAGGGCATTTACTTTCTTATATTACATCATTATGTAATGATGAGATTTCTTTCATTTGTCCTTCTCTGCTGCTTTCTTTCTTATGTGGATTTAACAAACATTTATTGCCTGCTTTGTGCTTGGGCGAGGGTGGGAGAAGAGGAGATACAAAGAGGAGAGCTTTATATTTCTTTCCTTTAGAGAATTTTTAATTTAATTGGCGAGATAATTAGCTGCAATGTAAAAGACACTGCTGATTGTTGGTCATTTTATTTCTGCATATTGCTTTTTTATTTGTCTTCTGTGATTGCCTTCAAATGCTTATCATTAGTAATTTATTTTTTATTTTAATCTTTTGCCACTGGAGACTTCACGCTGAGCATCACTTATATGCAGAGCACCATTCTGGGTTCTACAGAAGGTAGCAAAGAATAGGATATGATAATTGCAAAGGAGCTTAGAAACCAGGAGGGCAGAAAGAGCAGTTATAGAAAGAATCAGAATTCAAATTATGAAAAAGGGAGGAGGAGGAGGATATGATAATTTCTGGTTGTAGGCATCAAGGAGTGCTTAATGGAAGAAGCTCACTTTCAACTAGATCTTGCAGGATGTGTAGGATTTTGGCATGTGGAATTGGAACGGGCAACAGCATTTTACTTAAGTGGTGTTAGTAAAAATATTGGAGTAAGACATTTGAGTAATGATGAATCAAGTAATCTGGAATCCTGTTATATATGTAGGTGAATAGTTGAAGAAAAGGCTAAAAGAAGGTGAGTCTTGACTATGAAGATTCTTGAATGACATATTGTGGGAGTTTTCTGTTTTTAGATAGGCAGAGGCAAGATAGGTTTGTTCATTTGTTTTAAGCAGAAGAGAGTGACATGGTAAACAACAGTACATTTAAGGAATCCTTTTGGTCACTGTGCTTACTGGGTTGGTGGAAAGGAAAGAAACTCTAGGTATGGAAGCCCTTTATTTCAAAAGAGTATCTGCTAGGTGGTGACTGTGGAAAGGGAAAAAAAGGATGGAAATGTTTTAACAGAAGGATGAACTAGGAGAACGATCCAAGATGGCCGATCTCTAACATCCCGGGATTGCAGCTCTCAGGGAAGGCGCGGAGAACTAGAGGACACCACAATTTCGGACAAATTCTGGTTACTCACGGAGCAGAAGATCCCCCAGTGGAGGAAACACATGGGTGGCCAGCGCGACTCTTGTGGCCGGCGCAGCGGTTCCACCGGCACCTCGGCATGGCAGCTCTCGGAGCAGAGTAAACAGGTTCGGAGGACCCACACGAGCCCCCAGCACAACATCAGAGCCCGGCGCAGCGGCTGTGATGGCACCTCAGCGTGGCAGCGCTCAGCGCAGAGTAAACAGGACCGGTTCCCCTTCTGACCGAGGTTTGGAGTCCCAGGAAGGCAGAGTCGCCTACTATGGACACAAGAAGGAAGCCAGACAGGAGAATCCTGGGAAGAAAAGCACCATCAGTTATAATGCCGCTGCTCTGGCCCTGGGAACTAACAACCTGGACGCCCACTCAAGAGACCTAATCTGAAAGTTGGTAAATTCAAAGACGACAGGAGGATAAATTTACAATGACGGGAAGAAACCAGCGTAAAAAAGCTGAGAATACGCGAAGTCAGAACGCCTCTCCCTCTAAAGATGATCACAGTTCCACATCGACAATGGAACAAGGCTTGATGGAGAACGAGCACATCCCAATGACAGAAGTACTCTTCAAGGAATGGATAATAACAAACTTCGGTGAGTTAAAAGAACATGTTGTAGCCCAATGTAAAGAAACTAGGAACTTTGAAAAAAGGTCTGATGAAATCCTATTGAGAATAGACAACTTAGAGAGGACTATGAGTGAATTAATGGAACTGAAGAATACAATACAGGAACTCCGAGAAGTATGCACAGGTTTAAACACTCGAATTGTTCAAGCAGAAGAAGGGATATCAGAGGTCAAAGTCCAACTTAATGAAATAAAACGTGAAGAAAAGATTAGAGAAAAAAGGATAAAAAGGAATGAGCAAAGTCTCCAAGAAACGTGGGACTATGTGAAAAGATCAAATTTACGTTTGATAGGTGTACCTGAATGCGACGGAGAGAATGAATCCAACCTGGAAAATACCCTTCAGGATAATATTCAGGAAAATTTTTCGAAACTAGCAAAGCAGGTCAATATTCAACCCCAGGTAATACAGAGAACACCACAAAGATATTCCTCAAGAAGAGCAATCCCAAGGCACATAATTGTTAGATTCACCAGGGTGGAAACGAAGGAGAAAATACTAAGGGCAGAGAGAAAGGTCAGGTTACCCACAAAGGCAAGCCCATCAGACTTACAGCAGATCTCTCAGCAGAATCTCTACAAGCCAGAAGAGAGTGGAGGCCGATATTCAACATACTCAAAGAACAGAACCTTCAGCCCAGAATTTCATATCCAGCCAAACTAAGCTTCACAATTGAAGGAAAAATAAAATCTTTTATGAACAAGCAAGAACTCAGAGATTTTATTACCACCAGGCCTGCTTTACAAGAGCTTCTGAAAGAAGCATTACACACAGAAAGAAACAACCGGTATTAGCCTTTCTAAAAATATACCAAAAAGTAAAGAGCACCAACATAAAGAAGAATTTACACCAACGAATGGATCAAACAGCCAGTTAACATCAAATGGCAGTAATCCTAAATTTAAATCGACTAAATCCCCCAATCAAAAGACACAGCCAAAACCCAATGGCATGTTACATCCAGACCTGTTTCACATGCAAGGATACACAAAGACTCAAAACAAAGGGATGGAGAAAGATTTACCAACCAAATGGAGAGCAAAAATAAATAATAAATAAATAAAAAGCATGAGTTGCAATTCTCGTAGCAGATAAAATAGATTTTAAAGCAACAAAGATATAGTGGTAAAAGGATCAATGCAACAACAAGAGCTAATGATCCTAACACCCAGATACATAAAGACAGACTCAATGAGACAGAAAATTAATAAGGGTATCAAGGACTCGAACTCAGATCTGGAACAAGTAAACTTAATAAATATTTATAGAGCTCTCCACTTCAAATACACAAAATATACATTCTTGTCAATACCACATCACACCTACCCATAAGTTTAAATAAAACATTGATTGGCCATTATTAATACCCAATTTTTTTCAGAATAAAGCAATATTTCTGTTTACTCTCCCTCTTTCTCTTCCTCTTTCTTCCTCTCCTTTACTTATTTTTTTTTCTTTCCTTCTCTCAAAAAAAAGAAATCAGCTTGTAAACCTCTAGATCCAGGTCGGCAATGTCTCATTGCTTGATTTCCTTCCTTCCCTTCCCTTCCTCCCTTCCCCCCCTCCCCCCTTCCTCCCTTTCCCCTTCCTCCCTTCCTTCCTTCCTCCCTACCATCTTCCTTCCCTCCCTTCCTGCCTTCCTCCCAAAAAAAAAAAAAACAGGATGAACTAAATTGGTCAAGTGATTTACTGTCAGGGGAAAATTGAAGAAGGAAGTAGTATTAATGTTACTGAAAATATTTTGCTTGGATGTTGGATGAGGATATGCCATTAAAATAGAGAATTGGAAGGAGAACGTGAACCTTTTTTATTTTAGAAAAATTATATTTTGGTGTTAAATATATCTCATGGAGATGGAAGTGTGAACTTTGTTAGCGGGGTTGGGTTGGGAGATTAGTTTGCCACAAGGTTATAGTTTACGTTATGGGAGTGCGTTTTTAGAGGCAGTATAGAGAAGAGAGAATGCTTAGGAAAGATCCTAGGTAAATGTCTGGGTTTGGATGGTAGGATTATGAGAATGAGAGAGTAGTCAGGTAGGATAGTACAGTTTGATTGACACTTAGGAAGAAATTTTGAGGAGGAATCAATACTGTTATGTTGCAATGAGGTCAACAGAAAAAGGGCTGAGAAGCCTTTGGACTTGTTAGTCTTGATTAGCTGTGTTAGGGAGTTGGTATGATAAATCACTTCTTTCCCATTTACTATTAATGAAGTCCTTTCTCTTTTTACTGTATCCTTCATCTCCTTCATTTTTTATTTTTCTGTTTATGTTCTAATATTTTGATTAGGACATAATCCTGCTCCTGCTTTTTCTTTCATCTATTTCTAGCCATTATTCCTGGCAGGATGTAGGAGAGGGAAGTCAGGGATGTCATTGTTGTTGCTCAGTTTAATTGATTTCATAGACTGCATTATTGTGGTGTGAATTATGGCTTATATTCAGGGCAGGCAAAACTGTGATAGTATGAAGCCTACTTGATGTTTGTGCAGCAGGAATATATTGTGACTGAAAGCTGTAGTATGAAATTCTAACATTTCTTTTTTTTTTTTTTTGAGATTAAGTCTCGATCTGTCACCAGGCTGGAGTGCAGTGGTGTGATCTCAGCTCACTGCAACCTCTGACTCCCTAGTTCAAGTGATTATCCTCCCTCAGCCTCGCAACTAGCTGGGATTACAGGCAAGTGCCACCACTCCCAGCTAATTTTTGTATTTTAGTAGAGACAAGATTTCACCATTTTGGCCAGGATGGTCTTGATCTCCTGACCTTGTGATCTGCCTGCCTTTGCCTCCCAAAGTGCTGGGATTACAGGTATGAGTCACCATGCCCGGCTTTTTTTTTTTTTAAGATGGAATTTTGCTTTGTTGCCCAGGCTGGAGTACAGTGGTGCGATCTTTGCTCACTGCAACCTCCGCCTCTTGGGTTCAATCAGTTCTTGTGTCTCAGCCTCCTGAGTAACTGGGATTACAGGCATGTGCCACCACACCTGGCTAATTTTGTATTTTTAGTAGAGATGGCGTTTTACTGTGTTGGCCAGGCTGGTCTCAAACTCCTGACTTCAAGTGATCCATGTGCCTTGGCCTCCCAATGTGCTGGGATTACAGGAATGAGCCACTGCACCTGGCCAACATTTCTTAAGAAATTCCAGTGTGGATTTTTATGACACTAATTTTTTAAAAAATTAATGCACCTATATAAAGACTTGCTGTACATCAAAATCTGTGATTTGATGGGTAAAAGTATGGCTTCTTTTTTTAAAAAACTGTTAAACCTAATAAATATGTATGCGTGTATGCATGTTCAGAATACATATATAATTGTTTATTTTTTCATTATTATTTTAATTTTTTGAGATAGGGTCTTACTCCTAGCCCAGTCTGGAGTGCAGTGGCATGATCACAGATTACTGCAGCCATGACCTTCTGGATTTAAGCGATCCTCCCACCTCAGCCTCCCAACTAGCCGGGACTGCAGGCATGTACCATCATGCCCAGTTAATTAAAAAAATTTTTTTTGGCCGGGCATGGTGACTTACACCTGTGATCCCAGCACTTTGGCAGACTGAGGCAGGTGGATCATGAGGTCAGGAGTTATGACCAGCCTGGCCAGCACGGTGAAACCCTATCTCTGCTAAAAATACAAAAATTAGCTGGGTGTGGTGGTTTGCGCCTGTAGTCCCAGCTACTCAGGATGCTGAGGCAGGAGAATTGCTTTAACCCAGCAGGTAGAGGTTGCAGTGAACCAGAATCCAGCCACTGCACCCCAGCCTGGTGACAGAGCGAGATTCTGTCTCCAAAAAAAAAAAAAAATTTTTTTTTTTTTGTAGGAACAGAGTCTGTGTTGCCCAGGCTGGTCTTGAATTCCTAGGCTCAAGCTCTCCTCCCACCTTTGCCTCCCAAAGTGCCAGGACTACGGGCATGAATCTCTGTGCCAGCCTGTAATTATTTCTAATTTTCTCCCTTTTTTTCTTCTTGGTTATAACATAACATTGAGATAATGTATATCAAGTGAAGTAGAACAGCACTTCAACAGTTTTAGTGGAGGGAGACCTTTGGAAACATACATTTATTTATTTGTTTGTTTAGAGATGGGAGTTTCACTCTTGTTGCCCAGTCTAGAGTGCAATGGCGTGATCTTGGCTCATTGTAACTTCTGCCTTCCAGTTTCAAGTGATTCTCCTGCCTCAGCCTCCTGGGTAGCTGGGATTACAGATGTGCGTCACCATGCCCAGCGAAGTTTTGTAGTTTAGTAGAGATAGAGTTTCACCATTTTGGCTAGGCTCATCTCAAACTCCTGACCTCAGGTGATGCGTCCACCTTGGCCTCCAAAAGTGCTGGGATTACAGGTGTGAGCCATCAAACCAGCCATGGGTAAGCCCTTTTTAGTATTTATTCTTTCAGATCTTTCTCTGTGCATTTACATGTATACATATGTAAACATACTCACAGAAGAGATTATGTAGTTTGTTTGTTTATTTATTTATTGAGATGGAGTTTCGCTTCTGTTGCCCAGGCTGGAGTGTGGTATGGCTCACCACAACCTCCGCCTCCTGGGTTCAAGCGATTCTCCTGCCTCAGTCTCGCAAGTAGCTGGGATTATAGGCATGTGCCAACACATCCAGCTATTTTTATATTTTTAGTATAGATGGGGTTTCTCCATGTTGGACAGGCTGGTCTTAAACTCTTGACCTCAGGTGATTCAACTCCCCTAGGCCTCCCAAAGTGCTGGGATTGCAGGTGTGAGCCACTGTACCTGGCCAAGATTATGTAGATTATTTTTAAAAGCCTAAATATGCTGTGTATGTATGTTTATTTCTTAATCTGCTTTTTTTTTTAAAGTTAACAGTGTATCTTGGAGCTCCTCTGTTATATATTGTTAAATTTTCATCTGTATTTCTTTTAATGAAGTTTTGCCTTTATTTTAGTAAGCATTTTATTTTAGTTGTAGATTTACAGAAAAGTTGCAAAGGTAGTACAGAATTCCCATACACCATTATTAATATCTTATGTTTATTTAGTATGTTTATCATAGTTAATGAACCAGTAGTGATGCATTATTATTAACTAAAGTTCATACTTTATTCAGAATTTCCTAAGTATTTTGTCTTATATCCTTTTTCTGTTCAAGGATTTCATCCAGTATACTATATTTTATTTAATCACTGTGTCTCCATACACTCCTTTTTGCTGAGACAGTATTCAGACTTCTGTTGCTTTTGATGACCTTTATTGTTTGAGGAGTACCAGTTGGGTATTTTGTGGAATGTCTCCCAATTGGGATTTGTCTGATGTTGTTCTCATGATTAGACTGGAGTTTAGGGTTTTGGGGAGGAAGACAATAATTGTAAATTTTAAAATAAAATGTAAAATATTGAAAAATTTATAATAAGATAGGTCCCTAGCTTTCCCTAGCCATGTTCCTCTGCTCGTTTAGTATCCCATCTGCTTTTAATTCCAAATTTCTGAATAAAATGTTCATACTACTTTTTAAAATTTTTAAATTAGACATACAGTGCATTCTTGTTATGTTATATAAGAATTGCCACTTTTATTATTTATTTTTATTTTATATTTATATTTATTTATTATTTATTTCGTTATTTTTCAAGACAGACTTGCTTTGTCACCCAGGTTGGAGTGCAAGTGGCTCAGTCTTGGCTCAATGCAGCCTTGATGTCCTGGGTTTAAGCGATCTTCCTGCTGCAGCTTATTGAGTAGCAGGTACTACAGGCCTGTGCCACTACGTTCAGCTAACTAAAAAAAAAAATTTCTTTTTCTGCAGAGACAAGGCCTCATTTTCTTCCCAGGCTGATCTTGCCCTCCTGGCATCAAGTGAACCTCCTGCCTTAGCCTCCCAGAGTGTTGGGATTACAGGCGTAAGCCACTGTGCTTGGCCAGAATGACTACTTTTATAACCTAGCTTCTTTCCCTTTTTAATAATTCCACATACCTTAGTTAATACAATAATCAGTGCTTATAATGACTGCAAAAGCTGCTTAATGAAGATCAGAGAGAGATCCTTTTTGTATGGCTTTCTTCATTTTTTTGTGTGTGAAGATTGCCTCTCTTTTCATTTACATATGTATCCGTGGCTTCATTTTCTACTCGGTTCTCTGTGTTCTGTGATAAGAGGTAATTTCCCAGGACCCCTTTGTTTCTAGAGGTCTTGTTTTTAAGAGCTTCATTCTTGTACTTCAGCCTGAACTAGTTATCCTATGAGCCATCTGCACAGTGTTTATTCTAGTACATTTTCTTCTGCTCTTTTATGCTGGGTCCCCAATCTCACATCGTCTTCCTTTGTTTACTGCTCCTTAATTTACTTGAGCACACCCTCAAGTAACTTCCTGTGACAGCATGCATATGTGGTATTTTTTCCTTTGAATTTTTGCTTGTCTGAATATGCCTCCCCTCATACTTGATTGATAGTTTGGCAGATTATAAAATTATAGGTTAAAAATGATTTTCACTCGCAATTTTGAAGGCACTGCTGTATTGCTTTCTAGCATCTATGTACTGTTACTGTTGAAGAGTTCATTTCCATAGTTAACTGATTTTTTATGTGATCTGTTTATTTTTTACTTTCCTCTCGACGGTTTTACGACCTTTCATCTCCAGTGTACTGAAATTTCATAATTGTGTGTGTAAGTGTATGTGTGAGAAGGGGACCATGGTGGTGGATTCCATTCTTTGTACTCATCCCTTATCAAATCTTTCATCTGGAGACTGATTTGTTTTTGGAAAAATTTATTGGATTATTTACTTGATATTTTTCTTTCCTATGCAATTCTGAACCTTTTCCCCACTGAAATTTCTGTTAATTTGATATTGAATCTCCTGAATAGATGTTTTAGTTCATCTTATTTTGCTGTTGTTTTCTACTTTTTTTGCCTTGTTGTTCAGCTTATTGGGAGATTATTTCAATTTTATATTCTAACCTTTTAAGTTTTTTAGTTTTGCTATTGTATTTTTAATTTTCCAGATCTCCTTTCTAAATGCAGTTCAGTTTAAGTGTTTTAGGGAAGTACACAGCCGGCTTGTTTTTAGACACATCCTTTGCCTTACCTGGTATGCCTGAGTCTTGAAGCCTATTTGGTTGCTTCAAAAATGAAAGTTCAGTGTTTTCCTTAAGGGATGAGAGTGAAATAATCTCTCAACTATTTGGTGTGGGAGGATTGGGAAGTTTGACTTCTTTTTATAAACTTTTAATCAATTTTCCTTGTTTTAAGATAGCTGTATGTGTACATATATGTGCAAACATATATGCATGTACATATATGTTAACATGTATATGCACATGTATTCACAGACACGTATATATGATAGTTTTGGGATCCTTGTATAGTTTTTTGACTCTTACTTTAACCTGATTATTAATGGCTTCACAATTTTTCATTGTATGAGTATACCCAACTTTATTTAATCAATTCTCCATAATTAAAATTTAAGTTATTGGCCAGTTGTGATGGCTCACATCTGTAATTTCAGCACTTTGGGAAGCTGAAGTGGTCAAGGTTCAAGACCAGTCTGGGCAACATGGTGAAACTTCATCTTTTCAAAAAATATAAAAAATTAGCCTGGCATGGTGGTATGTGCCTGTGGTCCCAGCTACTTGGGAAACTGAGGTGGGAGGATCACTTGAGTTGGGCAAGTCAGGACTGTAGTGAGCCATGTTTACGCCACTGTATTCTAGCCTGGGTGACTGAGACCCTGTCTCAAAAAAAAATTTTTTTTAAGTTATTTGTCGTTACTTACTATTGTAGATGGGGGTGAGGACGCTTGTATAGCTAGCTGTACAGTTGGCCCTCTGCATCTTTGGGTTCTGTATCTGTGTATTCAACCAACCATCGATCAAAGTATTTGGAAAAAAGCAATTAAAAATTACAACATTAAAAATGATACAAATTAAAAAACACAGTCTAACGACTATTTACATAGTATATAAATTAGATTTAATGTGTGTGGAAAAATGTGCATAGGTTATATATGCAAATACTATGTAATTTTATATAAGCAACTTGAGCATCCACAAGTTTTGCTACGTGGATTTAGGTATTTATGGGGGTTCTGGGAAGTAATCTCCCATGGATGATGGACAACTCTATTTGTGCAGGTTTGCTTCCTTTTTATTAAATTCTAGCTGTGGAATTATGGAATCAAAGGATTGGTCAGTTTTAAAGCTTGTTCTATGTATTGTTAAATTGCCCTCCATTAAGACTGTCAGTTTACACTTATTATTGTGATTTGCTAGTGTTGTGATTTGTATCTCTTTGAATACTGGTAAGATTGAACTTGTTTTCATGTTTATTTAACATTAACATTATTTGAAACTTGCTGTTTTATGTCCTTTTTTTCTTTTTCTGTTTTACTATTTTTAAAAGTTAATTTTTTTAGTTTTTTTTTTGGTATTGTAAGAGTTCTTTTGTAAAGAACTTTGGTATTGTAAAATCTCTACAGATAGTGAAGATGTGGAGAAAGTGAACCCTTGCACACTATTAGTGGGAATGTAAATTAGTACAGCTACTATGGAAAATAGTATAGCGATTCCTCAGAAAATTAAAAATAGAACTACCATATGATTTAGTAGTCCTCCTACTGAGTATATACCCAAAAGAAAGGAAATTACTGTGCTCCCATGTCCATTACAGCATTATTTACAATAGCTAAGATATTGAGTCAAGCTGTTTCCATCAAGAGATGCATGGATAAAGAAAATGTTCATATATATACTCAGTGGATATATTATTCAGCCGTAAGAAAGAAGGAAGTCCACCAAGCAGGAACCCACATCCAGGAACAGAGCATTTTGGTCCTCCGTCAGAATGAACGGAGACCAGAAGTCAGATGTTTATGCCCAAGAAAAGCAGGATTTCATTAAACACTTCTCCTGGATTGTCAGGGTGCTGACTGAGAATGAGATGGGGCACCCAGAGACAGGAGATGCTATTGCCCGACTCAAGGAGGTCCTGGAGTGCAGTGCCATTGGAGGCAAGTATCACCAGGGTTTAATGGTGCTGGTAACATTCTGGGAGCTGGTGGAGCCAAGGAAACAGCCTGCTGATAGTCTTGAGTGGACCCTGACTGTGGGCTCGTGTGTGGAACTGCTGCAAGCTTTCTTCCTGGTGGCAGATGACATCATGGATTTATCCTCACCTGCCAGGGGCAGATTGGGTGGTATTAGAAGGCAGGCGTAGATTTGGATACCATCAATGATGGGGTGCTTCTGGAAGCATGTATTTTGAAATTCTGGAAGCAGGTTTGAGTTCTGGGATATTGCCAGCGATAGTCTTGATCCTGAATATTTGTTTTTGGTTTACTATAGGGGTGAGTGAAGCCAGATGACTTCTGTTCTGCCATTTTGATGATACCACTTTCCTGAGGTTTTATTTTTTTAGCATGTTGAAAATATTCTACTGGCTTCTATTTTGGCTGTTGAGAAGTCAAAAAACAGACTCTTGCTGTTTTAAATATAGTCTGTTTTTTCCTTCCGCTTCTTTTATAGTCTCCCCTTTGTTTTTAGCTGTTCTGCAGCTTCCATTGTGGTGTTTTTATGTGTGTAATTCTTTTTATTTATTCCATGTAAGAGTTACCAGCTTTCTTGAATCTGATTTTCTGCCCTCATTTTGAGGTCTGTATGGCTGCAGTTGGAAGGAGGTGGTGAACAATGATTTCTCTAAGGTTTCTGGGGGCCCCATAGCTGCAAAGTGAGAACACAAGTGAAGGCAGTGTCTACCACTGACTTACCTTGGGAGCCCTCATGACTTTAATAATGTAGAGACTAGTGAATTTTATGAAAACCAGATGAAACAGATTATTTTTGTTGTAAGAACTGGTGTTCCAAAGTGGTAGTTACAGTAAGAATCAACTGGCATTTGTTGACTGTAAGATTCTTAGTGCAGTATTATTATTCATCTTTATTTCCTAAACACCTACATGCTTAATAGAATGTATTGGGTGAATGAAATACATATTATACTGAAGCATATGTGGCTTATGCTGCTAAATCACAAGTTCACCGTATGTCTGAAGTTCCCATTTATATTTTGTTTAAAATTATTTTACCCTGGATGCAGTGGCTCACCCCTGTAATTGCAGCCCTTTGGGAGGCTGAGGTAGGTGGGTTGCTTGAGCACAGGAGTTCAAGACCAGCCTGGGCAACACAGTGAGACCCTGTCTCTACAAAAATTTAAAAAATTAGCTGGGTGTAATGGTGTGTGCCTCTGGTCCCAGCTACTTGAGGGACTGAGATGGGAGGATTGCTTGAGCTTGGGAGGTCAAGGCTGCAGTGAGCTGTGATCATCCACTGTACTCTAGCCCAGGTGACACAGCAAGACTCTGTCTCAAACAAACAAAATTATTTTAATGAGTTTCTTTTTATATCTTAACCTTTATGTGTGGGCTAAACACATACTTTATATGTGTTTAAAAAGTATGTATTTAGCCCATGTTTGTTTTTCCACATACATCATTTCTTTTTCGTTTTGGGTTGATAGTAACTTAGTCATTTATTTCTCCTCCTTTCTTCCATTCTTTTTTTTCTTTTTTTTTGAGACGGAGTTTCACTCTTGTTACCCAGGCTGGAGTGCAATGGCGCAATCTCGGCTCACCGCAATCTCCGCCTCCTGGGTTCGGGCAATTCTCCTGCCTCAGCCTCCTGAGCAGCTGGGATTACAGGCACGCACCACCATGCCCAGCTGATTTTTTGTATCTTTAGTAGAGATGGGGTTTCACCATGTTGACCAGGATGGTCTCAATCTCTTGACCTCGTGATCCACCGGCCTCGGCCTCCCAAAGTGCTGGGATTACAGGCTTGAGCCACCGCGCCTGGCTCTTCCATTCTTATATTCCTTTTGGGTGTTTGTGTTTAAACTATATCATAGGTCTGTTTGCATCTGTTCCCCCCACTCCCCTTTGTAATTATTTATTTATGCCTTTAAAAATTAACTTCATTTTTTAGAGCAATTTTAGTTTCACAGCAAAACTGAGCAGAAGATACAGACTTCTCATATACCCTCTCCCTCCACACATGTGGAGGTTTCCCCATTATTAACATTCCCTACCAGAGTGATACATTTGTTCCAACTGATGAACCTACATTGACACATCATTACCACCCTGAAGTCTGTAGTTTACAGGGGTCGCTCTTGATGTTATAAACTTTCATGGATTTGGACAAATGTATAATGACACATATCCACCATAATATCGTACAGAGTATTTTAACTGTCCAAAAAATCCTCTGTGCTTTGCCTATTTATCCCTCCCTCCCCACTATGCCCTGGCAACGACTGATCATTTTATTTAGTCTCCATAGTTTTGCTTTTTCCAGAATGTCATATGGTTAGAAGCATACATTATGTAGCCTTTTCACACTGTTTCTTTTACTTAGTACATGTTTACATTTCTTTCATATCTTTGCATGGCTTGATAGCTCATTTCTTTTTAGTGCTGGAGAATATTCCATTGTCTGAATGTACCAGTTTGTTTACCTACCTAAAGGACATCATGGTTGCTTCCAAGTTTTGTGAACTATGAGTAAACTGCTATAAATATTGTTATAAAGATTTTTGTGTAGAAATAAGTTTTCAGCTCCTTTAGATAAATACCAAAGACTGTGATTGCTGGAACATATGATAAGAGTATGTTTAGTTTTGTAATAAACTGCTAAATAGCCTTCCAGAGTAGATATACCATTTTACATTCCCAGCAGCAGCAGGTTATAGTTCCTCTTGCACTGTATTTTTGCGCATTTGGTGTTGTCAGCGTTCTGGATTTTGGTAATTCTAATAAGTGTGTAGTGGTATCTCATTGTTATTTTCATTTGTGTTTCCCTGATGACCTCGGGTGTGGAGCATCTTGTAATATGCTTATTTGCCACCTGTGTATCTTCTTTGGTGAGATGTCTGTTAAGGTCTTTGGTACTTTTTATGGGAGGGAGGGGGACAGGGTTTCATTTCTTCATCCAGGCTTGAGTGCAGTGGTACAATCTTGGCTCCCAGCAACCTCTGCCTTCCAGCTCAAGTGATTCTCCCACCTAAACCTCCCACCTCAACCTCCCTAGTAGCTGGGACTATAGGCATGCCCCCACTGTGCCCAGCTAATTTTTGTGCTTGTAGTAGAGATGGCATTTCGTTGTGTTACCTAGATTGGTCTTGAGCTCCTGAGCTCCGGCAGTCCGCCTGCCTCAGTCTTCCAAAGTGCTGGAATTACAGGCTTGAGCCACCGTGCCCAGCCTGGTCCATTTTTAATTATTTGTTTTCTTATTAGTGAGTTTTAAGAGTTATCTTTTTTTGGATAATAACCCTTTATTAGATACGTCTTCAATCTATTGTGGCTTTGATACTGAATCTAAAAAGTCATTGCCAAAATCCTTGGTCATCTAGATTTTCTTCTGTGCTATTTTCTAGCACATACCACCTGTTATAATTTAGATTTTTTTTTTTTGTATGTGGATATCCAGTTGTTCCATTACCATTTGTTGAAAAGACTGTTTTATCTCCATTATATAGCCATTACTCCTTTGTCAAAGATAAGTTGATTGTATTTAAGTGGATCTATTTATGGACTCCCTATTTTGTTCCATTGATCTATTTGTGTATTCTTTTTGCCAGTAACACAGTCATGATTTCTCTTTTTATTTTTAAATAAAACGTATAATCCTTATATTTAGTTTGACTTTTCAAACAGATGGTTTCTTGCTTTTATGGTGGCAGAATTCTTTTATTCTGAGAATTATGATGAGGTCGGTTATGAATTTTTTCTAAGCCTGAGATTAGACTATGAAGGATAAAACTATAGAAATTCTTGGTCACAGAAAGAAATTAAAAACTGAATAAGAATTCTAGTCTGTTAGGAGTAATGTATTATAGTAAACAGTGATGCTAGGGCACTGTTTTCCATCTTACCACTTCTATGTGTAAAGATCTAGAAGTGGCTTTTTCTTTTCTTTTTGGTTTTTGAGACAGAGTCTCACTCTTGTCACCCAGGCTGGAGTGCAGTGGTGCCATCTCGGGTCACTGCATCCTTCGCCTCCTGGGTTCCAGCAGTTCCTCTGCCTCAGCCTCCTGGGTAGCTGGCACTATAGGCGCCCACCACGCCTGTCAAATTTTTTTGTATTTTTAGTAGAAAGGGGGTTTCACCATGTTGGCCAGACTGGTTTCAAACTCGTGACCTCATGATCCATCCTTCCTGGCCTCCCAGAGTGCTGGGATTACAGGCATGAGCCACCGCCTCTGGACTAGAAGTGGCTTTTATTATTACTGTTATTTTTTGAGACAGAGTCTTGCTCTGTTGCCCATGCTGGAGTATAGTGATGTAATCTCTGCTCACTGCAGTCTCCGCCTCCAGGGTTCAAGTGATTCTCCTGCCTCAGCCTACTGAGTAGCTAGGATTACAGGCACATGCCACCACGCCTGGCTAATTTTTGTATTTTTTATAGAAATGGCATTTAACCATGTTGTACATACTGGTCTGGAACTCCTGACCTCAGGTGATCTGCTTGCCTCGGCCTCCCATAGTGTTGAGATTATAGGTGTGAGCCACCATTATATACAGTGGTCTGAATTATGGCCAGAATTTCTTTTTTTGGTATTATGGGTACCAATATTATAGGTAAATAGGCATAGATATTATTCTTACATTTGTAAGACTTGTATCTTTACAGACTGCTTTGGTATGTATTTTCTATTTAATCTTTACACAAACTTCATTTTACAGCGGCATCTGGAGATCTGAAAGTTTATCAGTTATCAAGGTTGCAGAGCATAATCTTGAACCTAGGTCTCCTGAGTTTGTAGGCATCTCACTTTATCTTAGCTGTGCCATGTAACATGATTACAGAAGTTTAATGGAGGCATTCAAGGTTGAATTTTGGGATGGGCATGATGGCTTATGCCTATAATCCCAGCACTTTGAGAGCCCAAGGCAGGAGGATTGCTTGAGCCCAGGAGTTCGAGACTAACTTAAGCAACATAGTGAGACCCTGTCTCAGTTAAGGAAAAAATAAAGAAGAAAATGATTGGAATTTGAAAAAGGATAGGCTCTGCCAAAAAGTAGAAAAATTCTAGAAAGGGTGAAAGGTAGGTTGAAAGAATGAGAGATGAGAGCAAGACAGGTATGTTGGTGAAGGAAAGAAGTGATGTCACAAAAAATGCCCTTTGTTTATATATAGATAGGATTATTTGTGTTTTTGAGGATGTTTTGATGTCGAGAGGGGTAACTACAGTTATGTTGTCCATAACTCCCCTGTCTTGGCTATGCCATTGTTTCTATAGATGTTTTTCATATAATGACTTCATACCTGCATCTGTACTTGAATTATTTAATATACTTGAGTGCATATTCTAAGATTCCTTTTCCTGTGTTATGAAACTAATATGTATCCATTGCAGAATCTTAGAAAATTTCCACCTTAAATAGTGGAATTTTAAATGTTAAATAAATTAAATATATTCAATATTTAATTAAATAAATAATTTTAAATAATGTCTTTTAATACTTCGGGTTATCTTTCAGTTTGTTTTTGTAATGCATGTATATTTCTAAAGTTTAAAAATAATTGAGTCATAGTGTATGATAATTTTATTTCCCTAGAAGCTAGTTTAATTTTATTCTGAAGAATATTTATGTTTTGTGATTGTGGAAGGCTTATATTGTGAATATATGCCATTAAAAGTTTATAGTTGTTGGCTGAGTGTGGTGGCTCACGCCTGTAATCCCAGCACTTTGGGATACCAGGGTGTGCAGATCACTTGAAATCAGGAGTTCAAGACCAGCCTGGCCAACGTGGTGAAACCTCATCTCTACTAAAAATACAAAAATTAGCCAGGTGTGATGGCGTGCACCTGTAATCTCAGCTACATGGTGGCTCAGGCAGGAGAATTGCTTGAACCCAGTAGGTGAAGGTTGCAATAAGCTGAGATCGTGCCGTTATACTCCAGCCTGAGCCACAGAGCAAGACTGTCTGAAAAGAAAAAAAAGTTTATAGTTATTTTAACCTGTATGTTTACAAGTCAGGATTGTGAGTACCTTTCAGGATGCTGTATAAAGACTGGAAGAGAACACAGAAGGATTTTGGAGTGCTGTTTCAGAAGTATCTTAATTTTACTCCGTTAATATTATACTTTAATAAAGTTTAATAGGTATTAAAATACTTTCAAGTTGATAAGATTAACATGAATGGTTGGAAAAAAATTTGGAGACATTTTAAGTGACTGTTTTCTTCAGTTGTAATTTTAAGTGATATGTAAATAGTTCATTTTGTTAAAACTTTTGTTACTTAGGGAATATTATATAATGTGTCTAAGCTCCAGCTGTTTGGAGTAACTTATTTTTTTTCCCGGAAGACCATGTCTCACTCTGTCACCCAGGCTGGAGTGCAGTGGCACGATCTCGGCTCACTGCAACTGTGCCTCCCGGGTTCAAGCGATTCTCCTGCTTCAGCCTCCCAAGTAGCTGGGATTACAGGCACCCGCCAACACGCCCAGCTAATTTTTATATTTTTAGTAGAGACAAGGTTTACCCATGTTGGCCAGGCTGGTCTTGAACTACTGACCTGAGGTGGTCCACGCACCTTGGCTTCCCAAAGTGTTGGGATTACAGATGTCAAGCCACTGTGCCTGGCCTGGAGTAACATTGTACAGCTAGATGGAAGCCTGCGACAGTATTTCAAGGACTTTAACATCAGAAAATACAGTAACAAACCAGTCAGAAATGTGGGAACACTTTAATCTATTCCAGAAGTTAAGTTATATGGGAACAGATAAGGACTTTATCTATTTTATTCACCCCATATCCCAAACATTTTTTAGGCCACCTATTTGTTTAGTCAGTGAATTCCTGTTTGTGTTTGCTGTGCTCTCATATGCTTGGAGTGTTTTCACTTAATAAAAGAAAACAAAAAAACCACTTTGTCAGTTTTACAGGTGAAAATATTGTCTTTTAATTTGTATATCATTATTAATGAATGAAGTTTAAAATGTCTATTAATCACATGGATTTAATTTTTTGAAAATTTATTTCAGTAGTCTAGACCTGTGCTATTCAGTATGGTAGCAACTAGTTTAGTGTGACTATTAAACACTTAAAGTAGAACTAGTTTCAAATTGAGATGTGTCATAAATGTAAATACACATTAGATTTTAAAATCTTAGGAAAAAATGTAAAATATCTCAGAATTTAAAAATACCAGTTCCAGCCGGGCGCGGTGGCTCAAGCCTGTAATCCCAGCACTTTGGGAGGCCGAGGCGGGTGGATCACGAGGTCAAGAGATCGAGACCATCCTGGTCAACATGGTGAAACCCCATCTCTACTAAAAAATAAAAAAATTAGCTGGGCATGGTGGCGCGTGCCTGTAATCCCAGCTACTCAGGAGGCTGAGGCAGGAGAATTGCCTGAACCCAGGAGGCAGAGGTTGCAGTGAGCCGAGATCCATTACGCCATTGCACTCCAGCCTGGGTAACCAGAGTGAATCTCCATCTCAAAAATAAAAAATAAAAAATAAAACAATAAAAAAAAAAATACCAGTTCCATGTTGAAACTATAATGTTTCGGGCCTTTTGTGTTAAGTAAAGGCTTTATTAAAATAAATAAAATTGTTTATCAATTCACATTTAGTTTACTGTCCAGATCAGGACAGTACTTATATAGACAGTATTCTAATCATTACATGATTAGAACCTGGATTATGGTAGTATTTATAGAAAGGAAAGTAAGGAGTGATTTTTAAGAGACTATGCAGTATACATATATACTGTATAATCTCTACTATATTCCTGGATATTTCATAGTTCTTATGTACTTCCATCTTAGTTTTGTAATCAATAATAAGCTTTTTGAGGGCAAAGATTTATGTTACTATTTTTATATCCTTCTCTATATTTTGTCTTTTGCTGGGTGCATAGGAAGTCATTTGAACAAAGAATGATTTAACAGGATACGAGATAATTTTGTTTGAATTTTTAGAATGCAACTGAATGATCCCTACAGTTATTAAACCCTTTATTTAAATATTACAGTATCACCAAGTAGTCATATTGAGTCATACTGTTTTTGAAAGGAGCCAAGGGTAAGGGAACCAACATCTAGTCTTGTATATACTTAGTCATTTTACATCTTTTTTCATTTAATCCATATAGTAACCATATGAGGAAGGTATCAATTACCATCTTACAGATTGAAACTGAGATCAAGTAGTTTTTCTGTTACATTACTCATCCATAGATGCTCAATTTCAACAGTAGCACTTTTCCACTGTAACTGTCACTTCAACTAAAGTTAGTTATTTTAAGTGATTTGAAATAAATTTAATATTTTTGTTGACATGAAGTAAATGAAGAATACTTAGATTGAAATGTTTAATGATAAATTTTCATATGTATTTCATATTCAGTAAGGAAGGAAATTCAGAAATATTTCTCAAAACCTGAGAAGAAAAAGAAAAGTCATATTTGTTCCTCATTCTCATTTTATTCGTGCATTGCAATTCTAGATATTTACCTATAGTTTGTGCAGATTAAAAAAAATTGTAATTTTTTTTGTTTTAAATATTTCCTTTGTCTTCCAGATAAAATCAAAGACAAAATTAAAGAGAGAGACAAAGAAAAAGAGAGAGAGAAAAAGAAACATAAAGTAATGAATGAGATCAAGAAAGAGAATGGAGAAGTAAAGATTTTGCTGAAAAGTAAGTTTTATTCAGTGATTTTAGTTCTACTTTATTGTACTGTTCAGTGTCTGTATTGGCTAAGTGAATAAAATAAGAAATGTTATTTGGTGCTGAATTTTATGGAGAATAAACAGTAATGAGGAAATGAAAAGTAAATGTAACAATGGAGTATTCTAATCTGTATGGTAACATGTCTTATACTATATTTAGTGAGCCATTAATAAGTTAAGTTTTATTAATTAAATTTAATTTCTTAAATTATTTAAAAATAAGTTATCTAATTTTTTGTTTGCGTTACTGGTTTTATTCATATTTAGATAACCTAAATTAAAAGGAAGAAATTAAGAAAACTTGCCAAAGCAATTTTTAGTATGATAGGGAATGGTGAAGGAAGTGATTTTCTTAAAAATATTTGACTGTGATCACCATATCATAGTCTAGGATTTAGAGGGAACATTTTGCTCTGAGCTAAATCAGAAGGGATATGTTTCTTGTATGCTTAAGAATATCTTTGTTTTATTTTCTTTTTCTCTGTTTCAGTTGTTTGTCTGTTACAATTGCATTCATTTGCTGTTTATATATGAGGGTGGGTGGGGAGAAGAATTTGGGGATAGGTGATTGGGTAATAGGTATACTACAAATTCTATCAATAAGCTTCAACTTATAAAGAGAGAATTTGCAGTAGAATAGACGTAAGGATAGTCTTAAATTCACTCAGATGTCAAGGTAAGAAGAATCAGTGGAATTTGATTGCTAGACAATTAGCAGATTCACTAGCTAGCAAATTCACTAGTCCTATCAAGTTGACATTTGATGATCAGAACATGTTGACCTTGATTAATTTCATAATGAATTAAATTATTGATCAGGCTTTATATTTGTTTAAGTGGGGAAAGACCACAGTACTACATATGTAACAAAATAACTGGTAGTTTATATTCTTTAGGATAAAGAGTATTAGATTCTGTATTTTCATTGCATGTTTTGTTATGTTTTCAGATGTTCGTTGTCTATTTTCTACATGTGAGAACTTTATTTTCTATGATATTCTTTCAACCTTGAAGAAATACATCAGAGCTTAAGTTGGTGGCTACTTAGTTAATGCTCATGATCCTTTTCTGTTTCTTTTGCCAGTGTATTCTATCTGTGTTGTCTAGTTAGATTGTAAGCCTTTGGGGCAGGAATTGAATATAATCACGCTAGTTCTGTACAGCAGTTAGTGATGAATGCTTGAAAAGTCTACTTAAGTCCAGATGCAGTGGCTAACTCCTGTAATCCCAGCATTTTGGGAGGCCAAGGTGGGCAGATCACCTAAGGTCAGGAGTTTAAGACCAGCCTGACCAACATGGTGAAACCTTGTCTCTACTAAAAATATAAAAATTAGCCGGGGGTGGTGGTGGGTACCTGTAATACCAGCTACTTGGGAGGCTGAGGCACAAGAATCGCTTGAACCTGGGAGGTGGCAGTTGCAGTGAGCTGAGATCATGCCACTGCACTCTAGCCTGGGCGATAGAGCAAGACTTAGTCTCAATTAAAAAAGAAAAAAGTCTACTTAACTTTAACCTTGATTTAGTCAAATAGCCCTTTTTTCCCCTGGTTTAATCAGATAGTTGTTTTCTTATTCATTTGAAAATACGATGCTATAAATTCTGTCACTGGGAAGGAATTTATTTTAGAAATATTTTATGAAAGCCTCATATGTTCTTGATTGAATACTGGATTCCTAATATAATGTGAATAATGTGGATCCAGAGATTATACATGGAAATAAAATTTAAAACAGCCTAAAATTTGAGATTTTTTTTTTTTCAAAGTATTAACTTTGAAGTAGACAAATATTTAGGTGATATTTTGAACTGAGTTAAACTGAAACTAGTAATGATTAGGGTAAAAGAATGAGATAGATGTAGAAATTAATTTGTGACTTATGGTATGACCATGGAAAAATTTAGGGAAAATGTATTCTCAGTGGAGGTAAGTAATAATTTAATTACTGCCTTAAACAGTGTTACCAAGATTAAGTGAGGAAAAGTATGAGGTAAGTGCCAAGTATAGTATCTGGCTCACAGGTACACAGTAAGTAGATATGAATCTTTCTTGTAACCATGTATGAGAGACTCACTTTGTGATTAAAAAGCAACAAAACCAAACTCTCTCCTCAGTGTGTAGTACATAGATAATTAGGTGAATAAACACATGATTCATTTGGAAAACAGTGCTTGTCTCACTGAAAGCACTGAGTGTTATGTGTTGTTACTATCTACCAAAAAGAATTTGCTTAGTATGTGGGGCCATTTCCCAAGTGAGCCTATGGTAATGGTGGGGAAAGCCATCTTTTGTTGTTGGTGACTTGGAGCAACAAATGATTTTGTTTGCTGGGGACAAATACACTCTCATCTACTATTGTGTTCCGCTTTTTTCTTTGTGGCCTCCAACTTTTATTCTATCCTTATAATTTTTTTCTTCTGATAAAAATAATGTTGCAAGCTGTGGTATACACAGGTATTGATGGATGATGGCATTTGAATCTAAAATAGATGCTAACTAATCCATACCAATTCATTTCCTCCAAGTTTTTCTTAAAAATTATGTCAGGTAGGCCAGGTGTGGTGGCTCACGCCTGTAACCACAGCACTTTGGGAGCCGAGTTGGGTGGATTACTTCAGGCCAGGAGTTTGAGACCAGCCTGGCCAACCTAGTGAAACCCCATCTCTACTAAAAATACAAAAATTAGCGAGGCATAGTGGCGTTCACCTGTAATCTCAGCTACTTGCAAGGCAGAGGTAGGAGAATCGCCTGAACCCAGGAGGCAGAAGCTGTAGCTGAAATTGCACCACTACACTCCAGCCTGGATGACAGAGCGAGACTTGGACTTAAAAAAAAAAATTCTGTCCTTTTTTTGACTAGAAATATATGCAAAATCGTATACATGATAAAAAGTTTTTTGTTAATGTAAAAATTTTACAAAGGTTTATTTGCTAAGAAAGTTGGATTATTTTCTGTTTTCAAAATAGTTTAAAGGAACAAATAAGTTTGAAATAAAGCTTATTTAGTGGGTTTCATCATTTTATACTAAAGTTCACCAACTGCTTTTTCTGATCATATGTAATATGTTCCAGGCATTTTTGTGTTATTAATGATAAAGTGTGAGAATATGTGTTATGATTATAGTATTTTTGAGAATAAATGTTTATCATTATAGCATTTTAAAGAAGTTTGCTGGTGAGCAGTTAGAATGGGGGTTAAAAGAAGTCAGTGTTCAAAGTTATTGCTAGTGTACTGAAGGTCACAGGTAGGTAAATCATGGCTGGAAGAGTGACAGCATTGCAGTGCAAAAGAAGCAAAGTCATTCCCCAGAGACTAAAAGTTGAAATTAACTAAAGCTAATTAGTACTTTTTTTTTCCTATGCATAATAATGGAGGGGGGAGAGAAAGAAAGATACAAATTTATGAATATAAATTCTATAATAAATATATAAAATTGGTAAATATATATACAGATTCCCATATTAGATAGGAAATCAGATCCAATTTTTCTGAGTAACTTTTGTTTTTCACTTTATTAATACACAAAGTATACGAAAGTTAGTGGTAGAATCAAGCCAGAGAATTTATGATTTTAAAAGGTTTTTTTTCCCCCATAATTAGCCATTAACAACCCATGCTGTCTTTGTTTCTGTGTGCACTTCTTTCTGTCTCCGTGAGTGTATTTTTTTCTCTGGCTCTAAGTATATCTGCCTCTGTGTTTCTGATTCCTTCACTCCCAGTCTGGCACTCTCTCTGGCTCTGACTCTATACATGTGTACATCTGTGGTGCTCTTTGTGTGTGGTCTGCCATGTGCATTTGTCTGTGACTTTGGGGAGGGTCTCCCATCAACATTTTACTTTACTTTTTTTTTTTTGAGACAGAGTTTTACTGTGACACCAAGTCTGGAGTGCGGTGACACAGTCTGGACTCACTGCAACCTCTGCTTCCTGGGTTCAAACAATTCTCCTGCCTCAGCCTCCTGAGTAGCTGGGACTACAGGGACACACAACCATGCCAGGCTAATTTTGTTGTTTTTAAGATATTAATTACCTAAATATGATGACTTACCTAGGCAGCAAGTCTGATTTTGATAACATTCAAATATATGTCAGCTGCTTACAGATAGACTCTTTGGAGAATTAACACTTTGCCTTTTATGACTTCATATACCTAGGTAATGAATAACATTGACACGTTTCTGTTTTTGGTTCTTATGATACTAAATTGTTCTTCATTACATACTTATGATTATCACTTTTATGAATTATTACAGATAATTTCTTAACATTAAACTTCACTTTTATAGAATGCTATCAACTTGAGATAGTTTTTGTTGTTTTCAGGGCTGGAATTTAGTGGTAGTCATATGTGCAAAAACTTGACTGAAAGGAAGATAAGGGAAAAAACTATAAGCCTTATGTAGTCAGTTAGTGAGATAGATTTTTTAAATTCATCCTTTAAGTGTTCTTGTGTAGCAATATGCCTGATACTATCAGGGGCATAATGATAGAAAACGAGGTATCATTTCACTCTAAATTAATACAAAGGTTATTTGTTTCACTCCTACAGTGTTGACAGACATATGGTATATAAGTATCCTATGAGTGAAACATGTAACTTTTATAATATATGAGTTAGGAGTGAAGAACTTGAGAAATGAGGGAAAGCAACATGAAGAAAAGGATGTAAGAGTTGTCTTTAATGCAGTGGTCCCAAACCTTACTGATACCAGTGACCAATTTTGTGGAAGACAGTTTTTCCATGGATGGACAGGGGATGGTTTTGGGATGATTCGAGGGCATTACATTTATTGTACACTTTATTTCTATTATTATTACATTACAATATGTAATGAAATAATTCTATAACTCACCATAATGTAGAATCAATGGGACCCCTGAGCTTGTTAATCTATATTTGCAGCAGCTCCCAGCACTATGTCATTGCCTTGGCTCTGTCTCAGATCATCAGGCATTAGATTCTCATAAGGAGAATGCAACCTAGATCCCTCACATGCATAGTTCACAGTAGGGTTCACCCTCCTATGAGAATCTGATGTCGACAGGAAGTAGAGCTCAGGCAGTAATGTGAGTGATGGGGAATGGCTGTAAATACAGATGAAACTTTGCTGGCTCACCTCCTGCTGTTCAGCCCAGTTCTGACAGGATATAAACCAGTACCGGTCTGTGGCCCAGTGTGGGTGGGGATCCCTGCTTTAATGGATGGTATATCAGTCCATTCACACACTTCTCTAAAGAAATACCTGAAACTGGGTAATTTTTAAAGAAAGGGGGTTTAATTGGCTCATGGTTCTGCAGGCTGTACAGGAAGCATGATGCTGGCATCTGCTCAGCTTTGGGGAGGCCTCAGGAAACTTTCAATTATGGTGGAAGGTGAAGGGAAAGCAGGCACAACATACATGGCCAGAGCAGGAGAGAGGGGGTGATAGGGGAGCTGCAGCACACTTAACCAGATATCACTCACTATGGTGACACAGCACCAAGGGGGAAATCCACCCCCATGATTCAGTTACCTCTCACCAGGCCCCACCTTCAACTGTAATTGGGGATCACAGTTCAACATGAAATATGGGAGGGGACACAGATCCAAACCATATCATTTTATCCCTCGCCCCTCCCAAATCTCATGTCCTTCTCACATTGCAAAATTCAGTCATGCCTTCCCAACAGTCCCCCTAAATCTTAACTCATTCCAGCATTACCCCAAAAGATCAAAGTCCAAAGTCTCATCTGAGACAAGGCCAAGTCTCTTCCACCTATGAGCCTATAAAATAAAAGACAACAAGTTAGTTACTTCCAAGATAGAGTGGGGGTATAGGCATTGAGTAAACACTCCTGTTTCAAAAGTAAGAAATTGGCCAAAAGAAAGGAGCTACAGGCCTCGTGCAAGTTTGAAACCCAGCAGGGTAGTCATTAAATCTTAAGTTCCAAAATAATCCCCTTTGACTCCATGCCCCACATCCAGGACACTCTATTGGAAGAGGTGGGCTCCCAGTGCCTTGGGTAGCCCCAGGCCCTGTGGCTATGGAGGGTTCAGCCCCTGTGGGTGCTCTCAAGGACTGGTATCGAGTGCTTGAGCTTGAGGCTATTCCAGGTGCACAGTACAAGCTTTTGGTGGATCTACCATTTCAGGGTCTGGAGGACAATGGCCTTCTTCTCATAGCTCCACTAGGTAGTGCCCCAGAGGAGACTCAGTGTGGGGGCTCCAACCCCACATTTCCCCACATTACCTTTTCCAAACCTTTATGGTTTGGAAAATTTGCAGTCTGGTCATGTGGTAGAAAAGAAAAGCCAATTGTCAGGGAAGGAGTTCGAGCAGGCTGCAGAAGTTTGCATAAATAAAATGAAAGAGCCAACTACTAATAGCCAAGACAATGGGGAAGAGTCCTAGAAGGCATTTCAGAGAACCTCATGGCAGCTCCTCCCATCACAGGCCTGGAAGCCTAAGAGGACTGAATGGTTTCCTGGGCCAGGCCTGGGGCCTGCTGCTCTGCACAGCCTCAGGATACTGCTCACTGCTCTCCAGCCACCCCAACTCCAGCTGTGGCTCAAAGGGGCCCAGGTACAGCTTGAGCCACCATTTCAAGGATGCCAGCCATAAGACTTCTGTGTGGTGTTAAGCCTGCCAGTACACAGAATGCAAGACTTGTGGCTTGGAAGCTTCCACCTAGATTTCGGAGGACGTATGGAAACACCTGGATATTCAGGCAGAAGCCTGCTGTAGGGATGGAACCCTCATGGAGAATCTCTCTACTAGGGGAGACACTTCCACGTTGTCAGATATCTTTATAGCAATGCTTCATTCCTCAGTACCAATTTTCTGTATTAGTCCATCGTTCTACTCTTATAAATAAATACCTGAGACTGGGTAATTTATAAAGAAAAGAGGTTTAATTGGCTCATGGTTCTGCAGGCTGTACAGGAAGCATGATGCTGGCATCTGCTCAGCTTCTGGGGAGGCCTCAGGAAACTTTCAGTCATATCAAATGTACAGGAAAGAGTTCAGTGGTAAGTAATGAGCAAGGCAAGAGTATTTTAAGGAGAGGAAATGCCTTTGTCAGTCGAGATATGTTTTGTAAGAAATTGTAAATAAGTAGTGCAGTTTGACCAGAGCACGAGGTACTTGAGGGGCACTGTCTTAGGATTCCAGACTGAAGAGATAGGTAGACTTTGGGAGCTCTTGAAAGCAGTTTAGCTAAGGAATGAATATGATAAAAGAATGTATAAAAATTACAGAAAGGTTAATATGGCTCTAGCATTCAGGATGAGAGACCGTTACATGGCTGTTAGACCAAAATTTGAGACAGTGGCATCAAGGAATTCAGAAGTAATCAAGGATGAGCTGGATAATTCTGTCAAATCATGGAGAGACTAGAAAAAATGATTTGAGTAAATACAACTGGTTTTGATATTTCAACATTCTGGGAAAGCAAATTTAATCAGATTGAAAGCAGAACCAGAATTTAAACAGTAAGAATGGTAAGGTGATGAAAGAAAGACACTGGACAAGATGATTATTTTTTCTTTTTTTATTCTTTTTGAGATGGAGTTTCACTGTGTCACCCAGGCTGGAGTGCAGTGGCACGATCTCCGCTCCCTGCAGTCTCTGCCTCCCTGCTCAAGCAGTCCTTCTGCCTCAGTCTCCTGAGTAGCTGCGATTACAGTTACACGCCACCACACCCAGCTAATTTTCATGGTTTTAGTAGAGACAGGATTTCAGTCTATTGGCCAGGTTGCTCTTGAACTTCTGACCTCAAGCAATCTGCCCACCTTTGCCTCCCAAAGTGCTGGGATTACAGGCATGAGCCAACGCACCTGGTCTGAATATATTTTTTTTTAATTTAAAAAATTTCTTCTTCATTTTTCTTTTTTAAGCACTCAGAGCATAGATTATTTATAAAAAAAATTTGGTGGTCAAAAGACTTGGGTTATTGGAGTTGGTGGGAGGGACTTATTTTTGAAAATAGGCAAAACGTCTCATTTACTGGAAGCAGAAAGGAAAAAAGATATGGGAAGATGGAAGTATTTAGGTAAAGAAGCAGATTGGGAGTATTTCATTCATGGCAGATTTTCTGTGAAACTGAGGTAAAAGGTGGAAACATTGAGTGCCTTTTCTCAGCCTTTAGTTTGGTTTTATATTATCTCTCCTGATGATATTTACTTGTTTCTATTTTTCTTATACAGAAATGAATACAGTGTGATAATATTAAGTGTTTATATATATATACTTAGATTCTATAGCTGTGGATTAATCTTTTATTCTTTGGATTTCTACATTTCTGAGCCCAGATCTATGTACTTTTGTTCACAAAAGCTCTTTAATATACAAGTACCTTTTTATTCATCTGTTTACCAGTATGTGGGTATTATTTGAGCTTAGAAAATGAGAAATGATTCTGATTTTTGTCATCTTTTCTGTAGTACCTGTCTGGGTTTTTACTGTAGTTTTGTAAACTGTGGTGGACCTAAAGTAGACCATATTAGATGCAAGAGTAATTTACTAAGGAGGAAATATGGTAAAACGCTAAGGAATTGCTCTGTTTGTTGCTGTTATATTGTGCAACAGTTTTCTCCCTTTATGATTTATAAATCTCCATGATGACACTTTGATGCAATATTTAAGACCTGAGGTAAAGTAAAATTGATAATATATATCAATGAGTAACATCTAGAGGACATTGTTTATATTGATCTTTTTTCATCTTTACATTTCTGACTTTCTACAACATTTGAAGATTGTTTTCTAAACTACTCATTCATCTCTTTATTTCAGTGAACCGTGAACATTTGCTTTGTGTCAGAAAGCACACACTGTAGATGTAACTTTGCTCTAAGCCTGTCTCTGTCTCTCTCTGTGTAGATGAAGAGACTAATATAAATTCTGTAAAAAATGAGTCCTAAATATATAATTCTGAGTAAATTTTCAGAAGTAAACTTCTTATTTATCCAAAACTGTTCCTAAAACATGGTTTTTAAAATAATTATAGAATTTCAAAAAACATTTTTTTCCAACAGGTGGGAAGGAGAAACCAAAAACAAATATAGAAGACTTACAAATTAAAAAGGTAAAGAAGAAAAAGAAAAAGAAACACAAAGAGAATGAAAAACGGAAGCGTCCAAAAATGTATAGCAAATCTATTCAGACCATCTGTTCAGGATTGCTAATTGATGTTGAAGATCAAGAAGCCAAAGGCATTCTAAATGATAACATGAAAGATTACATTGGAAAGAATTTGGATACCAAGAACTATGATTCCAAAATTCCAGAGAACAGCGAGTTTCCATTTGTCTCATTAAAGGAGCCACGAGTTCAGAATAACCTCAAAAGGTTGGACACTTTGGAATTTAAACAACTCATTCATATAGAGCACCAGCCTAATGGAGGTGCATCAGTCATTCATGCCTACAGTAACGAACTAGCTCATCTGTCTCCTATGGAGATGGAGAGGTTTGCAGAAGAGTTTGTGGGTCTAGTGTTCAGTGAAAATGAAAACTCTGCAGCTTTCTATGTGATGGGTATTGTTCATGGGGCAGCTACTTATTTACCTGACTTTTTAGACTATTTTTCATTTAATTTTCCCAATTCTCCAGTGAAAATGGAGATATTGGGAAAGAAAGATATAGAGACAACGACTATGTCCAATTTTCATGCTCAGGTAAGAGGTTTTTGGTTTTATTTTATAAAATAACTTTTAATTATATATTTTTAAGATAAGTTTCTGTTCTTTGTTCCTGGTTTGAAATAAAAAGGTAAGAATATAATGAAACCATTTGGGAGTACTAAATTACTTTCTTGATGTGAGAATCAGGATTTAAAATTCAGTTTCCACTTAAATGTGTTTTTTTCTTAAAGATAATGAAATAATTAAGATTCTGTCATCCTTTTTTTGCAAGGAGATATCTTAAACCTAAGAAAATGAATTTCACCATGTATTCTCCAGTCCTTAAATAGTTTTCTTACCTGAAAATCACCTAAAATTGTCTTCCACCTTTATAATGTTTTAAGATACTTAGCACTAGGCGCATCACATGCTAGTTACTGAATAAATGTTAGCCCTTAAAAATATTGTGGTCGGGCATGGTGGCTCCTGCCTATAATCCCAGCACTTTGGGAAGCCGAGGCAGGTGGATCACCTGAAGTTGAGAGTTCAAGATCAGCCTGACCAACACGGAGAAACCCAGTCTCTACTAAAAATACAAAATTAGCTGGGTGTGGTGGCGCATTTCTGTAATCCCAGCTACCTGGGTGTCTGAGGCAGGAGAATCGCTAGAACCTCGGAGTCAGAATGTGGTGAGCTGATGTCATGCCATTGCACTCCAGTCTGGGCAACAAGAGCAAAACTCTATCTCAAAAAATAAAAAATAACAAATAAATAAAATAATACTGTGGTACAAAGGAGTCATCAGTTATTATGTAATGATGTGTAAAAAGTAGCAATCACTATATATCTTGAGCTAATTTCCATTTCCTGCCCTTCTCTGTAGTGGAGAATATGCATTATTCTGGAAAGCAGACAGAACAGAGTCTGCTGGTTCTTGAACATCTGTGTGGGTCCATCTGAAAGGCTGGTGCCATCGTTATCCATCCTCAGATTGGGACTGTTTATGCTAGGAGTTTGGCCAGTTCTCATATTTATTGATGCTGTAGTTTTTGGTTTTCTAGAAACAGTTTTGGTTTCTAGGACAACATTCTAGTTTGGAAGGAGGAAAAAAGTAAAGGAAGTCTCAAATGGAGCTTAGTGATTATTTATTTATCCCAACGTTTCTCAATTTACAAACAAGTAAACAGTTGTAGAAAGAGAGGAGTAACTTACTGTTTAAAGTTGTCAGCAGTATCAGGAATAGAACGAAGTCTTAATCTTCATCCAGGGCTGCTTTCCTTATTCTGAATATATTTCTATTTGGATGGGTGCTAAAATTACAACTTCCACTTTAAATGGTAGTCTGGATGTTCAGTCTGCCCCCAACAGTAGGTTTGGTATATAATGCGTAGTATATTGTAGTCGGGAAAATAATTTTTTGTTTTTCTGAGCTGGAGTCTTGCTCTTTTGCCCAGGCTGAAGTGCAGTGGAGCAATTTCAGCTCACCGCAACCTCCACTGGATTCCAGGTTCAAGTGATTCTCCTGCTTCAGCCTCCCAAGTAGCTGGGATTACAGACGTGCACCACCACACCTGGCTTTTTTTAATTTTTATTTTTAATAGAGACAGGGTTTCTCCATGTTGGTCAGGGTGATCTTGAACTCCTGACCTCAGATGATCTGCCTGCCTCAGCCTCCCAAAGTGCTGGGATTACAGGCATAAGCCACCATGCCCAGCCTGGAAAATAATTATTAGTGTGCATGTGGGGGGGAATTATTCTCTAACATAACATGTTTTAGAATTGAAATTTAAATATTTTTAAAGTGGTTAGGGAGCTATAGAGCATCCATTACTAGCCCTGTTATTTTATAGAATCCCAAAATGGTTAGTTACTTGTCTGAGGTTACACCTGCGTTTAATGGAAGAATCAGGACTGGCATCTAATAATACTGTTTACTCTTTATTGAGTACTGATTGTGCCAAGGACTAGTTCTAAGTATTTTATATGTAGCAAGTCATTTAATCCTCATTATAATCTTATTTTAGCCATGAAGAAACATCCAGTGAGAGAAGAAATAACGTGCTCAAAGTCCCTTATCACTTTATCATTCATTTGTCATTTCTTATATGTCTCCTAAATGCCAGGTTTTATAGTGGGCCTCTTGGCTCCCATTGCCAGTTGTTTCCACAGTATCACAAACTATCTTGCTTTGATACAATGCAAGTTTGCTTCAGTAATCTTTTGAATGGGACAGCACACTGATGCGCATCACATTACATGCTTTTCAAATGGTTTTTCAGAAGTTAGGAATTATTCATTTTATGCTAAATGATAAAAATTTTCATCCAAACTGTAATACGTACACCATGAAAACGATTTTTGTTACTAAATAAAATGAGATGCTGGACTTGCTAATCATGACAGTGTGTGCCTGGGTTGTGGATCTCAAGTCCTTGATGAGCCACCAATCCTGGTTGTCACCATCTCTTCAGGCTTTTTGGGTAGTATATATTGCAAAGAGGAAATTCCAGGCAGATCTATCCTCTTTGTTACCAGCTGTGGTTCTGGCCCCATGTCTTTGTGATCTGCTACCCTGGTGACCTAAGCATGTCAGCTGCACGGACTACTTTTGCTTCTTTAGCTTTAGACTTCGAGGCAAGAAACTATATGTGCAAGGACCATATTCCTTTTATTGCAAGAGCCTTCAGATGTTATTCCTGTGACTGGGGAAGTTGCTGTCTACAGTAGATTGGAAGATAGCCTTCGGTTTGTCCTTAGGTACTGGCTTTATGAAACTGAATGGGAAGAAGAGACAGCAATAGGAGAAAAATAAGCATGCTTATTTTTGCACAGTTCTATTTCTCAGCCCTTGAGTCCTCCCAGTAAAAGCTCTGTCTCAGCCTATATTGAAGTGTCCCTCCAGGAGTTGATTTTATTTAGTAAACTTTTTACTGAAATATAATCTATACACAGAATACATAATACACATATTATAAATGTATAGCTTGATGAATCTTCACAGAGAACACACCCATGGTTTAAAAAAGCCAAATATTATTAGTAGCCAGAAACTTTCCCCAAACCCCTTTTTAACAATAATGTGCCAACCTCCCAATCCCACCACATGCAAAAATACCCAGGAGATCACTGTCCTGACCTTGAACACCACTGATACATTTTGCTTCTTTTTGAACTTTAATGGAATCAGATAGTATGTACATGTTTTGTCTGGTCTCTTTCCTGTAGTATAATGTTTGTGAGATTCATCCATCTTGTATGTAGTGGTACTGCTGTATGGTATTCCATTGTGTTAATATACTACAGTTTGTTGTTTATCTTCTTACCATATAGATGGACATTTGAGTTGTTTCCAGTTTGAGGCTGTTAGAACAGGGGTGCTATGAATATTTTTCATGTGTCTTGATGAGTATATACCTAATATTAGGATTTCAGGATCAAAACATATGCAGATACTCAGTTTTGCTAGATACTGCCAGTGTTCCAAAGTTATTATGCTGATTTACATTTCCACTAGCAGTGTTCCACATCCTTTGCCATGTTTAGTAGTGTCTTTTTCATTTAAGTCATTCTGGTGATTATGTAGTGGTAGATCCCTGTGGTTTAATTTGTATTTCCCTGATATCTAAGGATGTCAAGTACTTTTTTATATGATTGTTATTTGGTTGAATTATCCTCTTTTGTAAAGTACCTGTCCACTCTGTCCATTGCTTATTTGTTTTTTTCTAGTTGATTTGTTGGACTATTATATATGTAGATAAGAATCTTTTGTCACCTAACTGTATTGCAAATATTTCTTCTCACTTGGTGTCTTACCATTTCACTCTTAGGTATCTTTTGATGACTAGAAATTTCTAAGTTTAATATAATCTAATTTATAGTTTGTAAGCCATTTATGATTACTGTTTCTTTTTTTTCCTTTTTTTTCTTGAGATGGAGTCTCTCTCTGTTGCCCAGGCTGGAGTGCAATGGTGTGATCTTTGCTCACTGCAACCTCCGCCTCCCAGATTCAAGCGATTCTGCCTCAGCCACTCAAGTAGCTGGGACTACAGGTGTGCATCACCATGCCTGGCTAATTTTTGTATATTTAGTAGAAGCGGATTTTCACCATATTGGTCAGGCTAGTCTTAAACTCCTGACTTCGTGATCAACCCGCCTTGGCCTCCCAAAGTGCTGGGATTACAGACGTGAGCCACTGCACCCAGCCTATGATTACTGTTTCTTATGTTCTGTTGTGGAAATCTTTGTCTACCACGAAGTCCTTAATATAGTCTGTAAAGTTTTCTTCTGGAAAGTTTTATTGTTTTACCTTTCATGGTTAAATCTATAGTTAATAAAACAGCTAAAAGTATTGGAAAAATAGTTTATAGTCCTTCTGGAATTGATCTTTGTCTATGGCATGTGGTAAAGATCAAGATTCATATTTTTCTGTATAAATATCCAAAGGACCAAGCAGCATTTATGGAAAATATATCTTTTCCTCATTGCATTGTATTGTCACCTTAGTCATAAAACAGCTAATCATATGCATGTGTCTGTTTCTGGACTCTCTCTGATTCCATTGTTTTGTTTGTCTAATTGTTATAGCTTTATAATAACTAGATTGATTGATAGTTACAGGGTCTTGCTTTATCACTCAGGCTAGAGTGCTGTGGTACGATCATAGTGCTGTGTAGCCTCAAATTCCTGGGCTTAAGTGATCCTTCCACATCAGTCACCTGGTAGCTGGGGCTACAGGTGTGAGCCACTGTGCGCATCTAGAATCAGTTTGCCAGCTTTGTTCTTCAAGATTTCCTTGGCTTTTTACATTTTCATATAAACTTTTTAGAATCAGCTTTCCACATTTCACAGAATTATCTGCTAGAATATTCCTTGGTATTAAAAGAATCATAGAAACAGCTACATAATTTGTCATCTTTTAGTTACTACAGAATTTAAAGCAAACTATTTTTTTTGCCTCAATTATAATTTAAGAACAAAAGATGTCAAGTACAAAACTTTTCTCTGCTTTCCTCTGCTCTGCAGAAAGCAGTATCATCTCATAACAAAAGCAGGGTTCTATTGAACTGAACCTACTGAACTTGGTCAAGGTGGTCCTCGACTCAGATGTTTCGACTCATAATTTTTTGACTTTACAATGGGTTTATCAGGTTGAAACCCCATACTTAAATCGAGCAGCATCTGGACTTAAGATGGTTCAGCATACTTACAATTTTTTTTCAGTGGGCTTATTGGAGTATTTATTTGTTTGAGACAGTCTTGTCACCCAAGGTGGAGTGCAATGGCACAGTCTCAGCTTCACTGCAACCTCTGCCTCCTAGGTTCCAGTGATTCTCAGCCTGCCACCACGCCTGGCTCATTTTTGTATTTTTAGTAGAGACAGGGTTTCACCACGTTAGCCAGGCTGGTCTTGAACTCCTGACCCTCAGGTGATCCGCCTGCCTCAACCTCCCACAGGGCTAGGATTACAGGCATGAGCCACCACACCCGGCTGCTTATCAGAATTTTGAATGCAGTTGTTTTCTAAGCATGCTTCTCCCACTTCCAAACTCTAAATCTTATTTTTATTTTATCCTGGTTCTAAGTTGTTTCTCAGGTAACTTATGTCAAAGTATTAACTGATGATGAAGGGTCTATTATTTTAATAATGAAACTTACTAAATCTGATCTGATCTGTTAGACCTGTTTCACTAGAATGGGGGCAGAATGCTAGCATTTGTTGAATTCGTGCTGGGGTCATTCACTGTGTTAGGCTAGTAATAGCAATTTTATGTTTTATCTTTGAAACAGTGCTTGCCTTTGTACTAAATTTTCATTTTGACCAATTGTGCCTGCTTCATCCTTCTCAAATACTTTTGAACTGATCTGTACAAAATAATATCGCAGCAGAGACCACATGCTCTAACAGTAAGAAAAGTTTCCCCCCATTATTGTACTACTTTTAAAATGGATAATAATTTTTGTTCTTATTTTGGTTGCAGTTATATGGGTATTTTTGAAATGTTGATTAAATATTCCCTATTTTGATTAGAAAATATATGCCAGAAATGATGGGTAATGGCTCCCCCTTGTGACACAGTCATTTATGTCATGTTTAGATTGCCTCAGAATGTCCTGCAGGCCTTGTTTTTAAAAATAAGGGACTCTTCTCCCCACGCCCTAAAAAAAAAAAACCTCAGCAGAGTTGAACCGACAGCTTCTGCTCCCACCCCCTCAATTTTTTGGCTCTAGTAATGATCCTGTTTTTGTATTTTCTTCACATTGGTGCTGATATAAACTCAAAATATCTATTATATTTATTGTGGATCACTATGAAAGTATTCTGAGGAACTTTTAATATCTTGGAATGTTGATAGGTATACTAAAACAGCTACACACACACACACACACACACACACACACACACACGTTTTGAAGTCCAAAACAGTGTAATGCTGGACCAAATAAGTAATACTTGTTTGCAGTGAGACTCTTCGGAAACTTTAATAGCTGGTGTGTGTGATGAGCCTCCTAAACAAGAAGGGTTTTCCAGACTTAGTAGACTGTAGAACTCTCTCTTCAGGGAACATGTTTTGGGAAACAGCAGGTTGTTTCAAGTGAGTCGTTTTTTGGGGCTTTAAAAAAAATTACTTATTACTATATTTGCCTTTTCCCCTGTTGCAGCAATTTTCATAATTTACATAAGAGCAACATATTTTCTGTTAAGAACAGGCTACTTTTTTCTCTTTGTAGCAAGACAACCTCAGAATCCTAAGATTTTTCTTTTTAAAGATGACATTATATGACTAGAATATTAGTTTAAACAGTTATTTCATTTTCTGTTTACCAAAGCTGCTGAGATTTTGGTATCGAAACTTACTGGCAGTGGGTACGATAGGTCTCCTACTTTCTTCTTTCCCTTCATAATATTTATAGAGAATTTATACAAGGTGAAAAGCGAAAATGTGGCCATGATGGTCGTGGAGTTTTGTGGGGAGAGGTGGGAGATTTAGATTAAATATGTTATATTTCTTCTGAAGGCCATTATTTAAATATAAGCTTTTCCAAAGATATTAAGTATCATGCCTGTCTTTTATTGTGTTCTGTTTGAGAGATCTATATAACTAGATTAGGAGGAACTATATGTATAATCTTTGTAATTCATTGCATTTCTTTTTTTAGAAAGCAAATATATTTTTTATTTAATTTATTTTTTGAGACTGAGTCTTGCTTTATCACCCAGGCGGGAGTGCAGTGGCACGCAGTGCTGCAGTCTTGGCCCACTGCAACCTCCGCCTCCCTGGTTCAAGCATTCTCATGCCTCAGCCTCCTGAATAGCTGGGATTACAGGCACCTACCACCATGCCTGGTTAATATTTGTATTTTTAGTAGAGATGGGGTTTTGCCACATTGGCCAGGCTGATCTGGAACTCCTGACCTCAAGTGATCTGCCCACCTGCACTTCCGAAGTGCTGGGATTTCAGGTGTGAGCCACCGCTCCCGGCCTATATTTTAAAGCAGTGATATGTTTTGACTTTTTTAGGTTAATTTTTTAACTACATCAGAAAACTGGTTTGATTAATGTCTACTGAAGTAAAAAGCAAATATAGTAAGCTC
This sequence comes from Callithrix jacchus, assembly GCF_049354715.1. Classification (NCBI taxonomy): domain Eukaryota; kingdom Metazoa; phylum Chordata; class Mammalia; order Primates; family Cebidae; genus Callithrix; species Callithrix jacchus. Next base: position 72,377,655 of record NC_133512.1, on the reverse strand, counting down.
ACATGGAGAGTCATCAGGGTGTGAGGTTTTCCAGATAAGCGATTTTTCTTTAGATAATGGAAATGTAGTTTTAAGTACCAAGATTTCATAAAAATATCTTCTTTACTGAACATACGCAACAAAATGTAACTTTATTTTCAGTATTGGTTTGTCATCATTACAATTCTGATGCCTTAGGGCAGCTGCAGCTGTGCTTACCCTTTGCCCCTCCTTCCCCTTCTAAATTTGTGGTTTCTTTTCCTTTATGATTTTAGATAGTAGTTATAATAATTGTGCCTAATATAGGAATGGATATGTAAGAAGAGGACCTTTTATGAGCCATGGTCTTTGTGACATTTACTTTGACTATTTAAAGATTATTCTTATCTGTTACCTCTCCCTCCTCACTGCCCTTGAGTTCTTTGCAGTCTGGCATAGTCTGGATAGGTGATTTGTAGAGAATTGAGGCTTGATGTTTTTGTGTGTGTGTGATATTGTAGATTTAACTTTATTCTATGTAATAGGTGGATTGTGGTTCTTTGGTATATAGTTTTGCAACAAAACAGGTGTCACCAAAATCAAGAAGTATTTACATAATTGTGAAAAACCATGTGAATTTATTTCTTTTTCTTTCCTTCCTTCCTTTCCTTTTTCTTTCTTTCATTAATTCATTCATGGAGTCTTGCTCTCTCCCCCAGGCTGGAGTGCAGTGGCATGATCTCAGCTCACTGCAACCTCTGCCTCCTGGGTTCAAGCAATTCTCATGCCTCAGCCTCCTGAGTAGCTGGGACTACAGGTGCACACCACCATACCCGGCTAATATTTTGTATTTTAGTAGAGACAGGGTTTCACTATGTTGCTCAGACTGGTCTCAAACTCCTGAGCTCAGACAATCTGCCCGCCTCGGCTTCTCAAAGTGCTGGGATTATAGGTGTGAGCCCCCACGCCCAGCCTCTTACATTTTATTTTAACAGCTTAAGTACCATCATGTATTTTGTCAAGAGGTATATACTTTTTAAATTGGAAACATTGTTGTGTGTAATTTGCCATTAATAGTTATAAATGATGGATCTGAAATATTGGGTTATTAAACTAGAAATTTGTGTGAAATGATACATAATTAAAAGTTATACTACAATATATTTTAAAATTTAATACTTTTACAGATTAAGATTTTGATAACTTCAATTTAATTTTTAAAATTTGGTTTGAGTTTAAATATGTTTGTTCAGGTGGGTCATCATAGTTTTATCTTTACTATTGGAGAATAAATGTTTTGAAAGATAATTGCTGTTTTGTTTTAAACATGTGATAGCTAAGCGGTTTTTATAAAGGCCAATTTCCTACTAGAATTTATTTTTGGTTTTATTAGTGGGACAGTGGGTTCTGCTTTACAATTTTTGTGTATTTTGGTTAAAAGAGAGATATTTATACTTTTGTTATAATAAGTTATTTGTGAAGGTGAATTTTACATATCATCTGTATGTTTTATATATATTTTGCCAGGAGATACGAAGAACTAACTAAAAATTCAATTATGATATTTAGCAATATAATCTGTATTACTTCACTTTAAAAATTCAGGGTATCTAAAAAATCCTTTGAAATATTTATGAATTTTAATAGGACCATACTTAAAAATGATCAACAAAAGATACAGCCTTTTGTTAGGTAGTGCCCAAACTAGACAAAGGATGGGGGAAAAATCGTTTTTTTAATTTATTTAGTCTATTATGTTAAAAATTTTTTTGTGTGTGACAGAGTTTCACTCTGCTGCCAGGTTGGAGTGCCAGTGGCGTGATCTCGGCTCACTGCAAGCTCCGCCTCATGGGTTCAAGTCATTCTCCTGAGCCTCCCAAGTAGCTAGGACTACAGGTGTGCACCACCACACCAGCTAATTTTTCTATTTTTAGTAGAGATGGGGTCTCACCATGTTAATCAGGATGGTCTTGATCTCTTGACCTTGTGATCCACCCACCTCGGCCTCCCAAAATGTTGAGATTACAAGCATGAGCCACTGTACCTGGCGTATTATGTTAAAAATTTTAATGTTTCTGTCTATACTAATTTAGACATGTTTTGTTTTATTTTTAAATAAGCAATATTTGTGAACTTGGAAATTAATATAAATGTGTAATTTGAATGAAATGAGATGGTTAGGTCAGTAATACTTCTTCACTCAATGAAATAATTATTCTAACTTGAAATAGCATCATCTGGTCAAATTAAAATTAGTAAATAAAATTTTGAGTTATTATACAACATATGATTTGTCTGTATATTACCACCCAAGTTTTACTCATTCTTTTCCTGTTAGTTTATGATGTATGTTTTTACTCACATTTAAATATATACATTTTACACTACGAGGACTGAATGTTAAATTTGTTACCAATTAGTTCCGCTTTTATGATTATTGTATTTATCTCCTAATCTTTATAGTTTAATAATGTTATAGCTTTTTGGTTTTATCTTTCTTTGTAGAATAGAAGTAGTTATCTGAATTGCAAGATGAGGTAGAACCCAACTATTTCAATTATATTTGAGAAATTGATTATTTCATGTATAGTATGACTTTTTAAAACTACTAGATTAATTGAAAGTTTAGTTGTGCTTCACATTTTAGAAGAATTCACTTACTGAAAATTCTTTTCCTTTTCCACAGTCATCCCCTCCCGCCAAGATAAACTGCCCAAATTCTTTAGCTGATCGTTGTTGATACTGCGATGTAGAATGAACCAACTCAGTGGCACGGACTTATTTGATTCTGGCTTTGTTAGAACTAAGTGTCTTAGGTATTTGATTATAACAAGATACGGAAGTTTATGCACAGAAAATTTACTTATTTGTATAAAGTGGAAATAGTACCTCTCTAATTTGACTTTTTTTTTTTTAGTCTCACTGTGTTGTTCAGGCTACTCTTGAACTCCTGGGCTTAAGTGATCCTCCTGCCTCTGCCTTCTGGGTAGCTGGGATTACACTTTCATGCTACCACCCCTAACACTAATTTGACGTTTTAGTTATATTTCAAAGCACTTGGAAAAATTTGTGTTTTACATTATCAGTTGTTGATTTCACTTTCTACATAGCTATGGTCTCTCAAAATTCCTTATGGCCATTTGCAGATCCAAAACTTAGAATCTCAGAATCACTTAACAGATTTGATGTGTTATATTCTGGTAAATGTGCTAGAGTTCAGATTGATATCTTTAGCTTCTTTGTTAGACTACATTACAGAAATGCATACTGATCACTGAATTTCTTATTGGAGTGCTATTAATGCCTCTAAACATCTAGAGCCTGAAGACTGTTGTAGTTAGGTTTTAACTTTTAGCTTTTTCAATATAGGACATGATAGGAATTTTTAAGAGACAGGAAAAAGATGAAACAATGAGTACAAGATGGTGGCACAAGTCCCAACTGTTCTTTTTTGTTTTTTTGAGACAGAATCTTGCTCTTTTGCCCAGGCTAGAGTGCAGTGGCATGATCATAGCTTACTGCAGCCTTGACTTCCCAGGCTCAAGATAGCCTCCCACCTCTCAAAGTGCTAAGATTATAGGCCCTTAATTTTCCAACTTATAGGAATGTTTTGTGGTTCTGAGAAGTCAATTTGTAACAGTTTAGGAAAATGTAAGCTTGGAAATTTGTTGTATTTATTAAAGAATTAATGTCATTATTAAACTGCTTTGCTGATTATAATAACAAATGAGATTCTTTGTCTTAAATGATTTTGTTATGAAAAGATGTGGGTTGGGGTTTAGTTTGTTACACTGTGATACTCTTACCAGCATAATTGTAAGGATTCAATTTTTAATGTGACTCTTTTTTATAATTTTAATGTGACTATATTTTATAATCTGTGTCTATGATGTGATGAAAGTTGACCATCCACGTTTGCCTGAAATACGAGACTTACAGTTTTAAGACAGATAGTCCTGGGCAAATGGAGACAAACTGGTCTCCTAAATTTTGTGTCCACAAAGGCTAATCCAGAGAAAGAGACAATTAGAATTTTGCTAATTATTTGGCTATCAGAAGGAGTTGTTTTGCTTGAAGACAGACTCAACTTGTTTACTAGTGTTAGTATATGAAAATACATAGGTTTCTTTGTCAGGATTTAAATATGCTGGCAAAAATACCGTTATCAATGAATCTTGAGATATAAATGGCTTTGTTTTGGCTCTTTGAATGCCACCCATTTGCTAGCATTATGGCAGGTGAATTTATATCATTATCAAGTTTTCTTCAGTAATCTGTTATAAAACATTCCAGTTAAGAAACCAAAGCTCAAGGAATATAAATGATTTCTGAAAGTCACATAGCTGATAGATAGCAAAGGCAGATTTGGATATTAGGATTCCTGATTCTTAATTTCTAGTAGTTTCTCACCACAGTTAATAGATATATAAACTGGATCCTAGTTAATTGGTAAGATCCGAAAAGAAGAGCATCCCTGGTGGCCTTTTTTTTTTTTTTTTTTTTGTGAACAGAACAATACACACCTTTATGACATGGGTGAAGAGAGAAAACAAGGATTTATTTGCCTTTCCGGGCCTTGATTTTCCTAAGATAGAACTCCAACTCTTTGCCCTCTAGCACATAGCCATCTGCTCGGCCACACTGTCCCGGCCTTGAAGTGATGCATGCAAGAAGCTTGCCCTGCTGGAACTGCTCCTCCTGTAGACTGCTGATTTTGGCATTCTTTTTCCTTTCGTCGTATTTCTTCTGAATTTTTTTAGATCGTTTTTTGTTTAAAATCTCTTCTTCCTCAGGAGTCAGCTTGGCTCCCTTCTTGCGGCCCAGGGGCAGCGCATAGTGGGACTCGTACCACTGTCGGTATGGCATGCTGTCGATGAGCACAATGCAATTCTTCACCAGGGTCTTGGTACGGACCAGCTCGTTATTAGATGCATTATAGACAACATCAATGATCCTTGTTTTTCTAGTACAACACTCTGAGTCCCAGGAGAAATTTCCCACGTCCAGCCTCAGGGCACGGTATTTCTTGTTACCGCCCCGCACACGGACTGTGTGGATGCGGCGGGGGCCAATCTTGGTGTTGGCAGCCGGGCGCCCCAACTCATACTTCCGCTTCTTGTGGTAGGGCTTTCTCTTGCCCCCGGTCTTGCGGCGCTTGTGCCAGTTGTCCCGAGAGATGCCCATCGCTCGGCGCTGGCTGGAAAGAGAGGCCTGGTAGCCTTTTAGACAGATAAGCCACTGGTGATGGTTAAATGTTTTCAGAGGGTCTAGTTTTGAAAATTTTGATTAAAAGATACGAACTTCATTTCACTTTAGAAAAATGCAGGTACACCAACTTTTGAATATTCAGATAATGAGTTCCTCTTTTCTAAGGAGATGTTGTCTAGAATTAATGTTTATTTGTCTTAACTGTGTTTTCATAAGCAGCATGTTGGAATAGAGAAGGTAAAATAGCTTGATTTAGTGCAAGTTCTATTTTTAAAATGCCTTATCTGTTACTGTTAGTGAAGTTTTGTTTTTTTTTTCTTTCCTCCCATTATGATACAATATTCTGGGATAATAATAATTTACTGTTACACAATGAATGATAGCAAACATTATCTTATGTGTAACTTTTAATTAAATCCATATTCTTCAGGTAAAGAGAACGTATTCTCATGGTACTTACAGAGCTGGCCCAATGCGACAAATAAGCTTGGTGGGAGCAGTTGATGAAGAAGTAGGAGATTACTTCCCTGAGTTCCTTGACATGTTGGAAGAGTCACCATTTTTAAAAGTAAGAGATAATCTGTCATGGGATTAGAGTTGTTTTGTTTTTGTTTTTAAAAAAGGCAAGAAAAACCAGCATGACTAATCTGATTTGGGAGTGTTTCTTTCATGCTACATGCAATATAAATGAATGAATGTTTCAGAAATAGAAACATTTTGGTTTTATTTGAACTGGAGGGAAGGAGGGGCAAGAGATAGGAAACTGAAGTAATTCTTGTGTAGTGTGTATATGTGGTATCTCAGGTCCTAATTTTAATGGCAAAGCTAAATGGTGGACAATGAAATTGAAATAACACCTGTTACACTTTAGAAAATTAGTTTCTGTGTGTTAATCACCTCTTAGGAAGTACAGAAAGGATTCTACTAAAAATGTTTAAGACAAAGGAATGGCAGTTTAGCATTGTGGAAAACTAGCCTGTGAAATTACACATGCATGTTTTAGCCTTGGCTATACCTATCTGGGTTGGACAGCCATTTAAGCTTTCTGGGCTTCAGTTTCATCATCCATAAAATGTTTAGGCAATGTAAACAAAGACCCCTTTATTTTATTTATTTATTTATTTATTTATTTATTTATTTTTGAGACAGTTTCACTCTGTACCCAGGCTGGAGTGTAGTGGTGCACTGTGGAGCTGTGACCTCCCTGGGCTCAGATGGTCCTCCCATCAAGTACCTGGGACTACAGGCACATGCCATCACGCCCAGCTAACTTTCGTTTTTTTTTTTTTTTGGGGGGTGGAAATAGGGTTTCACCATGTTGCTCAGGCTGGACTTGAACTCTTAGGCTCAAGTGATACTCCTGTGTTGGCCTCCCAAAGTGCTGGGATGAGCCACCATGCCCGCCCACCCATAGTCCCCTTTAAATTTGCAGCAAGATTCCTTTCTTTTCTTCTTCTTTTTAAAAACAGCTTATTCAGAAAATATTTCTTATTGTGAGTTGCTGTGGCTATCCCACTGAGAGAGGGATCTCTGAACTGTGTAGTTAGGTTAATTACTTAACCAGTAACTCAAAGGTCAGTGCAAAACTACACTGAAATTCAGGGTCCAGGTGAGCAACAGAATGTGACAAGATTTCTAATACCACATAATCTATTGGACATCTCTTTTATCACTTCTGCTTGCTTGGTGTTTTTACTCTATATGTGCATATATCTTTTCTCTTCCCTTTGTTTTTAACCCTGTTCCATTCCCTTTTCTTTTTTAAACTTTTTGTTCCCTTTCTACTTCTCTCAGGTAGTCACATCATGGAATTAGGTTGCATTTATTATTGAATTATATTTAAAAAGTATCAAGTATTATTTAAATGGTTGCTTCAAATTTAATTTTCAAAGCACGTGAACTTAAATCCATTATTTCTTTTTCTTTGTTCCTTTGTCTCTTTTTTTTTTTTTTTTTTTAAGTAATGGAGTCCTGCTATGTTGTACAGGCTAGTTTTGAAGTCCTGGACTCAAGCAGTCCTGCTTCAGTCTCCCAAAGTGCTGGGATTACAGACGTGAGCCACCTGCACCCAACCTAAATGCACTGTTTCTAAAGAAATTTGACAATCCTTTTTGAAAAGAGGGTGTGCAGTTTTAATTTTGTTCTCAATATTCCTTGAACAGTGGCCATCAGTTTCCTCCTCCTCTCTTTTTTTGTTTGGGATGGGGTCTTGCTCCGTCATACAGGCTGCAGTGCAGGGGCATGATCTCAGCTTACTGCACCCTCTGCCTCCCAGGTTCAAGTGATTCTCGTGCCTCAGCCTCTTGAGTAGCTGGGATTACAGATACGCACTACCACGCCTAGCTAATTTTTTGTATTTTTAGTAGAGGTGGGCTTCTCCAAGCTGATCTCAAACTCCTGAGCTCAGGTGATCTGCCTGCGTCAGCCTCCAAAAGTGCTGGGATTAAAGGCGTGAGCCACCATCCCCTGCCGCCTTCTTCTCTCTCTTTTCCCTTTCCCTTCTGTCTGTCTCTCTTTTTCTTTTTGTATGTTTTTGAGACGGAGTCTCACTCTGTCGCCAGGCTGGAGTGCAGTGGCACGATCTCGGCTTACTGCAACCTCCGCCTCCTGAATTCAAGTGATTCTCCTGCCTCAGCCCCCCAAGTAGCTGGGACTATAGGCACGTGCTACCACACCCTGCTAATTTTTGTATTTTTAGTAGAGATAGGGTTTCACCTTGTTGGCCAGGATGGTCTCAATCTCTTGATCTCGTGATCTGCCTGACTCGGCCTCCCAAAGTGCTGGGATTACAGGCATGAGCCACCTAGCCCAGCCTTGTTCTTTCATTTAAAAATATTTAATTTCTGGTTTAAGCAAATAACCTCTTCAAGAAACTACTAAACAAAATATGTTTTGATTTTCTTTTTAATGATCATTAAAGAGGTATCCAGTTTTTAAATTCAAATTTAATTTTATTTTTATAGATTATTAAGAGAGCACTTGCTTATTTCATCTGTTAATATCATATGATCCATTTGGTAGATGGAAAAATAACAAATGATGAATATAGTGAATCATACCTCTAGCAAGGTAGAGGGATAGAACCATCCAAGCATATTCATTTTCTTGGTGTGTTTGAAACAGTTTTTTCAAGCAAAGTATATCAATATATAGGGATATATTCAGTATTACGTATTTCAAGTTGTTAAGTATAAATCTGTGTATGAAAGGGGAACAATATTATTGATATATACTTGAAGATACATTTTGAAAATAATTGCTATCTACGTAATTATTTGTCTCCAGTGTACACTGCCATGGGGGACGCTATCTAGTTTAAAGTTACAGAGTCGAAAAGATAGTGATGATGGTCCCATCATGTGGGTTCGTCCAGGAGAACAAATGATCCCTGTGGCTGATATGCCAAAGTCACCTTTCAAAAGGAAAAGGTATGGTGTATACAAATTTTTATTTGAAGAGATGAGTGTTTGTATGTTGGGGTTTGTACGTTAGTTGAAAATTGGAGGAAGGAAGAAGGCAAAGTTTACGGCATAATTGGAATATAAATTTGAAAATAGCTGTATATGCTAATATAATTTGTTATAAAATCTAAAATGTAAATAAGGCATGAGAAATGTAGGCAATGACAGTAAACTAATGATGAATGGAAAAAATGTCATTTATAAGATATAAACTATTTTAGAATGAATTTAATAATATTCAGAACTGTACTAAGAAGAACAAAATATTTTATGGAGAATATAAAATAAGATCAGAACAAATGGAAAACCCTACTGTGTTCTGGATTGGGTAGAAATGATAGTTCTTTAAAATTTTTTGCATTTCAGTTGAACTAACACTTCCAGTCCTGGATAAAATGATTTTAAAATTCATAAGGAAGTAAAGTTTTCAGTGAAAGACAAGATAAGTGAGAGGGAGCTTATGATACAGGATATTGAAAATTACTACAAAGTTTAAATAGATCATTGGAATAAGAGTCCAGAAATAGATCTGAATATATTGGGAACTTAATATATGAGATAGGTGGGAAGAGGCAGATGTATTTAATGAAGAATGCTGGCATAATTGGCAGCCCATCTGAACTAAAACAAAAACAGAGCCTCTACCTTATACCTGAAGTAAATTAGAGATTTAAGCATCACAGATAAAACAGTTAAAATATTAGAATAAATTTTTTTAAGCCTGGAAGAGACTTTCTTAAGCAAGACCAAACAGTGCAGTGGCAACAGTATTTGGGAGGGAAGCAACATCAACAGTGAAGTTCAAAACTGTGACAGACTGACTAAAACATTTGTAACTCATGACAGACCAAAGTTAATGTACAAAGAACATTCTCAAGTGTAAACAACCCAGTAGAAAAATAGACCTCAGGTCGTTAAGTTTATTTTAAAAGAACTATGACATATTTTTATCTATTATATTGGCAAAAATTATTAACATAGCAATAATACAGGCTGGTAGGTATGTGAAGAAACAGTTTTTAATATATTTTTGACTGGAGGGCGAGCTGCTGTAATTTCATTAAAGTAATCTGGCAATAGCTCATAAAATTGAACATATAACTCTTTGATCTAGCACTCCTGTTTTCATCCCAAGAAATAAAAACTCTAAAGGTAAATAAATTTTGGTAAGAAAAACATTTAAAAGTGGTCTGAATGCCTCTCAACAGAAGAATGGTTGAATAGATTTTATACATTCTTATTAAAGAGTATAGTGAGGCTGAGTGCAGTGGCTCATGCCTGTAATCCCAGCACTTTGATAGGTCGAGGTGGGTGGATTACCTGAGGTCAGGAGTTCGAGACCAGTCTGGCCAACATGGTGAAAACCCATCTCTACTAAAAATTAAAAATTAGCCAGGTGTGGTGCCACATGCCTATAATCCCAGTTTCTCAGGAGGCTGAGGCAGGAGAATTGCTTGAGCCTAGAAGACGGAGGTTGCAGTGAGCTGAGATGACGCCACTCTACTCCAGCCTGGCTGACGAAGCAAGATTCTGTCTAAAAAAAAAAAGAGTACAGTGAAATAAGCCAGGTGCAGCAGCTCATGCCTGTAGTCCTAGCATTTTGAGAGGCTGAGGTGGGAGGATAACTCGAATCCCATGAGTTCAGGACCAGCCTGAGCAACGGAGTGAGACTCTCCCTCTACAAAATAAAAAATAAAAATATTTAGCTAATGTGGTGGTACATACCTGTATCCCTAACTACTCGGAAGGCTGAGTCAAGGACCGGTTGAGCCCAGGAGTTTGAGACTGCAGTGAGCTATGAGTACATCACTGCACACTCCAGCCTGTGTGACAGAACCAGACCCTGTCTCTAAAAAAGAAGAATATGGTGAAACAATTAAAATAGAGTTTTAAAAAATGTTCTGGATGGATATTCATGACACTTTAAAACAGCCAAATGTAGAGTAATGTATCTAGTATGATTTTGTTTTTATCCAAAGAAATAAATAACAAAACCCTTCTATGTGTGATTGTGTATTTATGTGAGCACAGAGAAAAGTGTGGAGAAAATGTACATTAGGTTAACATTGATTGGAATGGATGGAGATGGTGCTAGGAGAGATTATAGCTTTTTCTTTAGTTACCTAAAGGTGATTTTACTAGTTACAGTGATTATTAAGTTAAAAAGAAAACAGGGGAAAAAGTGATTGAGTAAATTCTGGGTTGCATGATGTCAGGGACTCTGTTGGTTTTTTTACTAATGTGTCTCTAGCTCCTAAACACAGTGTCTGGTACTTAATATTTATTGGATGAATAAAATTTTACAGTTTAATTTATAAATTAGTAGTAAAGGGTAAAAATCGTTGTGTTCCTCAGTGATTCTTAATTTTTTTTTAAAGAATTTATGGATCATTTTGAGAATCTGAGTCTTTCCTCACAACAATACAGATAAACACACACTTTTAGATGTAATTTCAGCGGGTTCACCACAACCTTGACAAACTTCCATTCACTTTATGGTATACAACCCATGGTATATGTGATGATAATAGTCTGACAAAAACAGTGTGTCAGGTACTGTGCCAAGTGCTGTATATGTGTGGATTCATTAGAATGTAGTATTTATGAAACTAAATTTGTGGGTTTGAGAACCTGTTAGGTTTACACAGGAAGCAACATCATCTAGCATTCTAACACATGTAGAACATTAATCACAAAGGGCCAAAAAAATTATATGTTTACATGTAATAAGACTGTAATGCAGGCGTACACACAGAGCAGTTAAATAAAAGAGATTAAGGGTGGGAGAGTAGAGAGCCAGTAAGGAAAAAATATCCCTGTGAAGATAGACAAGGATGAGAGGAGACAATTATGGGGGTAATCCAGAGTTGTGTCTGGAAGAAACAAAAACCATACAGGAAGATAAATAAAATGATGATTCTCAGCCAAAGAAACTCTTCTTAGCTGTTTCCTTGCTTATACCAAAATTGGAGAGGTTTCTGCAATGAGTAAGGCTAAGTAGGCAGCACCTTCTGCATACATATTCATTCTAGAAGGAAAATGGTGGAGGAGAGGGCCAGTGGGAAATGGCTGTCTTCAAGACAGAGCTAAGGATTTCCTTTCTGCCTCCAATAAACCATGCATGTTTTGTGGAAGCATTTATTGCTGGGTGTTTTCTTGTTAAATCTATTTTTTTGATCCTTCTTTCACTAGAATATAAACTCCCACAAAAGTAGGGTCCTCATCTGTCGTATTCACTAGCGCCAGTTCCTAGATAGTACCTACCACATAGTATGTGTCCTATAAATATTGAATTAATGCATTTTTTAAAGTTACCCATTTCAGATATATATATAAGATTTATATATATATATGTATATAAAAAATCTTGTGTTACCCAATTGATCTGAGTGAGGGCATGGTACCCAACCCCAGGTAAAGATTCTGGGTATAGGGAAACATTGGTAAATACAACCATTTGTAATTTAATTTTTTGACCCACATATTTCCTTACAGTTGTCACTTTTGTGAAGGTATATTAGAAAAATGAGGGTATCGAATGTGTGTTTTTGTTTGTTCTTGTTCATTTTAAAGATAGAATTTGACTTGATAGCAGATTTCATACTTTTTGTCTGAATTATATAATTATTGAATGATGGCAATTGTCACTATAGAAATGTAATTTTTTTTTAAAAAAAAAAACAGAACTACCAATGAAATAAAAAATCTTCAGTACCTACCTCGAACAAGTGAGCCCCGTGAGATGCTCTTTGAAGACAGGACAAGAGCTCATGCAGATCACATAGGACAAGGTTTTGAACGACAGACTACAGCTGCTGTTGGAGTGCTGAAGGCTGTGCACTGTGGAGAGTGGTATATATAACTACTGCTGTTTTAATGAAAGAATTTCTTGACTTCTACAGTCTTTCTTGGAAAGTCTTAGTAATTCCTCCTTACTGTGGGAAAAAAACTTCATTTTTTTACCTTTATTTGTATATCTTAATTGTATAATTGCTCTAAAGATTTTAAAATCCTAGAATCTAGGTTTAGTCATTTGGGTTAACTGGAATAATTAATTTCATGTGCTAAGTGACTAGATGTGAAAAAAATTAAGGCAAAAGAAAAACTAAGGCTTACCTGCTGCTTACTGTATGCCTTTTTACAAATGTTGTTAAATTTATCTCAACTACTTTTTGCCCCATATTTATCATATAAGGAAACTGAGGCTCAGAGCTGTCAAATAATTTTTTTACAGTCATATAGTTAATAAGTGATAGAGCTGAAACTGATTTCAATCTGATTCCATACTCTTTTGTTTTCCTCCTGCTTTGCTGTACCCTTACTAAGGTGTGGTTTCTCTTTATTATGTATTTGCTTTTCTGTATTCTTTTTTTTTCCAGTTTTGTTTACAAGTTTCACTTTGAATATTTTGACAGATTAAAAAATGGGTTATTCTGTTTAATATACTTGAGGTGTCATCTCATACATTAAGTAACTTTCCATGTATTAAACTGATAAAAATACAAAGCCAAAGTTATTGTAATTTTGCAGCCAGGCCTGATGGCTCATGCCTGTAATCCCAGCACTTTGCGGGGCCAAGGCCGGTGGATCAGCTGAGATCAGGAGTTCAAGACCAGCATGGACAACATGGTGAAACCTTGTCTCTAATAAAAATACAAAAATTAGCTTGGGGTGGTGGTCGGCATCTGTAATCCCAGCTATAGGGAAGGCCTTGAGGCAGGAGAATTACTTGAACCCAGAAGGCGGAGGTTCCAGTGAGCCAAGATCACGCCGTTGCACTCTAGCCTGGGCAACAAGAGCAAAACTCCAGCCCCCAACCAAAAATAATAATAATAATAATAATAATAATTTTGCTTGCTTAGACTTTTGTTTTCCAAAATCAAATATTGTTTGGGTATGAAACATGAGTTAGGATATGCTATTTTGCTTATCAGAGCCATTTAAATTTTTTTTTTTTTAATAAGACAGAAGGCCTTACTCTTTTGCCCAGGCTAGAATACAGTGGTACTGTCGTGGCTTACAGCAGCCTTGACCGCCCAGGCTCAACCAAGCCTCCTGCCTCAGCCTCCTGAGTAGCTAGGACTACAGACACATGCCACCACAAACAGTGAATATTTGTTTACTTTTACATTTAAAAAAAAAAATTATTACTCTTCCTTGCAGAGCAGGACTCATAGGCAGTATGTCTAGAGTTGGCCTATTTTTAAATTTTTTGTAGAGACAGGGTCTTGTTACATTGCCCAGGCTGGGATCCCAAAGTGCTAGGATTACAGGCAGGAAACACTGCACCTGGCCTTATTAGAGCAGTTGAATTTAAGAAAAAAAAAAAAAAAAAAAAAAGTAAAAACAGGCTGGGCGTAGTGGCTCACGCCAGTAATCCCAGCACTTTTGAAGGCCAAGGTGGGCAGACCACTTGAGGTCAGGAGTTCAAGACCAGCTTGGCCAACATAGTAAAGCCTCTCCTCTACTAAAAATACAACAGTTAGCTGGCCATGCTGGCGCTCACTTATAACCCCAGCTATCTGGGAGGCTGGGGCACAAGAATCGCTTGAACCTGGGAGGTGGAGGTTGCAGTAAGCTGAGATTGCACCATTGCACTACAGCCTAGGTGACTGAGTGAGACTCGATCTCAAAAAAAAAAAAAAAAAAAAAGTGTATTTTGCTGTTGTTTGGGATATAGTGCTCTATAAATTAAGGGCAATTAAGTTAACTCTGTTGATAATGAGAGTGGTTCATTTCTTTTATAGTCTCACTTATTTTTGTCTACTTGTTAATTCGTAACTTCTACATTGTATTTGTCTAATTTTCCTGTCAGTTTTTCTAGTTTTTGCTCTATTTTTTCTTTTGTGACAGCTTTAAGTCATAATCACATATCATACAATTCACCCATTTAAAGTATACAAATGAATAGTTTTTAATATATTCACAGAGTTGTGGCAACTACCACGAAAATTATAGAGAACAGTTTCATCACCTCAAAAAGAACCTACACCCTTTAGTTATCACCTCCCCAATCCTCCATTCTCCATCCTCCCAACCCCACACTAATATACTTTCTGTCTGTATATATATGTGTCTGTTAACATCTAATATAAATGGAATCATATAATATGTCTTCTTTTGTAATTAGCTTCCTTCACTTAGCATAGTGTTTTGAAGGTGGTTCCATATATTTTGAAGTTGTGTTCTTAGGCAAATACACATGTAGAATTATTTCTTCTTGATGAATTGACCCCATTTTTCATCATAAAATGTCCTTCTTATCCTTGGTAATATTCCTTGTCTTGAAATTAACTTTGTTAATATAGCCAATTCAGTCTTCTTATGATTGTATTTACATGCTGTATCTTTTCCCATTGTTTTTCTTTGAACTTATCTGTATGTCTATATTGTTGTTCCATGTAGATAGATATCATATAGTTGGGTCTTTTTTTTTTAACCCAGTGACAATCTCTGTCTTTTAATTGGAGTATTTAGATGATTTATATTTAATATTAGTAAATTTGGTTTTAAATTTAGCATCCTGCTTTTTCCAATTTCCTTCTTTATTCTTTTTTTCCTCTTGTCATTTTTAAGCATTCCATTTTTACCTCCATAATTTGCTAAGTAGTTTATAGCTCTGTGGGCCTTTTTTATTTCTTGTTTTCAATTTACTCCAATCTACTTTGAGCTAATATTAGACTTGTTTATGTAATGTGTGTAAGAACCTTTCAGTAGTATGCTTCCATACCGCCTCCCACCATTTCTGGCCTTTGGGGTAATTGTCATGTATTTTACTTTACATATGCTATACGCCCTACACTGTATGTTGTTACTTTTGCTTTAAAGAATTATTTCTAAAGAGATTCTTTAAGTGAGAATAAAATCTCTTTCATATTTATCATTAGGTGTGCTGTACATTCCTTTTCATAGATCTGCATTTTCATTTAAGGATCATTTTCCTTCAGGCTGAAGAAATTCCTTCAGCAGTCTTTGTTATGCTAGGTTTCTGGTGACAGATTCTGTCAGTTTTTGTTTATTTGAGCATGTTTTTATTTCACATTTTTGGAGGATTTTTTGGTGGGTATAGAATTCTAGATTTACTTTTTCTTCCAATACTTTAAAAATAGTCCATTCTCTTCAGGCTTGCATTGTCTTTGGTAAGTCTATGATCATTCTTATCCTTCTTTCCCTGTATTATAATGTAATGCATGATTCTCATATTTTCTCTTTTATCACCGGTTTTTAGAAATTTAGTTATGATTTGCCTTCATGTGAGTTTCTTTTTTATGTTGTTGGGAATTTTATCTAAAATCCACTTTTGAGCATCTCTGTAAAAATGTAATTCCTAATTGAATAATTTGAAAATTTTTTAGAATTATATTTAAAAACATGAGTAATCTCAGCAAAAACCAACAGTTTATTGTTTTAGTACTTTTCTAATGGAGCCTCTTAATTTATAAAGTTATGTCAGAGTTTTATGCATCAGTGTAGTTTTATATATCTTCTGTGGAAAGAAAACATTCCCTTTTCCTCATATTTACTTCTAATTTTTATATAGTATTTTCAGCTTTAGCATTTAAATTTATGAAGCATTGATCTTATTCTTCAGATAGAACGCTTAATTTTCTTGGTGTGTATAATTTACTAATCCAGATCATTATAATTTTCCAAAGTCTTGTGACAAATATCTATACAAAAATGAAGTCAGTTTTTAATCTGTGTTTAGATTGAAAGTCATGTTGTTGGCCCTTTCTTTAAATATGTGAAATGGTTTTCCAATTACAGTTTGAAAGACAGTACTATGGTATTGACCATAAACTGTTTTTGCTTTGAGTTTAATAAGGACTCAAGAGAGTGAAACATTTATGGCAGATTCTTATTATCTCATTTTCTTTTTTAGGCCTGATCAACCCCGTATAACCAAAGATGTAATTTGTTTTCATGCTGAAGATTTCTTAGAAGTGGTTCAACGAATGCAGTTGGATTTGCATGAACCTCCACTGTCTCAGGTGTTTGTAATATACTTATTGTCTTTGGTTTAGTTTTTATTATAAAGAGACTTATTTATATTTCTTGTTTTATTTTTTAGTGTGTCCAGTGGGTCGATGATGCAAAACTGAATCAACTGAGGAGGGAAGGCATTCGCTATGCCAGGATTCAGCTATACGATAATGACATTTATTTTATTCCAAGGAATGTTGTTCATCAGTTCAAGACAGTTTCAGCTGTATGCAGTTTAGCATGGCACATTCGGCTCAAATTATATCACTCAGAGGAGGACACTTCCCAGAATATAGCTACTCCTGAAACAGCCACATCATCAGATTCCACATCATCTGTTCTTGGACCTCATGCTGACAACATTATTTGTGCTGTGAGCAAAGCCTCCTTGGATTCTGTTTTTTCAGATAAACTTCATTCTAAATATGAATTACAGCAGATTAAACATGAACCTATTGCATCTGTAAGAATCAAGGAAGAACCTGTGATTGTTACTATTCCTGAAAAGAGTAGAGCAGTGAATAATATGGATGGCAAGAATGTTAAAGCAAAATTGGATCATGTTCAATTTACAGAATTTAAGATTGACATGGATTCTAAATTTGAAAATAGCAACAAAGATTTAAAGGAAGAATTGTGCCCTGGAAATCTAAGTCTTGTTGATACAAGGCCACACAGTTCAGCACATTCAAATCAAGATAAAAAAGACGATGACATTTTGTGCTAAATTTGCATATACCATCTAAAATCCTTTTAAAAAAATAATTATGTAATAAAGATTCATGAATTCTGAAAGCAAGCCAAGGACTTGCTCCTATGTCTGTTACAAAACGTAGTTTATGTAGCTTTGTAACATTCCTCAGTGCCTGTCCATAACTGTGAAGTATCAAGCACTTAGGGCCAGATGCACTGTAAACATTGCAGGTTTAAACATAAAGGAGTCTTTAAAAAAAATCATTTACGTTGTAATTTTAGGTTTTAGAATAGCGCTGACATTAACATATATATATATAAATATATATATATATATATTTTGTAATATGAGCCAGAATTCTTTTTCAGCAATTTAAGGCTTTTCCATAGAGCTTATTTATATCCTTTTTTTTTTTTCCATTTTAAATGTGTCAGCACTGTAGTGTAAATACCTTTTAAAATATCTTTTTAGTGTGATTTATACTGAAATGTGAGCCACTTAATAAAGGTTCATATTAATAAATATGTTTTCTGTTGAGTCTGCAAAGACAAACTGACAATTCATTTAAGTCATTTGATACATTATGATTCTCTGCTGGTATATCAATTTAGCATGGTAGTGGAGTGCAAATGAATGTAATTCAAATCTAGTAAAATTTAATCTAGTAATATTTAAATTTAATCTAGTAAATATTTAAATTCTCTACACACTGCAGGCTTTTTTTTTTTTTTGAGACGGGGTCTCGCTCTGTCACCAGGCTGGAGTGCAGTGGTGCAATCTCAGCTTACTGCAACCTCTGCCTCGCAGGTTCAAGCGATTCTCCTGCCTCAGCCTCCTGAGTAGCTTGGACTACAGGTGCATGCCACTACGCCCAGCTATTATTTGTATTTTACGTAGAGACGGGGTTTCACCATGTTGGCCAGGATGTTCTCTATCTCTTGACCTTGTGATCCATTAACCTTGGCTTCCCAAAGTGCTGGGATTACAGGCGTGTGCCATAGTGCCCAGCCTCTGCAGGCCTTTTTAACAACCAAGACTCAAGAAAATGTGCTTCTGTGTGTGTGTGTGAGTGTATATATGTATATCATATTTTGCATAATTTTCATAAAAATTGATGAATATGTGAAATTTCTTAGCCCTACTCCCTGGAAATCATTGAAAAATTTTTATATCAAACTATTATTGAAAGCAGTTTAGGTGTAATAGAAACAGTTTTAGAAAGTTGGGAGAAACAAGGTATGTTAATGATAACAAAGTTAATTATGAAGTTATGTGGCCAGATTACATAGCCTACCATATTTTCTTTGTTGTCTATGGAATGATAAGTTTAGAGAATTTTCTTACTAATGAGTACCTTTACTAATTAATAGGTGAGTATTAAATCTTTAGTTACAGAAAGCTTAATTGTGAGCAATTAATTTCCTTTTACATTTTTCTTGCAGAGTGGGAGAAAAATATGGCAAATACAAAATTGTAAAATGGCAATGACAATGACTCAACTGCCATAAACAGAGATATAACTAACAAAATACTTTGTGGTACCTCATCTCTCTCAGGATCCCCTTCCTACCTTAGCAAAGGCAAACAACTTGGAGTACTTCCTTTTCAAAAGAAGCTCTAAAATTTAATTAAGGTAGGAGACAGATTGCCAGTGCCTAACTAAAGATGAGTAAAACAAACCTCTTTAGTGATAGTCTCACTATTTGACACTGCTTCCACTATTGTAATTAAAAAACAGAGGTCTTTGATGTATGTGTTACTGTAAGAAACTCTGCTCAGTGCAAATCTATTTTATTTTGTTTGTTTTTGGTATTATTCTGGCACATACTTTGGTTGATGACTTTCAGTTGGAGTTCTTGTGCTGCCATTTGGGCTACTGTGGCTATTTCCATTTCTGGCCTAATGTACCCATCCAAACTGCTCATATTTCTGGTTAGCGATAAGCCATTTAGGAAGAAACATTATTTCACCAGAACAAATAACAGTTAATTGCAGCAATGATGTCAGTTCTGGCTTCTACTTTAATAAAAGGATAGGCAAATATCACAGGAAATCTTCATGGTTTTAGGAAATGAGTGTTTGCAACATAGGAAGTTTCATGGGATAGGGAAGGTATAAATCAAGATACAGGTTTTGTTTAATATGTCATTGTCTTTCCATGCTCCCAACCTATTTAATGTTCTGTTTTAAGCTAAATTTACAGATTTGCACCTACCTTTTTGAGTGACAAAAGTTCTTAACAAACCAGTATTGAGAAATAAGAAGGGATGTGGTTAAAATGTTTTTCTGTTTGTTTCTTTTGAAAGTTGAGGAATTATATATTTAACAAAAGATGTTTTACTTCCAGTTTTCCAGTAGCATATACATGATGCATTGAGGTCATACTGTGAGAAAATGTCTTTGGGTATCCCTCCAAAATATCAGCCTTAAACTTTTTAACTTAAAGGAAGGCATATCTAAAAACAACCATAGTGGTTGCTTTTAAGTATATTTTCCTATATAACCTGTACTCAGACTTATGTATAATTTGAAAATTTAATTGTTTTAAAAATGCATATATCTCTGAAGGTAAAGTATAGATCAGTGGGCTCAAGATTTCCAGGTACAGCCTTGTTATTGCCTTCAATAATGCTTACGTTCCTTGTCTCACGGGTTATAATTTTCAAATCCTCTGAGAACTTATTGACTACCTTTTCTATTTTAATATCACATTGTAGTAATGATTTTCTAGTTAGTATATTCCAGTTCTTTATCTGAATACAAGTTTTTTGTTTTTATTTCCAGTTTCTTGGACCAGAACGATAAAGTAATTAAGACATAGTTTCTATATGGTCATATACTATATAGAATAAAGAATTGTTATATAAATTATTAAATGGATATACAGACCTTTACATAAAAACTAAGGTACCTCAGTGGAATCTGCTATAGTGCTTCCCCCTCCCCAGCCCCCCGTTTTGTTTATACCCTTTTAGCTATCTAAGTAATACATATTCTATACTCAGGTTAGCTGGTTAGCTAGCAAAAGAATTAATATTTGTAGTATTTACTTGCAAACTTTATTGAAGCCATATTCGTTATCTTCCTTGTTACCAAGGCTGTTGACTTTAAATAAAGATTAAGTTGATCTTGCACAACACTGTATATGTGTGTGTGCATGTGCCTGTTCCTGTGTGTAAGTTTGTGGGAAATAATTATTCATTTTTAATCCATTCTGTAACTTTTCTGGAGGGGAGGTCATTGAGGGTAGGGAAAATTTTATTTTCTGAGTTGTCATTAAGGTATTTTATTAGTGTTTCTGAGTGTAAAACAGTTTTTTCCCAAATACTTATGGCAGGTAAGAGCATTTTTGTAAATAATAAATTAGCACCATTTGGGTAAATTTTCAGTTTTTTTTGGACAGGTTCATTGTAATGTAAAGCAAGTATCTTAAAATTCATTTTACATTTAGTATAGGTGCAAAATTTGTTTTTTGAGTTTGAGAGATATTTTCCTTGTCTTCCATCTTTCAATAAATACTAAAATTGATAACCATAAACTTTTTACTTTTGTAATTATTTTCTTAAAATTGACATTTTCATCTTGTCAACTTTAAGTTCTTTTCTGTCTTCAATAGAAACCTTAAAATCTTGAAGTGATTCCAATTTGAAAATTATTTTTTATTCTTAAAGCTAGTTATCAAAAATTTACTTATGCTGACAGAGACGAATATTGAGGATTATCCTAAACAAGGTCACTAAACTAGGTATGGGTACTTGGAACTGTATGATAAATAACTTTCCTGTCCCACTAGACATAATGATTTCTTTACTAGGAAGGGAAGAAATACTTTTAGGCTGCTAAAACATGTGTTTTAGTCTTCAGTGTAGTAGAATAGATCTTACTGTTTCTCCTGCTTGATGTAACTACATTTATATATAAACAAAATTTTACTGGTTTTAGACTGCATTGAGTTATGTTTGATGTTTGGCACTGACTGTACACTTCAAGGATGATAATTAAGAGGACAACTCAGGAGAGCTTCTAAGTCCTTTTATCTTCTGTCCTAGCTTTTCTTTTCAGTTCTTTCTGTAACCCAGTACATACTACAGATGGAAATGATTGCTTTTTAGAACATCAAGCACACAGAGCCTAAAAAACACGTTTTTCTCTTGTAGCTCTATAGGCATTGTATAGCAGTCAAATCTCAGCTGAGAGAGCAGGGAAAGAAGGGGAAAAACATCCTGCATTTCAGGTTATCTTCCCTTATAGCTCTTCTTGGACTTCATACCCAAGCAGGGAGTATGAATGAGCTGAAAACAAAATATGGGCTGGGCAAATAGAATTTATGTTAACTAGAAATTAAAAATTTTAACTTGTATGTTTAATTACTATTATCTGCCTACCAAGAACTGCACTGTGAACATATGAGAACTCTGGATCGTTCTGTACATTTTGAAATTTAGAATTTATGCGTCTGTGTTGCTAGAATGTTAAATCTTTCCTATAAAGTTCTTTCCTATAAAATCTTTCCTATAAAACACTTCCCTATAAAGTTCACTGCTATTGTGCTACTTAAGATTAGTAAGTGTGCAGACTCAAGGCAAGTTAGTTAATGTTACAGTCACACAGCCTGGCCAACATGCTGAAACCCTGTCTCTGCTAAAAATATAAAAATTAACTGGGCATGGTGGTGCATGCCTATAATCCCAGATACTTGGGAGGCTGAGGCAGGAGAATCGCTTGAACCCAGGTGGTAGAGGTTGTAGTGAGCTGAGATCTTGCCATTGCACTCTAGCCTGGGTGACAGGGTGAGACTTGGTCTCAAACACACACACACACACACACACACACAAATAATATAGTCACAAATTCTTTGCATTATAGTGTTGAGAAACTTATTTGGACACATGGTTTGATCCCCCTGCCCTGCCAAACCAAAGTTTTTTCTTGAAATTTTATTTTTCAACTAAGCTAGATTTTTACATGAAACATCTCAAATCTGTCGTCTTTAAAAATACCTTTATCTTGTGTCTGGCTTTTGTTAATGCTCTTTTTCCATCTTTCTTCCTAAGTTCTTGGAAATTTCTGTCTGCCTTCACTTCCTCATCTTTCATTTGTTCCTCATTTCACCAGAGTTTCATTTAAATCCTCATGTGTATGCTGAAATGGTTTTCTTAAAGGTTACCTTTTGACTGCCAAATCCAGTGGCTGTACTTCTTAGTATTTCTATTTGACCCTTACAGCACTTACCATTTTACTCCGAAAACTCTTTATGACCTGTTCTTTTCATGTTTTTAGTTTCTTTGGAAGGACTCTTTTGCCTGTCTACCACTATTTAAGGCAGTCTCCATGGTCTTTTTTTTAAAGCCTCTATGGTCTGTCCTGGAGCTACCTACCTTCATGATCCACCTTCAGTCTGATTTTTCACTTTAGTTCTAGTGATCCATATGGTCAAGTCTAAATTCTTTTTTTTTTTGCCTTGCCCTCAAGCATTAGCTGTTTCTTTCCTCCCAGTTTGGTTATTGTCATCACTGTCTTCCTATATAATCATCTTACAGTAATTTTATTTTTCCCTTTTCCTGTGTCCTTTGTTTTCTTTTTCGAGACAGATTCTCTCTCTGTTGCCCAGGTTGGAGTACAGCGGCACAATCTTGGCTCACTGCAATGTCTGCCTCCTGGGTTCAAGTGATTATTGTGCATCAGCCTCATGAGTAGTTGGGATTACAGGTGTGTACCACCACACCCAGCTAATTTTTACATTTTTAGTAGAAATGGGATTTTGCCATATTGGCCAAGCTGGTTTTAAACTCCTGATCTCAAGTTATCTGCCGGCCTCAGCCTCCCCAAGTGCCAAGATTACAGGTGTAAGCCACCATACCCAGCCTCTTGTGTCCAATTTGTTATGAGATTGAGTCAACCCCAGAAGTACTTACAATTCATCTGTTGTTCTTGTCACATCACAGTCATAGTAGATGCTCATCTCACCTGGACTCAAAATACCCTAAAGTGTTTTAGCCTGCCTGCAGTCCTGTGCCCTCTCCCGCTTTATTCTAGTCCATTCCTTGTGTTACCAACAGATTAACCTTTCTAAAACATACAGGATTATTACTCTTCTGTGTAGAAGTATCCCTTGGCTCCTCCTTCCTAAAAGAGTAAAGGTCAAATGCTTAGCATAGCACTGAAAAGCCTTTATTATAGGCCCTTCCCTTACAGCTTTGTGTAACACAATTTTTGATATGACCAATTTTCCACTTTACCAGATGGCAGTAATTGCCATTTCCTCTGTGAACTTTTAGAATTCTTTGCCTTTGCTGGGGAAATAAATATCTGGAATAAAACATAGTGAAATCTTATTTCTCATTTCAAAACTCAGACATTATCTCCTGTACTGCCTTTACATCAGTTGTCCCCAACATTTATGGCACCGGGGACTGGTTTTGTGGAAGACCATTTTTCCATGGACAGGGGTTGGGTGAGGGATAGTTTCAGGGATCAAACTGTTCTATCTTAGATCATCGGGCATTAGATTTTCAGGAACATGCAACCTAGATCTGAACTGAATGTGCAGTTCACAATAGGGTTCACATTCCTATGAGAATTTAATGCTGCCACTGATCTGATAGGAGATGGGGCTAGGTGGTAATGCCCACTTGTACTCCACTCACCTACTGCCGTGTGGCCCAGTTCCTAACAGGCCATGGGCCGGTCCCAGTCTATGGCCTAGGGTGTTGGGGACCCATGCTTTACGTTTTACAGGCTTTACAAGGGACATCTCCAGCTGTCTCCTCACCCAGTAGTTGGTATAGACCCAAATCTGTCTGCTGTCCTCTGCTCATAGCATTAAATGTCTGTATTAAGTACATCTTGGACTGTAGCTAAATCTTGAACTAGAAGTTAGTAATTTTTATCACTTTGCATCCCCAGCACCTTAACATGTAGTATACTTGGTGTTCAATAAATATTCGAAGGAACATATTTAATATAAGGGGTGGGGGAAAATTAGGTAGGTTTCCTTTCTTTTTAAAGACAGTCTTGCCTGGTGCAGTGGCTCACGCCTGTAATCCCAGCACTTTGGGAGGCCGAGGCAGGTGGATCACGAGGTCAAGAGATTGAGACCATCCTGGTCAACATGGTGAAACCCCGTCTCTACTAAAAATACAAAAAATTAGCTGGGCATGGTGGCGCGTGCCTGTAATCCCAGCTACTCGGGAGGCTGAGGCAGGAGAATTGCCTGAACCCAGGAGGCGGAGGTTGCGGTGAGCTGAGATCACGCCATTGCACTCCAGCCTGGGTAACGAGCAAAACTCCGTCTCAAAAAAAAAAAAAAAAAAGGGAAGAACGATCCAAGATGGCCAATCGCTAACATCCCAGGCTTGCAGCTCTCAGGGAAGGTGTGGAGAACTAGAGGACGCCACACTTTCAGACAAATTCTGGTCGCTCATGGAGCAGAAGATCCCCCAGTGGAGGAAACACACGGGTGGCCAGCACGACTCTCGTGGCTGGCGCAGAGGTTCCGCCGGCACCTCGGTGCGGCAGCTCTCGGAGCAGAGTAAACAGGTTCGGAGGACCGGCACCAGCCCCCAGCACGACACCAGAGCCCGGCACAGCGGCTGTGACAGCACCTCGGTGCGGCAGCGCTCGGCACAGAATAAACGGGACCGGTTCCCCTTCTGACCGAGGTTTGGAGCCCTGGGAAGGCAGAGTCACCTACTACGGACACAAGAAGGAAGCCAGATAGGAGAATCCTGGGCAGAAAAGCACCATCAGTTTTAACGCTGCTGCTCTGGCCCTGGGAACTAACAACCTGGACATCCACTTAAGAGACCTAATCTGAAAGTTGGTAATTTCAAAGACGACAGGAGGATAAATTTACAATGACGGGAAGAAACCAGCGTAAAAAAGCTGAGAATACTCAAAGTCAGAAAGCCTCTCCCTCTAAAGATGATCACAGTTCCACATCAACAATGGAACAAGGCTTGATGGAGAACGAGCGCATCCTGATGACAGAATCACTCTTCAAGGAATGGATAATAACAAACTTCGGTGTGTTAAAAGACCATGTTGTAGCCCAACGTAAAGAAACTAGGAACTTTGAAAAAAGGTTTGATGAAATCCTATTGAGAATAGACAACTTAGAGAGGAGTATGAGTGAATTAATGGAACTGAAGAATACAATACAGGAACTCCGAGAAGTATGCACAGGTTTAAACACTCGAATTGTTCAAGCAGAAGAAGGGATATCAGAGGTCAAAGTCCAACTTAATGAAATAAAACGTGAAGAAAAGATTAGAGAAAAAAGGATAAAAAGGAATGAGCAAAGTCCCAAGAAATGTGGGACTATGTGAAAAGACCAAATTTACGTTTGATAGGTGTACCTGAATGCGACGGAGAGAATGAATCTAAGATGAAAAATACCCTTCAGGAAATTATTCAGGAAAATTTTCCTAAACTAGCAAAGCAGGTCAACATTCAACCCCAGGTAATACAGAGAACACCACAAAGATATTCCTCAAGAAGAGCAACCCCAAGGCACATAATCGTTAGATTCACCAGGGTTGAAACAAAGGAGAAAATACTGAGGGCAGCCAGAGAGAAAGGTCAGGTTACCCACAAAGGGAAGCCTATCAGACTTAGAGCAGATCTCTCAGCAGAAACTCTACAAGCCAGAAGAGAGTGGGGGCCAATATTCAACATCCTCAAAGAACAGAACCTTCAGCCCAGAATTTCATATCCAGCCAAACTAAGCTTCACAACTGAAGGAAAAATAAAATCTTTTATGAACAAGCAAGAACTCAGAGATTTTATTACCACCAGGCCTGCTTTACAAGAGCCTCTGAAAGAAGCATTACACACAGAAAGAAACAACCAGTATTAGCCTTTCTAAAAATACACCAAAAAGTAAAGAGCACCAACATAAAGAAGAATTTACACCAACGAATGGATAAAACAGCCAGTCAACATCAAATGGCAGTAACCCTAAATTTAAATTGACTAAATCCCCCAATCAACACACACAGCCAAAATCCAATGGCATGTTACATCCAGACCTGTTTCACATGCAAGGATACACAAAGACTCAAAACAAAGGGATGGAGAAAGATTTACCAACCAAATGGAGAGCAAAAATAAATAATAAATAAATAAAAAGCAGAAGTTGCAATTCTCGTAGCAGATAGAATAGATTTTAAAGCAACAAACATATAGTGGTAAAAGGATCAATGCAACAACAAGAGCTAACGATCCTAACACCCAGATACATAGAGACTTAGACACAATGAGACAGAAAATTAATAAGAATATCAAGGACTCGAACTCAGATCCGGAACAAGTAAACTTAATAAATATTTATAGAGCTCTCCACTTCAAATACACAAAATATACATTCTTGTCAATACCACATCACACCTACCCATAAGCTTAAATGAAACATTGATTGGCCATCATTAATACCCAATTTTTTTCAAAATAAAGCAATATTTCCATTTACTCTCCCTCTTTCTCTTCCTCTTTCTTCCTCTCCTTTACTTTTTTTTTTTTCTTTCCTTCTCTCAAAAAAAAAGAAATCAACTTGTAAACCTCTAGATCCAGGTCGGCAATGTCTCTCATTGCTTGATTTCCTTCCTTCCCTTCCCTCCCTCCCTCCCTCGCCGCTTCCTCCCTTCCTTCCTTCCTTCCTCCCTTACTGCCTTCCTCCCGCCCCCCCGCAAAAAAAAAAAAAAAAAAAGACAGTCTTGCTCTGTCACCTAAGCTGGAGTGCAGT
This sequence comes from Callithrix jacchus, assembly GCF_049354715.1. Lineage (NCBI taxonomy): Eukaryota > Metazoa > Chordata > Mammalia > Primates > Cebidae > Callithrix > Callithrix jacchus. The sequence goes on along the minus strand of NC_133512.1, from coordinate 72,350,609 downwards.
GGCATGATCATGGCTCACTATAGCCTCAGACTTGTGGGCTCAGGTGATTCTCCTGCCTCATTCTCTTGAGTAGTTAGGACTCCAGGCACTCACCACCATGCATGGCGAGGTTTAAATTTTTTTGTAGAAACAGGGTCTCGCTATGTTGCCCAGGCTGGACTTTAACTCCTTGCCTCAAGTTATCCTCCCACCTCTGTAGGTTTGTATAATTCTGACTTCATTTTCAATTCTAGGATTGCAACAGAGAGAAAAGTAGAGACAAGTTAGATGAGAAGTTACTATAAAGAAACCACATTTCTTGTTTTATACTGCAGTCTTACCAAAACTCTTATGGATAAAGTTCAAGAAGGTAGCTATTAGATATCCAGGCCCATTGGGCAGCTTGGAGAGAATCAGTATAGTATTAATAAACCTATAGAATGTGTGAAATTTACCCAATGTTTTTCCTTCAACTAGTTTTTCTGGAGATAACACTGAAAATTAATTACAAGCTAAAGATAAATTTTATTCCTAAAATGATTTAAATGGCAAATACAAGAAGCACTTTTTTTTGGAGACAGTGTGTCCCTCTTTCACTCCAGCTACTCTATTTATCTTTTTGAGACAAAGTCTCATTCTTTTGCCCAGGCTGGAGTGTGGTGCCATAGGCTGGAGTGTGGCACCATGATCTCAGCTCACTGTAGCTTCAACCTCCCAGGCTCAAGTGATCCTCCCAGCTCAGCCTCCTGAGTAACTGGAACTACAGATGCATACCACCATGCTCAGCTAATTTTTATATATGTTTTTTAGAGATAGTGTTTGACCATATTGCCGAGACTTGTCTTGAACTCCTGGGCACAAGCATTCCTCCCGTCTTAGCCTACCAAAGTGCTGGAATGACAGGCGTGAGCCACCATGCCTGGCTACATAAGAAGCAGCTTGATATCTCAGAGTCTGAGGCAAAATTTCACATTTCTAAGTCTTTTGGTGAATAAAGTCTGGTTATTAGACAGGCATTCTGTTTAAGCTTTTGTGGTTTTCTCTACTAATGTTAAAAAAAATTCAAAAATTATAAATACAGATGATAGTGTGTCCTATTTTTTTAGTCTATATCCATTCCACTGCAGGAATGGAACAAGGACATAAAGGTTGCACGTTTTCATATAGTTAGTCCTTCTATAAAACCTGTAAAGCCACTTTATATTTATTTAGAAACAGGGTCCCATTCTGTTGCCCAGGCTCATTGCATTCTTGACTTCCCTGGGCTCATGTGACCCTCCCTCTCCTCAGTCTCGCAAGTAGCTGGGACTACAGGTGTGCACCACTACACCCTACTATTTTTTTTTTTTTTTTTTGTAGAGAGAGTTTTGCTATGTTTCACAGGCTGGTCTTGAACTCCTGGGCTCAAGCGATCTGCCCACCTCAGCCTCCCAAAGTGCTGGGATTACAGGCATGAGACGCTGCTTCCAGCCACGATCTTTGAGCATTTGTGGCAATATAGCTGAGGTTCATTAAAAGGGAGTAAGTCTGGGCATGGTGGCTACACCTGTAATCCCAGCATGTTGGGAGGCCCAGGTGGGAGGATTGCTTGAGCGCAGAAGTTTGAGACCAGCCTGGGCCACACAGTGAGACTCCCATCTCTAGATAATAAAACAGCCAGGCATGGTGGCACACACCTGTAGTCCTAGCTGCTCAATCAAGAGGCTGAGATGGAAAGACCGTTTGAGCCCAGGAGCTAGAGGCTGCAATGAGCTATGATCAAGCCACTGAACTCCAGCCCCAGTGAAAGCTGGCTCTCACAAAAAAAAAAAAAAAAAACGAAACATAACAAAACCCCACCAAAACCACATTTGTATAACTTTGAGAAAATTACTTGACTTAGTCTGTATTTCTCATCCACCAATGGGAGGATAATATCTGTTCTGTTAATTTGTGGTGAAAGTTAAGTGACAGAACATGCCAAATGTTTACTGAGCATATGCCTGACTTTACTCTAGATACTTTATATGTTAGCCTCTGCTTCTGGAATTAAAATAGTCCAAAGAATAGTTACAAGAGTTCTGTTCTGGGTCACTCATTATTTCACACGTTCCTCATTAATTATCTCCTCTTTGTATTCTTCTAATTTGGGGCAGAGGATAGGCATCTGTGAGGAAGAAAGCTTCATGAGGGGGTCAAGGCAAGGTATGGTGGAGGTAGGTGGACATCAAACACAAACTTACTCCTACTGAACTGTTTTTCCCAAGCTGGCATTTCGGAATCATACAGTCTTCAGTCTTATACAGACTGCCTATTCTTGATATAATTGAATTACAAATTTGTGACTGCCATTTATAGGTGATAGTGGTAGACAGGCCAAGGAGAGATAGATGACCGTTGCCTTATGGTGTAATACAGTATGACTGGCTAACTTGAATACAGGGCAATGCAAAATGAGAAACATGAAGTGTAAGGTAGGTCCCTCAGAAAAGCTTGTAACCCAGTGGTGTCTTCAGGGTTTGCTAACTGGTATCTTCCACTGGTGCTTTTTATTTTCTTTTAACAGGAGACATATTTGTATAAATAGCATTTGGAGTCCCACTCCTCCACTTATCCATGACCATAGGCTAATTTGTTTGGGCTTTAGTTTCTCCATCATTACAATGAAGAGATATCCTGTCCTTTTCCACCCTGTTCTAAAATTGTGTAACTTTTTTTTTTTTAAGACAGAGTCTCACTCTGTCACCCAGGCACCACCTCTGCTTCCTGGGTTCAAGTGATTCTCCTGTCTCAGCATCTGGAGTGGCTGGGACTACAGGGAGACCTGACCATGCCCGGCTGGTTTCTATTTTTAGTAGACATGGGGTTTCACCATGTTGGCCAGGCTGGTCTTGAACTCCTGACCTCAAGTGGTCCACCCGCTTTGGCCTCCCAAAGTGCTGGGATTACAGGTGTGAGCCACTGTGCCCAGTATTTGGGTACACCCTGTGGTATTTGTAGTATCTTAGGGAGAGACACTATGAATCACAGGTGTAGGCACCCCCCGGGATATGGTTTGTAATAACCAGGGGCGGCCAGGGTGTTATTACTTGCCATATTGTGGGGGTTGATATGGGTGTATATTTTAAAGAGATTATTACTCCTAATATCATAGTCGGTATAGAGTATGTTTGAACACTTTGTGATATTATTTGTAATATTCAGCATGTGACATTACTCATAATATCAAAGTACGTGTACAGTATTTGGGTACACCCTGTGATATTATTCATAATATCTTAGGGAGAGACATTACTTCTAATATCAAAGTGGCTGTATACCATGTGTGTACATTCTGATGCTATTGGTAATATCCTAGGAAGAGATGTCACTCCTAATATCACAGTGAGCATACACCATGTGTGTACATCCATTGATATTACTTGTAACATCCTAAAGAGGTATTACTTCTCATATCAAAGTGAATTTACATCCTGTAATATTATTCATAGTATCCTAGATATTACTCCTATCACAGTGAGTGTACACAATGAGTGTAGACCATGTGTGTACACTGTGATATTTGTAACATAGAGAGATATGACTATCACAATAAATGTACACATTATGTGTACACTCTGGGATATTTTTAGTATATTAGGTAAATATTACTCCTAATATCAAAATGGGTATACACCATGTGTGTACATTTTGTGATATTATCCATAATATCCTAAGTAGATATTACTCTCATTATGAAAGTAAGTATACACTCTATGATATTATTCACAATATCTTAGAAAGATATTGCTCCTAAAGTCATGGTGGGTGTACACCATGATATTACTCATAATATCTCAGATATTACTCCTGATATCACAGTCGGTATAAACTATGTGATACTATTTGTAATATCTTACTTAGGGAGATATTACTCCTAATATCACAGTGGGTGTATGCCATGTGATATTATTTGTAATACTCTAGAGAGGTATTACTCCTGATATCACAGTGGGTTTACATTCTGTAATAGTTTTTGTAATATTGTAGAAAGATTGCAAAACTACTCTAAATATCACAAAGGTTGTACATCCTGTTCATTATGTGTAATACCCTAGGACAATATTAATTTCAATATTACAGTTGATGTACATCCTGTGATAGTATTTGTAACATTCAAAAGAAATATTACTCCTAATATTACAGTGGGTGTACACTATGTGATATTATTCAAAATATCCTGGGAAGATATTACTCCTAGTGTCACAATGGGTGTACACCATGTGTGTACACCCTGTGATATTTGTAATATCCTGGGAAGATATTTCTTCTAGTATTTCAGTGATGTACACCCTTTCAGATTCATATTTTAGAGAGACATTACTCGTAATATCACAGTGGGTGTACACTCTGTGAAATTATTCATTATATTCTAGGAAAAGATATTACTTTTAATATTACTGTGGGTGTATACCCTGTGTGTACACCCTGTGAGTTTATTCGTAGTGTAGGTTACTAAGCATAATCTCAAACATTGTATACCCACTGTGATATAGAATAGGGAGATATTGGCCGGGCGCGGTGGCTCAAGCCTGTAATCCCAGCGCTTTGGGAGGCCGAGGCGGGTGGATCACGAGGTCAACAGATCGAGACCATCCTGGTCACCATGGTGAAACCCCGTCTCTACTAAAATTACAAAAAATTAGCTGGGCACGGTGGTGCGTGCCTATAATCCCAGCTGCTCGGGAGGCTGAGGCAGGAGAATTGCCTGAACCCAGGAGGCGGAGGTTGCGGTGAGCCGAGATCGTGCCATTGCACTCCAGCCTGGGTAACAAGAGTGAAACTCCGTCTCAAAAAAAAAAAAAAAAAAAAGAATAGGGAGATATTACTCCTAATATAACAGTGGGTTTACACATTGTGACATCATTCATAATATCCTACAAAGATATAAATGTTATAAATATGAATGTTTTATAATTTAGTGTGTTAACGCTACATATAAATATGGATATTTTATTAATATCTTAGTGTGTTAACTCGATATTATAAATATCATGAATATTTTATTAATATTATAGTGTTTTAATGCCATGTGTTAACCCTGGATATTATACATGAGTATTTTATTAATATCAAAGTGTTAACACTGATTATAAATATGCATATTTTATTAATATCATAGTGTGTTAACACTAAGTATTACATATACTATGTATATTTCATGAATATCATTAACCCTGGGCATTAACACTTGATATTATAAATATAATGTATGTTTTATTAATATAGGGATCACACTGTGTTAACACTACATATTATAAATATCAAAGATATTTTGTTAATATATTAGTGTGTTAACACTGGGTATCATAAATATCTAGATATTTTAATATGTTAACACTAGATGTTATAAATATAATCTTTTAAAAATAGTGTGTTATCACTAGATATTATAAACATCAGATATAAACCACAGATATTTTATTAATAACTGTTTAACACTTTGTGGTAATACTAAATACTATAATTATCATAGATATTTCATTAATATTAAATTGCATTAATACTGTGTTAACATTCAGTATTATGAATATGGATATTAATATCAGTGTAACACTAGATATAAATATTGGTGTTTTATTAACATATAGTGTGTTAACACTAGATATTTTGAATATATTTTATTAATGTAGCAGTTTGTAAACACTAGATATCACAAATATCAGATATTTTGTTAATATACTGTATTAACACTAGATATTATAAATATATATTTTACTAATATTATAGTGGGTTAACACTGTGTTTTAACTCTAGAGATTATAAATATCAGATATTTTATTAATATCATAGTGTTGTTAACACCAGATATTTTAAATATGGATATTTTATTAATATCATAGTGTGTTAACACTAATGTAATTAACATATATTTTCTTAATATCATAGCATATTATCACTAGGTATTATAAATATGTTTTATTAATATCTTATTGTGTTAACACTAGATTTTTAAATACTATGGATATTTCATTAATATCATAGTGTGTTAACACTAGATATTATGACTATCATGGATCCTTTTTAATGTCATAGTGTGCTAACCAGCCTGGGCAACAAAGCAACACCTCCTCTCTACAAAAATATTTTTCAAAATTTAATAAAATAGAATAAACGTAGCTAGGCATGGTGACGTGTACTTGTAGTCTCAGCTATGCAGGAGGTTGTGGTGGGCAGAGCTCTTGAGATCAGGAGTTTGAGGCCAGCTTGGGCAACATAGCAAGACTCCTCCCTCTACAAAAAATTTTTTAAAAAATAGCCAGGTATGGTGGCACTCAACTGTAGTACCAGCACTGGGGAGTTGAGGCAGGAAGATGGTGTGAACCCAGGAGGTTGAGGCTGCAGTGAGCCATAAGTGCACAACTGCACTCCAGCCTGGGTGATGGAGGAGGACTTTGTCAAATACAAATAGAAATACAAATAAAATAATGAAATCTCAAGTCAGAGCCTTTTGGCTCTGCAGCCCTTGCAACTCTGCAGCCATGCAGTGGGGTTTTTTCATTGGAAATGAGGAGACTCCTGCCCAGTGTTGTTGCCTGAGTAATCAGTGTTTTAAAAAATACATTAATTGGGCTGGGCATGGTGGCTTTCGCCTGCAATTCCAACACACTGGGAGAATGAGGTGGGTGGATTACTTGAGGTCCGAAGTTTGAGACCAGCTTTGCCAACATGGCAAAACATCATCTCTACTAAAAAAATACAAAAATTAGCCAGATATGGTGGTGGGTGCCTGTAATCCAAGCTACTTCAGAGGCTGAGGCAGGAGAATCGTTTAAACCCAGAGAACAAAGGTTGCAGTGAGCTGAGATTGCACTGCTTCACTCCAGCCTCAGTGAAAAAGTAAGATTCTGTCTCAAAAAAAAAAGTATTATATAAACATTTTATTATCATTATTATTTAAGATGGAGTTTCACTCTTGTTACCCAGGCTAGAGTGCAATGGCATGATCTCAGCTCACTGCAACCTCTGCCTCCCAGGTTTAAGCAATTCTCCTGCCTCAGCCTCCTGAGTAGCTGGGATTACAAGTGCCTGCCACCACACCTGGCTAATTTTGTATTTTTAGTAGAAACAGGGTTTTACCATGTTGGAGGGCTAGTCTCAAACTCCTGATTTCAGGTGATCCGCCCACCTTGGCCTCCCAAAGTGCTGGGATTATAGACACGAGCCACCATGCCTAGCCAATTTTATTATTAATATGTAATACATAGTAATATTTTTAATTTGTTTTGTATTAGTTATATCAAAATGTAATGGTTTTATTAATATGTAATGAATAAAAATATTTTTAAAATTTTGTCTCATTTTTTAAGTTTATTTATAAAAAGAAAAAGTCTTAGAGATCTTATATAAAGTTAAAAAATGTAAAGGGATGCTAGACCCCAAAAGATTTAGAATTTCTGGTTTAGAAATATTCAGACTAAGTCACATACAACTTGCTACTTGATCTATTTTTCCTTTCTTTTTTATTTTACGAGATGGGATCTCCCTCTGTCACCTAGGCTGGAGTACAGTGGTGCAATCACAGCTCACTTCAGGCTTGAACTCCTGGGCTAAGGATCCTCCTGCCTCAGCCTCCTGAGTAGCCGGGGCTGTAGGTATTCATGATGACACCTGATTAATTTTTATATTTTTTCATAGACATGGGGTCTCACTTTATTGGTCAGGCTAGTGTCAAATTGCTGGTTTCAAGTGACCCTTCCAACCCCGCCTCCCATCCTAGAGGTATGATACACTACAACAATCACTTGTTCAATTTTCTAAAAAAATAAAAATTTCTAAATTAAGCCTGTGGGATGATGGCAGGAAGATAAAAGTAAAAAAACAGAAGAATCAATTCTAATGATTTAATCCACATATACTTTTGACAGCAAGAAGAACTTTTAGTAGATACATTTTCTACAGACAAACAAAAGACAAATAAACAATACTGTACAGGAACTTCAACACACACTGTAATAGTCCCACTTTTCTGACATCAGTTAGGGAGATTCTTCATGGTTTACTTAACTATCGCTATCAGTATTTTGATCCTCTGATCATTTTTAACAACTTGCTCATCTGTTAACTTCTCTCCAAGGTATGTCATGTTGTGACATACTGCTGCTGCACAAACATGACCAGGGTCATCTTATTATATCTGTAGAATGCTTTCTTAATTTCTTTTTTTATGCTCTGTCTCTGTGTTTTGCATTTGTCTTACCTTTATTGTTAAAAACTCCAGAAAGTCAATTGTATTAATTCATCACCATTTGCTTCATTAATTTATATAGGGTCCAGCCCTACAGGGTTCTCTGAGTCACTCCCAGCTGGTGCAAAGATGAGAAATTGTAGAAATAAAAGACACAAGAAAAAGAGAGTTTGGGCCCAGGGGTCCACTGCTACCCAAATCACAGAGCCCAGCAGTGGCCCTGAATGCCGGGACATTCTCAGTTTTATTGAGTTGCAAATCTGGGGGCAGGGTAGGTAGGGTATGGCAGAGACTGGGGGCAAGACAGGCTGTGGCAGTGATAGGATCAAGTACATCACGTGTCATTCAGGTAGGGGCTCAGGAATTTCTGGCACGTGAATTGAGGTAAGGAGCATAATGCATCAAGCACGTTTTCCATACTTATCAAGAAAAAACTAAAATATTTAAGATTTATATTACTATTACTGATCATCTTTTCTAAGACAAAAGGAACCAGGTGCAGAAGTAGAATATAAGAGTAGACATGGAATGTGACCACTGAAGCACAACATCACATAGAGACAATTAAGCTCCCGGATGTCTGTGGGCCTACCTGACAGCTATCAGGCCTTACCAGAAGAGCTTGGAGAAGTGGAGTTTTCTCCAAACTTCCCTAGGATGGATGTCTCAGCCATTTTGGTGCTTTCAGTGCTGGCGCTGCCGCACAGCTGAGGCACCCTCCAGCAGCCCTTATGTGGGCGACAGATGGTTTAGAGCATCTTGCCTTAGTGTCATTCATTTCACAATGTCGCCCCAGATTCACACTTCTGACCTGAGAGGCATTAGTAAAAGAATTAAGATCACCTATGAATAACTAATAACTACTAGGGGTATATTTCTACTTACTTTCTTCTTCCTTATTTATATGGAAATAGGCTGAGGCCTTTTGCTCCTGCTTTGGTGCTTATGGGATCTCCCCACTACAAAATTATACTTTGCTTATGGAATTTTCCCCAACAGACCTCATTACAATTTCTAACCATTTTTTTTTTTTTTTTCTGAGACAGGGTCTTGTTCTGTTGTCCAGGCTAGAGTGCAGTGGTGCTATCACAGCTTACTGCAGCCATAATCTCCCAGGTTCAATCAATCCTCCCACCTCAGCTTCCCAAAAGGCTCAGACTATAGGTGTTTGCCAATATGCCCAAACAGTATTTGGAATTTTCCTATATGTGGGTTCCAGAGGACCGATTGTGAAACGTGAGTATGCAAAAGTATCAGCTGGCCAGATGTGGTGGCTCACACCAGTAATCACAACACTTTGGAAGTCTGAGGCAGGAGGATGGCCTGAGGCCAAGAGTCTGAAACAGGCTACAGTAACAAAGGGAAAAATATATCTATTAGCCTAGTGTGGTGGCATGTGCCTATAGTCCTAGCTACTTGGGTCGAGGGAGGCTGAGACTGCAGTGAGTCATAATCAGGCCTCTGTACTCCAGCCTGGGTGACAGAGTGAGACCCTGTCTCAAAACAACAAAAACCAGCACTAACATTAACTGATCTTTTACCAGGTGCCTATAAATACCAGCTTAATTTCTTATAACTGTTTCTTATTTCATTTAACTACTCTGTCTTAAATTATTCCCAGATTTTCACTGTGTGTGTGCAGATGGCCTTTTGTTTAGATTAAATTGTCTCCTAAGGTATTTCCAGAAGTGAGATTACTGTGAGTCATGGTGAATGGACATTCTCATTGCCCTTGATATAAATTGACAAGGTTTTGGGTGCCTCCCAGCTATAATCCCAGCACTAAGGCTAAGGAGAGAGGCTAAGGCAGGAGAATTGCTTGAGGCCAGCAGTATGGTGAGACACTGTCTCTATTATTTTAAAAAATTGCCAAGCTTTACCTTGGAAGGCTTATATACAATTTAAACACTCCCCATAGTATAAGAAAATGCCCATTTCTGGGACGGATCCAAGATGGCTGATTAGGAGCAGCTCAGGATTGCAGCTTCCAGCAAAACTGCAGAGGGTGAGTGGATACTGCATTTCCAGATGGATTTTTATTGCCCACAGACCAGGAGATTCCCAGGCAAAGGAGCCCCACAGGTCACAATCATGGCTCTTTTGGCTGGCGTGGCTGTTTTGGATAGTGCGGCAGGTCTCTGCACAAAATATGCGGGCCCAGGCACCATTTTAGCTGGTGACTGGAGCTCCTGGGAGATGAAGTCATCCATTCAACTGATTTAAAAAAGAACTGAAACAGGGAGCCAGGCCAGGAAATTCCTGGGCAAATAAGTGCCACTAATCTCAGCACAGCTGTTTCAGCTGACACAGTGGGTCACCGCATGGGAAATCACACAGATCTCAGTGCCTTTTCAACAGGTGACTGGAACACCTGGGAGACAGAGTCGCCCATTCAACTGAAAAAATTAAAAAAAAGAAAAGGGCTCTGAGGCAGGGAGCCAGGTGATCAGGCTCTGCTGGGCCCACCCCCACACAAAAACAACAATCTGAAATGCTCTGGATTGAGAGTTTCACATCAAGCACAGCTGAACCCAGGATGGTTCAGCTCCGTGGGGAGGGGCATCCGCCATTACTGAGGCAGTCCACCACTACAGAGGTAGTCCGCCACTACTGAGGAAGCCTGCCATTGCCAAGGCAGCCCACCATTACAGAGAGAGTCCACCATTACAGAAGTGGGCTGCCATTGCCAAGGCAGTTCTAACTATAGCCATATTATCAGGACTGCAGGGAAGTTCACACAGCAGCTGCACAGAGCCGATAGCAGTTCAGCAGGCAGGGAGTGACTAGGCTGCCTCCTCGCTGGGCAGGGCAGCCTGGAAAAAAGGCAGCAGCACGACAGAAACTTATAAATAAAGCCCTACCTCCCTGGGATAGAGCACCTGGGGGAAAAAAAAGGTTTAAAAGTTCTTCTGCAGCAGACTTAAATGTACCTGCCCAGGAGCTCTGAATCAACAACAGAGCTCACAGCTCAGTTTAAGCTCCTATAAAGGACAAACTGTCTCCTATATTCAACATCCTTAAATCCTTTTGTATTGTTTGGAATAGTTTCAGAAGGAATGATACCAGCTCCTCTTTATTGTCTGGTAGAATTCGGCTGTGAACCCATCTGGACCTGGGCTTTTTTGGGGTGGTAGGCTCTTAATTGCTGCCTCAACTTCTGCCCTTGTTATTGGTCTATTCAGGGTTTCCACTTTTTCCTGGTTTAGGCTTGGGAGGATGCAAGTGTCCAGGAATTTATGCATTTCTTCCAGGTTTACTAGTTTATGTGCATAGAGTTGTTTGTAATAATCTCTGATGATGGTTTGTATTTCTGTGAAATCTGTGGTGATATCCTCTTCATCGTTTTTTATTCCATCTATTTGGTTATTCTCTCTTTTCTTTTTTATTAATCTTGCTAGTGGTCTATTTTGTTGATTTTTTTGGAAAAACCAGCTCCTGGATTTATTGATTTTTTTGAAGGGTTTTTTTTTTCGTTTCTCCATCTCCTTCAGTTCTGCTCTGATCTTAGTTATTTCTTGTCTCCTGCTAGGTTTTAAGTTTTTTTATCTTGCTTCTCTAGCTCTTTCAATTTTGATGATAGGGTGTCAATTTTAGATCTCTCCTTGCTTCTTATGTGGGTACTTATTGCTATATATTTTCCTGTAGACACTGCTTTAAATGTGTCCCAGAGATTCTGGGAAAGGATACAAAAAGAGGGAATCCTTCCCAAATTATTTTATGAGACCAACATCATCCTGATACCAAAACCCGGCAGAAACTCAACAAGAAAAGAAAACTTCAGGCCAATATCCATGATGAACATAGATGCAAAAATCTTCAATAAAATATTGGCAAGCCTATTGCAACAGCAAATCAAAAAACTTATCCATCATGATTAAGTAGGATTTATCCCAGGGATGCAAGGCTGGTTCAACATACTCAAGTCTATAAACATAATTCACCACATAAACAGAACCAAAGACAAAAACCACATGATTATCTCAATTGATGCAGAGAAGGCCTTTGACAAAATTCAACAGCCCTTTATGCTAAAAACCCACAATAAACTAGGTATTGATGGAACGTATCACAGAATAATAAAAGCTATTTACAACAAACCAACAGCCAATATCACACTGAATGGGTAAAAACTGGAAGCATTCCCTTTGAAATCTGACACTAGACAAGGATGCCCTCTCTCACCACTCCTATTCAATATAGTATTGGAAGTTCTAGACAGAGCAATCAGGCAAGAAAAAGAAAGGGTATTCAAATAGGAAAGGAGGAAGTCAAATTGTCTCTGTTTGCAGACGACATGATTGTATATCTAGAAGACCCCATCGTCTCAGCCCAAAATCTCCTGAAACTGATAAACAACTTCAGCAAAGTCTCAGGATACAAAATCAATGTGCAGAAATCACAAGCATTCCTCTACATCAATGACAGACTTAAAAAGAGCCAAATCAAGAACAAACTGCCATTCACAATTGCTACAAAGAGAATAAAATACCTAGGAATACAACTAACAAAAAATGTAAAGGACCTCTGCAAGGAGAACTACAAACCACTGCTCAATGAAATCAAAGAGGACACAAACTGATGGAGAAAGATTCCATGCTCATGGTTAGGAAGAATCAATATTGGGAAAATGGCCATACTGCCCAAAGTAATTTACAGATTCAACGCTATCCCCATCAAGCTACCAATGACCTTCTTCACAGAACTGGAAAAAAAACACCTTAAACTTCATATGGAACCAAAAGAGAGCCCACATAGCCAAGTCAATTCTAAGCAAAAAGAACAAAGCTGGAGGTATCACACTACCGTACTTCAAACTATACTACAAGGCTACAGTAATCAAAACAACATGGTACTGGTACCAAAACAGATATAGACTAATGGAACAGAACTCAGAGGCAACACCACCCATCTACAACCATCTGACCTTTGACAAACCTGACAAAAACAAGCAATGGGGAAAGGATTCCCTGTTTAATAAATGGTGTTGGGAAAACTGGCTAGCCATGTGCAGAAAGCAGAAACTGGACCCCTTCTTGACACCTTACACTAAAATTAACTCCAGATGGATTAAATAGAAGACATAACACCATAAAAACCCTAGAAGAAAATCTAGGCAAAACCATTCAGGACATAGGCGTAGGCAAGGACTGCATGATCAAAACACCAAAGCATTGGCAACAAAAGCAAAAATAGACAAATGGGACTTAATCAAACTCCACAGCTTCTACACAGCAAAAGAAACAGTCATTAGAGTGAATCAACAGCCAACAGAATGGGAAAAAAAATTTTGCAGTTTACCCATCTGACAAAGGGCTGATACCCAGAATTTACAAAGAACTAGAACAGATTTACAAGAAATAAACAAATGAGCCCATTAAAAGTGGGCAAAGGATATGAACAGACACTTTACAAAAGAAGATATACATGAGGCCAACAAACATATGAAAAAATGCTCATCATCACTGGTCATTAGAGAAATACAAATCAAGACTACATTGAGTTACCATCTCACGCCAGTTAGAATGGCAATTATTTAAAAATCTGGAGACAACAGATGCTGGAGAGGATGTGGAGAAATAAGAACACTTTTACACTGTTGGTGGGAGAGTAAATTAGTTCAACCATTGTGGAAGACAGTGTGGCGATTCCTCAAGGACCTAGAAATAGAAATTCCATTTAACCCAGCAATCCCATTACTGGGTATATATCCAAAGGATTATAAAGCATTCTTCTATAAGGACACATGCAAATGAATGTTCTTTGCAGCACTGTTTACAACGGCAAAGACCTGGACCCAACCCAAATGCCCATCAATGATAGACTGGACAGGGAAAATGTGGCACATATACACCATGGAATACTATGCAGTCATAAAAAGCGATGCGTTCCTGTCCTTTGTAGGGACATGGGTGAACCTGGAAACCATCATTCTCAGCAAACTGACACAAGAACAGAAAATCAAAACACCACATGTTCAACTCATGTTGAACAATGAGAACACATGGACACAGGGAAGGGAGCATCACACACTGGGGTCTGTTGGGGGGAAATAGGGGAGGGACAGTGGGGGATGGGGTTGGGGAGAGAGACCATGGGGAGAAATGCCAGATATAGGTGAAGGGGAGGAAGTTAGCAAATCACACTACCATGTGTGTACCTATGCAACAATCTTGCATGTTCTTCACATGCATCTCAAAACCTAAAATGCAATAAAAATATATATATACCTGTAAAATAAGCATTTGTGTTTTCTTCTGATACTTTTCTCACTTGCATATGTAAAAGTTTCGATCTGTGTTCCATCAGGCACTCATGTTTATGATATAAAATTTCATTAGTTTTCTTCAAAAAGCAGACATTTTTTCATTAATAATTCATCCTTTCCCATATCTGTTAATATTATCAATTATTACATATATCTCATATCATTTCAGTGATATATTGTTTCAGATTTCCTATTCTGTTGCATGCATTTATCTGTATTTTCAGCTGTTAGTATACAAATAATTATAGAAATTAATAGCACATTTTAATATCTAGAGTAGCCAGTATTTTTTCAGTCCCTTATAAAATTATTTAAAATGTCATCACAATAGTAAAAGACAGCAGATGTCATGCAAAAATGTTAAAACCTTGATATTTTCATTCGGTTTATTTAAAATTGATAAACACAGAAAGAGCTCACCTTTTGAGAAAAATGTGTCTTCTCATTCAAGAACACAAAACCCACCTCCCACTTCCAAATTTCCCTCTAAGACCCTTCAGTAAAGAACTGACCAAGATGGCTGATTGCTAACAGCTCGGGATTGTGGCTCCCAGTGAAAGTGCAGAGAACGAGAGGATGCCACACTTTCAGACGAATTTTTGTCACTCTGGACCAGAAGTTTCCCAGTGGAGGAGCCCCACGGGTTGCCAGTGCAACTCTTGTGGCCGGCGCAGTGGTTTTGCCGGTGCCTGCATGCGGCAGCTCTTCGTTCAGAGTAAACGGGACTGGTTCCCCTTCTGACCGATGTTTGGAGCTCCGGGAAGGCAGAGCTGCTTATTACAGACTCAAGAAGAAAGCCAGACCAGAGATTTCTGGGCAGAAGAGCACCATCAGTCTTATTGCTGCTGTTTTGGCCAGCGCAGTGGGTTGCTCGGATTCCAGCACTGGGAATCAATAAACTGGACGTCCACTCAGAAACCTAATTAGAAAGGCAGTAATTGTAAAGATGACAGATGGATAAATTTCTAACAAAGGGAAGACACCAGCCTAAAAAGGCTGAGAATACCCAAAATCAGAACCCCTCTTCTTCTACAGGGGATTACAGTTCCTCATCAGCAACAGAACAAGCCCTGATGGAGAAGGACTGTGTTCCATTAATAGAAGTAGGCTTCAGAAGGTGGATGATAAGAAACTTCTGGGAGTTAAAAGAACTTGTTCTAACCCAATGTAAAGAAACTAAGAGATTTCAAAAAAGGTTTGACGAAATGCTAACAAGAATAGACAATATAGAGAGGAATATAAATGAACTAACGGAGTTGAAAAACACAACATGAGAACTTAGCAAAATATGCACAAGTTTGAATAGCCAAATTGATCAAGCAGAAGAAAGGATATCAGAGGTCGAAGACCAACTTAATGAAATGAGAAGATAAGAATAGAGAAAAAAGGATAAAAAGGAATGAGCAAAGTCTCCAAGAAATATGGGACTATGTGAAAAGACCTAATTTACGTTTGATAGGTGTACCTGAATGTGACGGAGAGAATGAATCCAAGCTGGAAAATACTCTTCAGGATATTATTCAGGAAAACTTTCCCAATCTAGCAAAGCAGGACAATATTCAACCCCTGGTAATACAGAGAACACCACAAAGATATTCCTCAAGAAGAGCAACCCCAAGGCACATAATCGTTAGATTCACTAGGGTTGAAACGAAGGAGTAAATACTAAGGGCAGCCAGAGAGAAAGGTCAGGTTACCCACAAAGGGAAGCCCATCAGACTCACAGCAGATCTCTCAGCAGAAACCCTACAAGCCAGAAGAGAGTGGGGGCCAATATTCAATATCCTTAAAGAACAGAACTTTCAGCCCAGAATTTCATATCCAGCCAAACTAAGCTTCACAACTGAAGGAAAAATAAAATCTTTTATGAACAAGCAAGTACTCAGATATTTTATTACCACCAGACCTGCTTTACAAGAGCTTCTGAAAGAAGCATTATACATAGAAAGGAACAACCAGTATTAGCCTTTCTAAAAATATACCAAAAAGTAAAGAGCATCAACATAAAGAAGAATTTATATCTACGAATGAATAAAATAGCCAGTTAACATCAAATGGCAGTAACCCTAAATTTAAGTCGACTAAATCCCCCAATCAAAAGATACAGCCAAAACCTAACGGTATGCTACATCCAGACCCATTTCACATCCAAAGATAGACAAAGATTCAAAACAAAGGGATGGAGAAAGACTTACCAACCAAATGGAGAGCAAAAATAAATAAATAAATGAAAAGCAGGAGTTGCAATTCTCACATCTGATAAAATAGATTTCAAAGCAACAAAGATATAGTGGTAAAAGGATCAATGCAACAATAAGAGCTAATGATCCTAACCCCCAGATACATAAGACCCATAAAGAGATTTAAAGAGATTTAGACTCAACGAGACAGAAAATTAATAAGGACATCCAGGACTTGAACTCAGATCCGGAACAAGTAAACTTAATAAATATTTATAGAGCTCTCCACTTTAAATACACAAAATATTGATCGGCCATTATTAATACCCATTTTTAGAATAAAGCAATATTCCCGTCCTCTCTCCCTCTTTTTCTTCCTTTTTTCCTCTCCTTCACTCCTTCTTTCCTTCTCTCAAAAAAACAAAAAACAAAAAACAAAAAAAACTGACCTATGTAAAACGGGCAGTTTTATCTGATAAATTCCCGCCTACTGAAAATGACTCCCAGTATTTTTGATAGGGGAATGAGTTCTCTCAGTAGGGACCTCCTATAATGTATAAAACACTATGTTTTAAACGTGAACGTTAAAAATAACACTGTATATGCCTAACTTTGTGAGTTAAATCACTCACATTCTCCACCAAGTACTCCAGCCGGGGAATTAGGGATAAAGCAGCTGAGGCTCATTTGGTTCCGCTGCTCCGACGGTGCCCAGAGTCTTCCAAGGCCTGTCCCACGGAGGAAGCAGGGCCTAGGGAACCCTCCCACCCTGGGCTGAGTCCCGCTACCTGTGTGGGTTGTCCCGGGTGTCCAGGTCTCCGCTCTTGGGTGCCAGGCAGCTCCACCTCCGCAGCATCGCCCCTGACAGCCGCCCTGTGGCAGTTCCGCATCCCGGATTCGGTGCCCAGAAGTGGTGTAGACGGGATCTATGGAGCCCAGGACCTGAGGTTCTGCTCTGCCTTGGCCCCTGGCTCCCAAAGCCAAGGAACTTCTTCAAGGTGGTGACTTCTTCTCAGATCCCCAACAACCAGCTCCTAAGCCGCGGCTTCTCCTACCCCTACCTGGCGCCAACCCCCAATCTGCGATCCCAAATCTGCTTGCTAGCCCAGAATCTGCGATCCAGTTGGGTCCACTACTGCCTTCAGCAGCAACACTTGCAGCCTCCGACCTCTCTGACCACTGGAGCCCCGCAAAGCTCTTAGACTTGCGCCTGCGCCAGTGGACGCCCAGCTCCCGGAAGCTGCTCCCAGGTGCGCGCTGGCAGGTGGGGCTGTAGCTCGCAGGCATCGCTGGGTTTCGGGTTCTCCTGGGCCTGCCCAGGCTGCCGAGGATCACAGGCGGGCATTTCATATCACAAACATGAGTTCCTAATGGGACATTATCAACGCTTACATATATCTCATATAATAAAGGAGACCTGGCTAACCCTGCGTCCACCCCACTCCTCCTCAAAGGGAGATCAGGTCTGGCATGGGCACTCCGTGGCACTGGAGTGGCTTCGCGATGGCCTGGCTTCAGCCCTGAGATTCTGGCCCCGGGGTCTGCCTGGCAGGTGTCAGGGAGCAGGAGACACATGGAAAGTCAGGGGTTGCCCCTTCCACAACCAGCCCCCACTTCTGACCATGCCGGATGCGCAGTTTGCAGGTGCAGCTCTGGTACTAGTACGGGATGGCGGAGCTTCCCTTGGGTGGCATCAGGGTTGCTGAGTGTACAGCCCATCTGGCCTGAGGGTCTGCTCCTCTTGGACACCTCTCTGGATCCTGGGCCCCTGCACTGGGGCACTCTGCATCCACACTGATGAGACTGAGCGGCTGCTGGCGGGGTTGACCACCTGACTTTGCCACCTGGGTCCCCAGCCTCAGGATTCCTGCTGCTTGAGGGCATGGTCCTGGTCTGGGGTGTACCACTTGCTGCTCCCATGCCACGTCTAGGCTGCAGGGGTGACTCAGGCGCCGGGGGTGAATGGGGGGCTGGTTACCTGATGTCCTCAGGGTCAAGTGCATTGCCTGCACACCTGGGGTCTGCTCTGCCTTGGCCTCCTCCAAGAGTACAGGGGTCACCAGGAGGCAATTTAGGAATGCTTAAATTGAAGGAAATATTCTTTCTCTCTCTTTCTAAGAAATAAGTGGCGATTTTGTTTTGTTTGGTTTTTGACACTCAGCTACAGCACAAAACAAAGGTGATGAAGAGGTGAAGGTCCACAGCCAGTTCCTCTATGGATTACTTCCAGATACAAATGCTCAACATAACTGCTTTGGTTGTCACTTTCACCTCAACACTTACATATGCCTACAGATCTGTTCAATCAAAACTGTTGGATTTAGAATTATTTAATACACAATTATTTCATAATATTTTAATACCCAAGCTACTTTTAATAGTTTACCATCTCTGCAATCCTGAATTCTTCATTTTTTTCTTTGTTTATAAAACCATTGCTATAGTAAGATCAAAATCACAAAACTCACATTTCATTGGGTTAAAAAAATTAAAATATATATAAAAGATGGATAAAATGTATTTGTTCATCATAAAAATTACGGGTTTGCAAATTTTTTATATGTTTAGCTACATTCCTATGATTCTTTAACTTTGACCCTTCAAATCTTATGTCCTCACTTTTCAAAACCAATCATGCCTTCCCAATAGTCCCACAAGTCTTATTTCAACATTAACTCAAAAATCCACAGTCAACAGTCTCATCTGTGAAAAGGCAAGTCCCTTCCACCTATGAAGCTGTAAAATCAAAAGCAAGCTAGTTACTTCCTAGATACAATGGGGATACAGGCATTGGGAAAAAACAGATGTTCCAAATGAGAGAAATAAAGGGGTAACAGGTCCCATTCAAGACAGAAATCCAATAGGGCAGTCAAATTATTATAAAGTTCCAAAATAATCTCCAATGACTCCAGGTCTCATATCCCTAACCCTAACCATAACTCTAGTCCTAACCCATAACCCCTAACTTTAAGACTAACCACAAACTCTAAGCCTAACCCTACCCTAAATTCTGACTCTAACACCAACCCTCTAATGCTAACTGCTAAACCCTAAGCTTAAACATAGCCCTACCCCTAACCCTAACCCTAATGCTAAGCCTTGCCATAGGGCTAACTCTAACCCTAACTCTAGCCCTAATCCTAAACCTAACCCCTAAGCCTAACCCTCACTAACCCTAACCTTAAACCAACCAATCCTACCCCCAACCCTAAT
This sequence comes from Callithrix jacchus, assembly GCF_049354715.1. Lineage (NCBI taxonomy): Eukaryota > Metazoa > Chordata > Mammalia > Primates > Cebidae > Callithrix > Callithrix jacchus. The sequence continues at coordinate 72,330,766 of NC_133512.1, read as the reverse complement.
CCTAACTTTAACCCCAACCCTATTTCTAAACCCAACAACCTGAAACCTAACCCTAAAACCCTAGTCCTTACCCTAACCACTGCCCTAAACCCTAACCCTAATTCCTACTCTAAACTGTAAACCTTAATGCTAACCCTTAATCCTAATCCCTAACCCTAACCTTATGTCAATTACCCTTAAATCTAACCTAAGCTTAACTGTCAATCATGAACTCTAATGTTACCTTTACCCATGCTAATCCTTACCTTAAGCTAAACCTACTCTAACCTGTATATAACCCCAATCCAAAATCTCACTAAAACTTTCACCCTAACCCTTACCTGTAATTCTGACCTGTCAACCTAACCCTATTAGTCAGCCTAATCTCTCCCTCTAATCTCTACTATGGAGCTCTCAACCACCAACCTGAACCTTCTCTCTTGGAGCCCTTATACCATAATCTTTAACTGGTAAACTCTTGGCCTGTAAAGCCCTATGTCCTGATTATGTAATACCCTTACACACTAACTCTGTAAATACCGCAATCTATACCCAATCCCATCCTGATCCATCCTACACAGTGTCACGCCATTTCAAGGACTGAAATCTACAGATCTATAACCTCAAAAATGCAGACTTAGTAATCCTCAACAAAATAATAGTAAATTTAAGCCAACAGCATTTGGAAAGGATCAAACACCATGAACACGATTTCTTTATCCCAGAAAATCAATGCTGGTTCCACACACTAACGCCATCCACGTAGCACACTGTATTATTAGAATGAATGGAAAACACCCCATAATTCTCTCAACCGATGCAGAAAGGGCTTCTAACAAAGTTCAACACCATATCATGATAAAAAACACAAACCTAAAAATAGGACATTTCTTAAACATGAAAAAAGCGTAAAGCCAACAGTAAACATACTCAATTGTCACCATTGAAAGGTTTATTCCTAATAGTATAACAAGGCACAGACACCTACTTTCACTTGTGTATTCAATAGTGTATTGGAAGATACAGGTAGGGCAATTATGCAAGAAAATAAAATAACTATTTGAGGATCAATTATCACCTGATCTCATACGTAGACATTCCTAAGGAATGTTTAAAAAATTATTAGAGATAGTAAACAAATTGGGTAAACATACAAGTACAATACCAATACAAAAATCCATTTTATTTTATTTATTATTATTTCTTTTTGAGATGAAGTTTTACTCTTGTCACCCATGCTGGAGTACAATGGCATGATCTTGGCTCACTGCCACCTCCATCTCCCAGTTGCAAGCAATTCTTCTGCTTCAGGCTTCTGAGTAGCTGGGATTACAGGCATGTGCCACCACACCCAGATAATTTTTGTATTTATAGTAGAGATGGGTTTTGTCATGTTGCCTAGGCTGGTCTCATACTCCTGACCTCAGGTGATCTGCCTCCCTTGGCTTCCCAAAGTGCTGGGATTACAGGTGTGAGCCACCGCACCTGGCAGAAAAATCCATTTTATGTGTATACACTAGCAATGAATAATCTGAAAAGGAAATTTAAAAATTTCATTTTAAGTAAGACCAATAATAATTAGGAATAAATATAATCAAAGGGCAAGACTTAGATGGGAAAAATTATAATACTTTGCTTAAGGAAATTAAACAAAGCCCAAATAAATGTAAAAACATGTTACGGTCATGCATTTGAAGATGGTATTTGTCAAGTTTGCCAAACTACACAAAGCAAACTATGAATTCAATGTTATTCCTACAAAAATCCCAAAGGTCTTAGGACAGAAATGGGAAAGCTAATCCCAATGTTCATACAGAATTTTAATTCACCCCAAGTAGCCTAACCAATCCAGAAAAATAACTCCAAATTTGGAGGTTCACACATCCCAATTTCAAATCTTATTACAAAGCAACAGTAATCAAAACAGCATCATAATGGCACAAGAAGCAGCAGGAAGATCAATTGAATTAGATTGGAAGTCCAGACATAAAACAGTACCTCTATGCCCAAATGATTTTACACAAGATCCATAACCATTAAACTGGGGAAAGAATGTTGTCCTCAACAAGTGATGTAAGGCAACTTGCTATCCACATGAAGGGACATGAAATTGTATCCTTACCTCATATTACATTAACAAGTTAACTTAAAATGAATCAAAGACCTAAAGATGGGAAAACTAAAAACTCTAGAAGAAAACACTGTTAAACCTTCATGATGTTGGATGTAGCAATGGTTTCTCAGATCTGACACCAAAAGCAAAACCACAAAAGGAAAACATAGGTAAGATGATTTCCTCAAAATTCAAAACTTTTATACCTCAGAAGACATGATGAAAAAAGTTGAAAGACAAAATTGTTATAAAAGGAAAAACAACTATCTTCTCCTAATACACTCTCAACACTCAACACAGAACACTTCTGTTACCAGATGCATGGGTTTTTTTCCCACACAGATCAAATCCTGGGTACCAGCTGGGTATTCTACAGTGCAATACAATTCTGACACCACCGGGAGAAAGCATCAGACCCCACAGGCTAAGTGTCCAGTCTTAGGAAAACAGGTCATGCAGCTTGTTGCTTGCAACACACGAGAGAATGCTAAACGTGAGGATGATAATAAAAAAAGTGACTTTATGCCAGAGCTTAGCTGAAGGGAATGTATAGGCTCCTGACTTAAGGGAACAGCATCCACTTTCAGGGCAGAAAGCAGGAGCTTTGCAGGGGGACTTGGCAAAATGCCATGAAGGGGATGGAGTGAAGAGGTGCAGGGTCTATGGGACTTGCTCTGATGTTTTATCCATTAGGTGGTCTTGCTAGTTCCATCATGGGCAGAGCTACATTGTAAATGGACTGTTGTATCCTGGCAATCTCCTGGCAGGGGAGAGTTCCAGAGGTGCCTGGTTTGTTTGAAGTTTTGGTCCCCGGAACTTATAAGTAAACACATAGTTTAAAAAGCTTGCAGTGTAGGAAGTGTCTAGTGGAGAGAAGGTAAAGCCTATAATTGCATTCCGAAAAAGCTAAGTAGGAAGTGTGGGAAAAGGAAAGAGGTAAAAGTAATACATTTCTTCTTTAAGAAAGTAAGGGTACTCAGTTACAAGACTGTAACCACTTCAGATGCCAATCACAAACAGTAGGTTTCCAGATTAATTTCTGTCGACTTGGTTAGAGATTGGAGGCTCCCACAACACCCTTATTTTGTTCAGCAATTTGCTACAGCACATTATAGAACCCATAAAAACAGTGTACTTACTATAGCTGACTTATTACCCAGGATATTTTAAAGGCTACAAATGAAAAGCCAGATGAAGAAATGGACAGCGTGAGGTGTGGGGAAGGGGTGCAGGCCTCCCATGTCCTCTCCAGATGTGATCCTCCCAGCATCTCCCCATGTTCAGCAACACAGATACTCTCCCAACCCTGTCTTTTATTACACAGGCAGATTGGTTACAACAGCACCTTTAGGTATTCAACTCAACCATCAGCACCTCTACCTTTCACAGAGATGGGAGGGAGGCTGAAATTTCAAATCCTCTAATGACAAGGTTGGTTTCTTTGGCAACCAGCCCCACTGAGGCTGTCCAGGTACCCCAAGCCATCAGTCACTTCATTAGCATATGAAAGACACATCACTTCTTACATTCCAAAGGCTTAGTGCTCTGCCTCAGGACACTGGGGCAGAGACCACACATAAACTCTTATTATGTTCCACTAACCCACAGAATGGAAGAAAAAATCTGCACAGTAGATACTTCATAAGTGTCTGTTATCCAGAATGTATAAATAACTTTTATTATTCAACAACAAAGACAATCCAATCTAAAAACTAACAAAGAACTTTAATACACACTTCACAAGTGTAACATCATTAGTCATAATTAAAACCATAAAGAGATACCCCTTAACTCACACTATACTAAAAAAAAAAAAAAGTGTTGACAAAGATGTACAGAAACTTGAACACTGCTGTGACAATATGAAATGGTGCAGCATATGTGTAAAATAATTTGGAGTTTCTTCAAACAGTTACAAATAGATTTACTGTATAACTCAGTGATTCCATTCCTAGGTATATACCCAAAGACCTGAAAGCAGGTGTTCAAACAAAAACTTGTATGCTCTTTAAATGTGTCAAGATCATAAATATGTAGGAAAGTCTTGGGAACAGTGACAGGAAAACTGGATCAGAATGAAAAAACACATTATACTCTCAGGTGGGGCAGGAGGTAAAAGTAAAATGAGTTTGTGAACTGAATTATCACATAGGAACCATGCTAATTTTCTGATCTAGTGGTTATGTGATGGTAACCTAGGAGAGTGTCCATGCTTTGGGTAAAATACACTGGAGTACTTTGTGGGATATAGCAAATCTGGCACAGCAATAACTGCTGGGGACTCTAAGAAAAGAAACAGGTTATATTTTGTACTGCTACTGGAAGTCTCCTAGAAGAATGACAGTATTAAAAAGTAAATTACTTTTTAAAATAACCGTATCAATACTATGCCAGAAAAGCAGAGACATCATCAAAATCCACTATAGAGGTTACGCTTCATCCAAAGCTGTGAACCCTTATAAAAGTCTCAATGTCAACAGACTCCATTTAGTAGATATGATTATATTTATTAGCATTAGAGGCTACTGTGTAGATACATTAGTGTTACGGCATGGTGTGGATATTAGTGTTAGGGCATGGTGTACATATTATATTGGTGTTGGAGAACAGTGCAGATATTGCATTAGCATTAGGGCACAGTGTGGATAGTATTACATTAGTATCGGAAGCAACAGTGTGGATACTATACTGGTGTTAGGGCATGGTATGGATATCACAGTAATGTTAGGGCACAGTGTGATTATTATATTAGAGGCCACTGTGTCTGGGACGTTGACAATGATATCAGGGTGCAGTCATAAGGATGAGATTTGGGGATTTCATTTTTCTAGATGAGTTTCTTCCTTTGCTGAGTACTCTAAAGACTCTCTTCTCTGCACTCAGGGCTGTGGAAAGGAAGCTTTTTACTCACCAATGAACAAAACTTAGTTAACACGACCCTTGTGCTACCCCGAGGAAGTTGAAGATCCTTGCTGCTTCTGGCACCTCAGAGGGAAGTTGGTCAGGGGTGGGTTTGCACACCCTCTGGTGGCACCAGAGCTCAGCACAGTCATTCTTGCTCAGTTTCTCCGCAGACATGCACCCCTACCTGGCTGTCCTAAAATACCTATAAAATTCAATATTCAGTTTATTCAGTGTAATAATTTTGGAAATTCAAAACAAAATGAAGCCCACTGCAGCCATATCCTTCCCAAAAATGGTGACAGACTTTGGAAGCCATGTAGAATGAAATGAATGTATACACAAATTAAGAAAAACAAAAACCTACTCAAAATAGTTCAGAGACTATAATTTGAAATGCAAAACTATAAAAAATCTAAAAGAAAATCTGTGTGACGTTGGCTTTGGTGTTGAGTTTTAACACACAACATCAAATGCCAATTCATGAAAATACTGACAACACAGACTTTATAAAACTAAGTATTCTACTGTGAAAAACTCTATTCAGAGAACAAAAAGGCAAGAAAGACATGAGAAGATATTTACAAAATGCATACATGATTTTAAAACTGAGCAAATATTTGAACAGATACCCAACCACAGCAAATATACCAAGAGTAGGCTGGGCATGGTGGCTGCCCCTCTCTACTAAAAATACAAAAATTACCCAGGCATGGTGGTGCATGCCTATAATTTCAGCTACTCGGGAGGCTGAGGCAAGATAATTGCTTGAACCTGGGAGGCAGAGGTTGTGGTGGGCCAAGATCATGCCATTCCTCTGCTCTACTGTATATGTAAAAATGCAGATTCACTGAACCAGACTAAATTGTATTCAGTGGAAGGCTGATCAAGGATTCAAAAGAATGCAACCTTTTGTTTTATCTACTTCTGACCTAGAAGCACCCCCACTTCCTACTTCTAGTTGTTCCACCTTACTGGACCAAATGACTCTACATCTTACACATATTGATTGGTGTCTCATGTCTCTCTAAAATGTGTAAAAGCAAGCTCTACCATGACCACCTTGGGCCCATGTTGTCAGGACCTCCTGAGGCTGTGTCATGGGCATGTCCTTAACCTTGGCAAAATAAACTTTCTAAATTGACTGAGACCTGACTCAGATATTTTGGGATCACAATCCACAGTCACCATGGCGTGACAGTTGACTACAGCATTCAGTACAGAGACGTGCTATACAGGTTTGTAGCCTGGGAGCAATAGGCTACGCCATCTAAGTTTTATAAGGACACTCTATGGTGTTCGCACACAGATGAAATCACTAAGGACAAATTTATCAGAAAGTATCCACATCGTTAGGAGATGCTTGAGTGTATTTTAAATGGTTAAAGCCTAGAAGAAAAAAAATGAAATTCAACTCCTCTTATGGTTTAATAACAAAGCTTAATAGAGTTAACATATTTTATCTCATCTAAGATGCTAACGATTAACAGACATTATTTTATGCACCATCACAAATAGGTTGCCAATTAAATCGGCTTTCTGAATAACAACAAAAATGTGAATTTACTTCTATTAATGCCAGTAAAATAAAATGAAAATGAATTATGGTTTCGACACGTTAAAGCAAAAAAGGAGGAAGCTGTTAGCCTGAGGTCTTGCCTAAGCAAACGGAAACTGAACTTGGAGGCATTTAAACTGACTTAAAAACATTAACAAACCAACCAGTCAATGACAAAAAGCCCAGCCGCCAGTTGGCTGTATGACTAGGGACGCTGAAAGAACCATCCCCACAACAGGCGGTCGCCTAGCTGGAGCCAATGAGAAAACTCACTTAGCTGCCACCACTAAGAGTTTGAAACCCCAAGCCCTATTTTCCGTTCTGGTGCTTCAGGCATGATTCATGAATCATTCTTTTGCTCAAATAAAATGTTTAAATTTATTTTGACTAAAATTCTTCTAACCCCTAAATCCTAACCCCTAACCAGTAACCCCCAACTCTATCCCTAACCCCTAGCACTAATCCTCACCCTAATCCCTAACCACATGTTAGTTTCTACATTTGCACTGATATGTCAGTGTTGATTATTAAAACTGCTGTATTGGCAAGGCTGCATGAGTAGTGCGGATTTTATAGTAATATTTTGGACTGAGGCCTTGCATTAGCATTACAGGTGTTTTCTACACGAGCACCGTGGGTGTTGTATTCGCATTTCGGATGTCATATCTGCTGTAGGAACGCTCCATTTGCGTTCTGAGGCTGCGGTGTGCACCTCGACGTGTGGCTGCCTGGCCATGAATGGGGAGAACCTAGGTGCGCAGGAGTCAGAGGGGGCTTTTGGTGTCCAGTTTTCCACACTGAGATCTTACCAGTCTCTGACCTTAAGCAGTCGGGCTGCAAACAGGAAGGATTTTACTCACCGTGGACGCAGCCCACGGTTGTCCCAAAGTGAGGCTGTTCCCCCCACCCGCCGACGCGACGCGACGCACGCCAGCGCTGTGTAGCCATCTGAAAAGGTGCGCTCGGGCGCCCCCTGCTGGAAGCCAGGCAGTGCAGGGTCCTCTTGCTCACAGTGCTGGGCCCAGGTACCCTTCTGGCGGCTAGAGCCACGGCAGGGTCCTCTCATAGTGCGGTTACTGGCATCCCCTGCTGGTGGCCCCACTGCAGGGCCCTCTTGCTCACAGTGTAGTGGCAACACGCTCCCTGCTGGCAACCAGGGCAATGCAGCATCCTCTTGCTCATGGTGTGGTAACTGTGCTACTGGGCCCTCTTACTCGCAGTGTAGTGTCAGCACGTCCCCTGCTGGCTGCAAAATTGTCTTGCTCATAGAGTCGTGGCAGCACCCCCATGCTGGTTGCCAGAGCACTGCAGGTTTCTCTTGCTCACAGTGTGGTGCCCATGTGTCCTCTGCTGGCTGCTTGGGGCACTGTAGGGCCCTCTGGTTCACAGTGTAGTCCTGGCACGCCCCCTGCTGGCAGCTGGGACACTGCAGGGCCATCTTGCGCATAGTATAGGGGTGGCATGCCCCCTGCTGGCAGCTGGGACACCACCGGGCCGTCTTGCTCCCAGTGTGATGGCTACCGTCCCCTACTGGCCTCCTTCTGCACCACTTAAAGTCAGAGCACCAGTTATTCAGCACCCACAGTTTTAGAAATTCAAACTGAAACAGAGCTATTATTGGAAAGGGCTGACGTCCCAGTTCTTGTCTAACTTGGAAGATTTTCACCAAGGGATAGTACAAAGATGGCATATAACTTCATTGAAAATAATGCAGTGTAAAGAGCTTATTGTAGAAAAAATAGGTAGGCCCCCAAGGGAGGAGCAGGCTGATCGTGCAGGAAAACAGCCCAAGAGTCCTGTGCAGGGACTTTTATTTTGGACTTCTTCACATTCCTGAGTCTAGGTCTCCACCTGTTTTCTTTGTCTGGTTTTTCTGCTCCTACCTTAGGTCCTCAACTTGCCCGTCTTTGGCTTGTGGGACCTCCTCACTGTTGGTGAAGGCACATGTGTGGTGATCAGTCCAAATCCACTGATGGCACTGGCTTCTTCCTGCCTCCCAGGAAGACCCTACAGTGGTCACGTCTGTACCTCCTGTGCCTGCCTATCTCTTTTGAATGTCCTTCTCTGCCCTAATCTGTACTTATGGTGCCAGGTTTCTCTTAAGAATGTCCCCTTTGTCCTTCTTATCAGCATGTAGCTAGCAATTTTCTGACATTTTAACTGTAGAGTGAATGATGATTAGGGCATCCTGAGAGGAGTTCTAGGTTGTTTCTTTCTGCATGGGTATCCTTATTCCTCATACCCACAACTGACAAGTGCCCAACCACTCCAGCATTAGAGATGCTACTAATATATAAATTGTTGATGGTCCCTCCAGGTGAGCCTTCCCATCATGTTCATGTCTAGCTATCTACCTACTCTAACAGAGCCCACTATCCTGTGTCTTTCCCAAAAGTAGGGAAGAAACGATTCATTGGAAACCATAGTAAATGAAATGAATGTAGATAAAACTTTGCAACTTATACAAATAATCACTCAAAATCATCCTTACACTAAAAATGCAAAACTCTACAATTTCTAGAAGAAAACATAGAATAAAAAGCTATGTGCCATTGGGTTCAGTAATGAATTTTAACAAACAACACAAAGTGTCATACACACAGAACAAAGAATTAAGTGGATTTTTTAAATATTAAAAGTGTATACTCTGGAAAAGACCTTGTTAAGAGAATAAAAAGACAAGCCACATATTGAAAGAAAATATTTGCAAAATACAGATCTGAGAAAGAATTTGTATTCAATATACAAAAAAAATTCTTAACACTAAGTAAAACAGCCCAATTAAAGATGCACCCAAATCTGAACAGACACCTCACTAAAGGATTTAAGAGAAACCAGCCCTTTCAAAAGACTCCACCACTGATCTCAAACAACTGCCTGAAGCTGCCCTGCCTTTCTTGTCTGATAAGAGGCCAGCCATGACAGAGAGGTTCTGGCCAGTATACAGAGGATGCACAGAGCACGTTTTCATGTCCTCTGCTTCACCTTTTAATGCCAGAGGGCCGAAAACTTCACCCTGGGATTATGCTAACACTGCTGTTATTTGAACAGAGGACCCGTGAAGGAGTAAGAAACTCAACTACGATTGCACGCATTTCCCCCTTCATAAATATTCATAACTCCTCCTAGAGCTTATTAAATATGTGTATTTGGCCATGCCACTCAGCATAAATTACTGTTTTCTTTACTGCTCCCTTGAACTGTCTGCTTCTGGCTCCTGGCTGGAGTCTATTCTTCCCAGCCTGTGAGAAGGACTACCCTGCAGGCTGCAACCCTTTATAGGAAATAAATCTTTCACTGGGTACAGTGGCTCATTCCTGTAATCCCAGCAATTTGGGAAGCCAAGGTGGTTGGATCACCTGAGTTCAGGCGTTTGAGACCAGCCTGGCCAACATGGTGAAACCCTGTATCTACTAAAAATACAAAAAAATTAACCAGGCATGGTGGTGGACATCTGTAATCACAGCTAATTGGGAGGCTGAGGCAGGAAAATTGCTTGAACCGAGGAGGTGGAGGTTACAGTGAGCCAAGATCACACCATTGTACCCCAGCCTGGGCAACAAGAGTGAAACACCATCTCAAAATAAATAAATAAATAAATAAATAAATAAATAAATAAATAAATAAATAAAAATAAAGAAATCTCTCCTTTCCAAATTTATGAACCTCATCATTCTTCAGTTGACAGTGTTACAAAGTTCAAAAGACCTTCCATACTCTCCCACAGAAGTCCTAGAAATTTTCATTTTGTTAATTATTTTAGATGACTGAGAACTTGTAATCAAATGAGTAGAAATGTTGAAATTGTGCTTTATTGGCTATGTATCTCTTAATCCAAGCAAGCAGATGTCTAAAATTAACCAAGAGAATATGTATGCCTGATTTATGGCTAAAATTTTAGGATGAAAGCTGTGAGATCTCTATTTGTGTTTTATGCCTATTAATGTGTGTTATGTATACGTGATATTTTCTCAACAACAGATAGCAAAGCAAAATTCATTTATAAAATCCTCTAAAAGTGCTCTATTCTAACTTAGCTTGGAAAAAATAAGCATTTATAAATAAATATTCCTTAAACTTCTAGCAACGTAGGAACTGATTCAAATGTTTTTCAAGTTAACACAATTTAGATAAAACACAGTTAAATAAGATCGATTTAAGATTTTTGTTGTAATAAAACTATGTCTTTAGAGCTATCACTACTGAACATAAAACAAACATACCTTTCTATTCTTCTTGAGTTCAAGTCAAATAAGCTAATGTTGTACTTACTAGATACTTAAAATCTTAAAGCTTATAGATTTGATTCTCATTAAGTTGTTATTCTTATTAAAAACATTATTTCAGTAATAATTTTTTACAGCAAATCCGCCTAATAATAGTTTCCAAATTACTTTTGGTAATTTTTAACTTTAAAGTTAAGCTAACTAAAAGATTTGCATTAAATACCTAGATCATTTATAAATAAGATATAATACTAAAACATTAATTATTAAACATAACATTCAACTTTATATACGTTTGGCCCCTAATTTTACAGAGAGAATGAAGATATTTTGGCCTGTTTATAAACATTTTTTTGTCAACTACACTGAGAAATTGTACTACGAGGAAACACATCCCTCTAGATGTTGAGAGATTGTATATTCATACATTTTCTAATCTACTATAGAATGTTAATATGTGACAATTTAAAATGGTCTACTTCCTAGTTTGCTCTGGAAAACAAATTACTAAGTATTAAAAATAGAATCAATATATATAAGTACAATTATTAGAAATAATACGATAACTAGAAACAACTGTGTGCAAAGTAGGGCAAGTTTTGCAAATAAAGTAGGTTGTATTTTTGTAAAAAAAAGCTGTACAAAATATACAAATAAAAAGAGATACCTAACCTTCCCTGAGTTATATTTATATGGGTAAAATGTTTTGTTTTCAGAAATTATATAAAATTCCTGGAAATTTGGAAATGTCCTCCTTATCCATGCTATTTGCCGGTATAGTGTTATGAGTCATAATTTCAATTATTATTTTAAATGTTGTATGCCACAGACAAAATTGAATATCCTCGTCAGGTATGGTATAATGAACTCTCATCAGGTCTTTCATCACAGCCATTTCATGCTCTTTGTCATTTAGATATTTTTTAGCCCTGATGCTTTCCTGAAAGCTCCTGCAATCAGCTACAGGTCAGAATGATTGTCTCCAATACAGGACACACTCTGAGACTACAGAAAACACTATGACAGGTACTCTGGTTATAGGCTTCTGATGATATTGCTTAAATAACTTTAAGACCATACACTTGACCCAGTGATGCTCTCCAGAAGTCTAGTTGAGGAACTGATGGGTTCATGACACTGCTAACCCAAGATTCAGCAAGATTGGAATTGATTACATGGCATCTAATGAACTGATGAAAATTTATTATAATTTTATAGTTATACAATTATAGTTTTATAGTGTCTGGATTTAAGAAATCTCTTTCTCTTAAGCGAATTATAACTCACAAGAATTTAGTAGATTACACTTTTGTAAACAGAAATGAAGCATCGATCTTTTTTCCCCACTGATTTCTCCAGAATTTTGAAATGCTTACTGAATACTCTTATTTTCATGACAATATAGTTGTTGGCAGAAGTCCAATAAGAATCTGCTCACCTTAGAACAGGATGTAATTGGAAACTTTGGTTATATTATCAAGGATTTTGCTGGAATATCATATTTAGGAATCGTGTACCTAAGATCAGTTATGACCTGCAATGTTAAGGAACTGAGGTTGACTTTTATGGAGCCTATCCTTACAAAGCATTCTGAGAAAAGCCAGCCTGATACCTAGATTACTGGGTTCACAGCCTTACAGGTTAGTAAGGAAGGTCATTTTCTTGTAGGCCCAGGTTTTGGGGATAGTTTGGGGGCTCAAGAAGAGAGGAAGTCATCCAAAGTTGTTAGGACTGCAGCTGAAATTTGACAGTATGTTCTGGGCTTGACTTTTAGCTTCAATAAGGCCTTTAAAAGTCCAATCTCAGATTCTGTATGAAAACTTCCAGCAAAGAAGCTTGAAAGCAACTATGTGGTCAGCTCTTGTTCTTTCTCTATTTACATAATCAGGCAAAATATAACAAAACTAGACTTATTTTTAAAACAAGAATAATCTGACTTTTATTATCTATAATCAAAAATGATGGTTACTACAGAGAGAAATGTTATGTTTCAATGGAAAACTATACCTTGGTCAGGCATGGTGGCACATGCCTACAATTCCAGCACTTTGGGAGGCCAGAAGTTTCAAGACCAGCCTGAACAACATGGCAAACCCTGTCTCTACTAAAAATACAAAAATTAGCTGGGCATGATTTTATGTGCCTGTAGTCCCAGCTAATCATGAGGCTGAGGAGGGAGGCTTGCTTGTATCCAGGAGATAGAGGATGAAATGAGCTGAGCATTGCACTCCAGCCTCAGTGATAGAGCCAGACCCTGTCTCAAATTTTTTTTTTTAAATAAGAAAACTATAGCCCTTGAGGGTTATCAGAGTCTAGTCTTGTTTTTTGTCTTTGGGCTATTTTTATCTCTTTGTAAACTGGATCCTGCCATCTGATGAATTTTGCCCCACATTGATACTTGTGGAAGAAGAGAAGTATTGTCTTCCCTACTAATGTATCTCTTGTCACTTAATTTGAAGGCCTCCAACCCTGGAACAAAGAGAGAAGAGGAAGGTTTTGCTCCCCAAAATGCCTAACCAAGTTTGATACATCCATGCAATGGAATACTATTTAGCCATAGAAAGGAACAAGCTATCAACTTACACGAAGACATGAGTGAATCTTTCATGCACATTGCTAAGTGGAAGAAGACAGTCTCAGGAGAATCCACACAATGTGACCTCATTTAATGAGATTCTGGAGAAGGAAAACTACACAGATGGGAAGGCTTTGGCTGCATGGGGTGGGGGTTTGAAGCATTCCATATGATACTTTAATAGTAGATACCTGCCACTGTGCATTTGTCAAAACAAGCAGAATTTTACAGCTAAATGAGTAAATCAAACTCTATTCTAATTAAATAATATTATTCAGGACATGGAGTATCCCAGCACAGAAGACATAGTGTGAAAAATAATTTATGCTACAAATTACTACGGTTTGGATGTGGTTTGTCACTGCAAAAACTCATGCTGAAATTTGACCCCCAATGTGGCAGTGTGTGAAGGTGGGGCCTAGTGAAAGGTGTTTGGATTATGGAGATCGATCCCTCATGAATAAACTAATGCCCTCCCATGGGGATGAGTTCTGTCTTCTCTCACAGGAATGGATTATTTCCTGCAAGAGTAGATAGTAAAAAAGAGTCTGGCTTCCTTGTCTTCCCTCTTGCTCTGCTCTCTGGAGCACCCCTTGCTCCCCTTCCACTTTCTATCAGGAGGTGAAAAAGACTGAGGCCCCACCAGATGCAACTGCCCAATCTCAGACATTCCAGCCACCAGCTTGGTGAGCCAAACGAAACTTTTTTACTTACAAATTACTCTGCCTCACGTATTGTGTTACGGAACACAAAATGGACTAAGACACAAATGTGGGAAAAAACTCACTGAAGGTGTAGGGAAAATGGTGCTGACATCAGTCTCTTCGAAAATGAAAAGAATCTGTAGGCTGAAGGCAAATGAACTATACTTCATTATTGGATTCCATTTTATAAAGTCCTTTCCGACAGGAGTAATTGTAAACAATTGTAAAACCACAGTATCTGTATCTGGAATAAAACAATGAGTTACATAAGTCTCAGATGGTAGGAACCAGCTCTCTCACTGTTGAAGTGGGAGGTTACAAATTAGCAAGGGGAAAAGGGTAGAAAGATTCATGTGATAGTAGAGCAGAGGTGAAGACATCAACGTAAACATGTTTAGTTTAATACAGACACATACAGTTCCACATTGAAACCTTTGCAATTGGGTGTGTATAGGCAGGTGACATACACACATATACTTCCTAGCATTGCTAATAAGGGACAAGATATAATGTGCTCATTCAGTGGCCAGATGTAAGTTTCCTACCATTCTGAAAGGAATCAGGCTCTTTGAAGAAATGTCTGATACTAGAACTGGGACAGTAAATATATGAGCCAGGATAATCTTGAAGTATCAGAAAGTAAGAAATTAAAAAAAATTGAAATATGTCAAAGAAAAATTCGAGCCAAGAAAAAGAGCTACCAATGACCAACACAGGAATAAATTGTGCAACATAATGCTGTAGTGTTTCACACTAACTAAAGCTTCAAGTAATTATCTAGGTGTCTGTGTCTGTATATGTGGGTGAATAAGCAAATGGAGTTGAACAGAAATCTCCTTTGCAAAAGAATTCCAAATAATTGATGTAGACACTCAGCCATCAAGAAGGTGGAGCTAACTCCTCACTCTGTGGGTATGGGCTTTACATATGTGTAAACTTATTTATCATATTTTTTTCTTGTGCTGTGATTGTGTCCTGGGTTCCTTCTCTAAAATGCTGTTCACCTTAGAACAGGAAAAAAAAAAAAAGGTAACCTTACAGACTCTGTTTCAATTCATGGCTAAATATTTTAAAAAGAGTGACTTTGTAAAAATATGTTCCAATGGCAAATTGATTCATTGTGACTGGATCACTTATTCCAAATACTTCTTGTCTTTATTTTGTTCCGGTGCCTACCTTTTAGCCATAGAACACCAGAATCAAATATTGGCCACTAGGAAAAATATTCAAAGAAAGAAAGAATGTGAACTGAACTTGTGACCATCATGATTCAATGTTTCACCACAACGCTTTCTAAAACAGAAGAGTTTAAAAGGATATTCAAAGTCAATTTCCTCAATGAGGCTTTGCAGAAAATGAGGAAACTAGAGAAACACAAATGTCAGGACATTGTATGGGTGATTTTAGATGTTTCTATGTTTTATGGGGAAAAAAACACTTTAACTTTTAAAGAGTCACGGAGAATTATTGGAAACCCAAACTCTGGAATGTTTCCAAATTTAGTTGAACTTCTATGTAATTCTGTCTATATAGCTAGTCATGAAGTTGATGATTTTTAAAAAATCTGTGCCTTATTTGTGTAATAAAGTACACAATGAATAATTAATACTCATAGGAAAACATGTTAGACCTTGTGAAAGGAAAATAAATCTTGGGGACCCGAAATCGCTAAGCTAAAGGGAAAAGTCAAGCTGGGAACTGCTTTGGGCAAACCTGCCTCCCATTCTATCCAAAGCCACCTGTTTGCTCACCAAGATAAATGCATATCTGATGGCCTCATTTGGAAAGGGTAATCAGCAACTCAAAAGAATGAAACCGTTCATCTTTATCTATGATCTGGAAGCCCCCTGTCTGGCCTTCTCTTCAAGTTGTCTCACCTTTTAGGACTGAACCAATGTACATCTTATACATAATGACTGATGTCCACGTATCGCTGAAATGTATAATACCAAGTTGTGCCCCTACCACCTTGGGCACATATTGTTGGGAACCCCATGTTGCATCACGGGTGCAAACTTGGTAAAATAAACTCCCTAAAAAATCTAAGTTCTAATACTTTTCAAGACATAAGAAGTTTGCAGGGTAACAGCACTGGGTTGTTAGGGATGCCTGCAGGCATCCACGACAGTCATTGGCGCTGTTCTCCAAATATTTTCACTGCATTTTTTATGAACGCATTCTGACTGTTCCATCCCACCTACTTAAATTTTTGCAAGGCCTCATGACAATTTTTTTTTTTGGCCATTGGAGGTAAGAAGAAATAATGTGACTTTTTCAGGAGAAATCTCCAAGAAACAGAGTTCTATCCAGCATGCTTTTTGTCTTTTCTATAGCAATGGGGATCTCATTGATGGTACCTCCCTCAGCCTGGATTCCTGTGTTAGGGTGAGACAGCACAGAGCTACCTCTCACCTGACCCATGATGAGATGCAAATAAATGAGGAAGAAGATTTTTGAGCCACTAAAATTTGGAAGTTGTTTGTCACCATGGTCTCATGTAGCCCTCGCTGACATGCAGGGCTGAAGAATGAGTCAGAACTGGATCTGGACATGTGACATGCACTCCTCCAGGCTAAGCAAAATTCAAGGCTTGTTGCAAAGATAACAATGAGCACAATGTGTTATTAGGGTGAGTGTGGGATAAATAAGGTATATCAAGTGAAAATAATGAGAAACTCAACTTTAAAAGACAGTGCTAATTTGGACTGTGGAGAGATTCCAATGTCCTACTTAGCATTTGAGATTGTGATGGCTGAACAAACTCATTAAGAATTCTAAATAAAGGCTTGGGGTAAATATCCGAGGGTGTCTAATATCCCAATTTTTCATCCTAGAATGGGCAGAGTCCTTAACCCCATTCTACGGAGACTTCCAAAAGAAAAAAGACCTGCATTTCTCCAACAACCCACACTGAGAGACTTTCCTGCACTTTTGACCTGTGGCTAACACTCCTCACCTTTCATTCTGTCCTCAGCGTTTTGGGGAAACACCTTTAACTCTCTATGACTTACTGGTCATTAAGTGGCCCTTATAATTCCCTCCAGAGATAGAAAAGACTAATGATGAGGGAGTCCGAGCTCAGAGCAGCAAGTGGGCATGTGTGCTCAGCAGCCATGTGGCTCATCTGCTAGGAGATTATTACATACGATGTTCTGCAACATTCCTTAACACAAGCGGACAGTCTCCTGACACAGAGGGTTTAACTGCTCACCTACTTCTTTCTCTGCCCTCTTGGGCTCCTAAAACGAAAAGAACCTGGGGTGACAAAGTGAGTCAAAGGGGTGCCAATCGTATCACAGGAAAATAAAGATCTCTAAAAAATCCCTGGCCTAAGATGACAGCCTTGGCTGGGTAAGTCTGAAAGTGCTGACAGTGGACATGGGAGAGTGAAGGTGGTCAAAATGTCCACACTGAAGAACTTCCACACAGATTGCAAGAAAAGAGAGAGGAACGGAGATGGCAACAGGAGTCTCTACAATAAAAGCAGATGTTTTGAGATCAGTTATATTTATTCTGACAGAAATTAGAGACAGAAACCAAAGTTTAGCCCGAGGCTACAATTAATTGGGCAATAAGCCCGGGGAACATGTGGCATAGACGGATTTAAACATCTCTCCCTTATAGTAATATAAAGGCTAAAATAATATCATATAAATATAAACGCTTAGGTCTACAGTAGTATTCAAAGGAGAACTCACAGACAGGTTTGGCCTTTGAACTTTAGTACTGATGGTCTAGAGAATTCATTTTGTTCCAGAGAAAGAGAGGAATTTCTTGGGTCCCTTCAGGAATGCGTCTGGCTTTGCCTCATCTTGTATGTGTGAGCTACGCATACGGCAGAAGGAAACTTGAGGATTTCACAGATTTAAGGTGTGAAAAGTCACTGGGTGCTTTAAGAAGCCTGGGATTCTCTGCTGGAAAAGTAAGTTTGTTGAGACAAAATGAGTTAGAGAAGGTTGTTATTGAAGTGAAGCAGAATTGCTTTTACTAATCTGCTTATTACCTTCACCCTCACCCCCACCCCTACCCCCACCTTAACCTCTAACCCTAAACCCTAACCCCCTGACCCTAACCCTAACCCCTAACCCTAACCCAATCCCAACCCCTAACCCTCCCCCTACTGTTATCCCTAACCCTACCCTCTAGCCCTGACCCTTGACCCCAACCCCCAAACCCCAACACCAACCCTAACCTTAACCCCTAAACCCTAACTTTAACACCTAACCCTAACCCTACCCCTAAGCTTAACCCTTTACATCTTCCCAGATTCTCCAGCGGAAGCAGGGACTGTTGGCTCCCAGCTGTGCACCACTGCATCTGGCACAGGACTCCATAGCAGTCTCCAAATAGGCACCTGAATGCCTACTGTGCCAGCCATGCAGTGGAAGCCCAGCATGTATTCTCAGCTCCAGAACCAGGGCCCAGCACCTGCATCAGGTTGATCAGGGCTGAAGTGAGCTGGGGCACCCAAGATCTTCATAAGGTCAAGGCTAACTCATGCCTCCTGTTAGAGAGCGAGACGCGGACCCAGCAGCTCTGCACTCCTACTCCTTCCCTCTGTGGCAGATTGCCAATCTTGCAAGTAAGGGGCCTTTCCCTGATGATACTCCAAGCACAAAGCACTGGACTTTCACACAGTGAGGCTGCACATATTATTCTGTTTAGATGCCCACCTAGGCCACTGGGAGAAAGGGTGGTAGAGGGACCCTCATGTTGCCCTGTGGTATATATGCTCTGGTTTATACAACTGCAAGCCATTTACGAGAAACTGAAGCTGAAACACTACTTGTTTCCAACTTTTTGTCAGCAGAAGATTTACAATTTACATTCCTAAACAAGCTAGCCACACAGCACACTGACTACTTCCCCTCTTAACTGGCTCTGAGGGCCTACACATCAGTCCTAGAATTGGAAGATTGGTGGAGAAGAACCGGGATGTTGATGGGGTACTGGATACTTGCTGGATACCAGCCTCCCCTTACCTAAGTGAGACAGCCCAGATCTCGCCTGACCAAATCAGACATTTTAACGCACGCAGCTCTCAGTAGCAGGACTTACAGATGCAAAACTCTAAAGCAAAAAATTGTCTCAACTCCTTGGTGTCTCAAGGAACTAAAACACTGCCTAGCACAGGTGCACCATCAACCTTATCACTAAATAAACCTCTGTTTATTTTATTCATCTTTGATTTTCAAAATTATGTGATAAATACATTGGACTAATGACCTTTGAGATCTCTTCACGGGGTCCTATCTGGTGGACCCCAGATCTGCCAACCCAGAGAAGGCATCTGTAAACATGTGCAGGATAAAGGCCAGACAAAACTGTCTCTCTCAGCCTCAAAGTAACCTGGCAGTCACAGAAATCGCCATGTGGGGTCTGACGTGTATGAGGAGTCAGGCCTTCGGCTTGAGGCATCCCACTGCACCCAAAAACTAAGTTCTGCCTAACAGAGAAAAATCAGCCAGCCTGCTCTTCCTAATGAAAGATTCTCCCTGGGGCTTGAAAACTTGGGGGATAACTCCTCCCTCCTCAGGCCCAGTTTCAAGGTGCAACACCACTTGTGCCAGCAGCATGGGTCAGCAAGAGAGCAGAAACCAGAAGAGGGCAGGCCGGATGATAAGTACCCGCTGAAGATCAAGGGAGAGGCCGTCTAAGTACCAGGTAGCAGTTACGCCAGACTGGAAGACTTCCCATTTACAGGAGACTAGAAACCCCTGCCTTGCCCTCACTTGGGGCTGACACCATTCTAGGTCTCAGCTCATCTACACGCAGGCATTCTTTTAAACAACGTGTTGCTCCACACTGGCTCCAGTTGTTTGTTGGTACTCTCAGGGTTTGATCCAGTAACAGAGCCTCACACCTAATATCCTAGGTGGTAATCCAAGAGCAATATCTGCTTGACACCCCTCCTCCTCCATCCTCCATATCCAAGCTATCACCAAGGATACAAGCCGGCCAGGCAAAGTAGCTCATCCCTGTAAGCCCGGTACTTTAGGAGGCCAAGGTGTGTGGATCACCTGAGGTCAGGAGATCGAGACTGATCTGGCCAACATTGGAAAACCTGTCTGTACTAGAAATTCAAAAATTAGCCAGGTGTGGTGTTAGGCGCCTGTAATCCCAGATACTCGGGAGGCTGACTCAGGAGAATTGCTTGAAGCTGGGAGGCATAGGAAGCAGTGAACTGAGATCATGCCATTCATTCCAGCCTGGGCGACAGAGCAAGACTCCATCTCAAAAAAAAAAAAAAAAGAATTAGTAGTTTCGTCACCAGAAAAGGGGTCTTGTCCCAGACCCCAACAATGGCTTTTTGGATCTCACACGAGATGGAATTTATGGGAAGTCACAGAGTCTAGTGACTTTAAGAGAGCTTATTAGCCACTACTCAGTTACAGAGCAGGGAGTCCTCAGAAAGCAAGAGGAGGAATGCACCTGTTTAAAGAAAAACAATTTTTTTTTTTTTGAGAAGGCGTTTTACTCTTGTCACAGTGGCATGATCTCGACTCACTACAATCTCTGCTTCCTGGGTTTAAGGATTCTCCTGCCTCAACCTCTCAAGTAGCTGGGATTACAGGTGTGCACCACCATGCCTGGCTAATTTTTTTGTCTTTCCTTTCCATTTTATTTTTATTTTTAAATTTTTTTAAATTTTTTAAATTCAGTCCCTGTAGAGACTTCCAAAAATTGCCAATGCCTACTATATTTCCAGTCATCATGGTAGGGTACTGGGAAAAGTTTTCAATTAGCAATAATCGTGCCTTGGATAAATGTCATTGGCTATGATACTGTCACTGTGCAAAGCTATTTTTTTGTATTTTTAGTAGAGACTGGGTTTCACCATGTTGGCCATGCTGGTGTCCAACTCCTGGCCTCAAGTGATCTGCCCTCCTTGGCCTCCGAAAGTGCTGGGATTACAGGTGTTGGCCAGTGTGCCCAGCCTTAATGTTTACTTATATAGGTTATTAAGAATAGTGTTGTCTCTTATAAAGGCCTGTGATCAGTTTGTATCAGGCTATTAGTATTGTTACTTTTCTGTTACTATTAATTTTAACAATAATTTATGAGTGTACTATTATCTTTAAAGTAAAACTTATTTTTAAATTAAGAATGCCTTTTGCTTAAAGTACTGTTATAGTTTAATAAGTTTTGGGTCATTATTTAGTTATTAACTTGTTCCTGCAACCATAAATATTTTATAACCAAAGGTGCTCAACCCCTAAATATATAATCCAACAAATTTAACGTGTCTCTGTGTGTGTGTGTGTGTGTGTGTGTGTGTGAGAGAGAGAGAGAGACAGAGAGAGAGCGCCTCACTCTGTCTGCCAGGCTTGAGTGCAGTGGTGCGATCATGGCTGGCTTACTGTGGCCTCAAACTCCTAGACTCAAGTGATCCTCCTGCCTCAGCCTTCTGGGTAACTGGAACCACAGGCACGCACCACCATGCCAGCTAATTTTTATATTTTTTGTAGACATGGGAGTCTCACTATCATCCCAGGCTGGTCTTGAACTCCTGATCTCAAGTGATCCTCCTGCCTTGGCCTTCCAGAGTGCTGGAATTACACTGATGAGCCCTGCACTCTGCCCAGATTTAACTTTTTCTAAAGCTTTTATTTAAAATAAAGTCACTGTGGTTAAGATGCCTCTGACAGTTTTGTATTTTAAGTGTGAAGACTCTGTTGAATGAATTTTTCCATAAGTTGTAAAATGTGCATCCATGTTTATTTCATTCTTATGGTTTCCAATTAATTGTCCCTTCTTCCTTTTTAGAAACGCACGGGCTAGTGGGCTCCATGTCCCTTTGCATTTTCAGAAGTATGGCGCGGAACACTCCGCCCTCCGACTTTAAGTGGTGCAGCTGGACGGCCTCCAGAGGGCGTGCGTCTTCCTCCAGCAATCTATAGGAGGGCGATTAAGGTGGCGAGGGGTCAGCCAGCTTTTTCTTCTATTGAAATGCAGTGTGGAAGTCAAGGGGGAGGTGTTTTAGATGCTTGAGTCTTCTTCCTCACCAGGTCACCTCATCCCTGCACACAGCCACTCTCCCGCATGGGCTACTTTCCAGTCTCACAATCTCTCTGAGTAACTGTGGAAGGAAGACAGCTACGGAGCCTCTCCCTTGTCCAAATCACTCTGCTGATAGACCTGCATAACTCGTCTCACTGAACCCTGGACCACCCTGGGAAGAACACCTCTGCCCCTGTATTTCAGACAAAGACTATGAGGCAGTCGGGCACGGTGGTTCACACCTATAATCCCAGCACTCTGGGAGACTTAGGCAGGTGGATCATGAGGTCAGGAGTTCAAGACCAGCCTGGCCAACATGGTGAAACCCCGTCTCTCCTAAAAACACAAAAATTAGCCGGGCGTGGTGGCGGACACCTAAAATCCCAGCTATTTGGAAGGCTGAGGAAGAGAATTGCTTGAACCTGGTGTCAGGTCTCCATATGCAAGCCTTGAGCCTGAAAGTCTGAAGTACTGCTTGCCTCCTGATCACCTTCCACCTCCCACTTGCATTCACCATTGCCCCTGATTGCCCAGCCCAGCGGAGCTTCCCCGCACAAGCCCCTCACCCAACCCTGCCATCTTAACTGTTCTTATGGTAACGTGTATACCGCTCATCCATCCTGTCATCTTAAGCGCTCTTCTGCCTCACCCCCAGCTGCCATTGTAACTAAACTTATGGTAATGTATACTCCTTGCCCCTACCCTTACCACTGTTACTGATGTTACTCTCTGTAACTTTCCACTGCCCACCCCAAACCGATAAAACCAACTCCTATCCCACTGCCCTTTGCTAACGCCCTTTTCAGTCTTAGCTGACCTGCACCCAGGAGAATAAAGAGCCATGTTGCTCACACAAAGCCTGTTTGGGGGGTCTCTTCATTCAAAGCATGCATTTTTAACACCTGGTAGGTGGAAGTTGCAGTGGGCCAAGATCGCACCACTGCACTCTAGCCTCGGCAACAGAGAGACTCCGTCTCAAAAATAAAAATAAAAAACAGTAAAAAATTAAAAAAGAAATAAAAATAACAATAAAAGAAAAAGAAAAAATAATTAAAAAAAAAACAAAGACTATGAGGCTAGCAGAGGCTGTGACCAAGCACATGACCCAAGCCCTGTGGACAGTAGCTGGATTGGAACAACGTTCTCACGTTCACAGGGTGTGATGAGGGCCTCCTCATTACAAGATCCAAAGTGGGACTGGCACTTCCATTAACATGTACATATATTTGTCTATGAATCTATGTATGAGCATTTTCATGCATCAAATTTTGCCAGGAGTCTTACATATTTTTTATCATACTCACAAAATTCTGTGTTCTTCAGTATAAATACTTGACTTTTTATAGTTGAAAGTTGGGGATGCAAGTGAGTTCCCACACAGCCAGCAGCTAAAATATTCCAAATGTGGTTTTCACCGTGTGTTGGGATTTACTCCGGGTGGCTGGCAAATTATTAGGGAAATATTAGGGAAAGTTAGAAGATTATAGTCTCTAACCCAGAAATATATAAAATTAGCCATAAAAATTTGAAAAAGTCCAGTTTCTTTGTGAGATAACACTATAAAACATGTTATTTTTCATCAAAATTTGAAATAAGTGGGGAACCTCTGCAGCTCAGCCACTGGCTGATGCACTGTCACAAAGCTGCACTCCAACCTTCTCACTTCTGTGTCCTAATTTCTTCCCAGGTACTCCTGCTGAATTTGAGCCTCAACAAAACTCAAGGAAGTGCCAATTAAAACACTGAAGTATCTTTGCCTGCCTAGTTTGCAAGATTAAAAGGACAGATAAAGTTTACTGTTGGTGAAAGCTACAGGCACTCTTTTGCTAACCCTAAACCCTGACAGACCCTGACCTCATGCCACTCTTCCCCACAATCCTGCAGATATGTCTCATCTCTGCTAAATTTTATCCTCCAAACTTCTAACCCTTAATACTGTAAATACAAAATAAACCAATAGGCAATCCCATCCCAATTTAATGCTAAATTACACTAGGAAATGAAGTCACAAAAACAGAAAGGCATAGATCGATGTCTAGCATAATTAAACAATTAATAATGCTCAACAAAATAGTCATAATTTGATACTAAGACATACTTGAAGGATTACAGATCATGATCACTACATCCTTTTCTCAGAAAATCAAGTTGGTTTTGCATACTAGAGCCATCCCTGCAAATAAACATCAAATAAGCAGAATGAAGAAACCCAGATACTCATCTCCATAGATGCAGGAAGTACTTTCCACAAAGTCAACACCATTTCATCATAAAAACACCCAACAAACTAGAGATAGGAAATTTTGTTAACACAGCAATCAGCCTCTACGCCAAACCCATAACTAGAACCATTTCCATTGTTAGGGCCATATATGACAAAAACACAGCTAACATCATAAACAATGGGGAAAAGTTTAAAAGCTCTTCCTCTAAGATCTGGAACAAGTGTGGCCACTTTTACCACTTTTTTCATCATAGTACTGGAAGAGCAATTAGACAGGAGAATCCAATAAAAGGCACCCAAATTGGAAAAAAGGAAGTCAAATTGTCTCTCTTTGCAGGTGAAATGATCACATACATATAGAGAGAAAACCCTAAGGATTCTACAAAAAAGCCTATTAGAAATAATAAATAAATTTGCTAAAGTTGAAAGACACAATATCAGTATACAAAAATGAGTAGCACAGCCATGCGCCAGTAGTGAAACACCTAAGAAAGAAATTAAGAAGCCTACTTCATTACAGTAGCTACTATCTACCTCCACCAAAAAATGATACCTAGAGATGAACTTAACCAAAAAGGTGAAAGATTCCACAATGAAAACAATAAAACATAGATAAAAGCTGTTAAAGCAGACACATGTAAATGGAAACATATCCCATGTCCAAGCACTAGAAGAATATTGTTAAAATAGCCATATCACCCAGTGGGATCTACAGAATGAGCACAATCCATCAAATTACAAAAGACATTCTTCATAGAAATAGAAAAAAAAATCCTAAAATTTACATAGACTTGCAAAATACCTCAGACAAAAGAATCTTGCATAAAAAGCTGGAAGCATCACACTACCTAATTTGAAAATACACTACAAACCTATAGTAACCAAAATGGCATGGAACTGGCACAAAAAAGGGGCAAGGGAGAGACAGAGATAGACAGAGATAGATGAATGACAGACAGACATAGATAAATGAAACAGAATAGAAAACTCAGAAATAAATTCACGCATTTACCATCTACTCATTTTTATCAAAGGCACCAAGAAGACACCTTTGGGAAGGACAGTATCTTCAATAAACTGCTAGGAAAACACAACACCCACATGTACAAGAATAAACCTAGACCATTATCTTACCATATACAAAAATCTACTCAAAATAAAGATTTAAATGTAGAACCTGAAACTACGAAACTTTCAGAGAAGAAAAAAATAGGATAAATGTTTCATGAAATTGGTTAGGACAATGGATTTTCAAATAGACATCAGAAGCACAAGCAACAAAAGCAAAAACAGACAAATGCAATTACATTAAATGTAAAAGCTTCTGCAAAGTGGAGGAAGCAATCAGTAGCATAAAGAAACAATCCAGAAAATGGAAGAAAGTATTTGCAAACTATGCATGAGGCAAGGGGTTAATACACAAAACATATAACAAACTCAAACTACTCAAAAGCAAAAATATAAATAGTCTGATTTAAAAATCAAAACAGGCCAGGCGTGGTGGCTCAAGCCTTTAATCCCAGCACTTTGGGAGGCTGAGGCGGGTGGATCATGAGGTCAAGAGATCAAGACCATCCTGGTCAACAAGATGAAACCCCGTCTCTACTAAAAATACAAAAATTAGCTGGGCATGGTGGTGCATGCCTGTAGTCCCAGCTACTTGGGAGGCTGAGGCAGGAGAATTGCTTGAACCCAGGGGTCAGAGGTTTCGGTGAGCCGAGATCGCACCATTGCACTCCAGCCTAGGTAACAACAGTGAGACTCTGTCTCAAAAATAAAATAAAATAAAATAAAATAAAAATCAGAAAAAGATATACTCAAAACCTTTGCTCCCCACAATGATTTCCCCATCTTTTCCCAGCCGTCTTTGGTCTGTCTCTCTCGCCACCCTTTTTCTTCCTCCATCTACCCCAAAACTTTTTCACCATTTTTCCCCACTGTCATTTTGAAAAGCTTTCTCTATTCTTTTACTCATGACTCTTCTTTCCCCTATCCTGCTTGCCACCCTTTTTGTCCTCCAGATACCCCAAACTATTTTCCCCATTGTCTTTTCCCCAACCCTCTTTCCCCACTCCCACTCACCACCCTTATCCTTCTCCTGCTTGCCTCCCTCTTTCCTCTCTCCATCTACTTAAAAACTTTCCTCCTCATCTTTTTGCAAAACCTTCTCTCCCTCCTGCTCACCATTCTCTTCCCCCTCTCTGCACCCCTTTTTCTCCTCCCACTTGCCAGAGAGTGAGACTCCATTTCGAAAAAAAAAGGAGAGACTGCTAAATGTGCCTAGTTATCTTCATAAGTCATCTATGTTCTGTTTTCTACATAGCTTGAAAGGCAGTCCCAAATGATGCGTAATTATCTAGGTTGTATAAATAAAACATACTTCATTGCTTCTCTGAAGGATAGTTCCAACACATTCTCTGGAGCTTTCTCTGCATCCTGAGAAGCAGTGCAGCTCTGCCCTTCACCTTCCTGCAGTTTTTCTCCTCTTTCCTATGATCTTAGAGGAACTTTGTCTCAGGCCAACTGTTTGTTCCTTGGGCTCTTTCATTTCCCCTAAAAATCACTTACTCCGCCTCTAAGTTGCCTCCATCTCCATCCATCTCCCTCTCTCCTGAAAAGACAGCACTCTTTAAGCATCAACCATCTGACCCTTCTTGCAGTCTCATTTTTTGGCTGGCTTCCATGTTTATGCCTGTTCTATGTTTTTCTTCTCCTGTTAAGCTGTCTGTTGTTAGTTCATTTCTGCAGTGAACCTTTAGAGAGGAAAGTGAAAGCTTTCCTTCCAGACATACAATAGAATTATAAAGCAGAAAAGTTTAGACAGAATTTCGTATTTAAGTGCCAAAACTTCATACTCCATTTCTGATAAAGCACACAAAGGTTAAAAAACAACAACAACTTATTTTTGACCCAAAGCTCTGTTGACATTCTATTAAACACCAACCTATTTAATTTTCATAGTGTAAATGGCAGATATTTTTATAATTATTATGCTAATAAATCATTTCCCTGATGTTTTTGGTAAAACCCGATATTCAAGGCCGGGTGCGGTGACTCACTCCTGTAATCCCAGCACTTTGGGAGGCTGAGGAGGGTGGATCACGAGGTCAAGAGATTGAGACCATCCTGGTCAACATGGTGAAACCTCGTCTCTACTAAAAATACAAAAAATTAGCTGGACATGGTGGTGTGTGCCTATAATCCCAGCTACTCAGGAGGCTGAGGCAGGAGAATTGCCTGAACCCAGGAGGCGGAGGTTGCGGTGAGCCGGGATCGCGCCATTGCACTCCAGCCTGGGTAACAAGAGCGAAACTCCATCTCAAAAAAAAAAACAAAAACAAACAAACAAACAAACCCAATATTCATAATAAAGTCCAGAACCATGAATTGTTTTAAATAATTTCTTCTTATGTGTGATTACAAGTATACCTCTACAGGAAGTTAGTATACTCTCACAAAAGCTAATTTTTCAGAGGAAAAGGCCAATTGTAGAAAATCCCAGAAACACAAGTGATAAACGTTCACAGAATGCCAAGAAAGTCATGACCAGGATACCAATAATCAGGTGGAAAACTGATCGTCTGGAATAACAATAGTTGAAATAATGAAAAGATCAATGACATTTACAATATTTCAGTAAAAAACGATAATCTTCAGAAACCATCAACCTCCTCCAAGGGGTAACCGCACCTTTCAGATATCACCAGGGGATTCCACTGCTTCAAAAAAGATAGGAAGTTACCAGTCTCATGTTTTCTGCATGGCTGATAGTGTTTTTAGCCATTCCAAATGTAGAGTGCCTTTTTTTTTTTTAATGTAAAGCAGGGATATCCAATTTTTTGGCTTCTCTGGGCAATATTAAAAGAAGGAAACCTGTCTTAGGCCACATATAAAATACATTAACACAACAATAGCTGATTATCTAAAAAATATCACAAAAACACCAGGTGCTGGAGCTCACGCCTGCAATCCCAGCACTTTGGGAGGCTGAGGCTAGCGTATCACCTGAGGTCAAGAGTCCCAGGCCGGGCGCGGTGGCTCAAGCCTGTAATCCCAGCACTTTGGGAGGCCGAGGCTGGTGGATCACAAGGTCAAGAGATCGAGACCATCCTGGTCAACACGGTGAAATCCCGTCTCTACTAAGAATGCAAAAAATTAGCTGGGCATGGTGGCGCGTGCCTGTAATCCCAGCTACTCAGGAGGCTGAGGCAGGAGAATTGCCTGAACCCAGGAGGCAGAGGTTGCGGTGAGCCGAGATCGAGCCATTGCACTCCAGCCTGGGTAACAAGAGCGAAACTCCGTCTCAAAAAAAAAAAAAAAAAAAAAGAGTCTCAGACCAGCCTGGCCAACATGGTGAAACCTCATCTCTACCAAAAATACAAAAATTAGTCAGGTGTGGTGGCAGGTGCCTAGAATCCCAGCTACTCAGGAGGCTGAGGCAGAAGAATAATTTGAATGAGGGAGGCGGGGGTTGCAGTGAGCAGAGATCAGGTCATTGCCCTCCAGCCTGGGAGGCAAGAGGGAGACTTAGTCTCAAAAAAAAAAAAAAAAAAAAAATCGCGAAAAAATTCTTTTTTTTTTTTTTGAGACAGTCTTCTGCTCCGTAGCCCAGGCTAGAGTGCAGTGGCGCGATCTTGGCTCACTGCAACCTCCGCCACCTGCGTTCAAGCCATTCTCCTGCCTCAGCCTCCTGAGTAGCTGGTATTACAGGTGCCTGCCACCATGCCTGGCTATTTTGTATGTTTTTAGTAGAGACAGGGTTTTACCATGTTGGTCAGGCTGGTCTGGAACTCCTGACCTCAACCAATCTGTTGACCTCAGCCTCCCAATTACAGGCGTGATCCACCACACCTGGCCTGTCATTTCTTTATATTTGGATAACATAAGGACTTTAAGACCCTTTCTCCTTTGGGTCAATCAATCATCTGCACCATACACATTTTACAAAACAAAGGACAATACAGTCCTGATTTACATCTTGGTCATGTCACTCCTAGTGACTCCCATATTGCAAGCCTCCCAGCAGGTGCAGCCCTTTCCTCTCCATCTGATGGGCTTCTCAGCTCCCATCACACTAACTGGACACAGACTCCCTAGAGGCAACCCTCAAGAGCAGAAGACATGGTTGACTCAGAAGTTTCTAAAAAGTCATCAAACCAGATGACACAAAACTCATATGACATTTCACTTTGTTTTGGTTTATTCTGTTTGAGACAAGGGTGTAGTGGGCATCCGACTAATTTTTTTGGAATTTTTTGTAGAGATGGGGTTTGGCTCTGATGTCCAGGCTAGTCTTAAACTCCTGGACTCAGGTGATCTTCCCACCTTAACGCCCCAAAGCCCTTAAATTACAGGCCTGCACTGTGTAAATTGCCATGCAACACAGCCCAGTAACAAGGAAGAAACCTCACGGGTCCAGCATCTACTCACATGGGTGGATTGATGGCTGGGAAACCCCAGCAGGAGGAGCCAAAAGAGCAGCCATGGCACACCCGCAACTCCTGGTCCTCTCAGGGCACCCTCAGGTGGTCAGGACAGAGGTGGGGGTGGCTTAGGGCTGGGGGAGGGAGGGGATAGGGATGGGGTGGGATCTGAGTTGGGGAGGTGGACAGGAGGGAAGGGGAGGGAGGGGAAGCGGGGATGTTGGGCACCTTGAGGAGGGGATCTGGGAAAGGATCTGGTTCAAACTTAGTCTCCAAAGGTGAGTGGGAGGTTCAGCTACAAGTCAGGGGAGAAAGTCTATTAGGGAAGCAACAGGACACACAGGGCAAGAAAGCGAGAGGCTCAGGAGCAATTAGATGGAGACCAGGGCTCTGGTTTCCACCACACCTTCTCCCGTTTGGGCGCTGCCTAAGCAACCCTCAGGGTTTATATTCCCTCCCCACCAATCCCCGGCCTCGGAACGTGGTACCTCACAGTGGACATTCCACGGAGCACCCTGTCCTCCAATGCCCCTCCCCCATCTCAGCCCCCCACACACTTCTCAAGGATCTCTGGAACTTTCACAGACTTGATTTCTGATCTTCCTCACCAGCTTCTGGCAGCTCCTTCCTTCTTGAGCTCCCAGGGTTTCTCATGGTCAGTCTTGGCTGCAAAACATAGAAACAAATGATGGCAGGATGGCAGGAAGAACCTCACACACAAACAGAGTGGGAGCTCTGTTGAGAACTGAACGTGAGCCTGGGAATCTCGTCCAGCAAGAGGGTCCCAAACCTGGAAGAGAGCGCGCACCGGAAAAAAGGAGATAGAAAAGGCAGGTCTGGAGGGCTACATGCGCTATGCTCATGCAGCAATTTTATTTTTGCAATGTGTTTCATTATATACTTTACTGAAGTTAAAGTTGTTTACGCCAGATTAACGTACTTAAGTTACAGTAAGCAAGTTACACCCAGTAAGTAAGTTAAGCCCAGTAAGTAGGCTACACCCAGTAAGTAGGTTACGCCCAATAGGTCAAGGTAAGTAGGTTACAGTCACGCCCTGTAAGCTATGGTAAATAAGTTACAGTTACACCCTGTAAGTTACGGTAAGTTACCAAGTGTAAATATTTAAGTTAATTTTACAATGAAGGTAACACGGGTACAAAATGAACACAATCAAGCAATAAACCATAAGGAGCCAAAAGTAGACACAATGCCTCCCAAGTCCTCGTATCCATAAAGTAATGTCTGTTAATTATTTTGGATAACATATAGTTCCTGTCTCGGTTCCTATTTTCCCTTAGCTCGACTCCCCCAACCAGGGATCTGTGTCCGGGCTCAAGCTCACCGTATGGCGAGGCCCATTTCCCAGGGGCCTCACGCGGGAGCGATCCCCACAGATCCCTCAGAGCTCCACAATCCCCTCTCAGCCATTCATATTCTAAGCAAAAAAACATCAGAAGGATGTGGAAAGTCCCAATAGTAAACCATGTCCAGCACATCCATGGAGCCATCTGTCCATCATCCTGTATCTTGGGAACAAATGTTGGAGCTACACTGGTTTTAAGCATGCATGGTCCATTTACAAAAATTAACCTGACTTGTTTTGTTCTTCAAGCAAATCTCAATATATTTTAGACAAATCCAATCACACAGCAGTTTTCTGATCACAGAATTGTGCTAGAAGTCAATGATTAAAAGCTAAACAAAAATTATTATATGCTTGGAAATTCAAAGTGCCCTTAAGATATCAACAGAAGAAAGAATCCAAAGTGAAACAAGACTGCCTTTACCCTCAGTGAGAAGATCATAACATGGCAATTGAATGTCTCCCTCTGGCCCAGGAATTCCGCTGTGTGGCATAAGGTTGTGTGGTCTCACATCACCCCTAACCCCCCAAGACATGTTCACATCTGAAACAGGGTGATGGTATCACTTATCTATATTATTTTACTGTCCGTGAAGGTGGACTTTTGAATTTGAACCCTAATAAGGGGGAGAAAACCAAGTTGATTCTCATGGTTGAGCTCCCAAGGATGTCCAAGGAATCTGTGCATTTCAAGAGACGAAGTTCATCAGCCTCTCTCCTGGGGTATTTGGCCACAATACCCAGAGGGTTTGGCAGCATCACAAGTGATGGCTAGGGAGTGCCAAGCTGGTGGGCAGGACCCAAGGGTCTGGTGACCAGGTCAGACCCACACTGTCCATTATCTTTCCTGGACCCATCCTCAGCTAAACCTCCCAAAGGCCTGCTTCTGCCTGATCACAGAGTGTGCTCAAACATATTCATGCCTCTCGCAGCTGAAAACCACTGCTTTAAATCTCCTTACAATTTACTATGACATAAAGTTATTGTAAACTGCAAATATTCTATTTATGCTACAAATGGAAAGCCAATGCCTTTACCATAAATAGAAAAACAACCCTGAGACACAAGGAAAACAAAAACAAAACAGGGACAACACAACTATGGCATTCAATTCTATTCATATGCTGTCAACTGCATAAAGAGCTCCAGATTTGGGTTGTCTTGGTTGTAAAGGGAGAGACCAAGTAAGTGAGTGTTGAAGTCAGATTAGCCCAAAAGTGAATGGCAGGGAGTAGTACCATCATGTCCATGAAGGGTTGCTGGGGTCACCTTGATTATAGCCCAAGCAGAGACAGGGCAAGGAAGAAGATGTGAGCAGAGTTTGGGGTCTTCAATGGGGAGGTGATTCATGCAGCCCAGGAAGGGCTCCTCAAAGCCCGGGTCAACCTCCCTTGCAGGCAGTTCCCTCATGGAGGCAGGGCCAGCACCTTAGATTTGAGACCAGCTGTGCTAATGACCAGCTGTGTGACCCTGGGCTGGTTTCTTTCCACACGATGTGAGTGTCAATGGCTGTGTCAAAGACTGTCTGAGGATAGGAGGAAGCAACCTGTTGAGCACCTGTGTATCGAATGTCATCACCTCCCAAGGACATCTTTCCTTCCAGAGCTGGCACCTTGGAAGATCCTTGGCCACTAAAGACAGTAATGGTGCTAACAGCAGCAAATCATCATTTATGGCTGTTGGGGAGGGCCAGCGGGTAGGGCCCTAGGTCCTTGATAAGAATGAGGGTCTGGTGACTCCTGGGGACAGCTGAGTGAGTCCTGTAGGACTCCTGGGTCCCCAGGGGCCAGGTCTGTCTTCAGTGGCATTGGGCCTAGGCTGGGATGCTGAGGGAGCTACTGGAGTATCAGTAGTACAAACAGGCACAGAGGCTGTGGATCCATCAGAGGTGGCAGGTGTAGGATCATCTGTCCACCAAGTAAAGTCACCAAGCCTGGCCGACCACTGTCCCCCACAGATGATGCCCTGTCCCTTGCCTCACACTTTGATAGGGCAGTGGCTGACACCTGGGGCCTCATGGGGCATCACTGTAAGATATCTGAGTCCTGATCATTGAATGGGCACTTGAGTCACCCAGGGCCGTTGGAACAAGGAGGAAGAATCAGGCCCCATGATGTTTTGGGACAATGTTTAGCACAGGAAAATGCACAGAATGCATGCACAACACAAGGGAACTGTTGGTGTGGGAGCCAATATTTTATGACCTCCAGCCCTAATCTGAGCACTCTCACCTGTGCAATCTGAAAGAAACAGGAGACTTGCAGGAAAGATAGTGCCTGGATTTTACTTAAAGGAACTAAAATGTTGAATGTTCACACTCCTGATATCCTTCCAAATCAACTCTCTCAATGCTGCCATCTTCACCACTCTCATATGGGGTAACTGAGGCAGTCAGAGCTTTACTGACTCAGTGCCTCGCAGTTGACTTCCGAGTTCACTGCTGACCACATCTGAACAAACTGCTTTTTCTGAAGTTTACCCTGTTTGATCATGCTGCTGATGATTTTGTGCAGCTCTGGGAAAACTCTACCTGGCAAAGGATAAAGCAAATGCACAGTGACTCAGCCCTGCTGTCATTTCCCATCAATTCCCTGCTCTCCTCCTCTGTCACTCCACAGTCTCCCACATACAGCTGACACTGTATGGTGGCCTTAATGGAGTCCACAGAGTATTTCAGGTTCTCCTCTAGGCCCCCTGAAGGTAGAGGTAGTTATGGGATTTGATTTGACTCAGGAGATGTGAGTGGAAGTGAAGTGTGTCACCTAGAGGCAAAAGAGTTAGGAGCCATTGAGACTGGCCACCCTTTCCTTCATCTCTTAGAACCACCGAGGTCCCATATGGAGGCTGCTCCTTTATTCTGGTGGCAGATGAGGTGATGTGGAGCACAGGGCCCAGGAGAGCCATGGAGGATGTGCAGCATGAGCAGACAAAGAGCCTTCAGTGTTGTACATTTCCATTGTTTGGGGCTGTTTATTACCTACAGTGATACCTAGTCCATCCTGGCAGGCACGCACCATCTTATTCCATGCTCTGTGAAGCAGTCTAGCCTACTGTTTTAGAACGTGAACTGGTTGTCAGGCACACGTAGGCTTCAGTTCCAGCTCTGCCTCTTATTAACTGCAACCTCAGGCATTTAACTTTCAGTCTCTGAGCCTCAGTTCTAACTCTCTAAAGTGGGTTGGCTATAGTATCTCAGGTTGTGGAGAGAATTAAATGAAATAAAAACGCATGTAGAGCATTGAGCCCAGGGCCTGGCACACACAGTGAGTACTCAACATTAGCCATGTAGCTTCAGAATGCATATTGATTGTCAATACCCAGACAACACAGCAAAGTATTACAGAAAGAGAAATGTAAACTTATTTGCATATGTATTCTTTCAATCTTCATTTTTAAACAGATAGGATAAAACTATGGGTCAGGCACAGTGGTTCATGCCTGCAGTCCCAGCACTTTGGGAGGCCATGGTGGGTGGATCATGAGGTCAGGAGTTCAAGATCAGTCTGGCCAAAAAATACAAAAGTTAGCCAGGTGTGGTAGTGTGCACCTGTAATGCCAACTACTCAGGAGGCTGAGGCAGGAGAATCACTTCAACCCAGGGAGGCAAAGGTGGCAGTGAGCTGAGATCATAACACTGCACTTCAGCCTGAGCGACAGAGTGAGACTGTCTCAAAAAATAATAAACCATGTATATTCTTTCATAGCCAGTGTTTTTCTCTCAAATATTATATCCTTAAAATATTTTTAGCTCAAAAACAAAAAATCATTTTTGAGATTATCATTTTAAATGAAAAGATAATGCTCAATTTAATGAGTAATTTAATTACTACTATTGGACTTTTTGTATATTGCAAGGAGCATTCAAAACAAATGAAGTAGAATAAAAAATATGTATTACATATTGTAAATATGACTTTGCTAAGTCTTTTATTCAGAAATATAGAACATATATATGTAATATAGAATTTATTTATTATGAGTCGTGTTAAAAAATAGTTTAGAAGCTAATGATTTGTTTCCTTTTCAAATTTTGCAGGATAATTTGTTTGTTTTGACAGAGTCTTGCTCTGTGCCCAAGTTGGAGTGCAGTGGCACAATCTCAGCTCATTGCAACCTCCGCCTCCTTGGTCCAAGCAATTTTCCTGTCTCTGCATCCTGACTAGCTGAGACTACAGGTGTGTAGCACCATGCCTGGCTAATTTCTGTATTTTTAGTAGAGACAAGGTTTTGCCATACTGGTCAGGCTGGTCTTGAACTCCTAACCTCAGGTGATCCACCCACCTCTGCCTCCCAACGTGCTGGGATTACAGGCATCAGCCACCACACCCAGCCGAAATTTTGCAGGATAATAACCTTTAGGCCAAGTGCAGTGGCTCACCCTTGTAATCCCAGACCTTTGGGAGGATGAGGCGCGAGGATTGTCTGAGGACAGGAGTTCAATACTGGCTTGGCTAACATGGCAAAACCCCATCTCTACTAAAAATACAAAAATTAGCCAGGTGTGGTGGCACATGCTTATAGTTCTAGCTACCCGGGAGGCTGAGACAGGAAAATTGCTTCGACTCAGGAGGCAGAGGTTGCAGTGATCCAAGATTGTACCATTGCACTTTAGTCTCGGCAAAAGAGCAGGACTCTGTCTCAAATAAATAAATAACTTTTTTAAGTATTGTTGGGCACTTGTCTGGTTGTTTTTCTTTAGGTTAACTTGCCAGCAGTGATTCTTTTTGAGTTTCTGACACAAGATAGCAGTCTTTAATCCAAATGTCAACTACTATGCCCCACCCATGAGACACTGGTATGGAAGAAAAAAGGAGGAAAAAGCCACTATTGTGACTGCCTATGCCTCCCCCAGCATGGCCCCCTGTGAGATGTGGGGCAGCTGAGACCAGGAACTGTTCAAGGGCGCCAGGCCCCGTATGTCTGCACTCACTCACCTTCCTTAGGTACTCGCATGGGGGATGGCACTGACTTTACATGCTGCTGCAGCTCCTTGGTGTGCTGGTCCTGGTTATGGGACAGGAACTGTGGAGTCAGGACTGTGGGTAGCCCCCCATATAGGCACCGAGGAATGAGAGCTAAGCAGAACCCTGGCACAATTAGGGCTTGAGGAATATCTCACTTTATAGTGTTACCACTCAGCTATTTCCTTTTATATACTCCTTTATATAATCACATATTAGTTTATAGAATTAGGGCTTGATGAATCCCTTTATATAATCCTCTATATATAATCACATAATAGTTAATAGTATGAGTGCCTAAAGAATATTTCCCTACATATATACCTGTAATTATATCTTAGTTCATATCAGAGGAATGCCTAGAGTGGACACAGTACAGAGCATGAATTAAGGAATAAGCAGCTTATAATCAGAGGAATGCCTAAGAGCAGACACCATGCAGAGCATGATTTAAGGGAAAAACAGTTATGCCAGGACAAGAATCCATGGCCCAGGTGGCAGTGTTCAGTATCGGAAAGATATCCGCTGTATGGCAGGCTTGGGGCGAGAGCCACTCCTCCTGATAAAGGAGTTGTAGGACCTTGCTCCAGTTCTTGTGGAAGGCTGCCCTCAGAACGGCAATCCCCCTTGGTGACTGTGAACTTTATCAGCTCTTGCTACTGTGCTGCTTGAAAAGCATCTTCCCATAGAACCCATTAGAAGCTGCCAGAAGGTGGCAGTAACCCTGACAGCTCTGTCACTGCGATGTGACTTAAAGCATCCTCCTATAAATCTTCTTAGAAGTAGTTTGACCATAGATAGAAGTATTGCACACTAGGCACGGCCCACCTTCAAACCTTGGTGACCTAATGGGGGTGGACCCCTTACTGCACAAGGCCCTTGCCTTCATGGGAATGGGCCCCTTGCTGTGCACAGTCCACCTCCTGGCCTAGGTGACCTAATGGGGGTAGACCCCATGTTTTATTGCTAACGACACGATCACTATCCTTAAAGATGATTTCACTCACTGCCCTGCTCCCTAACCTATACACAATAAATACTCATGCTTCTGGACATTCGAGGCCTAGCCTGACTGTGCTTATAGGTGGCGTGGCCCCCCCAAGCCCAGCTGCATTTTTCTTGTACTTCTGTGACCTGTCTCTTTATTTCTCGGATCCTGTGCCTCAGCACAGCATAAGGCTCACCCCATGACCCTGTGGGGCCATCAGCCCTACGTCTGGCTCCCAACATGCCCTACAAGGACAATAGAGGGCTTCGCCTCCTGCAGAATGGGAAGAGAAGCTCATGATGAGTGCCAATCTATTAGACAATTTTTAAAAAAATGTTTGTTGAATGAGTGGAAAAACAAGGTGATGCTTGAGTCTATAGTGGTCAGGAGCATGGGGGCCTCAGAAAAGGTCAGAACCAAGTTCAAATTCCTGTACTTTGAAGTTCTACCTCATGCCATGCAAAATCACTTTACCCCTCTTCACCTCAGTTTCCTTCTGTGTGAAATGGGAACAAAAAGTTTCATTCCTCTTTCAGTTTCTGCCAAGGATTCATGAGATAATACCTCTAAAACATCCAACTCATTTAAATGCATCATTATTTCTGTCATAACTAGTGGGATCAGTTTCACTGTTATTGCATATACAGTTCAGTGCCTGAAATCTACAAAAAAAAAAAAAAAAAGAAAAGAAAATCTTAACTCTAAAACGTGTCAGTGATTTGTCATTTTTATATTATTAATCATAACCATATTTAATCACACAAGGCCTTGTACATGGCAGCTGCTCAATAAACACTTGTGGAATCAATGCATGTGGGCTCTGCAGCCACATTGTTTAGGTCCTAATTGGCCTCCACCACTTATGAACTGAGTGACCTGGGCAAGATAATTCACCTCTTTATGTCTCCGTTTCCTTTGCTATAAAATATAGATAATAAGAATCCCTAGCTCCTTAGGTTGTTGCCAGGGGTGAATGATTTGGCACATAGTAGGGGCTTTTTAAACATTAGCTGTGGTGATCTCCTTCTGAATCGTCCTTTTCAGAGCCACAGATGAGGCCATAGTGCCACCTGGTGACCCTAGAGTGTAAGTACACATGATCGCCAATATACTCTCTCCATCACAGGTCCCAGACTGGCTAGTTACTGCCTGGAGGTTTCTGCTGCATCTGCCTTCTCAAGGCTCATGTAAAGACTTTTGTGTTTTCCTCCTCACATTCCTACAGATGGGGTTCAGGTTGCCTGACACAGCTGGGTGATCCACAGAGCAGTGACCGCCTATGCCAGCCCTGTGAGGTAGCCGGAGAATGTTCCTTCCTTCTCAAGCTCTGGGCAGATGCCAGGGCTGGGGTGATCCATGCCCTCAAGTTTCTTGATTTGGAGGGTCACATTTTCTGTTGGCAAGGGAAGCAAAGGTCAAAGGAAGCCAGAGACTTGGGACCTCTCTGTGCTATGAGCCCAAATAATAAAGACCTGAACATTCTATGCTAAAAGCCCAAGGCTCAGGTGCTCCCCAGGGCTTCTTGCCTCATGACCTCTACTGAGGGAGGATGAATACTATGTCCTCCCAGAGCTTTGGGAGGTTGTAGTGAGTAGCCTCCCCAGCACAAAATCTCTTGGAAACCTCAAACTGTGCATAAAACATTCATGCACATTTTGTATCCTATTTCCCACATGTAAGAATGTTTTAGAAAAAAAACCTCAATTTCCTAAATATGCAAGAGAAATGGATATTGTAGGACAGTGGCTTTTAAAAACATGTTATTTAGGCTGGGGATGGTGGCTCATGCCTGTGATCACAGCACTTTGGGAGGGTGAGGTGGGTGGATCACCTGAGGTCAGGACTTCGAGACCAGTCTGATCAACAAGGAGAAACCCTATGTCTACTAAAAATACAAAATTAGCCAGGTGTGGTGGAGCAGCTCTCTAATCCCAGCTACTTGGGAGGCTGAAGCAGGATAATCACTTAAACCTGGAAGGCGGAGGTTGTGGTGAGCCAAGATTGCACTATTGCATTCCAACCTGGGAAACAAGAGCAAAACTCTGTCTCAAAATATATATATATAGTTATTTAAAAATCTTCCCCACCCCCTTTCAGAACTCCAAAAATGCCAAATACTATTAAATGCCTACTATGGGCCAGGTGCAGTGGCTCACATTTGTAATCCCAATACTTTGGGATGCCAAGGTGGTAAATCACTTGAGGCAAGAGTCTGAGACCAGCCTGGCCAACATGGTAAAACCCCCTTACTACAAAAAGTACAAATATTAGCCAGGCATGGTAGTGCAAACCTGTAATCCCAGCTGCTAGGGAGGCTGAGGCAGGAGCCACTGCACTCCAGCCTGGGCAACAGAGCAAGACTCCATCTCTAAATAAATAAATTAATCAATCAAATAAATAAATAAATAAATGCCTACTATATGCCAGCCACGATTCATGATCTTGGGCTGTAGCAAAGAACAAACTGACAGGGTTCCTCTCTCCTGTAACTTATATTCTTATATGATAATGATAAGGGTTAACATTAATTAAGCTGTTACTACTTGTTAGTCACAGAGCAAAGTCTTTCCCACCTATTATTACACTTAAACCTGCTAGCAAGCTTACAAAGGACATAGTTATTTTTCCCTGAAAAACTGAGTCTTGGACAGGCATGGTGGCTCACCCTTGTAATCCCAGCACTTTGGGGGGCCGAGGAAGGTGGATCACCTGAGGTCAGGAGTTCGAGACCAGCCTGGCCAACATGGTGAATCCCCATCTGTACTAAAAATACAAAAATTAGCTGGGTGTAATAACCGGTGCCTGTAATCCCAGGACTCCAGTGGTTGAGGCAGGAGAATCACTTGAACCCAGGAGGAGAACGTTGCAGTGAGCCAAGATCACGCCATTGCACTCCAGCCTGGGTGACAAGAGCAAAACTCTGTCTCAAAACAAACGAAAAAAAATCAATAAAAAACTAGGTCTCAGAATGATGAAGCACTTTGTCCAATGTGACACAGCTAGTAAGTGTTGAGACCTCACAGCCAATCAAAGCCCATCTCATTCTAAACGCCATGCTATGTGTTCTTTAGCCCATGGAGAATAATTATGACACAAAATGGGCCGGGTGCGGTGGCTCATGCCTGTAATCCCAGCACTTTGGGAGGCCGAGGCAGGTGGATCACGAGGTCAAGAGATCGAGACCATCCTGGTCAACATGGTGAAACCCCGTCTCTACTAAAAATACAAAAAATTAGCTGGGCATGGTGGCGCGTGCCTGTAATCCAAGCTACTCCGGAGGCTGAGGCAGGAGAATTGCCTGAACCCAGGAGACGGAGGTTGTGGTTAGCCGAGATCACGCCATTGCACTCCAGCCTGGGTAACAAGAGCGAAACTCCATCTCAAAAAAAAAAAAATTATAACACAATTGATCACATTTCTACACAATAATATTCTTGTTTTAAGTCCCAGAGTGCCTCCTATACTGCCTATAACACTGGCTTTCCGGTCAGTAAAGATGCCATTCTAATGAGTAATCAGGTGGCAAGTGGAGATATGACCAAAGTCAGCATGTGTGTAACCATAACCAGTACCCACTCGTCCTGTGTTTGATTACATTCAAGTATTCTTTTTGATTACTGAGCAAAACTGAGCTTAAAACAGGTTACAGTTTTTTTTGTTTGTTTTTGAGACTGAGTCTCTCTCTGTCGCCCAGGTTGGAGTGCAGTGGCACCATCTCGGCTCACTGCAACCTCTGCCTCCCAGATTCAAGTGATCCTTGTGCCTCAGCCTTCCTAGTAGCTGGGATTACAGGCATGTGCCACCATGCCTGGCTAATTTTTGTATTTTTAGTAGAGATGGGGTTTCGCCATGTTGGCCAGGCTGGTCTCGAACTCCTGACCTCAGGTGATCCATCCACCTAGGCCTCCCAAAGTGCTGGGATTACAGGCATGAACCACTGCACCCGGCCTAAAGGGTTAAGGTTTTTATATCCACATAACTTTCTGTATTGCTTTTGACATCTCTGGTTAAATGAACATTCTTTATATTTATTTATTTTTGAGAATGAGTCTCGCTCTGTTGCCCAGGCTGGAGTGCAGCAGCAAAATCCCGGTTCACTAAAACCTCCACTTCCTTGGGTTCAAGCGATTCTCCTGCCTCAGCCTCCTGAGTAGCTGGGACTACAGGCACATGTAACCATGCCCAGCTAATTTTTTGTATTTGTAGTAGAGACAGGGCTTCACTATGTTAGCCAAAATGCTCTCTATCTCCTGACCTCGTGATCCACCTATGGTGTTCTCCTAAAGTGCTGGAATTACAGGCATCAGCCACCATGCCTGGTCTGAATATTCTTTTAAAAGTGACCTGTGACTCTCTTCTGATCAAATGTTTTCAAACTTGATGTCTTTGATGGGTTTCATCAGCATCAATATCCTAAATCAAGTATTTTTGGTTTAAAATTAACTTCAGGATTTTTAGCTGGGTCCCTTGGGGAGTCTAAAGAATGTCTTATCTCTGATCTTGTAGAGATATTAAATGATTAGATTTATTTGGCAGGTTGTATGGGCAGGTATTGTCAAATGTGGTGATACTGCATGGGAGGGCATTGTCAGATGAGGTGACAGTAGATCTCATCTCAGTTATATTTATGGGTATATTGTTGATATAAATGTTCCAAAAATTGTATACATTTGTACAATTTTAATATGTTATGATTTGTAATTTTGATTGTTATGCTAAATATTTGCTAAAGTCATATATATATAAACATGTTATTAATGGCTTGGCATGGTTGCTCATGCCTATAATCCCAGCACTTTGGGAGACTGAGGCAGGTGGATTAACTGAGGTCAAGGAGTTCGAGACCTACCTGACCAATATTGTGAAACCATGTCTCTACTGAAAATACAAAAATTAGCCAGACTACATGCCTGTAGTCCCAGCTACTTGGAAGGGTGAAGCAGAAGAATTGCTTGAATCAGGGAGGTGGAGGTTGCAGTGAGCGGAGATGGCATCACTGCACTCCAGCCTGGGTGACTGAGGAAGACTCCATCTCAAAAAAAAAAAAAATAATAATAAGTTATTAATGCATTCTGAAGATTTAATGAAATTTATAAAAGTCTGGTGTTCCGGCCAGGTGAGGTGGCTCATGCCTCTAATCCCAGCACTTTGGGAAGCCAAGGCAGGCGGATCACGAGGTCAGGAGTTCGAGACCAGTCTGGCCAACATGGTGAAACCCTGTCTCTACTAAAAGTGCAAAAATTAGCCAGGCTAGGTGGTGCACACCTGTAATCTCAGCTACTCAGGAGGCTGAAGCAGGAGAATTGTTTGAACCCAGGAAGCGGAGGTTCTGGTGAGCCAAGATTATTCCACTGCACTCCAGCCTGGGCAATAGGGCAAGACTCCACCTCAAAAACAAACAAAAAATGGTCTGGTGGTCCTGATGTGATGCTGTCAGTCATGATTCCAGTTACTGCCTTAAAATGCTGCACATAAAATAAGAAATTAAATATTCTTGGGAATTGGGAACTTTCATCAATTCTCATCATAACTACTGTTTCCATCACCCACAGTTACTATTTTGAATTCTACTCTAAAAATATTTGTAATCAGCAATAATCAAAATTTTCTTTTTCTATTTTTTCCTTTTTTTTTTTTTTAAGACAGAGTCTCACTCTGTCACCTAGGCTGGACACCTACTCTACTGCAACATCTGCCTCCTGGGTTCAAGCCATTCTTCTGCCTCAGCCTCCAAAGTAGCTGGGACTACAGGTACCTGCCACCACGCCCAGCTAATTGGTGGCAGTATAGATGGGGTTTCACCACGTTAGCTGGGCTGGTCTTGAGCTCCTGACCTCACGATCCACCATCCTCAGCCTCCCAAAGTGCTGGGATTACAGCCATGAGCTACCGAGCCCTGCTCCTAAATTTGCCTTGTATGGAAAAAACTCTAAGGAACCATCTTGCACACGGGTTTCTGATAACTCACATCAATGAACTACTCAGGCTTCACCAGTATGTGACACAGTCATGTGAGAAACTTGCATTTATACCCCCTCAATACATTACAAATAAATATTTTTTAAAAAATTCAATGGGCTGGGTGCAATGCCTCCTGCCTGTAATCCCAGCACTTTGGGAGGCCAAGGCAGGTGAATCACTTGTGGTCAAGAGTTTGAGACCAGTCTGGCCGACACGGTGAAACCCCGTGTGTACTAAAAATACAAAAATTAGCCAGGCGTGGTGGATCATGTCTGTACCCCAGCTACTTAGGAGGCTAAGGCATGACAATAGCTTGAATCTGGGATGCGGAGATTGCAGTGAGCCAAAATTGTGCCACTGCTCTCCAGCCTGGGCAACAGAGTGAGACACAGTCTCAAAAATAAAAATAAAAATAAATTAACTAAAAACCGATTCCTAGAACTCTAATGAGGAAACCTAAGGGTTCAAAAACTGATAAGCAAGATCAAGCGAAACAAAAAATCTGTTAAAATAATGTTTTTATAGCTTGTATTGAAAACATTTTTTATTAACTTTTTTTTTTTTTGAGACAGTCTCACTCTGTCCCCCAGGCTGGAATGCAGTGGTGCAATCTTGGCTCCCTGCAAACTCCCCGTCCTGAGTTCAAGCAATTCTCCTGCCTCAGCCTCCCGAGTAGCTGGGACTGCAGGCACACACCATTAAGCCCAGCTAATTTTTGTATTTTTAGCAGAGATGGGGTTTCACCATATTGGTCAGGCTGGTCACAAACTTCTGATTTCAGGTGATCCCAGCCCCTTCTTCACATCCCCGTTCCCGCTCCCTCCTCCTGCCTGGGACTTCCAAAGTACTGGGATTAGAGGTGTGAGCCCCGCACCCGGCCCTTTGCTTGTTTTGTTTTCTACATTTAAGAAACGTATTTCTTAGAAGTCATCCATAATTTACACTGATTTGGTAAACCACAATTTTGTGAACAAAGATGGGTGGAAGCGTTTGTTTTTCCTCTCCCTTCTTGATCACTCCAAAGTTTGGAAACTATTAATAAATATCCTTTTTTTTTTTTTTTTTTTTTCCGAGACGGAATCTTGCTCTGTGGCCAGGCTGGAGCGCAGCAGTGGTGTGATCTCAGCTCACTGCAACCGCTGCCTCCTGTGTTCAGGCGATTCTTCCACCTCAGCCTCCTGAGCAGCTGGGACTACAGGCATCTGCCACCACGCCCACCTAATTTTTGTACTTTTTAGCAGAGACGCATTTCACTATGTTGGCCAGGCTGGTCTTGAACTCCTGACTTTGTGATCTATTCGTCCCGGCCTCCCAAAGTGCTGGGATTACAGGTGTGAGCCACCGCCTCTGGCAAAAACTATTTATACATATTCTTATTTTCATGTTCATGTGTTCTCTGTATCAGCAGGCGACAGAAAGAGTGGTTCTATCATCAACCACCTTGACTGAAGCATGCTATTTAAGAATATGCAGAAAATACCTGGCCCCGAGTTTGCAGATTCATAGTGAGGAAGAAAGTGTCCCTCCCTGCAGGCCCGAGAGCCTTAGAGCTTTTCCGGGAGCAACTTGGCAGGAAGGGTCCCGGTGGCTGCTCGCGGGCAGGAATCAGGGGGCGCAGCCCTGGGAGACCCTTGGCCAGCGGGAACCTTCCGCTTCCTGGAGTCTTTCTCCTCCGCCCTGCCCGGGATCGGCGGCCGTCTCCTGTCTGGAGGTCCCTCCATCGCCTTCTTCTGCCGTGGGAAGGGAGAGGCGGTGGCTGGAGTGGGTGAGCGGCCTAAGTCCAGAGCCCTTCAGGCCCGCAGGGAATATGGCGACCTGTGCAGCAGAAGCCTCCCAGGCTGCACTGCTGAGTTCCCTGAGAAGCGAAGGCGCTTTGCAAGTAGATGCCGCCAGCGGAACCCTGGTCCCCCGCCCTGGGAGGGGCAGCAGCGACTCAATGAGGAAGCCCCAGGTGGGGCGCTGGGCACCAACGAGCAATACAACAACCTCCAGGCGGCGC
The DNA here is from genome assembly GCF_049354715.1 of Callithrix jacchus. Classification (NCBI taxonomy): domain Eukaryota; kingdom Metazoa; phylum Chordata; class Mammalia; order Primates; family Cebidae; genus Callithrix; species Callithrix jacchus. Next base: position 72,285,790 of record NC_133512.1, on the reverse strand, counting down.
CACAGCAACCTCCAGGCAGCGCCCACACCAGCCTACAGGGGTCGCCGAGCTCCCAGCACCTGCCGCTGCCAATCCAGGGCGTGAACTACACTGTCGCCCGTCACACTGACCAGGGCGGCCCAGGCCTGCAGCAGCAGGAGGAGGAGCCCACAGTCACTGCCCCAGGGTGACGAGGAGGAGCAGGACAGGATCCCGGAAAAGGGCAAGAGCTCAGAGCTCGGGTCCCGTGCCAGGAAAGGCCAGTAGCAGAAGATGGAGAGATGGAGATGGAGAAGCAGCAGGGGGAAGGAGTGGCGCTCCATCGGCGGGGTCAGCATCTGCTGGCGGGTTTAGAGTATGAAGAGGATGAAGCAGCAGAAAGAGCAGAAACTAGAAGGTGCAATGACAGCGGAGCACAATGCAGAATCCAGGCCCAGGACTCCAATCAATAAAGGCTGGTTTTAATTCCAGCTCACACCCCGACCCTAATCAGAGAGGATCAGGGGAGAGGGAGGACCCAAGGAACACTAGAACCCGAAGGGTGGGAATCTGAGGCCAGAACTGATTGTGGGAAATGGTGGGATCAGAAAAGGAGAAAGTGAGGCAGAATGGGGAAATGGGGGTGGAGGGACAGCGAGCTGGGTTAGGAAGAATTAGACACCAGAACCTTAGGAAGGATCCGGAAAGGAACTGTTTGGTCTTAAGAAGTTGCGTGCTGCAGCCGGCGTGGTGGCTCATGCTTGTAATCCCAGCACTTCGGGAGGCGGAGGCCAGTTGATCATCTGAGGTCAGGAGTTGGAGACCAGCCTGGCCAACATGGTGAAACCCCATCTCTACTAAAATTACAATTAGCCAGGAGTGGTGGTGTGCGCCACTAATCCCAGCTACTTGGGTGGCTGAGGCAGGAGAGTCGCTTGAACCTGGGAGGTGGAATTTGAGGTGAGTTTAGATTGCACCACAGCACTCCCGCCTGGGCAAGAATGAGACTCTGAGTGACAAAAATAAAAGAAGGTGTGTACTGAAGATAAGGAAGAGGTTCTAAGACTCAGGGAGTGAGGGCAGGGGAGAGACAGGGGTTAGGGGTGCAGTGGGGTGCTAATGCAGCACCAGAGGAAGACTGGAGGAAAACAAAGCCCTTCTCCAACTCCAACTGCTCCTCTTAGTCCCAGGCCACCTGCTGTGATATCATTTCTAATATCCAGGGCAAAAGAGGATATTACTCCCAATATAACAGGGAATATACTCCTTTCCCATATTTTTTCTAATATCCATGGGGAGAGGGAGATATTACTGACAAATATCAGAGGGGGTGTAAACCTCCCCTGTGATATTGCTCCTAATATCCAGGAGGGGAGAAAATATTACTCCCAATATTGCAGAGGGTGTACAACCCACCCATGATATTGTTTCTAACAAATGGGGGTGGGGGGAGAAAATGATATTACTCCTAACATCACCGGGATGTACACCCTCACTCTGATATTGTTTCTAATATTCGGGGGGGGGGTGATATTACTCCCAATATCTCACGGCATGTAACCCCTCCTCCCTGTGACATTGTTCCTAATATTTGGGGAAGAAGAGGAGGTTATTACTTTCAACATCGAAGGGAGTGTACATCCCCCCCAGTGATATTGTTCCTAATATCCAGGGGAAGAGAAAATACCCAAAATCGCAGAGGGTATACACCCTTCCTGTGGCATTATTCATTCAATATAGAGGAAGTGAGATATTACTTGCCATATTTCAGGGGGTGGGGAGGCACCCCCCTGTGATGATATGGTTCGTAATATATATATTATTTTAAATGCAGAGATGAGGTCTCAGTGTTGACCAGGCAGGCTGATTACAAATGAGAGCCACCAAAACCAGCCCTCTGTATCTCTAATATTATGCCATTAAGTAAAAAGACACCAATAATGCTTTGAGCTCAGACTGATGTTTACTGTGGAAACATGACCAATCAACATTAAGGGAAACTCCTTTGGTAGTTTGTGGCTTGTTTATATAACAGCAAAAGGACTCTGATACTTTTCCTCTCAATAAAGAGAAATTAACTGATTTTCCTGATGACTCAGGTGCATAGTGATATGCCTGCCCTTGTATGAAGAGGATTCTGTGGTTTCCTGTCCTTTGGCTATCATATCCGTTCATTAGTCAATAGTTCCCGCTTATTTGCTGCACTGTGAAAAAGCAAAGCGGAAAACCAGACGACCAAATTTATAAGGTTTATAACTTTTTAAATTGCAGTAAGCTTGAACACAAGGATAGATCTTTACTTCTTGAAGCTTTGTACAAGTATTTTTCTTGGTTGCTGAAAACCCATAGTTGGTAGATTTGTGTTCATGTTTTTTTTCTTTTTGAGACGGACTCTTGCTCTGTCACTCAGACTGGAGTGTGGTGACACAATAATCTTGGCTCACTGCAACCTCTGCCTCCTGGGTTCAAGCCATTCTCCTGCCTCAGCCTCCCCAGTAGCTGGGATTACAGGCGCATACCACCACACTCAGCTAATTTTTGTATTTTTAGTAGAGATGGTTTCACCACGTTGGCCAGGCTGGTCTTGAACTCCTGACCTTGTTATCCGCCCACCTCGGCTTCATAAAATGCTGGGATTACAGGCGCAAGCCACCATGCCCGGCCTGTGTCCAGGTTTTTTATGTTTGGTTGAGGCTACCATATCTGGTCCCTATATGCATGAAACGTTACTAAGTTTTGGATCATTTGAATGTTTACTATTATTTTTTGGGATGGAGTTTTGCTCTTGTTGCCCAGGCTGGAGAGCAATGGTGAAATCTCAGTTACAGCAACTTCTGCTTCCCAGGTTCAAGAAATTCTCCTTCCTTAGCCTCCTAAACTGGGATTACAGGTGCCTGCCACCACATCCAGGTAATTTTTTGGATTTTTAGTAGAGATGGGGTTTGACTTTTTTGGCCAGGCTGGTCTTGAGCTCCTGGCGTGACTCACTCGCCTTGGCCTTCCAGAGTGCTGGGATTAGAGCTGTGAGCCACTGCACCTGGACTTTTTTTTTTTTTTACAGGGTCTCACTTTGTCACCAGGCTGGAGTGCAGTGGCATGATCATAGCTCACTGTAATGTTGAACTCCTGGGCTCAAGTGATCCTCCCATCTCAGCCTTCCATGTAGCTGGGACCACAGGCTTGAACCGCTGCACTCAGCTCCTTTTTATATTTTCAAGTCTTATGATAAAAACTTCTTTTGTGCACAGGTTGCTTTTACTCTGATTGTTGATAACAAATCTTTTGCCCAAACCAGAGTAAGTTACATCCATGCTCACCTAGAAAAAAAACGGCTTTGGTAAGATCCACTGATGTTTAAGTTTCATGAAGCATTGTGTGTTTAATCTTAATAAACATCATTAGTAAATATCTCTGTAATACAAAAGAAGAATCGTATAATTAAAACCTAGGAATGTATTTTTGTATAATACGAATTGTTTACATATTAGTCCATCTGTTTTGATTTTTCTACCTGTAAGCATGATTTCTTTTTTTTTTTTTTGAAACGGAGTTTTGCTCTTGTCACCCAGGCTGAAGTGCAATGGCGCAATCTCGGCTCACAGGAACCTCTGCCTCCTGGGTTCAGGCAATTCTCCTGCCTCAGCCTCCTGAGTAGCTGGGATTACAGGCACGCACCACCGTGCCCAGCTAATTTTTTGTATTTTTAGTAGAAATGGGGTTTCACCATGTTGACCAGGATGGTCTCGATCTCTTGACCTTGTGATCCACCTGCCTCGGCCTCCCAAAGTGCTGGGATTACAGGCGTGAGCCACTGCGCCTGGTCAGCATGATTTCTATCTTTAATGTCTTTCATTACTTAATGTTTTAATGCAGATGTATGTACTGAGGCACACATCCATGATAACTTATTGTGCTGCTTCAAGTGTTTTGGTGTGGCAGTTCTTTCTGGGAATCCTTCAGATGCTGTTGAAATTCATTGACCCTCATGTGTAAACAGGTTGGTTATTGTGTTGCTGTTTACATACAATTCTTACCTAATTTCTCTCTTCCTTCCTTGCAGAACTGTTTACGAGAGCAAGAGACCTGTTCTACCTTTCCTCTTAACATCTCATACAGAATTTCTTTCTGCTTTTATTGCCTAGCACAGAGTTCAGCAAATCAGGCCTTATCTAACCCACCGCCAGTTTTTCTATGGTGTATGAGGCAAGAATGGTTTTTATGGCGTTAAATGGTTGAAATAAAAGTAAAAATTATATTTTGTGATGTGAAAATCTTTTGAAATTTAAATTTCGTGTCCATGAATAAATAAGGTTTTATTGGGATACAGCCATGGTCTATTGCTTTTTCTGCCGTAAGGACTGAGTTGAGTAATTGCAAAAGAAACCGTATCACTTACAAAGCTTAAAATATTTACTGAGCAGCCCTTTACAAATAAATTTTGTTGACTCCTGGCCTAGCTGACTGTTTGCACATGGTGCCATACCTTCTTTTCCTTTTTCCTGTACTCCAAAATCCTCTTGGCTGGTTTTTCAGAGAGATGTAAGCTTTCTTTTACTTTGAATTTATTTAGTGATTCCATAAACCAAAGCATGGATCTCTCAATTGAGTTAGAGGTATCTGATCAACATTCAGTTCCCAGTAATAACTATTCTCTATCCTATTTTTACATACCAAAAATATTATTGCCAATTATAAGATGAAAACATTTGCAGTTGTTTTTATTTATTCAGCCTCGCTCTTTAGTTTCAAATGCTTAGTGAGTTAAGCTGTATTGATCTGCTGTTGTGAAACTTATGTTATCTGTCATTACAAGGGAGAACTAGACCTGTTTCAGTAGCCAGAAATCACTTTTTGTTTGATCTTGAAGAAAGCCACTTCAGATTTCTCTCACAGCTAAAAGTGAGGGATGTATAGGGTAAGAACAATCATTGTGCTTCAGGGCTATGACACTTCAACCTCTTTGGAATTTTTTTAAGTGCTGCCACCTCTGTTTCATTGGAATTGATTAGTACCTTGTTAGGGTGATCATATGCTCTCTTAATTCAAGATACTTCTAAGAGCAAGAGGGGCACTAATTCCTTGAGACCCCAGGACTGTAGGCATAAACTGGGCCTGTCCTGACAGAATCAGGATTATAAGGTACCTCGAACTTTAGGAAGTGGCAAGCTTCTGCTTTTTTTTTTTTTTTTTTTTTTGAGATGGAGTCTCGCTCTGTTGCCAGGCTGGAGTGCAGTGACATGATCTTGGCTCACTGCAACCTCAGCCTCCCAGGTTCAAATGATTCTCCTGTCTTAGCCTCCTGAGTAGCTGGGACTACAGATGCCCGCCACCACATCCAGGTGATTTTCATATTTTTAGTAGAGATGGGGTTTCACCAGGTTGGCCAGGATGGTCTCATCTCTTGACCTCATGATTTGCCTGCCTCAGCCTCCCAAAGTGCTGAGATTACAGGGATGAGCCACTGTGCCCGGCCTTTCTGCTCTGTTTTAACATGCCACCTCTGAATTATTTTTCCCAACCAGAAGGTAGAGGAAATAGTGAACTTAGCCTAAATAAGAATCTGTCAAACTTAGATTCTTTCTGAATGTAAATGCAAAGTGGCATCCATATTTCAGTCACTAAGTTTTTTTCTTTCATTAGAAACACATATGGCCATTTATTTGGTCACAATAGAGCCATGGTATATTACACTTCTATTCAAAATGTAGGTTTTGTTTTTGTTTTTTTGAGACAGAGTCTCACTTTTTCGCCCAGGACAGAGTGTAGTGGTGCAATCTTGGCTCAGTGCTACCTCCACCTCCTGGGTTCAAGCGATTCTCCTGTCTTAGCCTCCTGAGTAGCTGGGATTATAGGCGCCCACCACTACGCCTGGGTAATTTTTGTACTTTTAGTAGAGACAGGGTTTCACCATGTTGGCCAGGCTGGTCTACAACTCCTGATACACCAGACTTGGCCTTCCAAAGTGTTGGGATTACAAGGTGTGAGCCACCGCACCCAGCCCAAACATGTAGGTTAAAGGTTTTATATTTACTTACTTTAGATACTGACCATATACAACATATTATTCAAGAGTCATGTAGAAAAATGAGGTCCAAAGGAAACTTTATTTACATAGAGATAATAAAGATCTCCATAACAAATGCTGAATAATTAAGCTGTAGACTGAGCAGAAGCCCATGATTCACCAATCCTGTTTTATAGAAGTAGTATACAACTACATTTGGTATTTTCCCTCAGTTTTCTGGTATTCATGAAGCTTGAAAAGATTCAGAACACTTTGATGGTAACTTGTTGAACAGCAATAGAAATGAGATGATGTGCTTAGAAGTCAGTCTCTCACAAAAAAGACGTTATATCCAAGTTCTGTTAAAGCCCCAGCCAGCAAGGCCCATAAAGGAATGAAGACATAGGACAGATTCATGGTAGTAAACTGTTCCAGTCTAGCACAGAGTGCGAGGCAGAAGGCTAATTTAAGTAACATTGCAATGAGGTACCAGGCTTTTTTTTTAATATTGTGTGATCCATGTCGAGGGTCAAAGCCAGACTTACACCGCCCAGCCATTTTCACAATCAGCATGACAAGAAGGATAGTATCAAATATCCAGACTGGAATAAATATGAGGAACCAGTTCCAAGGTGCTTTCTCATCCAGTTTCAACACCAACATGATCAAGAAGAGTAACGTGAAAAGCCAGGTGAGCAGTACTCTCTGAGCCAAGGACATTCTCATTTAAACAGTTTAAAGAGGCTGTTGCAGGATCGAAAAAAAGGAAATATACCCTAAGAGAAGGAGAAAAAGTCAAGATTGTTTTGATACCAGAAAAAATAAATCACTTCCATTCCTAGTGAACAAAGCTGGCTCCTTCCCAACTGACTTCCTAATTGTGAAAACATTCTAACATTCTACCATTCTTCCTTTCAAATCCTCTAAAACTTACAGTGATTGTTGACATTATATCCACCATTCCCTATAGCCCATGACAAAGTACAATTTTTAGCATATCCACTGTATGAGCTCTATTCAGAATGTCAGGTGATTACTTTTCAGTGCTATCACTGGAGTCCAGGCACTTATGGCTTTATTCCAGCACTGCAAAGATGCTCTTAATCTTCCTCTACATTTGCAAATCTGTAACACTTCATTCAATTTCAAGGGGTACAAAGAAAAAACATTCAAAGTAGTGAAAAGGGGAGAGGTGGTATCAAGCTGAGAAGAGAGTTTTAAGAGGAGGGAATGGGAAGGGTGTATGGCTCAAGCCAGTAATCCCAGTAATTTGGGAGGCCAAGCTGGGCATATCACTTGAGCCCAGGAGCTACAGATGAGCCAGGGCAACAGAGTGAAACCCTGTCTCTACAAAAAATAAAAAACTGGCCAGGTGTGGTGGTAGTCACAGCTATTGTGAGGCTGAAGTGGGAGGACTGCTTAAGTCCAGGAGGTCGAGACTACAATGAGTGAGCCACGAGATTGTGCCACTACACTCCCGCCTGGGCAACAGAGTGAGATCCTGTCTCCATCAATCAATCCATCAATAAAAGGAGGGAATGGTTAATAAAAATCACAAGGATATCAAGTAGAATTAAGATTTTAGTAGCCGAACACAGTGGCTCACGCCTGTAGTCCCAACACTTTGGGAATCCAAGGCAGGTGCATCTCTTGAGCCCAGGAGTTCAAGACTAGTCTGGGCAACATGGCAAAACCCCATCTCCACTAACAATACAAAAAGTTAGTCAGGCATGGTAGTACATGCCTGTATTCCCAGCTACTTGCGAGGCTGAAGTGGGAGAATTATCTGCATCCGGGAAGTTGAGGCTGCAGTGAGCTGTGTTGCACACTGCACTCCAACCTGGGCGACGGAGTGAGACACCCCCCACCGTCTCAAAAAAAGAAAACAAAAAGATTGTAAAGAGGTTGTTGGGCTAAATAATATGTCATTGATAACAGTGGATTTTCACATGATTTGGAACTTATATTCTTAAATTCTCACTTATTTTCTCATAAAAATTCTTACAAATACCTTTCCTGATATAATATTTATTTTTTTTCTTTTAACAATACTCTCACTGGTTTGTGATATAGATTTTTGTTTGTTTGTTTTGTTTTGTTTTTGAGATGGGGTTTTATTCTTCTTGCCCAGGCTGGAGTGCAATTGCGAAATCTTAGTTCACTGCAACCTCTGCTTCCTGGTTCAAGCGATTCTCCTGTCTCAGCCTCCTGAGTAGCTGGTATTACAGGCGCCCACCATTAAGCCCGGCTAATTTTTGGCATTTTTTAGTAGAGACAGGGTTTCACCAATTGGCCAGGCTGGTCTCGAACTCCTGACCTAAGTTGACCCACCCACCTTGGCCTCCCAAAGTGTTGGCCTCTTTTCTAGAATATTTTCTGTTTTTTTCCTCTAAGGTTCCATTCAGGTATAGAATACTTTCTATTTTGCGCTTACTAATGCTAAATTTGCTAAGCTGATTCTTAAAAACTTGGAATTTTGAATGTGAATGCATAAAACTTAGGGATAGCATTTATTATATTTAATCTTCACATATAGGTTTATGACATGTTCCTCTGCTCATTCAAGTTTGTTATACCAATTTTTATGACCATTTGGAAAAAGGATAAGTAGAATGGGAAATCAGAAGCCAGAGACTACATGCAGTTGGTTAAGGAGTAAACAGAAGATCCAGAAATGGAAACTGTGGAGAACATTTTATTCCTTTGAGTCATTTGGAGAAGAGAAAATGAAAGATGAGGTATATGAAACTGAAAGAAGAAATTTTCAGGAAAGGAAGAATTTAATTATGACTATAAACAGAGAAATAAGGCAATGGTGAATGACACTGAAGATGAGAGAGGATACTTGACAGAAAAAGATCAGAAGGTGCTAGGAATAGGAACAAAAGCATGCAAGGTAGAAGGAAAGATGCAGGAAAATAACAAGGAAAAGGTGAAGAAATTGGCTAAATGAGCCAAATGCCCTAGATTAGTGTGCTCAATTAACTATATTTTAGAACCAATCTTGATGTACTGTGCAACACCTATGCTACTTTAAACAACATCTATACTACTTTAAATGGTGGCTATTCTGGTGCAAGAGAACACATCTGTTTTATTTCAACAATTCAAAGTATGAGTCTCGTAACTCACCTCTTTCCCCTTATGTTCACCTAGTGGTAGTCAAACTTGTTTACTTAATTGGCAGAGGCTTCATACTGCAGTACTTTTTGCTCCTAAGGAGTAATTTTTCTGTTTTGGTTTCCTTTCCTGGCCAAAGGCTGCCATATAGTGGGATGTGGGACTGAATTTGGAAGCAGGGTTGGAGGGGTCTGTGTTAATAACCATGGATGGATTTCATCCTGTAAACGACACAATCCCATCTCCAATCAATCTGGCCGTTTCTGTGAACCCCTAAAAAAAGGTTTACTTTTCCATCTGCCGTCGGACAAGACCAGCTTCATTTTTTTTTCTTATAATTGGCTGCACTCACCATGGTTTTAGGGCTGGAGGTGAAAGGATGCAAGCAACAATCCTATCGTTCCTATGAGATGTATAATGTGGGATGCCAGAAAATTATGTTCTTGCACGAAAATACCTTCAATGGGGAAGCACTGCTGATACTTTTTTTTTTTTTTTTTTTTTTTTGGGACGGAGTTTCGCTCTTGTTACCCAGGCTGGAATGCAATGGCGCGATCTCGGCTCACCGCAACCTCCGCCTCCTGGGTTCAGGCAATTCTCCTGCCTCAGCCTCCTGAGTAGCTGGGATTACAGGCACGCGCCACCATGCCCAGACAATTTTTCGTATTTATAGTAGAGACGGGGTTTCACCATGTTGACCAGGATGGTCTCGATCTCTTGACCTCGTGATCCACCCGCCTCGCCCTCCCAAAGTGCTGGGATTACAGGCGTGAGCCACCGCGCCCGGCGCACTGCTGATACTTAAATGACGACTGACGATTGTATGCTTGCATGCTGAACTACAATGACGACATAGACCCCAATTTTACATTTACGTCTTCATCAGTTTAGGCAGTAGTTATGTTTCCTACTATTCTCTACACATGAGAGGTGGAGGTGCGTACTCCAAAAAATGCGCTCAACTAAAATGTTTCCCATTTAAGGTGGTTACTTCTGGCATTAGGAAGACAGTTAAATATTTGTCAATGATTCCTAATTCATTTTTAAAACCTTCGGAGTTAACCCCGTGTGGAAATATATAGAGCCCTACCCACATTGCCTGCGTCTGAGTATCAGCCCCCATTTCCCTTCTCCCGCCACTGCCAGTACTCTACCAAGTGAACCTGCCTCATCCCAAAGGTAATTTTGCTTCATGAGCCCACAAATTCTTCATAGCGAGTCAACTTCGAAAAGCCCGTGCTGCAACAGCCTCGGCCAAAGGAACAGCGTTCTGCTTACAACTTAGCTGATCTGGGGGCCTACTTGCCTCTGGAACTTCAGGACGTTCCTAAACTATCCTTGCCCTTTTGCAAACACCGATGGTCAGCTCGCGGCGCCCCACCCGGACGTTCCCAGTTTATGTTCTGTGGGCCCAGCACACGTTGAAGTTTAACACGGTTCCTGCTGGATGGTCACAGAAGCCCTGGAACCAAGCAAGTGTGTGCGCGTTTGGGGCTGGCTGTGTGATGGATTGGGGGTCGGCCGCACAGCCCACGGAGGAATCCGGAGGGCAGCTCAGGTGCACGGTGCTGGCTAGGGCAGAGCCTCGGACTCACCTGGCAACGCCGCCAGCGGGAGAGCGGAGATGGGCGCGAAGATCAAGAAATTCGCCAGTTTGGATCCTTATCCTTTTCCGCACTTTTCCCCCCATTAAATCCAGAACCCGTCACATGATAATTAGGAAAAAAATTTCAGTTCCGCCTCCCCAACCCACCGCGGTAGAGGATCTCACAGTCCTACCTCATAGCCGCGCCCACATCCGGGGCTGATTCTCACTGCCCCTGAGTCTACCCTATAGGTAGAGAGGACGCCAATCTGGATTCAGAGGCCCCTTTTCTCGCGGCAATTGGACCGTTTGTCCGCCAGTGCAAACCAACCGACCTTTCCTTATATTAGGGTTCCACAGAAAGGCGGTAATAAAAGAATCCATTGGTCCCGCCTCTCTACTGTCACGGGTTATGAGGGAAGTCAGTCCAAGCTCAGCGGGGAGTTTCCGTGTTCCCATTGGGCCTACAGATGTTAATCAGACCAAGCCGGCGCTCAGCTCCGCCCCCTCGGGGCGCCCCGCCCCTCCTCCCGTCCTCCACGCCCGCGCGCAGTGACTGCAGGCACCGGCGCAAAATTCTGCGGGAGAGGGGGTGGGGCAACGCTTTGGAGGCAGCGCGCCCGCCGGGAGCCTCGTTGTGGCTCCTTGGGCTTGGGCGGCCGTGGCGCTAGCTTCGGTGTCTCCCGCGCGCACCTCAGCCGCCTCCTAGCGGCGCGGCGCCTTCTACGGTAAGAGCGGCATCACCTCCGCGCTCGGGTGGGCGGTGTGGAGGTCATCGAGTTCTTACAGAATCTCGAGGATGGATCGGGACGAGGGAGGAGAGCGGTTGTCGGGATGGAGGTGGGGGCTCACGGGCCAACGCGTCGCCGCCTGCGGCCGGTGACTTTCCAAGCAGTCTCCAGTAGCTGAGGGCCGGGGTCAGCCGCGGCCCCCTCCCCTCATTCGGCCAGTGGCGAAGGCTCAGCCGCCTTCCTCCCGAGTCCGCGCGGTCTTCAAGCCTTGATGGTGACTGGCCGAAGCCCAGCACCGCTGCCCGCCCCTCCGGCCCCGCTCCCAGGCCCCTGTCCTTTGCTTCCTTCCCTTGGCGCTGTGCTGAGGGGTCGTCGGGTGCTGGAAGGGTGTTCAGGGGTCTCGGGTGGCGAGCCCGGCGGGCGGGGAGAGGTCGGCTAGCAGCCGGAGGAGCGGGCTCGGGAGGGGGCGTCGGCTCGCGCGCTGGAGGAGGTGGAAGGAGGGTCGCTGCCCTGCCCCCTCTGAGCAGGCGGCGGTCGAGTTTTCTGCTCCCAACATTACCGAGCGGGTACTGAGATACTAAGCACCGGCCTTAAGGGATATTTCCCGTCTGGAAACAATGCCCTACTCCATCAGCATACTACATCTTTTCTTATTTTTGTCTGCCCAATGTTGACAGCCGGCGTTCTGGTATTGTCCTTCGAGTTATGGCTTTCTAACTCAGCACCTCCTTGTGTAACTTTAGGGATCATTCTGTCTCTGTCACCCTTTTTATTTTTAGCCTGGCAAAAACAAGGAACTGCTTTATACTAACCTGGGAAGTACAGGATCTGGAACAATTTATTATTCTCAGTGTGTACTTTACATGCCAAGTAATTTGAAATTCATGGTGAATATTAAATATTTTGTAGTTTTCAGTTGCTTTCTTTGTTAATAGTATATCCTGCTTACTTTTAGACTACTTTTTAGGTGTCATACTTTAATTTCACAGCTTTCGATTAGCTTTTGCCATTTTTAAGCGTTTGTATCTTTTTATCCTCCAAGACATTGGCTAGAGACTTAAATTTGATCTTCTTTTCAGGTATTTTTGTAAAGTTTATTTTCTTTCAAACTGGGCTTTTTCCATCATATTTTTAATATTGGAAGGGGAATTCTGATAATCTGGAAATTGTGCACTTAACCTAAAGAGTCATAAACTAGCATAACAATTTGGAATCCTAACTTGGATATGGTGTATGGACTGCAAATTTTAAGAGAAGGAAATGGATATGCTTTATGGGTTGTAGTGGCTCAACCTCCATAACCTGGAGGAGAGGAATCTGGAGGTCTGGGGAGAATGAGCCATGTCTGGGACCAGATGCACAGTGGTTCCAGGAATTTTTTTGCTCCAGAAATAGCTTGCCTCCCACACAGACTAGCTGTCTGAATGCGTCTGATAGTTTTAAGTTAGGTGTTAGTGAGGTAGAGAGTTTTCATGTTCTAATTTTGACCACTTTCTGGTAGAGCATGAACATGTGGTCAGTAAACAAGTATAGTATACAATGGGGGCACTCTTGCATAGTCAAGCCTCCAAAAGTAGACTTTTTTTTAACCCAAACTGGCACTGGACAGTTGGCCCTAAAAATAATGGCTTGCCCTGTTTATAAAGCATGATCCTTTTTGGCTGGTCCATTTAATGCAAAATTGCAAGGAATTTGTAATGAAAAAAGCGTCACTACACTGAAGAGAATTTAGGGTGGCATGTGGATAAAATGAGAATAAAATAGTTGGACTACTTGTATATTATCTTATGTAACCTTTTAGTCCTGTGAGATGGGTACTGATTACCGTCATTTTATAGATAAGCAAACCAAGACTTAGTTTAACTCATATGTTCGAGGTTTCTTCTCTAATGAGTCAGTAGAGGTGGGGTTCACACCTAAGCAGTCTGATTCCAAAGCCTGCATTCCAAGCCCTTATACTGTATTGTCACAGTATAATTGGCTTTGTGGAGACTTTATAGTAGGATACTACTGAGTGGAAAATAATGCTGCAAAACCATAAATTGAATCCACTATTGTACACAATAACACTTTGAGATGGAGGCACTGTTGGATGTTGCTGAAGATAAAGGGATGAAGTCACCTTCTCTGTGTTTGAGGAGCATCCATTTGGTGGGATAGATGTATATTTGAACAAATGATGATAATACAATACAGTGTATTCAGATTGAGCATCTGTAAACTGAAAATCAGAAATGCTCCAAAATCTGAAACTTTTTGGGTCCAAGATGATGCCACAAGACACTTGACCTCATGTGACAGATTACAGTCAAAATACAGTCAAGCCGGGTGCAGTGGCTCACGCCTGTAATCCCAACACTTTGGGAGGCCATTGCGGGTGGATCACGAGGTCAGGAGTTCAAGACCAGCCTGATCAATATGATGAAACCCTGTCTCTACTAAAAATACAAAAAAAAAAAACCCCACAAAACAAAAAAATTAGCTGGGTGTTGTGGCATGCACCTGTAAGTCCTGGCTACTTGGGAGGCTGAGACAGGAGAATGGCTTGAACCCTGGAGGTTGAGGTTACAGTGAGCTGAGATCACACCACTGCACTCCAGCCTGGGTGACAGAGTGAGACTCCGTCCCCCACCCCCCCAAAAAAAAGAAAAGAAAAAGAAACAGTAAATAATTTTAAGAGAGAGGATTGAGTTTGTGGGGAGCTACCACTGAAGCCTAAAAGGTCCGGAGGTGGTATTCGTAGATGAGAAAAGAGGGTATTCCATGCAGAACAGGAAGAGGCAAAGTCTCATAACAGAAATATGGATTGTTGAGGGAATGGTTATTGTGACTTTATATAAAATATATGTGTGGGCTGGGCGCGGTGGCTCACGCCTGTAATCCCAGCACTTTGGGAGGCCGAGGCGGATGGATCATGAGGTCAAGAGATCGAGACCATCCTGGTCAACATGGTGAAACCCCGTCTCTACTAAAAATACAAAAAATTAGCTGGGCACGGTGGCGCGTGCCTGTAATCCCAGCTACTCCGGAGGCTGAGGCAGGAGAATTGCCTGAACCCAGGAGGTGGAGGTTGCAGTGAGCCGAGATCGCGCCATTGCACTCCAGCCTGGGTAACAAGAGCGAAACTCCGTCTCAAAAAAAAAGAAAAAAAAAATATATGTGTGAAGACCAGCTTTAAATGATAATGGTATGTAAATGTGGTTGGGCAAAGTGAGTACCACCCAGTTTTGATGATCAGAAATTGCATACTTAGATACTAAAATGATAGGAGAACCTCAACTGTTTGTCCATTATCGCGTGTTTATTTAATATTTACCTTCACTACTTATTTTCCCAGTACAAATTAAGACTCAAGGAAGAATCCCAAAGTGACTGTTGCCATCCCTTAACCCTTTTACCTGGTCTGTAGCCACATGGAGTCATTATTGCAAACTCCTGTTTGCATATATTTTGACTGTCTTTTCTTAACTCCTACTTGATAGATGATAGTGGAATTGAACATTTTTATTTTGAGACAGGGTCTTATTCTGTCATCCAGCTTGGAGTAGCGCAATCACTGTAACCTTGAACTCGCAGGCTCAGGCGATCTGTTGCCTCAACTTCCTGAGTAGCCAGATCTGCAGGCATGTGCCACTGTGTCCAGCTAATTTTTTAATTTTTATTTTTTTGTAGATACAGGGTTTTGCTAAGTTGGCCAGGCTAGAGACCTCAAGTGATTCTCCCACCCTGACCTCCCAGAGTCTTAGGATTACAGATGTGAACCACCATGCCTGGCCCCATGTGTTTTAAATTGGGACTGCCCTTGAAAATCTAAGAAAGTCGCATGCTTTTATCATCTTCTCAGATTAAGGCAGAACCATAAATACTCAGATTAAATTTACAAATCTGAAACATCGCTTGATGACCAGAATCATATGACTTAAGTAGAAAATATTAAGTGACATTTAGGAAAGCTGCATTTTTAGTTCACCTTGTTAGTCTTATGCAAATTGCTAACGTGACACAAAAGATAGAAATGAATTTTCAGGTGAGAAAACCTGACTGCTTCCTAGAACAGGTAGTTTTAGAGCAGTGGAATAAAAATATGCTGGATCTCGTTCTGGGTAGTGAACAGGAACTGGGGCAGGAAATAGCCATTGCTGAACCACTATCTGATAATAATCATAACATGATTAAATTTGACATTTAATGAGAGGAAGTAAAGGGTAAAAAAGTGCATAGTATGCAGCTTTCCAGTTGCAAAAACAGTACAAGAAAGGAGCTGTTAAAAGTATATCTACAGAAATTTTAAAGACATAGTCACTCATATTTGTTGCATGAATGAAAGTACTTTAGGAAGACCTGCATAGGATCTGTTACAGATAGAAAATTTATAAAAATTAGGTGGCATAAGTTTTGGTGGTCTGTAGACCTAGGTTCAGGTCCCAATTCTACCATCTACTGGTGGTGTGACATTGGACTCATTATATAATTTTTTGAGGTTCTGTTTTATTTGTTCATTAAATGGTGTTACCTACTTTGTGAGATTTTAAGAATTAAATGAGATAATGTATGTAAAGCACTTGACATATTCTCATTTTCTAAGACTAGCTAAAAAAGTGGTTGTTGCAGTTATTTGACTAAGTTGAATAGGTGTGTGTGTGCACATGTGCACTAGTGTTGTAAAATAACTTTTCCCAGATAGAATAAGAAAGCCAGAAAATGGTGAACAAGCAAATAAAACCTTAAAAGGAGGCAATAGGATTCAACAGGCAGAGCTGAATAATCATTTCGGCCGCACAAAAGAAGGGAAAATATCGGGAGAGAGCTTCACATGATCAACTTTTTTTTTCTGAAGAAAGTATATCAAACTCATTAAATCAGGTGGAGTGCATAAATAAAGTTTTGCTATTCCTTTTTTTTTTTTTTTTGAGACGGAGTTTCGCTCTTGTTACCCAGGCTGGAGTGCAATGGCGCTATCTCGGCTCACCGCAACCTCCTCCTGGGTTCAGGCAATTCTCCTGCCTCAGCCTCCTGAGTAGCTGGGATTACAGGCATGCACCACCATGCCCAGCTAATTTTTTGTATTTTTTTTTTTAGTAGAGATGGGGTTTCACCAAGTTGACCAGGATGGTTTCGATCTCTTGACCACCTGCCTTGGCCTACCAAAGTGCTGGGATTACAGGCGTGAGCCACCACGCCTGGCTTTTAGGTTTTGCTATTCCAAATGACAATGAAAAAAATCAGTAAAGTAGGGTTTCAGTGAATTAAGTGTATAGGGAAAGGGACTTTTTTCCTCAAATCTCTTAACCACTTTCTTTTTTATTTCTAAAATTATTTGACAGAGAAAAGCTATTAATTGTATAGTTATGGGAATGCTTTAATTGCAAGTAATCCTGGGAGATAGACCAAGCTGATTTGACTGCACGGATTTCCTGTGTGTGTCCTCTGGGTGTCTGATTGCATGAATGTTTCATTTGTTGAAAAACAAACATATCTTCTTGTTCCCAAATCTTTACTTTTGTAGTCTGTGTCTTAATGAGTGAATGAGGTTTTTTTTGAGACCGAGTTTTGCCCTTATCACACAGGCTGGAGTTCAATGGTGTGACCTAGGCTCACTACAATCTCCTTCTCCTGGGTTCAAGTGATTCTCTTGCCCCCCAGCTAATTTTTGTATTTTTAATAGAGACAGGGTTTCACCATGTTGGCCAGACTGACCAGGGTTTCACCATGTTGGCTGGTCTTGAACTCCTGACCTCAGGTGATCAACCCACCTGGGCCTCCCAAAGTGCTGGGATTACAGTCGTGAGCCACCACACCCAGTCTTAATGAAGGTTCTTTTAGTGTTGAAGCCAAGAGTTATGGTTCCTCTCCATATCTTTTATTGCCAGTCAATCACTACATCTGGTCCTTCTGTCTTTCAATCATACCTTGTCCCAACACCCACAATTAAGGAAAAACAAAACAAAATAACCATTGGCACTGACTTAGTTCAGACCCTCATTATTGTCCCCAAATTAATGTCATTTACTTCCTTTTAATTTAGCCTTACACTAATAATTTCTTCACACAGTTTCCTTCAGAATAATTTTGCTGAAATACTAACATAATCATATCAAAATTATATCCTTAGTGTCTACACTTGATAGTTAATAAATATTTGATCCTTCCATATATCTTAAACTTCAGACAGTACTAAGTAACTTGCATATGTAGGCTTGGGGTTTTCTTTGTGGGAAGAATTTTAATTGTAAATTCAATTTCTTTAATAGACAAAGGCTTACTCAGTTTACAGCTTCTTGAGTTAGCATTGATAGTTTGTATTTTCCTAGGAATCTGTTCATTTAATCTAAAGTTGTTACATTCATTGGCATAAAATTATTCATGACATTCCCTTATTAATCTTTTTACTGTCTATAAGACATATAGTGCTGTCCTCTCATTCCAACTCATGTGTTTTCTCTTTTCTCTTCTATTCTCCTGGCTAGAGGTTTATTGATCTGTTTTATCAATCCTCTCAAAGAACCAGTTTTTAGTTTTCTGTATTGATTTTCTATTTTCAGTTTCACTGGTTTCTATTCATCTTTATTATTTTTGTTTTTACTGTTTATTTTGCATTTTATTTGCTCTTGATTTGCTGGAATCAAGTTAGAAGCTTAGCTCATAATTTGAAACATTTATTCTTCTCTGAAATGAGTCTTTAATTCTATAAAATTCTCTCCTAATCAGTGTTTTGACTGTATCTTACGAATTTTAATATGTTGTTTTCATTTTCATTCAAGTTCAGAATCCTTGATAAATTCCTTTGTGACTTCTTTGACTCCACTGGTTATTTAGAAATATGTAGATGGGTTTCCAAATACTTGGTGATTTTTTACATATTTTTTAGTTACTTATTTCTAACTTGATTTCGTTCTGGTCAAAGAACATACGATGTTTTTTGAATCATTTTTAAATTTATTGAGGCTTGTTTTATGGCCCAGAATATGGTCTACCTTGGCCAATGATTTATTCACACTTGAAAAGAATATTGGGTGGAGTGATTTGTAATTGTCAATCAAGGCTGGGTGCTGTGGCTCATGCCTGTAATCCTGGCACTTTGGGAGGTCAGGGAGGCAGATCATTTGAGGTCAGGAGTTCAAGACCAGCCTGGCCAACATGTTGAAACCTCATTTCTACTAAAAATACAAAAAATTAGCCAAGTGTGGTGGTACACGCCTGTAGTTCTAGGTCTTCAGGAGCCTAGGGCAGAAGAATCCCTTGAGTCTGGGAGGTGGAGGTCACAGTGAGCTGAGATCGCAACACTGCACTCCAGCCTGGGTGACAGACGGAGACTCTGTCTCAAAAAAAAAAAAAAATAGTCAATCAAGTCAAGTTGGTTGATAGAATTGTTCATGTCTTCTATATGTCCTTGTTAATTTTGTCTACTTGTTATCAATTTTTGGAAAAATGGCATTGAATCTCTATAAATGTGGACTTGCTGTTTTCTCCTTGCAATTCTGTAAGTTTTTGCATCATATATTTTGAAGTTCTAATGCTGAGTGCATGAATATTTATGATTGTTATGATTGCTTGATGAATTGGATTCCCTTATCATTTGAAATGGACCTCTTTAATCCTGGTAATATATTTTGCTCCAAAATCTACTTTGTATTGCTGTTCAAGCTTTCTTTTTATTAGTGTTAACATGATATTTTTTCTAATCTTTTTACTTCCTACCTTTTTTTTTTCTTGAGATGGAGATTCTTGTTGCCCAGACTAGAGTGCAATGGTACGATCTTGGCTTACCGCAACCTCTGCCTCCCAGGTTCAAGTGATTCTCCTGTCTCAGCCTCAAGAGTATCTGGGATTACAGGTGCCTGCCATTAGGCCTGGCTAATTTTTGTATATTTAGTAGAAATGGGGTTTCACCATATTGACCAGGCTGGTCTTGAACTCCTGACCTCAGGTGATCCATCAGCCTCGGCCTCCCAAAATGTTGGGATTATAGGCGTGAGCCACTGCTCCTGCCCCCTACTTTCTGCCTTTTTATGTTTATATTTAAGTGAGTTTTTGACAGTTACACATAAAAATAGGTCTTGCTTTTGGGTCTTGGGTCTTTTTAAAATCCAGTTTCCTAATCTCTGCCTTTTAATTTAGATCTTTTTTTTTTTTTGAGACATAGTTTTGCTTTTGTTGCCCAAGCTGGAGTGCAATGGCACAATCTCGGTTTACTGCAACCTCTGCCTCCCAGGTTCAAGTGATTCTCCTCCTGGGACAACAGGCATAACGCCACCACACACAGCTAGTTTTTTCTGTTTTTAGTAGAGATGGGGTTTCTCCATGTTAGTCAGGCTGGTCTTGAACTCTCGACCTCAGATGATCTGACTGCTTAGGCCTCCCAAAGTGCTGGGATTACAGGTGTAAGCCACCGTGCCTGGCTCAGACCATTTACATTTAATGTGATTATTGATATTATTGGGTTTAAGTCTTTCATCTTGCTATTTGTTTTTTGTCTCATCTGTTCCTTTTGTCTTTGGATTCTTTGAGTATTTTTGTGACTTCATTTTATATCCTTTTTTTGACTTGTCTATAGCTCTGTTTTCTTGTAGTTTTGTTTGTAGCAGCTAGTATACAACATTATCACAATCTCCTTTGGAGTAAAAAAACTACATATGTTTTATGAAAACCTTTTAATACTATACTGTTTCCACTTTCTGAAACTTTGTGCTGTTATTTGTGTTGCATATTATAAATCCCAAACAATAGTTCATCTTTAACTTTAGTCAGTTCTCTTTTAAAGAGATTTGAAGATATATAAATATATACACACACACACACACACACACATATACATTATATATATAAAATTTTTTAAACACTCTTAGATTTGCCTCTCTTAAGGTTGAATAATATTCTTTCATATGTATATACTACTTTTTGTTCATCCATTGATGGATATTTGGGCTGCTTCCACCGCTTGTCTATTATGAATAGTGCTGCTATCAATGAGTGTGCAAATATCTCATTGAGACTCTGCATTCAGTTCTTTTGGATATATACAAAGAAATGTGATTGTTGAATCATATGGTAGTTCTATATTTAATCTTTTTGTACCATTTTACAGTTGCATCAACAGTGCACAAGGGTTCTAATTTTTCCACATCTTCACCATTATTTATTTTCTGTTTTTTGTTTTTGTAATAGCCATCCTAATAGGTGTAAGGTGATACATTATTGTGGTTTTGATTTGTACTTTTCTGATAATTAGTGATGTTGGGCATCTTTTTTGTGTGCTTGTTGGCCATTTGTAGATCATCTTTGGGCAAATGTCCATTCAATCCTTGGCCCATTTTTAAATCGGGTTATTTGATTTTCTGTTATTGAGTTGTAGGAATCATCTATATATTCTGAATATCAACCCCTTATGAGATTTATGATTTGCAAATATTTTCTCCCATTCTGCCTGGGAGAAAATATATGCCTTTTGTGTCTTTTGATGCATAAAATGTTTTAAGTTTGATGTAGTTCCATTTGTCTATTTTTGCTTTTGTTGCCTATACTTTTGGTGTTACAGCCAAGAAATAATTGCCAGGTCATATGTTATGAAGCATTCCCCTGTGTTTTCTATTAGGAGTTTTTTAGTTTTATTTCTTATGTTTAGGTTTTTAATCCACTTTGAGTTAATTTTTTGTAGAGGGTGTAAAATAAAGGTCCACCTTCATTCTTTTTGTTGTATCCTGTTTTCCAAGCACCAGTTGTGGAAGAGATTGTCCTTTTCCTATTGAGTGGTCTTGGTACCCTTGTTGAAGATTATTTGACCACATACATGAGAGTTTATTTCTAGAGTCTTTATTACATTTGTTAATTTATACCAATATCACACTGTTGTGATTACTGCTTTAAAATATGTTTTGGAATCAGGAGGTGTGAGTCCTCCAAATTTGTTGTTCTTTTTCGAAATTGCTTTGGCTATTTGGGGTCCTTTAAGATTCAATATATATTTTAGTATGAGTTTTACTATTTCTGCCAAAAATGCTCTTGGGATTTTGATAGGGATTGCATTGAATCTGTAGATCACTTTGGGTAGTATGGAAAATTTAACAATATTAAATCTTTCAATCCATGAACATGGAATTTCTTTTTATTTGTTTGAGTCTCTAATTTCTTTGAGCAATATTTTAAATAATAGATGTTTTAATATCCTTGTTTACAAGTCCTATTCTCTTTATCATTTGTGGGTCTGATTCTCTCTCCTCATTATCAATTATATTTTCCTGTTTCTTTATATGCCTGACAATTTTTGTTTGAATACCAGACATTTTATATTTTACATTGTTTCACACTGTAATTGGTCTTCCGCCTCCGTTTTGGTGGTTCTTTCCCTTGCTTCAGGTAGTTTTTCCTACATTGTATATACCAATCAATATTCAACTGAAGACTTAAGGGGAATCCTCTACAGAGCTACAGAACTATTCTTTGTGCAGCTTTCTCCTCTTTGGGTACTTTGCTCTGGGAATTCTAGCTGCTTTGGTGTCTCTGAATACTCAAATCTGGCTTCTCAATGTAGGGATACTTCTGGGCTCTGGTTTTCCCCTTTGGGCACTGCATTCTGGAAACTGTGACAGCACGCTTGGACAATCATAGGGCTCACTTTTTGTTTCCACTCTTTTGGGGATGTGCTATCACTTTCCTAATATCTGAAAATGTTTCACTTTTTTTTTTTCTAATTAGTTTTTAAACAGAGAGGAATAATCTGGTCCTGGTCTTTGTTACTCCCATAATGTCTAGAAGTGGAGACTAATGTATATTGAGTTTTGAAGTAATAGTTTAAATGGAAAATATAAAAAGTACCATTTTTATTTTTGTTATTTTTAAATCCCAACTTTGTATTTAGGGTGCATAAACATTGCATAGCCAGAACCACAGTAGACTACAGGTTTGATTGGCTGAATGTGTTTAGGTTCATCTTTGTCAGCATTCCTGTTTCTCTTAAAAGAAATGTAGGCATGCACAATTAGTTAAAAGGTAAGCAACTAATTGCATTTTCTTATGTAAACCAAGTTAATTTTTTTTTTTTTTTTTTGAGATGGCGTTTCACTCTGTCACCCAGGCTGGAGTACAGTGGCATGATCTCGGCTCACCACAACCTCCACCTCCCAGGTTCAAGCAATTCTCCTGCCTCAGCCTCCCAAGTAGCTGGGATTACAAGTGCTGCCAACATGTCTGGCTAATTTTTGTATTTTTAGTAGAGATGAGGTTTCACCATGTTGGCCAGGCACGTCACAAACTCCTGACCCAAAGTGCTGGGATTACAGGCGTGAGCCACCATGCCTGGCCATAAACCCAGTTCTTATTGACAACAAAACTTTGTGTATGTGTGCATACAAAATATGTCTGTATAATTTCTAAGGAAGATTATTAGATTAATGATAAGTGTTTATTTTCTTAAGGGTATAATAATTTAGTTTTTATCATTGGAAAATATTTGCAACATTGACTGAAAATACTACTATAATCATACCTTGGACATAGTAGATATTAAGGACTGGTGAAGATCTCTGTGGGTGAAATGGACTTAAGATTGGCTTAACTTGTCTCTTCATTGATTATAGGCAACTAGAATGACCTTTAGCTTTACTTCTGATGGAAGTAGATTGTATGAATCGGTAAAATTGAGGCACTGGTCTAATTTTCTTATTCCCACCCTATATTTCTTTTCCGTTGCAACCACACTAAATGCAATCATGAGAGGAAGGTTGTATGTGTATTAAGTCAATAGTTGGCATGTAGAAAATTAACATGAGAAAGGAGGTATTTTAAAATTGAATTAAAGCTTATCAGTTATGTTCATTTTATTTTGACAGTTCAGATTTTTTAAAATGTGCAATAATAAAAAACTTTGTATACCCTTCACCCAGCTACCCATATATTAACATTTCACTGTATTTGCTTCATCATTTTCTTTGTCTTGATATATATATGTACATATGTATTACTTTTTTCCTAATTTAAGTTATGACACTACTTTACCGCTACTGACTTTTTATTTCCTAAATATAAGATTGTTCTCGACATAAAGACAGTATAATGATCAAAATCAGGAAATTGACATTTATAGTACTGTTTTCTAATCTGCCCACCTTGGCCTCCCAAAGTGCTAGATTACAGGCATGAGCCACCATGCCCAGCCAAATGACCTTCAGTTTAAGATTGGTTGATTTTTCCTCTTGATTAGATTTGGGCTATGTACCTTATTTTTATTTTTGAGACGGAGTCTCACTCTGACACCAGGCTGGAGTGCAGCAGCGCAATCTCGGCTCACTACAACCCCCGCCTCCTGGATTCAAGTGATTCTCCTGCCTCAGCTTCCCGAGCAGCAGGGACTGCAGGTGCATGCCACCGTGCCCAGCTAATTTTTGTATTTTTAGTAGAGATGAGGTTTTATCATGTTGGCCAGGATGGCCTCGATCTCTTGACCTCGTGATTTGACCTTGGCCTCTCAAAGTGCTGGGATTACAGGTGTGAGCCACTGTGCATAGCCTATTTTTATTTATTTTTGGGATGGAGTTTTGCTCTTGTCACCAAGGCTGGAGAGCAGTGGCACGATCTTGGCTCACTGCAACCTTTGCCTCCTGGGTTCAGGTGATTCTCCTGCTTCAGCCTCTCCAGTTGCTGGGACCTGGCGCCCACCACCATGCCCAGCTAATTTTGTGTTTTTAGTAGAGACAGTTTCACCATGTTAGCTAGGCTGGTCTTGAACTCCTGACCTCAGGTGATCCACCCATTTCAACCTCCCAAAGTGCTGGGATTACAGGCATGAGCCATTGCACCGGCCCTGGGTGATGTACTTTAGGCCGGAATACCACAGACATGATGTTGTGTACTTTTCAGTGTATTGTATGAGGAAGCAAATACTGTAATTTCTCCTATTACTGGTGATGATAACTTTTAGTTAAGGAGATATCTACCAGATTTCTCCAAGGTAAAGTCACTACTTTATTCTCTGTAATTAATAAGTACCTGTGGCTAGATACTTTAAAATTATGTTAATATCCTTTTACTCTCAAATTTACCCATTATTTTTAACATCTATTGATGAATCTTGTGTGAATCAGTTATTATCAAGATGGGTGCCAAATGGTGATTTTTCTAATTCTGTAATTTATTTTTATTTATTAGCTGACTTCTGTGATAAAGAAAAACTTCTACGTCTTTATTCATTTATTTATTCATATTAGTATGGACTCATGCATTCTTGTTTTATCTTTTTGCCAATATCACTATGATCCTTTGAGCTTTTTTTTACTTTCTGATCCAACAAGATATTCCACAGTCATCTGGTACTATCTCTATACCAGCCCTAGAATAAGACATTTCTTTCAGGAGTGTTGGTTGTTTTTACTATGAAGTGGTATTTAGAGATGTAGGTGTTAGGTTTGCTTGTTGCTACTGAGGAATCATTGTTTCTAGGCCATCTGAGTGTACGTAGTTAAGTATATGTGTATATGGATGAGTGTATATGTGCATGGGTGTGTGTAATAGACCTTTATTTTCAGAAAATAGTAATAACTAGTGTCATGGCTGCTAAAAAAAAAAAAAGTGAATATAGGCTTAGGTTACATGACCAAGTGATCATATTTTTATCACAAGAAATTATAGCTCCAGTATTTTGCATTCTTCAAATATATTATTTTGTTGACTAACTGGATTCCAAGAATTACTTAGATCTGGTGGGGAAAAGAACTGAGATGGCAAGGGGCCTG
This sequence comes from Callithrix jacchus, assembly GCF_049354715.1. Taxonomy (NCBI): domain Eukaryota; kingdom Metazoa; phylum Chordata; class Mammalia; order Primates; family Cebidae; genus Callithrix; species Callithrix jacchus. Next base: position 72,260,668 of record NC_133512.1, on the reverse strand, counting down.
GAAATAATGTTATACGAAGAAGAAGTGAAGGAGTTGGGAACATTTAGTCTGGAAAAAGATTAATGACAACATATATTTATTAAGTTGTTTAAGGGAGAGGAAATGACACACATTTAATCTGTGCTCACTTAGAGTATATAATTAATATAGACAAATGTATTTTAAGAGAGCTATATAAATTTATCTCTGCATAAGGAAATTTTTGAGGCAAGTTTCCTCTAATGGAGTAAAATGATTTGAATACCTCAAACTCAATTGTTATCTCTAACCAGGAAAAGCTTGCTTATTTTTACATAATTTGTGCTGTAAGAAGTTAGAACTACTTGAGAGATGTCTAAGTATGCTATATTTAGTGACTTAGTCAATAGTATGTTTCACCAGATGTATCGTGAGGAAAGTATTCTGTTATAAATAAATGTAAGAAATAATGTGTACATTATTTTCTATTGGATATTTATAATGCAGAGTAACATGTTAAAGGTTCTGAGAAATCCTCAAGTAAGGAAACTTTGTGATTTTCTCTAATCTAATGGATATAGGAACATGTTAGGTTACAGGCATAATCTAACAGTAGTCATCTATAGGTGCATGGTATTTATTTATTTATTTAATTTTAAACCAGGCCTTCAAACATTTTATCCTTTAAGTTACAAACAATCCAGTTACACTCTTTTATACATAGTATTTATACCAAGATATTTGATGTGATCACCGATGGACTGCATGAAGATAGAGATGTGTAAAAACAGCTCAGGGAGAAGAGGAAAACCAGCAAAGAAACTGAGGAGTTAGAAAACAGGAACAAACTGAAGAAAGTGGTTTCCCAGAAACTAAGCGAATAGTGTTCCAGGAGAAGAAAACATAATCAGCGTGCTTTACACTGCCAGTATGTTGATTAAGATGAGCAACTCAGACCTGACCATTACATTAAGCAACTAGAAGTAATTGGTGTCCTTAGAAAGAGATTTCATTGAAGGGTTGGAGGGTAAGAGCATGATTGGATTGAAGAGAGGAGTTGGAGAAGTGGAAGTAGATAGTAATGTTTTACTCTGTGAAAGGGAGAAAAGAAATGGTATGGTATTTATTGAGCACCTTCTATGTCATATTGCTGTAAAGATTTAAGCAACAATGAAATGTATGAACTATACATAGCTCATGATTCTGGCTTAATAGTTGCAGTATGTTTATTAAGTACTTTTCTCTGTGATGTGGATTTGAATAGACTACAAATTGAAATATTGGTTTCCTGACTTTTAGAAAATTTCTTCAGATTAAAAGAATGTTAGGGATAGTGGCTGTTAAATTGTATTGCATTCTACAGTTTCTAGGTGGTTTAGGCCAGTTGGCTTAGTAGTTTTATGATCATGAATTGATGATCTGGACATGTTAATAATGTTGTTACATAAAATAATAAGATTTGGTGTCCAGTCGTATGTTCGTCATTTTTAAAATGACCTAATATCAAGAGTAGCATTTAAAGCCACGTATCCTAATTTTAAATTGGTCCCTGTAACCACAGGAGGAGAAAACTCAGGAAACACAATTCAGTCCTCATTTCTACTTCATTAACTTTCCAGCTACCTTTTTGGAGCTAATTGCAAGCCCACTCTGTAAGTCCAGTTACAACAAATTCTCATTGTTCACAGCTGTGTTAATAAAAGGTCACTGCAAACTGAATTGGCCAATAGTGAATCATTGCTCTTAGAGGAAATACAGAGTTGAGTTCCTGTGAGCCACTGTTCATGACATATTTGTCAGCTGATCAGTTCATAACCTTGTTTCATATGTGTTTCTGTTTAAAGACACCTTATTTAATTTTATTGTTAATTTTGTTAATAGTGAGCTCACAACCAACAGCACTAAACTCCTGTCTGAATGAAATTTATCTAACATAGTCTTTTCTCTCTATGACATATTAAATTCTTCTTGCATTTGGGAGCACTAGACTGCACTTGAGCACCACACGTAGGGGGCATTTTTAAACAACAAAATCTAGGCCTGGTGATCACTTTGGGAGATTCACTTTGGGTGAATCACTGGAGGTTAGGAGTTCAAGACGAGCCTGGCCAACATGGTGAAACCTCATCTCCACCAAAAATACAAAAAAAAATTAGCTAAACATGGTGGCATGTGCCTGTAATCCCAGCTGCTCAGGGGACTGAGACAAGAGAATCTCTTGAATGTGGTAGACTAGGAGGATACAGTGAGCCAATATCATGACACTGCACTCCAGTGTGGGCAACAGAGCTACACTCCATCTCAAAAATAAAATAAAACAACAAAATTTCAACAAAAAGAAAAAAAAATGCAAAAAACATGATACTATACCACAAAAAGGACACTTGTTTGTAGTATGATAGGTGTCTTATTTAAGAAGATGGTGTTACCTTGTTCACCCTAGCTGGGAACATACATGTTGGGAACCTCAAATTTTTTTCTGCTTTGTGCATGTCTGCAAATGACTGCAAAAGCACCAGGAGCATTCATTTTAGCAAGCAGGCAGATTTGCAGATATGAAATCTATGAAAGTGGCTGACCAGTAGGTTAAATGGAAATTTTGGAATGCATTGCATAATTTCATCCTATTTATGATGGTAAGAATTCCGTTTTACTGAAGCTGTAACTATTTGGAAATTGAAATTTTAAAGCTTTTTCAATTTGTAGTTTTTATCAAAGTTCTACAGATAGATGTTTTCAGAGATAGTTATACAAAATTTAGGCAATAACAGCCCGAGACTCCTTTTCCACATTTTCTCTTTCCCAGGGACAAACAGGTTCAACTCTTTCAATTGATATTTTATTTACCATTCATAGAGACAAGTGTTTGACTTCCAGACATCTGCAGTGTCATAGAAAAATAGTCACTCATTGGCATGGTGTGAGAAAGTAGATCTATTATTTTAACATCTTTCAACTAGTCTGTCTAAAGATGAGACTAACTTTAATTCCATTTCCAGGGGATGCCTGAACCATGAATCCCTGACACTTGTTGATGTTATCGCATATATTGGGTTAATATTCTCCTTTCTCTACTATTGCTGTCTGCTTTCTCAGATCTACTAAGTCAGTTACAAGTCACATATCTTCTTTCAAGCTTAATTTTTGTTGTTTTTTTCCCCTGTTCTCTCTGTTCTTGTGTATTTATGCCTTTGCTGTTATTTCAGTTAGATATTGTAAGGGAGTGAAGTAAGATGTCTGTGTTTATTCTGCTTCTTTTTTTTTTTTTTCCTCATGGAAATTTGGTTGTTGTTTTTAATATATTGGAATAACTTCTTTTTCCCTTTGAGACAGAGTCTTGCTGTGTGACCCAGGTTGAAATGCAATGGCGCAACCTTGGCTGACTGCAACCTCTGCCTCCTAGGAGGTTCAAATGATTCTCATACCTCAGCCTCTCAAGTAGCTGGGATTGCAGGTGTGCACCACCATGCCTGGCTAATTTTTGTATTTTTAGTAGAGATGGGGTTTCACCATGTTGGCCAGGCTGGTCTTGAATTCCAGACCTCAAGTGATCGGCCCGTTTCAGTCTCCCAAAGTGCTGGGATTACAGGAGTGAGCCACCATGCCTGATATGAAATAACTTTTAATAGTTTACGTGGTTGTAGTACATGGGTCCAGAACAGATACAGGTTTCATTTTGTTCAATTCAGTTATATTATTTTAAAAACCTACTTTTATTGATAGGCACATAATGTACATATTTGAGGGGTACGTAATGATGTTTCAATATATGTTACGTATCTAATTAGATCAGGGTAATTAGCATATATGTTATTTCAAACTTAATTTCTTGTAGCTATTTGCAACTATATATTATTTTTACTATAGTTATCAAACAGTGGTATATAGAACACTAGAAATTATTCTTCCTATCTAGCTGTTATTTTGTAACCTTTCACAAATCTCTTCCTCTCCCTCCCTTCATTATGCTCTTCCCAGTCTCTAGTATCATCTGTTCTACTTTTTGCTTCCATGAGATCAGCTTTTTAGCTTCTACATAAAAGTAAGAACATGCAGGGCTTAACTTTCTGTTCCTGGCTTTTTCACTTAACATATTGTCCACCAGTTCCATCCATGTTGCTGTGAATGACAGGATTTGATTCTTTTTACGACAGAATAGTATTCTACTCTCTGTAGACCCCATTTTCTTTACCCATTCATCTGTTGTTGGGCATTTAGGTTGATTTCATATCTTGACTATTTTGAATAGTGCTGCAGTAAACTTGAGGTGCAGATGTTTCTTTAATATACTGATTTCCTTTCCTTTGGATAAAATTCCCACTGGTGGGATTGCTGGATCATATATTAGTTCTGTTAGTAGTTTTTGAGGAATCTCCATGCTCTTCTCCATAGTAGCTATACTAGTTTACATTCCTACCAAGTGTTTGAGTCCCTTTTTCTCTGCATCCTTTCTAGCATTTATCATTTTCTTGTCTTTTTTATAGTAGCCATATTAAGTGGGTGAGATGGTATCTCATTATGCTGTTGATTTGATTTGCATTTCCTTGATGATTAGTGTATTAGTTTGTTCTCACGCTGCTAATAAAGACATACAGGAGCCTGGTAATTTTTAAAGGAAAGAGGTGTAATTGGCTCACGGTTGAGCATGGCTGGGGAGGCATCAGGAAACTTACAATCATGAGGGAAGAGGAAGCAAATATGTCCTTCTTCACATGGCAGCAGGAGAGAGAAAAAAGAGAACCGAGCAGAGGGGGAAGCCCCTTATAAAACCGTCAGATCTCATGAGAACTTACTGTCACGAGCATAGCATTGTGTTAGGGAAACCACCCCCAATCATTCAGTTACCTCCTACCAGGTCCCTCCCATGACACATGGGAATTATGGAAACTACAATTTAGGATGGTATTTGGGTGGGAAACCATATCAATTAGTGATATTGGGCATTTAAAAATATATTTATTGGCCACATGTCTGTCTTCTTTTGAGAAAGAAGATTTTTCTTTAGATTTTCTTCTTTAGATTTTTTTGCCCATTTTTAAATTGGATTGTTTGTTTTTTGATCTTAAAAAGTTTGAGTTCCTTGTTTATTCTGGCTATTAATTCCCTCTCCTGTGAATAGTTTGCAAATATTTTCTGTTAGTCTATAGGTTATCTTTTTATTTTGTTGATTGTTTCCTTTGCTGTGTAAAAACTTTCTATTTTTATAAAAATAAGTTTATTTTTGCTTTTGTTGCCTATGTTTTTCAGGACTTATTCACAAAATTTTTTCCCAGAACAACGCCCTGAAGCATTTCCCTTATGTTTTCTTTTAGTAGTTTTGGGTTTTTGTTTTTTTTTTTTGAGATGGAGTCTTGCTCTGTTGCCCAGACTGGAGTGCAGTGGCATGATTTCAGCTCACTGCAACCTCTGCCACTCAGGTTCAAGCAATTCTCCTGTGTCAGCCTCCCAAGTAGCTGGGACTACAGGTGCATACCACTATGCCCAGGTAATGTTTTGTATTTTTAGTAGAGATGGAGGTTTACCATGTTAGCCAGGATGGTCTTGAGCTCCTGACCTTGTGATCCACTTGCCTCAGCCTTCCAAAGTACTGGGATTACATGTGTGAGCCACCGCACCCAGCCATAGTTGTGGGTTTTACATTTAGATCTTTGATCCATTTTGGGGTTGATTTTTGTATAGGGTGGGAGATGGACATCTAGTTTTATTCTGCATATCTAGTTTTTCCAGAAGTATTTATTGAAGACACTATCCTTTCCTCAGTGAGTGTTCTTGGCACTTTGTCAAAAATCAGTTAGTTGTAGATACATGGATTGATTAATTTCTGGGTTCTCTGTTCTGTTCCACTGATCTATATATCTGTTTTTATGCCAGTACCATGCTGTTTTGGTATATTTTGAAGTCTAGTGGTGTTATGCCTCCTTGTTTTGCTCAGGATTGCTTCAGATAATCAGAGACATTTGTGGTTCCATATGTATTTTAGGATTGTTTGTCGATTTCTGTGAAGAACGTAATCGTTATTTTGACATGGATTACATTGATTCTGTAGATTTCTTTGTGTTATGGGGTCACTTTAACACTATTCTTCTGATCCATATGCGTGAGATGTCTTTCAGTTGTTTGTGTCCTCTTCGTTTCTTTAATCACCATTTTACAGTTTTCCCATAGAGGTCTTTTAGCTTCTTGTTTAAATTTATTTCTAGGTATTCTGTTGTTGTTTCTATTGTAAATAAGATTACCTTTTTGATTTCATTTTCAGCCAGTTCATTGTTTGGTTTAGATATGCTACTGATTTGTGTATATTAATACTGTATCTTGCAATTGTACTGATTTTGTTTATCAGTTCTAAGAGTTTTTTATATAGTCTGTAGGTTTTTCTATATATAAGTTTATTTCATCTGCAAATAGACATTTTGACTTCTTCTTTTTCAACTTGGTTGCCTATTATTTCTTTCTCGACTAATTGCTCTGACTATGACTTTCAGTACTATATTGAATAAGAGTTGTGAAAGTAGGCATCCTTGTCTTGTTCTAGTAGTTAGAACTTTTGTTTTTTTCCTAGTCAGTATGATGTTAGCGGTGAGTTTGCCATATATGGCCTTTATTATGTTGAGATACTTCCTTTCTGTCCCTAATTTGAGAGTTTTAATCATTAAAGAATGTTGACTTTTATCAAATGCTTTTCCTGCATCTCTCAAGATGTTCATATGGTTTTTGTCTTTTATTCTATTGGTGTGATGTATGATGTTTATTGATTTGTACTTGTTGAACCATCCTTGCATTCCTCAGATAAATTCCCCTGAATCGTGATGTATTATCTTTTTGATGTGTTGTTAGATTTGTGGTGCTATTATTTTGTTGAGAATTTTTATGTATATGCTCATCAGATATATTGGCCTGCAGGTTTGTTGTGTTCTCGTCTAGTTTTGGTATCAGGGTTATCCTAGCCTCATATAATGAGTTAGGAAGAATCAGTCTGCTTCAGTTTTTTGGAATAGTTTGAGAAAAATTGATTAATTCTTTCCTAAATGTTCAGTAAAATTCAGCTGTAAGTCATTTAGTCCTGGACTTTTCTTTTCTGGGAGAATTTATTACTGATTCATTCTAATTACTTAGTCTGTTGAGGTCTTCTGTTTCTTCCTGGTTCAATCTTGGTAAGTTGTATGTGTCCAGGAATTTATCTAGTTTCTCTATGTTTTTAAATTTATTTGTGTATAGTTTGTATGTGTGTGTGTGTGTGTGTGTGTGTGTTTGTTTTGTACTGTTTTGTTTGTTTAGACAGGGTCTCACTGTCTCCCATGCCAGAGTGCATAGGTGTGTTCATAGCTCACTGTAACCTCAAACTTCTGGACTCAAGCAATCCTCTTGCTCCAGCCTTCTGAGCAACTAGGACTACAGGTGTGAAACACCATGCCCAGCTAATTTATATATATATATAGTAGAGGTAAGAGTTTTGCTGTGTTGCCCAGGCTGGTCTTGAACTCCTGGACTCAAAACTCAAGTGATCAGTCCTCCTGCCCCAGTCTCCCAAAGCGCTGGGATTACAAGCATGAACCACTGCACCCATCCCAAGTTGTTCATAATAGTCTCAGCATTTCTGTGGTATCCATTGTCAAGTCTCCTTTTTGATTAAGTGGGGAATTTAATCCTTTTACATTCAAGGTTATTATGATAGATGAGGCCTTCTCCTGTCATTTTATTGATAGTTTTCTGGTTGTTTTCTATGTCATTTTTCTCTCTTTTATTGTTTATTTTTGTGGTTGGGTAGTTTTCTCTAATAAGATTTGGTTCTTCTCTCTTTCTTCTTTATCAACTCTACTGATGAGTTTTATAGTTTCATATGTTTTTATGATGATGGTGGTTATCATCTTTTTACTTCCAACTGCAAGACTCCCTTGAGCATTTCTTATAAAGCTGGCTTAGTAGTGATGAATTTGCTTAGTTTTTGCTTGTCTATAAAAGATTTTATTTCTCCTTCATTTCTGAAAGATAGCTTTGCTGGATATAATATTCTTGGATGACAGTTTTTTTTTGCTTTTCATTATTTTGAATATATCATCTCATTCTCTCCTGGCCTGTAAGGTTTCTACTGAGAAAACTGTTGTTAGTCTAATGGGAATGCCTTTATATGTGAATTGATGCTTTTCTCTTGCTACTTTTAGAATTTCTTTGTGTTTGACTTTTGACAATTTGAGTATATTTTGCCTTGGAGAGGACCTATTTGCATTGCATCTGTTTGAGGTTCATTGAGCTTCCTGGACCTAGATGTCCATCTCTGTCTTCCAAGATTTGGGAAGTTTGCAACGGTTACTTCATTAAATATGTTTCTTTACCTTTTCCCTTCTCTTCTGCTTGGCTGACCTGCAGATATGTCTGCTGTAGATGGCCTGTGGGGCTGTTTTTCAGGTTTGGAACATGGGTACAAGGCTGCTTGGGGAGCTCAGGAGTGTGTCCACCATAGAAGGCCCTCAGAGCTGTTTCTCAGGCCCTTGACATGGCTTCACAACATGTTGGTTGGTGTTGAAGATGCCCCACTTAGAGCTGTTTCATAGCCCAGGAGCAGGCACAGGGCTGCTCAGCCAACCTGGGAATGAATCTGTCTACTATGGGTGGTCCACAGAACTGTTTCTCAGGTTTGGGATGCAGGCACAAGGCTGCTTGGCTGACTCAGGGGTGTGGCTCAGGAGTGAGCCCTCCATAGGACCACAGGTGACATGTTTGCCAGTGGTGGCCCACAGGCCTGTTTCTCAGGTCCAGTCGTGGGCTTATGGCTGCCTGTATGGCCTGAGGATATGCCTACAGGGGAAGCCTACTGTGCCCAGAGACAGGACTGTTTCTTAGACCTTCATTGTGGTGGAGAGCTAAGGGCATGTCTGCAGTTGGGGAGTGCTGTAGGGCTGTTTCTCAGGACCTGAGTGCAGATGTGTAGCCTCTCTGCCAGCCCAAGGGGTGTAGCAGCTGCTTAGAAACTTAGGGGGCGCTCTCTCATTTAGAGGGCATGTATCGGTTTTCACTGCCTTAAGGGCAGGTTTGCCTTGGATGGGACTGTCAGACTATTCCTCTGGCTGGAAGTGTGGCAGTGGCATCTGGGTTTTGGGGAGTGGAGGAAAAGGGAGGTTGGTTTCCCTGCTTTGCACCACTGGAGTCACAGCCAGTACTGGGCACAAGCTCTGCATAGTTGGGATTGTGGTGTTCAGCCACCCTTGTGGGTTTGGTGGAATGAAGATGGAGCCCCAGTGCTAGAGAGGGACAGTGGCTACTAGCTTCCAGAGCAGGGTATGCTCCATAGGTGGCTCTGGTCTCAAGATGGCACCATGCTGCAGCAACTTGTTTCAAAGGGAGTGGATGGGTTGGGCAGGGGAGTGTGCACCTTGTGCTCCTAATCTGGGGGAGTGGAGCTGCATGAATTTTTGGCAGCTCTCCAAACTGGGTCTGGATCTTGCAAGGACTGTGGGATTCTCCTGTAGTAAGGATTGTAGGTGTTTGCAGTGGTGGTGAGGGGCTGGTAGGGATCTTCTGCTTACTTTTTCCCTAAAATGGGAAGTCCCTTCTGACTCTGGGCTGATCCAATCTGGGCTGGGGAGACAGGGCTGCAGTGGCCAGGTACCTCCATGCTGCCCTTACGGACTTCCGGTCTCCACACATGCATCTCCAGTTTCTTGGCGCACTCCAGCACTCTCCCATTGACACTCAAGGTGAATCTTAGCTATTTATTTTATGCCTAGGTTCTTATGAAGGGGATGAGTGCCAGGTGTCTCTAGTCAGTCATCTTATTGATGTCACCCTCTGAAATTAAAAATATTTAAATCTTAAATTATTCATTAAGTAGTAGAGTTATTTGAACACCGTGGCTTATATGTTTTCACAATTTAATTTCCTTAGAAGGAACTGAGGTAACTTTTCAAATAGATCAGAACAAAGAGAAAGTTATTTTAGACAAGGAATATTACCTGGAGTAGATGGCAGGCATGAAAGTATATGGTATATTTGTGAGCCTGTGTATCTAGAATGTAAGGTATGTATATGGATGGGAGGTTGGGGAGGGCAGGTAATTGATCTTGTGTGGAACAAAGTAGAGATGATGGATGCTACTGACTGGAGAAATAATAGTAAATCTGTGGTCAAATTGTATAAGAAGGGTCTTGAATGCAGTGTTGATTAAACTCTTCAGCAGTAGGAGACTAGAGATTTTTAAGTGATGAGGTCAGTATTGTACAAAGATAAGTGGTAAAAGTAAAGCAACAATAGTAGATCGTTAGTGTAGTCCTGGTATTAGATATCAGCTTGTACCAGGTGTATGGTAGTGGGGCCAGAGAGGGATCATACGAGAGAGATTTGGAGGTATGACAAATAGGTTATGTTAATTTATTCCTTCATAATTATTGAGTGGTTTCTGTGTGCCAGGTATAGAATTGATAGTGGTGGGAGGTTGGAAAGGGGAGGAAATAAGAAAGATTATGGAGTTCTTTCTTGGAAAATTGAGCAGATAGTAAAAGACGAGTAGATTTGAGGAGGGAAAATACATTTTTTTTTTTCTTGGAGATATTTGTAACAAATTCACAGAAGAGCTTAGTTTATGGTCTTGTATTTTTTGCTTAGTATCTTGAGTTTACAAGAAGAATTGAAACTGGGTGTCTTTTCCCTTTACTTCCTTTTGTTGGAAATAGCAGAAGTAACAGTGCAGCTGTTGTTAGTTTAGAATCTTGTCTTAGAATATTTAAAATTTACTTTTAGGCTGGAGTGCAGTAGTGTGGTCTTGTCTCACTGCAACCTCTACCTCCTGGGATCCAGCAATTCTCCTGCCTCAGCCTCCTGAGTTGCCGGGATTATAGGTGTGTACCACCACGTCTGGCTAAGTTTTGTATTTTTAGTAGAGATGTGGTTTCACCATGGTGGCCAGGCTGGTTTTGAACTCCTGACATTGTGATCTGCCTGCCTCGGCCTCCCAAATAAATTTTACTTTTTAATTGAGTCAGTAATGTAAAAGATTAAGTATTTTAAAAATAAGGGATTTCTGAGTGAAGATGATGTGCGATCGATCACAGAATTTGTTTTCAATAAAACCAAATTAAAGAAGGAAAGAGTAGATGGTGGGTGGGAGAAAAGGGCAAAAATGGAAAGAAGCAGACAAAAAAAGGCCTTATACCAAATACTTCAGAAAGTAGACGGTAAAGAAAGAATGAGAACATACTGGTTATATATGATAGGGCTTCTAATCCCAGGCCCATATCCCAAAAACAAGACTAAGGAAAGAGGAAGCCTACAAAACATTGCAGTATCTCATTCATACTTTTAGAGAAGTAGATCTAGAAGGTAAATAGGAAGCAAAAAGTCAAGGAAAAAATCCTTGAGAAGACCCTGCATACCAGTGCTGAGCCTCAGCAGAGGCAGGAAGCATTGCCATTTTGAATGGTACTCTGAGTTAAGGACAAGAAGCAAAGCCCATGAATGTAGGCCAGCTCCCTGACTAGGGAGATCAGTTTTGATACAGGACAATTAAGGACACTTCAGCAATGCCTGTGCTCAGTCCAGTTTTAGCTCTTCCTTTTTTTTTTGTCGTTGGATTATGGAAAAGTAGATTAAGAGAGGTTCCTGATTCTCAAACTGAAGTGTGTGTGTGTATATATAAACGTGTACACAAAAGTAAAAATGGCCCCAACTAAGAAGAGAAAGGTGTGTTAGGGGTTGAAGAGGAGAATCTTGGATATCACAGTAAATAGGAGTAGGCCAAGCGCAGTGGCTCATGCCTATAATCCCAGCACTTTGGGAAACCAAGGTGGGTGGATCTCGAGGTCAGGAGATCAAGACCATCCTGGCCAACATGGTGAAACCCCACCTCTACTAAAAAACTACAGAAATTAGTCAGGCATGGTGGCGCTTGCCTGTACTCCTAGCTACTCGGGAGGCTGAGGCAGGAGAATCATTTGAACCTCGGAGGCGAGGCGGTGGTTGCAGTGAGCCGAGATTGCACCATAGCACTCCAGCCCCCGGCAACAGAGCAAGACTGTCTCAGAAAAAAATAAATAGGAGTTGAGGATTGCAGTTTCTATATTAAAGGTGATTTAAAAAATAGCATGGTGACTCTACAAATATAGGAGAAAAATAAAGGAAAGAAATAACTCTGAAAAGATTGTCCATGGTAAGAATAGCTGGTATTCCTAAAATAGAGACTTCAACAAATGGAACAGAAAAAGTACTCATAAATAAAATCCAGACCAAAGTTTTTGAAGTGAAATGTGTATTTGCAGACTGACCATCATGCTAAATACTAGGAAAAAAAAATGAAATGATTAAAATTGACCATATTCTAGTAATTTTTAACTTCAAAAATAAGGAGAGAAGGCCAGGTATGGTGGCTCATGTCTGTAATAATAGCACTTTGGGAGGCCGAGGCAGGTGGATCACCTGAGGTCAGGAGTTCAAGACCAGCCTGACCAACAGTGGAGAAACCCTGCCTCTACTAAAAATGCAAAATTAGCCATGCGTGATGGTGCATGCCTGTAATTCCAGCTACTCGAGAGGCTAAGGCAGGAGAATCTTGAACTCAGGAGGTGGAGGTTGCAGGGAGCTGATGTCCTGCTATTGCACTCCAGCCTGGGGCAACAAAAGCAAAACGCCTTCTCAAAAAGAAAAAAAAGCCAGGGGAGAGAGAGAATTATTTTGGTATCCTGGCCAAAAAGAGAAAAACATGACCTATATAAAGAGAAAAAAATTCAAGATGGCTGAATTTTAACTTCTCAGTTATGGTCAATTCCAGAAGACAATGGAAAAATGTTTACAAAGTTTCAACAGTAGGAATTTGTGAATCAAGAGTATTATACCCAACAGTTTAGTTAAATTTGTTTTGGCTGCCAGTAACAGTGGCTTAAACTATAAGCATTTATAATCTTGGGTATAAGACATATGGAAGCTTCACCAAAGGAAACCCAGGATCTTCCCTGTCTATGAACACACCTGTTTCTAGTCTCAATGTCACTGTCTATGGAGGCTGCTGGAGCTGTAGTCATGAAAATAGCATTGAAAGGAGCAGGAAAAGGGAGGGGAGAAAGAACTAAAGTGCTTTTCCCAGCTGCAAGTACTACCCAATACTTTTGGTGGTGTTTGGAGCAGAACTTAAGTTTTGGCCACACCTAGCTGCAAGAAAGGTTAGGAAATGTCTTTATTTTGGGCAACAGTGTGCCAGCACAATTTTCAAAGAGGATGATGGAATAATGGGAGTCAATTAGCAGTCTCTGCCATGCCAACCAGGTGGTTAATCAAATACACAGGAAGCAAGCAGATGTTCTCTAACATGTAAGAGCACAGAGAATATAGCACTCCTGAGATTTTCTTGAAAAATACTGCTTGATGATTAAATCAAGTCAACCTTAAATGAAATAAAATTAAACAGTAATGACTTCTGGTATGGCAAAGCCATCTTAAAAGAATCAGGAGTCATCAAATCCATTTAAATATAGATAATTATGTCAACTTTCATATCAGGAAGTCAAGGATACTATGTAAAGTTGAACATGTAGATAAAAAGTTAAAAGCATGGGGTTTATTGAAGAATGATTTTTGTCACTTTTTTCTTTTGTTTTGATGGCTCTACAAGCTAAGGAAACTTTTTTCTAAATGTTAGGAGGATCTTTTAAGACCTAGATAACTCTTGTGGCAAGACATCTAAAATTCATGAGTTCTTCCAGTTTTTGTTTTCTTAGAGTTCATGGGAAATTAAACTTTGTAGTTTTTTTTTGACAGAGTCTTGTTCTTTCACCCAGGCTGGAGTGCAGTGGTGTGACCTTGGCTCACTGTCTCCTCCTCCCAGTTTCAAGCCATCCTTCTGCCTCAGCCTCCCAAGTAGCTAGGATTACAGGCACCAGCCACTATGCCTGGCTAATTTTTGTATTTTTTTTTTTTAGTAGAGACAGTGTTTCACTGTATTGGTTAGGCTGGTCTCAAACTCCTGACCTCAAGTGATCCACCCACCTAGGCCTCCCAAAGTGTTAGGATTCCAGGAGTCAGCCACAGTACCCGGCCCATATTTAATGTTTTTAAATAAAAAAGGGAATATGTGCTCATCTTAATAAATGCGAGATATTCAAAAAGATGTAAAACATGATTGCTTTTCTTTCTCTTTTCAGTTCAGGCTATCCCTCATCCCTTACCTCTTCAAAGATTTGCAGAGGTATATCTATCTAGGTCTGTTCTCTGCTGTATCAGGCCAATAGAGATTTGCTTATTTATTTGGTAAAATGAAATCATATTGTTCTTTTTTTAAAATATATATTTTATTGTGTTTTAGGTTTTGGGGTAGATGTGAAGAACATGCAAGATTGTTGCATAGGTACATACATGGCAATATGGTTTGCTCCCCATCGCCTATATCTGGCATGTCTCCCCATCGCCTATATCTGGCATGTCTCCCCATGTTATCCCTCCCCAACTCCCCACCCCCCACTGTCCCTCTCCTAGTTCCCCCACCACAGACCCCAGTGTGTGATGCTCCCCTCCCTGTGTCCATGTGTTCTCATTGTTCAACACCCACCTATGAGTGAGAACATGCAGTGTTTGATTTTCTGTTCTTGTGTCAGTTTGCTGAGAATGATGGTTTCCAGGTTCATCCATGTCCCTACAAAGGACACGAACTCATTGTTTTTATGGCTGCATAGTATTCCATGGTGTATATGTGCCACATTTTTCCTGTCCAGTCTATCATCGATGGGTATTTGGGTTGGTTCCAAGTCTTTGCTATTGTAAACAGTGCTGCAGTGAACATTCGTGTGCATGTGTCCTTATAAAAGAACGCTTTATAATCCTTTGGATATATACCCAGTAATGGGATTGCTGGGTCAAATGGAATTTCTGTTTTCAGGTCCTTGAGGAATCGCCACACTGCCTTCCACATTGGTTGAACTAATTTACACTCCCACCAACAGTATAAAAGTGTTCCTGTTTCTCCACATCCTCTCCAGCATCTGTTGTCTCCAGATTTTTTAATGATCGCCATTCTAACTGGTGTGAGATGGTATCTCAATGTGGTTTTGCTTTGCATTTCTCTAATGACCAGTGATGATGAGCATTTTTTTATATGTTTGTTGGCCTCATATATATTTTCTTTTGTAAAGTGTCTGTTCATATCCTTCGTCCACTTTTGAATGGGCTTGTTTTTTTTCTTGTAAATCTGTTTTAGTTCTTTGTAGATTCTGGATATTAGCCCTTTGTCAGATGGGTAAACTGCAAAAATTTTTTCACATTCTGTTGGTTGCCGATTCAATCTAATGATTGTTTCTTTTGCTGTGCAGGAGCTCTGGAGTTTAATTAGGTCCCATTTGTCTATTTTGACTTTTGTTGCTAATGCTTTTGGTGTTTTAGTCATTAAGTCCTTGCCTGTGCTTATGTCCTGAATGGTTTTGCCTAGGTTTTCTTCTAGGGTTTTTATGGTGTTAGGTCTTATGTTTAAGTCTTTAATCTACCTGGAGTTAATTTTAGTGTAAGGTGTCAGGAAGGGGTCCAGTTTCTGCACATGGCTAGCCAATTTTCCCAACACCATTTATTAAACAGGGACTTCTTTCCCCATTGCTTGTTTTTGTCAGGTTTATCAAAGATCAGATGGTTGTAGGTGTGTGGCATTACCTCTGAAGCCTCTGTTCTGTTCCATTGATCTATATCTCTGTTTTGGTACCAGTACCATGCTGTTTTGATTACTATAGCCTTATAGTATAGTTTGAAGTCTGGTAGTGTGATGCCTCCCGCTTTGTTCTTTTTGCTTAGAATTGACTTGGCTATGTAGGCTCACTTTTAGTTCCATATGAAATTTAAGGTGGTTTTTTCCAGTTCTGTGAAGAAGGTCCTAGGTAGCTTGATGAGGATAGCGTTGAATCTGTAAATTACTTTGTGCAGTATGGCCATTTTCACGATACTGATTCTTCCTAACCATGAGCATGGAATGTTTCTCCATCTGTTTGTGTCCTCTCTGTTTTTGTTGAGCAGTGGTTTGTAGTTCTCCTTGAAGAGGTCCTTTATCCTTTGATAGTTGTACTCCTAGGTATTTTATTGTCTTTGTAGCAATTGTGAATGTCAGTTTGTTCTTGATTTGGCTGTCTTTAAGTCTATTAATGGTGTATAGGAATGCATGTGATTTTTGCACATTGATTTTGAAATAATATTCTTTATTATTCTTCACCTTAAAGAAAAATCTTAGCTAGGAATGGTGCCTGTAGTCCCTGCACTTTGTTAGGCTGAAGTGGGAGGATCGCTTGAGCCCAGGAGTTCAAGACCAGTCTGGGCAACGTAGTATGGAAAAAAAAAAATTAACCGGCATGTTGGTATGCACCCGTAGTCCTAGCTACTTGGGAGACTGAGGCAGGAGGACTGCTTGAACTGGTTAGGTCCAGGCTGCAGTGAGCCATGACTGCTCTACTGCACTTCAGCTTGGGTGACAAAGTGAGACCCTGTCTCATAAATAAATAAATAAAACTCATACTCCTCTGGTTAGGTTATGTCTTCTTTGACTTCTTTATTTTTATGTCTTCTAGTTATTGTTGACTTAACAGGCCCCAGACTAAATTTTGTATTTCCTCTCATAAGCATTCCTTTTTTTTGATCTCAGAAAATGGTTCAAGTCAGAAACCTAGATACTTTTCTTCTTAATCCCTCCCTCAACCTGCCCCATCCCAGTCTATTCCTAGATTTGATTTTACCCATACATAGGACTCAAAACTACCACCAGTCCATCTCTACAGCTTCCCTCATAGCCCACTATATCCTCATCTTTTATTTGGGACTATGATAATACTTTGTTAACTAGCCTCATGACTTTCCACTCTGAGCCTTTCACTCCTGTTCCTAAGAATGGTCTTTTGGAAATTAGATGGTTACTGCTCTGCCAGGATCACTTAAGTGACTTTCTGTTTTATTTATAACATAATTACTTGCTGGGCATTTATGACCTGATGGCTCCTATCTCCTTACACGTCATCGTGAACCACTGTCATTTGTGTCCCAAGGTCTTCGAGTTTGGTCTTCCTGCTGACTAGACTGTCCTTTCCTTAATTCTTAGCATAGCAGGCTGTTATCCGTCTGATCTCAATTTATATATTGCAGAGGGGATCTCATTAGCCAGCCTTTCTTTCCAAAGGTATCCCATCCAGTCCCAGTCATTTCCCTGTTTGTTTATGGTACTTCCTCAACATAAATCTTGATTATTTTGTATCTTCTCTATGCAATGTAAGTTTCGGTCAGGGCAGCCATCTTGTATCTTGTTCACTGTTGTATCCTCAGCCTCAATTACTGTGCAGTATTAGTAAATGTTCAGTAAATATTTTTGTTAAATGATTAGATAGTGGCTGAAACATCTCTAAAGCAATGTCCAAGTTTTATTCAATCACATTTTTTTTTTCCCAAGACAGAGTGTTTTTGTCTTTTGTCTGGGCTGGAGTGCAATGGCACGATTTCGGCGCACTGCAACCTCTGTTTCCCAGATTCAAGCAATTCTCCTGCCTCATCCTCTCCAATAGCTGGGATTACAGGTGCATGCCACCACGCCCGGCTAATTTTTGTACTTTTAGTAGAGCTGGAGTTGCGCCATGTTGGCTAGGCTGGTCTCGAACTCCTGACCTCATGGTCTGCCTGCCTCAGCCTCTCAAAGTGCAGGGATTACTGGCATGAGCCACCATGCCCTGCCTCAATAGTATTTTTGATGATGATATATTGTTAGCAAATTTTAGCCTCTAAATTGTCATTTCAGGGTCTGTTAACTCTTTAAGCCATTTAGATATCATTTAGTGCATTATTATTTTGATAAATACCTGGAACACTGATTTAGAATATTTCTATGTCCATGTTAATGTTGAGAGGTTGGTGGTAAACCTTTCTTGTGAGTAAATGAGGAAGTTAAACCATTTAAATGGGTCATATTTCTTTACTGAGTTGTCTAAGCAGCACAGCAGTCAAATAAAACAAAAAGCCAATACATTATAATTGGGTATTGAATGGACCTTTAAGTACTTAATAAAACTACGACAACAACAACAAAACCCAAAGAATGTTCAAGGAATGGTAGAATAAGTAAATAGTAAATTAAATTCATCTGTGGTGGTGCTTTTGTTGGTAGTAGTAGTAGTAACTAAAGTTAAGAAACCCTGAAATTTAAAAAGTTGCTTTAAGAGACATATTAGGTGGGTTGATTGTACACGTCAGGAAATTCTGCAGAGGGCTTTGTGGTTAGTATCAAGATTGTGATTGTAGCCCAGGCGCCATGGGTCATGCCTGTAATCCCAGCACTTTGGAAGGCTGAAGTTGGCAAATCACTTGAGATCGAGAGTTCAAGACCAGCCTGGCCAACATGGTGAAACCCTAAAAATACAAAATACAAAATTTATATAGAAAAAAAGTATTTGCTAAAAATAAAAAAATTAGCTGAGCGTGGTGGCGCATGACTTTAATCCCAGCTACTTGGGAGGCTGAGGCATGATAATTACTTGAAACTGGCAGTTGCAGTGAGCCGAGATTGTACCACTGCACTCCAGCCTGGGTGACAGGGCGAGACTGTCTCAAAAAAATAAAAAAATATAAATAAAAAAATTATAACTTTAGGCTGATTGTGGTGATTCACGCCTGTAAATCTAGCACTTTGGGATGCCAAGGCAGGAGGATGGTTTGAAGTCAGGAGTTTGAGACCAGCCTGGACAACACAATAAGAGTTGTCCCCACAAAGAGTTAAAAAATAAAAAATATTAGCCAGGTGCTATGGTGTCCACCTGTAGTCCCAGCTACTTGAGAGGCTGAGATGGAGAAATACTTGAGAGGCTGAGATGGAGACATACTTGAGCCCAGGAGTTTGAGGCTACAGTGAACTGTGATTTCACGATTGCACTCCAGCCTGGGTGGCAGAGTGAGACTGTCTCCTAACGAAGAGTTTATAACTATAGGGATTCACTTAGATTTTCTAACAGCACAAAATACTTTTATTAATACAGGTTTAGAGAGATGTTACTTGCCTCTAGTTTTTTCTTCTTAGATTATATATAATATTCTAGCCCAAAGTACACAGACTATGCATTGGTTACATTAAGGAAAATAAAAATTTCAAATTTATGACTGGTATAACAGAAAATGTGTAACTGTTTATTAGACCTTATTTTGCATTTTGTTTAAAATTACAACTTTGAACATAAAACGTTTGGTGGTTATTCTTCCAAACGTTTCCATGAAATATTATCCTCATTCCAGATGAAGAACTAAAATTGTTCCAGTAAGTTATACTAATTTATAGGTCACATGATTACGAAGTAGGAGCCCTGAAACTAGTAGAAGATTTCATTCTTTTTGTTTAGCTTTTGTATGAGTATGAAAGATGTAATTTGAACCTTAGCATTTATTACCCTTTTAAGGGCAGAGCAGCTTTGTTCCCAGTTGTCAAGGTCTAAAAATTTCTTGTTTTAGTCGTGGAGAAGGCAACTGAGTTATATTTAACTTTAACATTTAGGAATGGTGTTAGACTAGACTTTAACTTATTTTCGTTGGACCTTTTAGATCTGCAATATTTAAGACTTTTAAAATCTTACATATTGGTGATTGAGTGGCATGTCAGTGAATAAACTAACTCTATTTATTATACTTCATGGTATCTTTGTAGCTTTTAATTTTATGAAAGAGTATGTTAGTTTATGTGCATGTTGGGGAAGTACAGGTGTTAGACAGGTAGAGTTTTCCAATTTAGCCCTTAAATTAATTCATCTGTGGTGGTATTTTGGTTGGCAGCATTTTAATTTGGTTTGTAAACATTTGTGTTTGATGTAGGCAAAAAATCTTAGGAAAATTCAGAGATAATAAAGACATTGGACTGTGCTCAAAGAACTTATGAGTGGGAGGTGGGGGCACATACAGATAAATAACTAAAGTCTCTATAAAACAATATATTAAATATATAGCAGTCCCCCTTATCTGTGGGGGTTATATTCCAAGGTCCCCAATGGAAGCCTGAAGCCACAGATAGTACCACCAAACCTGTATATGCTATGTTTTTTCCTATATATACATACCTATGATAAAGTTTATTTTATAAATTAGGTACAGTAAGACAGGGTCCCCAACCAGTTGGTCTGTGGCCTGGTAGGTACTGGGCTGCACAACAGGAGGTGAGCAGTGGACAAGTGAGTGAAGCTTCCCCTGTATTTACAGCTGCTCCCCATCACTTGCATTACCACCTGAGCTCCACCTCCTGTCAGATCAGCAGTATTAGATTCTCATGAGTGCGAACCCTATTCTGAACTGTGCATGTGAGGGATCTAGGTTGCATGTTCCTTATGAGAATGTAATGCCTCCTTGTTTTAGAGAAGTGTTATTTTTGGCACAGAGGTAGACAAATGATGGAAGTATGGGATGGTTGAAACAGGATGTATAAGAAGATGATGAGCAATAATGTTGGACAATTAGGATCAGATTGTAGAGAGTCTAAATATAATACTGATGGATTTTATTTTGTAAGCAGCAGAGAATGATACAAGGTTGTTGGAATGGAATAATAATATGAGGGCCTGAGGAGATTTATATAAATTACCTTTAAAAAATTAAAAACTCTTTAGGGTCAGGCACAGTGGCTCACACCTATAATGACAGCAGTTTGGGAGGTGGAGGTAGGAAGATTGCTTGAGGACAGTAGTTCAAGATCAGCCTGGGCAGCATAGTGAGACCCCATTAGTCTCTACAAAAAAATTGTAAAAATAGCTCAATTTGGTGGCATGCAACTTTAGTCCAGCTACTTGGGAAGCGAAGGCTAGACAGTCGCTTGAGCCCACGAGTTTGATGGTACAGTGATCGATGTATGATCGAGCCACTGCACTCCAGTCTGGGTGACAGAGAGACCCTGTCTCTAAAAATAAAATATTATATTTTATTTTAAATAAGACATTTATTTTAAATAAGATTTTTTATTTAGTTTAACAATTTCTACTATGTTAAGTTCCATATATGTAACACTAATAGTAATATTAATGTTTTGGGGTATGTTAGTAAGGATTCAGATGAACTTCTGTACATTATTGGAATTGGTGACCTGAAAGGAAGAAGCTGAGGCAAAATTAATACAAGTAGAGGGTTTATTTGCATCAAGTTTGAGGATTGCAACTGGAAGCACAGATTTGAGTTGCTCTGAATATATACTCATACTAGTTGCAGTTAAAAGTGGATTTTTCCAGCTTGGGCAACAAAGCGAGACCTCGTGTCTACTAAAATTAAAAAAAGAAAATCCCTCATGTCTTCTAAAATTCAAAAAAATTATTAGCCAGGTATTGTGGTACATGCCTATAGTCCCATCTACTTGTGGAGCTGAGGCAGGAGGATTACTTGAGCCAGGAAGTCAAAGCTGCAGTGAGCCCTGATCATGCCACTGCACTCCAACCTGGGCAACTGAGTTAGACCTTGTCTCAAAAAAAAAAAAAAAAGAGAATTTTTTTTTTTAAATTTTAAAGGGAAAGAAGAGGCAGTTCCTGAGTTGTTTACTGAGAATTTATGTTAAAATAGCGTAAGATAATGCTAATGATTGGCTATATATTGTTCTTTGTATCACAGATTCCAGAAACATGAAGATAAATGAGTGAGGCAGCTAGTCAGGAACCAAATTACTTTAAACAGTTGCCCCCAGGCATGGGTGTAGGGGCTTGAGCAAACCTCACATAGCTCAGACTGCTCTGAGTTCTTCTTCTTTTCACACAATTGTTACTTATTTAACCTTTATTAAGTTGTGGACGATTTGGCTTGATGACCCTTGGTGAAAACTGAGATCCAGAGAACTCCGTAACTTATTCAAGAGCACATAGCTCTCAGTTTCAAAAGTTGGATCTATAACCCCATTCTCTTGATGCTTATGTCATTGCTTTTTATCTGCTGTACTTCCTCTACCACATATTACAGTGTACTGAGTACTTAGAGACAAAGGAAGAATGATGCCGTGTTTTTTCCTTAGGAGTGTTTATATATGACCAAGTGATCTGTGTCGTCACATACTGCTTTGTATTTTTATTTAAATTAGATTTTTGAGCACATATTGGTGCTAGAAGAGAGACGACAAGCTTCAGCTTTGTTTGGTCCAAATGAGTACTTGTAAGAAAGCTTCATCTTGGAGGAAGTAGGATTTGAGTTGATTTAGAAAGATAAGTGCAGAACGAATGGAATAGGAATAATAACACACCAAAGTGTTAGGGGTGGGAATACATTGTTTTCTGAGCCTAATGGTATGTCAGAACAGAGAAATTTGTTTCAGAATAATGAGAGATGTACATAATAATATTATATAGTATTTCATAATTTTTTTGTAACATGGGGATTGGTTAAAAATCTGACAATGTGGGAGACCATATTTGTACAAAGAATACTCCTGGGTATTATTATACAGTTGACCGTTGAACAGCTTGGAGATTGGGGGCACTGACCCCTGTGCTGTGGAAAATTTGGCTGTAACTTTTGAATCCCCCAAAACTTAACTACTAATAGCCTACTGTTGACAGGAAGTCTTGCTAATAAACAGTTGATTAACACATATTTTGTATGTTATATGTGTTATATAATGTATGATTCAATAAAGTAAGCTAGAGAAAAAGTGTTATTGGCCGAGCACGGTGGCTCACGCCTGTAATCCCAGCACTTTGGGAGGCTGAGGTGGGTGGATCATGAGGTCAAGAGTTCAAGACCAGACTGGCCAACATGGTGAAGCCCCATCTCTACTAAAAAATACAGAAATTAGATGGGCATGGTGGCTCGTGCCTATAATCCCAGCTACTTGGGAGGCTGCGGTAGGAGAATTGCTTGAACTGGGACCCAAAAGGTGGACATTGCAGTGAGCCAATATTGCACCACCGCACTCCAGCCTGGGCTACAGAGAGAGACTCCATCTCAAAAAATAAAAGAGAGAGAGAGAGAAAGTGTTACTAAATTGTAAAGAAGAGAAAATATATTTACTATTTCTTAGGTGTAAGTGGATCATCATAAAGGTCTTTATCCTTGTCATCTTCACATTGAATAGGTTGAAGAAGAGGAGGGGTTGGTCTTGCCTTCTCAGATAGCAGAGCCAGAAGAGGTGAAGGAGGTGGAAGGGTGGCAGGAGCAGCAGGCACACTTGGTATAACTTTTATTGAAAAAATTCCACATATAAGTGAACCAGCATAGCTCACCTTCCATGTTGTTCCACTGAATTTGATTGAGATTCTGTAAAGGCAGATTCAATATACCATCTCTTCTGTACTTATCTTTTCCCATTACCCTGGTCTTTGGCATTTTGTGTAGCAATTGATACGGTAAAAAATAATTTCAGATATTCTGTTCAGGCATGATAATTGAATCTATGTCAAGGATAGTATTAGCTTAGAGTTAACTGTCTATATAGCAAGATTTAATGTTAAAATTGCAGTTAGCCCTATGCTTTTAGGATTAGATTATTTCCAAAGAAGTAAATATTATGTATCAGAATACCCATCCTTGTATCAGATCAGTTGATCAAAAAAGATTAAGATCCTCTATCAAAGGTACCCAATAAATTTTTTGTGCTTTTTTTCTGTAAATAAACTTTAATATAATAATTTAACGTTAAACCTAAACTATCATAACAAGTATTCCTGGACTGTCATAAAATCAAAGAAGTTGGAAAGGCTTTAGAAATAATCTTCGTTATTCATGAAATAATTTGACTTATTAATCCTTGTTGTTTATACCCATGTGTAATTCAGGTATCTTTGAATGTGCTTTGTCAGATGTTCAGTTCAGAAATCTATCTCAGCATGCTGTAAAACCTGTTTTAAAAATAGGTATGAGCCATTCTGTGTGACTGAAAGGTTGTTGACACGACGGAAAAACTATTAAATGAGTTTGCACAGAAAATCTTACCATTACTGAAGAAAGGCTTTAAAAAAAACCAAACAGAAAATTCATTTAATTTTTATTTCTGTAGGCCCAAATAAATATAGTTAAAAATATTTACAACACTTGGCTGGGCACAATGTCTCCTGTCTGTAATCCCAGCACTTGGGGAGTCCAAGGCAGGCAGATCACATGAGGTCAGGAGTTTGAGACCAGCCTGACCAACATGGAGAAACCCTGTCTGTAGGGTGTGGTGGGCATGCCTGTAATCCCAGCTACTTGGGAGCTGAGGCAGGAGAAAATCACTTGAACCCAGGAGGCGGAAGTTGTGGTAAGCTGAGCTCATACCATTGCACTCCAGCCTGGGCAACAAGAGTGAAACTCTGTCTCAAAGGAAAAAAAAAAATTAGAACACTTTATATAACTAGAGTACTATTAGATTTGTAAGACTTTTGGTATAATCTAAGTGTAGCTTGGTAAACCAAAAAATATATATATAAAGTCTTTACAATTATTTTCTTCTGAGGCAGGCAGAGTTTTTCTCACTTTCATTTGAGCTTTTTCCTTTTTTTAAAAAAAAATACTATTATTTATATGTGAACATTTAAATATTCCCTAAATATATTAAATATCTGATATGTTTAATAGAGTGATAAAATTCTTTCACATTTTGTATATGAAATGTATATTATTTGCATCGTTACAGGGTTTGGAAAGAGAATCTTTATTTTGGTAGATAATCTGGAATATTTGTCAATAAGATTGGATAAAGTGAAAAGTTTATATTCTCATATTTTTGTACCATTTTTCATAGTTTGCTTGAGAAGATAGGTTATAACCAATCTGGAAGGCATTCACAATTGTATTGACAAAGAAATATAATGAAGGTATAATGTTATATTGAAGAGTCCCCTAGAAAAATCAGTGGGGAAAACCTCTAAGATGCAGTGTGGTTAAAGTTAATGAGTCATATCCAAAGCCTTCCAGGACAGCAAAACAAAAATGAGAGATATTAAGTCAGTAAGGGAAAGCTTCCTCAAAAACTCCTGGTGAGAGAAATGAAGGTAGCCACACCTGACTGAGAAATTAGTGGAGGTGAACTTTGAAGTCTGTAAATAATCCATGTTTATGTAGTTGAGAATTGACATTGTGATCTTATGATAATTGGGTAGCTATTTTTATTTTCATTGTGAACAAAAACTGATTGCAAGTATTTCTCTGTAAATTGCCATGTTTAAAAAAGAAAATATAAATAGTTCCTAGATTGGGGAATTTTTTAAATGAAAATTGATGATAAAAATTATAATTAAAAACCTCTATGTACTGGAATGTGGCAAGCATCTTATGTATATTATTTATTGGTTACAAAGATCCTATAAAGAATGGGTAGGTACAGTTATTTCTAGTTTATAAGGGAAAGAAACAGGTTAAGAGAAATTAAGTGACTTCTTCAATATTGCATAATAGTGGAGCAGATATTTGAATTCAGGCCTTTTGACTCTATCCTCCTTTCCATTATGTTAGTCTGTTTGTCAGGAATTTCAAAACATAATTTGCTTGAATTTGATCAGTTAGAGTCACTAATCTCTTAGGAAAGCTTATAAAAATAATTTGGTTTATAACACTGTCAAAAATACAGGCATTAAATAAGTTCTGCTTTAAATTTTAGAGGTTTATCGTCTAAACATTTGAACTTGCTGATAATTTTTATTATATCTGAATCTTAATATGCTCAACAAGCACGCATGCTCTCAAGAACAGTATATAAAACCTCTGGTACTTTGTTTGTTGAGGCAAACTTGACTAGTAGCGTTTCTAAGTTACAGATCTGTATGTGCTAGCATTGGCTCAGCAGGGTGCTTTACCCCCAGGATTTCCCTGAGATCATCCTGTGGGTCCTTGGATGATCCTGGTTTGGAATGAGTTCTAGGACCAGTATCTGCTTTTGAACTTGTTTTAGGCTCATCCTTAACACTAGATCAGAGGTGCCCTCTATGCCAGTGTCATCTTATGACTAAAATAGTATTCTAGAGTTGATAGGAATCAGTCTCAAATAACCTCTAGGTTTAAGGAATCATTAAGTTTAGTACCAATCCTGTTTTAGACAAACACAGAAAAGATGCTTATGAAATGTTTTTTGGTGTTTGTCTTAGTTTAATTATTTTTAAGAGATTAGCAGAGTTATATAACATATCAACAGTTTTAATCTGTTTCTTGTAAGTTACAGTTCAGTAGCTGATTTTTTTTCAGTAAAATAAACTTCTGGGGACTATATTTTATAAACTGAAGTATCAAAGTGTTTATTTTGATGTTTGAGGATTAATTGTCATAACTACTTAAATGACAATTAGCAAACTAGTATGTGGGAAGTCTTTAATGTTAATTATTCCTGTATATTAACTCTAATATTGGCTTAGTATTTAATATAAATAATTTTTGGCTTCTTGAATTATTTTAATTCAATTTTGTGTTTACTGAGTGTCAGGGAAAATTAAATATTATAAATTTTGTTATCTCTATTAAGCCATCCTTTAACAACAGTAATTGACACTGGATTCGAGAAAGAAAGTACATTACTGAGTGAATGAACTGGTTTCTTGTATTTAGATTTGTAGATGAACAATTTCTGGTATAACCTAGGAAATTATGAAATTTATTTTAAAAGTTTATTAAAAAAAACCTATTTTGTAAGAAAATTCAAGTGTTATTTATTCATGCAAATAGAACTTGCTTTTATTATGGCAACTGATTTTTGTTTACTTAAGAGGACCTGTTGCTAAAATAGTAATGAGGAAGGATGTAATACAAGTCTCGTCATACACCCCTTGCTCTGCAACTAACCAGAGTGCTATGTCTGCATGCTGTTCGGTCTCCTTTTGGAAGGTGGAATTTAAGTCATTTGTATGTTTTTTTCTTTTGCATAGCCTAAAATGACCAATGTGTGATTTCAGTGGAATAAATGGCGTCCAAAGTCACAGATGCTATAGTCTGGTATCAAAAGAAGGTAAGTTGATAGTCAAAACTTTTAGCTTTCTAAATGTTTTAATTCCAAAAATACGTGTTTATTTCATGCTATAGATTTTAGGATTTTGAGTGGAAAAAAGATTATTTTTATTTTCCTTGTACTTATTTTATTTATAAATAAATTGGAAAGATGCTTAAAAATATTTTTTTCTCTACTTTTTATTCTGTAATAGCAAAGTAGCTAGATTAATTATAACGTAAACCAAATCTCCAGGACTGTGGATGAAATTAGCATTTTACGAAAGCATTAACATTTTCATTTTTTAAAAGAAAGATTAGCAGAGCTGTTATATAACTTATATCAACAGTTTTTAATCTGTTTCTTGTGAGTTACAATTCGATAGCTGAAAAATAAAGTTTTGGGGACTCTTATAAACTGAAATATTTAAGTGTTTATTTTGATGTTTTAGGAGTGTCATATCTACTTTAAGTAGCTGTATCATCTTATATATTTCAAAATAAGCTTTACCAATATAACATTTTTTTATGAAGTCCAAGAGAATATAGACATTTTTTGAAAATACAATAAACGGTTTACTCCTAATGAGTGTTTATATTCTTTAAAATTTATGTTGTTTTGTGTAATACCTTAGATCTTTTGTGTGCATAGTGAATTATATTTGTTTTCACATTTTAAAACAGTTTGAGACCTTATTCTTTATGTCTGTGTTAACGAAATATAATGATATATTTAAAACTTTTCTTTTTTTGAGATGGAGTCTCTCTCTGTAGCCCAGGTTGGAGTGCAGTGGTGCAATCTTGGCTCACTGTAACCTCCGCCTTTTGGGTTCAGGTGATTATCCTGCCTCACCCTCCCAAGTAGTTGGGATTACAGATACGTGCCACTATGTTCGGCTGATTTTTGTATTTTTAGTAGAGATGGGGTTTTGCCATGTTGGCCAGGCTGGTCTTGAACTCCTGACCTCAAGTGATCCGCCCTCCTTGGCCTTCCAAAATGCTAGGATTACAGGCATAAGCCACCACACCTGGCCAAACAGACGATTTTTAAGTTTTGTTTAATTGAAAATAAGTGACAATTAAAACACTTTTACAAACCTAAGAATATGGTCTTTTTTATTTTTTGAGACAGAGTCTCTGGCCCAGGCTTCAGTGCAGTTCCACACTCATGGCTCACTGCAGCCTTGACCTCTTGGGCTCATGTGATCCTCCTACCTAAACCTTCCTTAGTAGCTGGCATGGGATTATGGTCTGTCTTTAGATGTGTTATTTTTTTCTGAGTAGAACATGCCACAGAATTATACACAGGTGTATAATTACTTGTTTCATATAAGGTACCTTAGTTGTTTAATTGACTTTTGTGTTTTTTTGTTAATGTCTCCTTTACTTTTAAACTTCCAATCAAGTTAAAAATCAGTCTGCTTAACGGAAGAGTTAAATGAAATTGTAAATTGAGGAAAACAAAACAAAAAAAACTTAAAAAATTTTCATGTCTATATCTTTGAAAGTTTTTCTCTTTCCTAATTTCTACCTATGGGAGTAGTAAACATTTTCTCTGTTTGGCTTTTTATGTTAAACATTTTAAACTTTATTGAAGATCATTTACAGAACACACTAGGTTGACTGACCTTTCTTGGAATCAGAGGATTTGAAATATTATACTCACATTCAGTTGGCCCTATAACACCTCTCTTATCCAAGGGTCATTTACCTGGCAGTGGCACATGCTGCCATAAGAGCAACCATAAGAAATATTCTCCAGAGCAACCATAAGAAATGTCATAAAATATATTAGCAAATCTATTCTATTTTATTTATATTTATTTATTCTATTTTATTTGTATTTTATTTTTGAGATAGGGTCTCATTCTGTCATCCAGGCTGGAGTGCAGTGACACAACTACAGCTCACTGCAGCCTTGACCTCCTGGTTTCAAGTGATCCTCCCACCTCAGCCTCCCAAGTAGCTGGGACTACAGGCATATGCCACTATGCTCAACTAGTTCTTGTATTTTTAGTAGAGATGGGATTTCGCCATGTTACCCAGGCTTATCACATATATTAGGGAGTTGCTAGAACCATTAACTGGATTTGATTTGCTCTGTTTTTTTTTTTCCTTTTGCTTTTAAATTCAGTTTTCTTGAAGAAATGCATGTGAATACTTTGAAAGTTAGTGTTTCAAGGATTATTGTTAAAAAAAAAAAAGCAGCCCATACTATCCATCCCTATCCTTCCCTAATCTTTGCGTTTTGCTCCCCCAGAGGCAATCATTTAAAAATCTTTATAGCTCAGTGGTTGTGAAACCAAAATTCTACCACTCTTCATCCTAATGACTTTTAGTGGAATACTGGTATTTGTCGGTAGGAGATACAAAATATCATACAGTGTTCTAAACTAGGATTGGATTGGCTTTTTCTTTAAAGGGCCAGATAGTAAATAATTTAGATTTTGAGTCATAGGTCTCCGCTGCAACTACTCAACCTTGCCTTGCCATTGTAGCACAAAAGCAGCCATAGACAATATGTAAAATTAATGAGCATGGCTGTGTTCCAGGAAAACTTAATTTACAAAAACAGACAGGGGTCTATCTAGATTTGCCATGTAGGCTTTGGTTTGCTGACCTGTGCTCTAAGACACCCTTTGTTGAATAACACCATTTTTTGAAATGATGTTCATGTTTTGAAACGTGCCTGCCTTGTTTTTTTCTTGGTCATTTCATTGTAGATGTTACTTGTTGACACCTGACTATATGATTAGGATTTAGCTTTTTTTATAAGATTCTCCTGAGTTTCTTCCTTCTGTTGTTCCATTGACTCCAAATTTTGGTTAAATCAGTATTTCATGTTTACATTATAATGTTGTGTATGTATCATTTAAAGATGTGCTGTTATACTATTTCCAATCTGTGTAAGTTTTTTTTTCCTTTTGCTTGGTTTTTTGAATTCTTTTTCTAAGTCTCTGATGAAATTGTAAAACTTCTTTCGTTGCAGTGAATAATATTCAGGTATTCTCTCTTCCTTTTTTTCTTTCTTGGAACTGACCCTTCTAGAACTCTGTTCATTTAGTCCATACTGAATAGATTGTTCTGAAGTCATGCCTTCCGGCTGCCATCTTAGTAGTTTTTTTTTTTTTTTTCAGTGGAAAGTAACTTTTATTGAGACCCCACCAGCTGCAAAATGTGTTCCTGGCATTAAGCTCCTTCTTCCTTTGCAATTCGGTCTTTCTTGAGTGGTCCCATGAATGCTTTCTTCTCCTCCATGGTCTGGAAGCGGCCATGGCCAAACTTAGAGGTGTTGTCAATGAACTTAAGGTCAATCTTCTCCAGAGCCCACCGCTTGGTCTGCACCAGCAAGGACTTGCGGAGGGTGAGCACTCGCTTCTTGGTTCCCACCACACAGCCTTTCAGCATGACAAAGTCATTGGTCACTTCACCATAGTGGACATAGCCACCCAGGAGGGTTGATGCTCTTGTCAGACAGGTCATAGTCGGTGGAGGCATTGTTCTTGATCAGCTTGCCGTCCTTGATAAGGTAGCCCTGGCCGATCTTTATAGATCTTCTTGTTGATCTCAGTGTGGTGATGGTAGCCTTTCTGCCCAGCACGTGCCACAGAGAAGGCCACACGGGCAGGATGCCATGCCCCAATACAGGCCACCTTGCGCAGGCCTCGGTGGGTCTTGCGGGGCAGCTTCTTGGTGTGCCAACGACTGGTGACCCCTTTGTAGCCTTTGCCCTTGGTCACCCCGATCACGTCAATCATCTCGTCCTGCCCAAACACTTGGTTCACAGGTACCTGCTGCTCCAGCCTCTCGCGGGCCCAGTCCAGCTTCTCGGACACGGTGCCTCCATTCACCTGGATCTCCATCAGGTGGGCCTTTTTCTGGCGCAGAGGAAGCAGGCGCATCTGGGTGTGGGCAATGACGCGGATGACTTGGCAGTATTTCTTCATGCTGCTGAAGTCCTTCTCCAGCTGCTTCTTGCCATCCTCATCCTGCCATTTCTTGCAGTACTTGGTGAAAGCCTTCTTCTTAGATTTATGCCAGTTCTTATAGAAACGCCTTTTGCACTCATCGCTGATGTGTTCGGCAAAGACAGTCTTGAAGGTCCGGAGGCCTCGAGGGGTTTCCACGTAGCCCACAATGCCCACAACCACCACGGGTGGCATCTCCACAATGGTCACAGCCTCCACCACCTCCTTCTTGTTCACCTTGGATCCTGGCCTATTGACCTCCCACACGATATGGGTCATGCCAGCCTTGTATCCCAGGAAGGCTGTGAGGTGGACCGGCTTGGAAGGGTCATCCTTGGGGAAGCTCTTCACCTTCCCACGATGCCTGCTGCTGCGCTTCCGAGGCAGGAAGCCGAGCAACCCATGTCTGGGAGCAGAGAACTTCCTGTGAGACATGACACCGTCAAATCCAGTCGCAGAGCAGTAGTTTCTTTTATAATTAGCCTGAAAGTTCCCTCACCGGCTTCTTAGGTCATACAGATTTGTCTTTCTCTTAAATATATGCTTATTGAAAAAAAATTTAGAGGCGTTTGTACTTCAGTGAAATGAGGGCATGAGAACTGCAGCTGTACTTACTGATTATTCAGCCATAGGCAAATAACTTAATTTCTTTGAGCCTCAATTTTCACTTCTCTACATTGACTAGCCAGTGGTTCTCAGCCTCTTTTCAATCATGGACCCCTTTGAAATTGTGTTGAAAGCTAAGGATTATATTTTGAGAAAAATGTATACAATGTACATACACAGAAAATATCACATCTGTCTTAAAACCCAGGTTAAGAAGTCCTGGATTATATGATTTTTGAAGTTTTAATATTGTAGTGTCCTTTGATCTAGCTTATACTGAGTGATATCCTTGTAAATAAAAACCAAAAACATTTATCTTCATTTTCTTGAATTTTTGTTTGGTAGTAACTCTCTTCTTTTTTTTTTTTTTGAGGGAGAGTCTCACTTTGTTGCCCAGGCTGAAGTGCAGTGGTGTGAACCTGGCTCAATGCAGCCTCAACCTCCTGGGCTCTAAAGATCCTCCCGCCTCAGCCCCCCAAGTAGCTGGAACTATATAACATGTGACACCACACTCACCTAATTTTTGTATTTTATGAAACAGGGTTTCACCACGTTTCCCAGGCTGGTCTCAAACTCCTAGCCTCAAGCAAGCCTCTTGCCTTGGACTCCCAAAGTGCTGGGATTACAGGTCTGAGCTACCATGTCCAGCCGTAACTCACTTTAGAGTCACCTTTCTCCACTAGAAAATTGTGACGTTTTTATATTTATGATATGAATACCGAGTGGCCAAAAGCCATTACTTGATTCGTAGATTCTTTTGAACATGAGCTCTAATATCAGATACGGAATTTCCAGGAGAAAATGAAAACAAACTTTTAAATTATTATAAATGTATATAGAAATTCTACTTAAATATGAAGCATTTTAAAATAAATTATTACTATTATTATTATTATTATTATTTTTTGAGATGAAGGTTTACTCTGTGGCCCTGGCTGGAGTCAGTGGTGCAATCTTGGCTCACAGCAACCTCTGCCTCCTGGCTTCAAGCAGTTCTCCTGCCTCAGCCTCCTGAGTAGCTGGGATTACACGTGTGTGCTACTACGCCCAGCTAATTTTTGTATTTTTAGTAGTGATGGGGTTTCACAGTGTTGGCTATGCTGATCTTGAAATCCTTAAGCGATGCGCCCACCTGGGCCTCCCAAAGTCCTGGGATTACAGGTGTGAGTCACTGCACCTGGCCTAAATAATTTATTCTCTGTATGGTTTACTTTGAGGTTTTAAAAGTTCTTTAATATCCAATTTTAAACTTCATTTTATACTGTTATAGCCATCATAGTCATGAATAATTTCAAAGTTCCCATTGGTCGAAAGTAATTTTCAGTTATTAACTTGGAGGAACTGTTAGTGCAACAAGAATGACAACAGGGGAGAGACCAGAATAGTTTTTAGTTAATAATGAGATATTGAATGTGTTTTGCAGCACAATTCTCTGCTCTCATATTTCTAGTTTCTCATTTTCAAGGAGGGGGAATGGAGTTACTTATCTTTTGGAAGTTATTTGAGATAGGGACCTGAAGTTATATGTATTCAAAGGTAACTGACACACTAAG
Source organism: Callithrix jacchus (assembly GCF_049354715.1). Taxonomy (NCBI): domain Eukaryota; kingdom Metazoa; phylum Chordata; class Mammalia; order Primates; family Cebidae; genus Callithrix; species Callithrix jacchus. Next base: position 72,227,772 of record NC_133512.1, on the reverse strand, counting down.
TATTCCTTTAAACAATATAATGACCCTTAAGATTCCATTGTGACTGTGCAGACAAAATTATGAGAGAATGAGGTTCTATTTTCACTAGATAAATACATAAGAGAAGAGTGGCCTAGAAAAACTCCCCAAATTTAAAAGGGAAGAAAAGCACTAGCAACATTGTATAGAGATAGTAAAATATTGAATTTAGCATATAAGGCTGAGGAAGAACTGTATGATACAAATATTGGTCATTACCTTTTTTTTTTTTTTTTTTTGAGATGGAGTCTCACTCTGTCGCCCAGGCTGGAGTGCACATGTGCCCCAAAACCTAAAATGTCGTTAAAAAAAAAAAAAAAAAGAAATACCAATCCTTCTCAAACTATTCTGAAAAGTAGAGGAAGAGGGAATACTTCCAAGCTCATTTTACAAGGCTGGTATATACTCTGATATCAAAACCACACAAAGACACACCAAAAAAGGAAAACTACAGGCCAGTATTCCTGATAACCACAAAAATCCTCAACACAATACTAGCAAACCAAATTCAACAACACATTAAAAAGATCATTCATCATGACTAAATGGGATTTATTCCTGGATGCATGATGGTTCAACATATGCAAATCAATCAATGTGTTACATCATATCAACAAAAATAAAGGACAAAAATCTATCAACATCCTTTCATGATAAAAACACTAAAAAAACTGGGTATAGAAAGAACATACCTCAACACGATAAAAGCCATATATGACAGATGCAATGCTGCTATCAAACTGATTAGGGAAAAGCCAAAAGACTTTCTCCTAAGATCTGAAACACAACAAGGATCCCCGTTTTGGTTTTTTTCTCCCTGATGCCCTCACATTTTGGGAAGAAAACAGATCACTTTTCTTTCTGATTTATTTATTTATTTGAGATAGGTTCTCACTCTGTGGCCTAGGCTTGCAGTTTATTTTGTTGGATATAAGGATAGCTACTCATGTTCTTTTGGTTTCCATTGGCATGGAGTGTCTTTTTCCATTCCTTTATTTTCAGTCTGTGTGTGTCTTTATAGATGAGGTGTTTCTTTTCTTTTCTTCCTTTGAGTGTGTCTTTAGATATGTGTTTCTTTTCTTCCCTTCCCTCCCTCCTTTCCTTCTTTTCTTCTTTCAGACAGGGTCTCCCTCTGTCCCTCAGGCTGGAGTGCAGTTGCATGATCACAGTTCAGCACAGCCTTGACTTCCTGAGTTCAAACAGTCTTCCTGCCTCAGCTTCCTGTGTAGCTGAGACCATTGGTGTGTGTCACCATGCTGGGCTAAATTTTAGATTCTTTGTAGAGACAGTGTCTTTGTTGTCCAGGCTGATTTCGAACTCCTAGACTTAAGTGATCCTCCTGCCTCATTCCTCCCAAAGTGCTGGGACTGCAAGCATGAGCCACCACACCTGGCCAAAGTGTGTTTCTTATAGGCATCAGATTATTGGGTCTTTTTAAAAATTCATTTTGCCACTCTTGGTCTTTTGATAATCAGTGGTCTTATTGATAAGTAAGGACTTCTGCCTTTTGTTATTTTTTATTCTGGTCTTCTCCTTCCTTCTTTCCTTCCTATATTCCTTTTTTGTGAAGGTGATTTTCTCTGGTGGTGTAATTTCTTGCTTTCTATTTTTTGTATATCTGTTGTAGGTTTTTTGATTTGAGGTTACCATGAGGCTTGCAAGTATCATCTCACAACCCATTATTTTAAACTGATGACAACTTAATACTGACTGCAAAAATGAACAAGCAAAGAGAAAACTAATACTTTGTGCTTTCACTTTATACCCCTTGCATTTTAACTTTTTGTTGTTTCTATTTATATATATATTTTTTTAAGGGGGAGATAAGGACACGAAGGAGAAAAGAGCCAACAATAAGCAAATAATAAGAGAGCAAAAGTTTTTATATGTATGCAAAAGTGAGGTCACATCCTGTTTTTCCTTTCCTTAATAAAATCCTTCAAATTTTATTGTCTTCAAATAATTTGTTAGTCTGTAAAATTTTAAGATCTTCTTCTTTTTTTTTTGAACGAAAAAAAAGGAGAGAAGGAGAGGAAGAAAGAAGAAGAAAAAGAGGGAGAGAGAACAGGAATATTGCTTTATTCTAAAAATGGGTATTAATAATGGCCGATCAATATTTTGTATATTTAAAGTGGAGACTGTATATTTTGTGTGTTTAAAGTGGAGAGCTCTATAAATATTTATTAAGTTTACTTGTTCTGGATCTGTGTTCAAGTCCTGGATATCCTTATTAATTTTCTGTCTCGTTGAGTCTAAATCTCTTTATGGGTCTTATGTATCTGGGTGTTAAGGTCGTTAGCTCATTGTTGCATTGATCCTTTTACCACCGTATCTTTGTTGCTTTGAAATCTATTTTATCAAATGCGAGAATTGCAACTCCTGTTTTTTGTTTATTTATTTATTTTTGCTCTCCATTTGGTTGGTAAATTTTTCTCCAACCCTTTGTTTTGAGTCTTTGTGTATCTTTGTATATAAAATGGGTCTGGATGTAGCATACCGTTAGGTTTTGGCTGTATCTTTTGATTGCGGGATTTAGTCGATTTAAATTCAGGTTACTGCCATTTGATGTTAACTGGCTGTTTTATCCATTCGTTGATGTAAATTCTTCTTTATGTTGATGCTCTTTACTTTTTGGTATATTTTTAGAAAGGCTAATACTGGTTGTTCCTTTCTATGTATAATGCTTCTTTCAGAAGTTCTTGTAAAGCAGGCCTGGTGGTAATAAAATCTCTGAGTACTTGCTTGTTCACAGAAGATTTTATTTTTCCTTCAGTTGTGAAGCTTAGTTTGGCAGGATATGAAATTCTGGGCTGAAAGTTTTGTTCTTTAAGGATGTTGAATATTGGCTCCCACTCTCTTCTGGCTTGTAGGGTTTCCGCTGAGAGATCTGCTGTAAGTCTAATAGGCTTCCCTTTGTGGGTAACCTGACCTTTCTCTCTGGCTGCCCTTAGTATTTTCTCCTTCGTTTCAACCCTGGTGAATCTAACGATTATGTGCCTTGGGGTTGCTCTTCTTGAGGAATACCTTTGTGGTGTTCTCTGTATTACCTGGGGTTGAATAGTGTCCTGCTTTGCTAGATTGCTATATCTTTTTATACTGTCTTTATCTTGAAAAGTAGTTGTAGTTATTATTAATAGGTTCAGCTTTTAGGCTTTCTACTCAATATATGAATGGTTTATACATCACAACTCCAGTGTTACAGTATTCTGTGTTTGTCTGTGTACTTAATTATTACCAGTGAGTTTTGTACCTTCAGATGATTTCTTTTTGCTTTTTTAATGTCTTTTTCTTTCGGATTGAAGAACTCCCTTTAGCATTTCTTGAAGGACAGGTCTGGTGTTGATGAAATCTCTCACCTTTTGTTTTTCTGGGAAAGTATTTCTCCTTCATGTTTAAAGGATATTTTTCCTAGATATACTATTATAGGATGCAAGTTTTTTTCCCTTCATCACTTTAAATATGTCTTGCCACTTTCTCCTGGCCCACAAGGTTTCAATTGAGAAGTCTGCTGCCAGATGTATTGGAGCTCCACTGTATGTTATTTGTTTCTTTTCTTTTGCTAGTTTTAGGCTCCTTTCTTTATCTTTGACCTTCAGGAGTTTGATTATTAAATGCCTTGAGATATTCTTTGGGTTAAATCTGCTTGGTCTTCTATGACCTTCTTGTACTTGAATATTGATATCTTTCTCTAGGTTGTTATCATCTCTTTGAATAAACTTTTCACCCCAGTCTCTCTTTCTGCCTCCTTTTTAAAGTCAATAACTCTTAGATTTGCCTTTTTGAAGCTATTTTCTGGATCTTATAGCCATTTTTCATTCTTCTAAATTCTTTTTATTTTGTCTCTTCTGACTATATTTTCAAGTTGCACACTCACTAATTCTTTCTTCTGCTTGATCAGTTTTCTGCTGACAGACTATGTCTGTTGAATTTTTCAGCTCCAGAATTTTTTTTTTTTTTGAGGCAGAGTCTTGCTCTGTTGCCCAGGCTGGAGTACAGTGGAGTGATCTCAGCTTACTGCCACCTCTGCCTCCTGGCTTCAGGCATTTCTCATGCCTCAGCCTTCTGAGTAGCTGGGACTACAGGTACACACTACCATGCCTGGCTAATTTTTTGTATTTTAGTAGAGACAGGGTTTCAACATGTTGCCCCAGCTGGTCTCAAACTTGTGAGATCAAGCAATACACCTACCTCAGCCTCCCAAAGTGTTAGGATTACAGGTGTGAGTCACTGTGCCTGGCTGCACAGCCCCAGATTTTTTTTCCCCTTTCTTTTTTTCTCTTTTCTAAAGTCAACCAGTATATCTTGAAGCCCTAGAATTTGATTTACTTTTTTAAATTATTTTAATCTCATTGTTATATTTTTCTAATAGGATTCTGTGTTCCTTCTCTCTTTTATCTTGAATTTCATTGAGCTTCCTCAAAATAGCTGTTTTGAGTTATTTGTCTTAATGGTCACATATTGTTGTCACTCTGGAATTGGTCACTGGTGCCTTATTTAGTTCGTTTGGTGAGGTCATGTTTTTCTGGATGGTCTTGATGTTTGTGGATGTTCATTGATGTTGGGTAAGAGTTAGGTATTGTATTCTTTGCAGTCTGGGCTTGTTTGTACCTGTTCTTCTTGGTAAGGCTTTCCAAGAATTCAAAGGAAATTTAGTTTTGTGATCTAAATCTTTGGTCACTGCAGCCATATCTGTATTAGGGGCAACCCAAGCTCAGTAATGCTGTGACTCTTGGAGACTTGCGCAGGTACTGCTTTGATTGTCTTAAGAACTGGGAAACCTCCCTGGACTATCAGGCGTAGTCTCTTCTTTTCCCTAACTTTTCACCAAACAAATGGAGTCTCTGCTGAGCTGCCTGGAGCTGGGGGAAGGGTGATGTAAGCACTCCCTTGGCTATCACTACTAGGACTCTGCAGGTTAGACCTGGAGCCAGTATGGCACTGGGTCTCGCCCAAGGCCTACAATGGCCACTATCTGGGCTGTCGCTAACGTTCACTCAAGGCCCAAGAGCTCTTCAGTCAGCAGGTAGTGAATCTAGCCAGGCTTGTTTCCTTCGCTTCAGAGCATCATGCTCCCCTGCCCCACTCCCCGCCCTCCCCCCCTTTGCCCAGCCCAGGGCAGGTACAGAAATGCCACCCAGGAGCCAGAGCCTGGAGTCACAAATCTTAGAAATTGACTTTATGCTCTATTCTGCTGCAGTTGCATTAGCACCCAAATCACAAGACAAAATTCTTTGCACTCTTCCTTCTCCTTTGCTCACGTAGGAGTTTTCTGTGGCTCCCGGTGGCTACCGCCACCTCAGGCCCACAGCAAGTACTGCCTGGCTACTGCCAGTGTTCACTAATAGACCAAGGGCTCTTCATTCAGTGTTTGGTGAGTGCTGCCAGGCCTGTTCTCTTTCTTCAGGGCAGCAGGCTTTGCTTTGGCCCATCCTGGGTCCAAAAATGCTGACCAGGACCCAAGCCCTGGAATCAAGGACCCCAGGAGCCTGCCTCGTGTTTTACCCCACTGTGGCCACGCTGGTGCCCAAGTTGCAAGACGAAGTCCTCCTTACTCTTTCCTTTCTCTTCCTTAAGCAGAAGGAATCACTCGTTGGAGTCACCACAGCTGAGAATGTGCTGGGTCACACCCAAAGCCAGCAGGACCCTGGGTCTCACCCAAGGCCTTCAGCGAGTATTGCCTGGCTACTGCTTATGTGTACTCAAGACCCAAGGGTTCTATAGTCAGCAGGTGATGACTCATGACAGGACTATATCCTTTCCTTCAAGGCCGTGGGTTCATTTCTGTCCCAGGCTATCTAGAAGTATTGTCCGAGAGTCTGGAATGGGCACTTCAGGACTCTGCCTGGTGCCTTATTCTGTTATGGTTAACCTGCTATCCAAGTTCCAAGACAGAATCTTCTTATCCTCTTTAGTCTTCACTCTCCTCTCCCCAAATGGAAAGATGGAGTCTCTCTTAGAGCTGTGAGCTGTGCTGCCTGGGGTTGGGGAAAGAGTAGTACAAGCATTCTGTTGGCTGCCCCAGCTGGTATGTCACTGGGATGCATGCACACCAAGTCCACTGGCACTCAGCCCAGCACAGTACCAGCACTTGCCTAAAAATTGCAGTCCTTGTGGCCTAGATTGCCTTTCAAGTTTATTTAGGACCCCAAAAGGCTTTAACCTGTGGTGGTAGGCTAGCTGGAATGCAGTTTCTGACTACTGGGCTGGTTGATACCCCTTTGCCTAGAGCTGGTCTAAATGTTCCCTCCATGGGCACCAGCTGAATTCTGCCCTATATTGCTTTCCACTGTGACAGGGCAGCATTGAGTTTCAGTGCAAAGTCTCACAATCACTATACTCTGTCTCCTAAGCACATTGATATACTGTGTCCACGCCACATGGCTGCTGTGGGAAATGTGAGACGGGTGGTGTTAAAATTCAAGACTGTCTTTCCTACCCTTTTCAGCATCTTTCCTTGATAAGAGTTTAAAACAAGGCACTGACTATGTTTACTCACCTGATTTTTGGTTCTTACGGAGTTGCTTTCTTGTGTGGATAGTTCAATTTGTTGTTCCTTCTGGGGTCATGATTACTAGAGGTTTGTATTTGGCCATCTTGCTCCTACCTAAATATGATTTCTGAAAAATTTTTTGCCAGATCTGATGATGCACACCTTAGTGCCAGCTACTCACAAAGCTGAGGCAGAAGGATTGCTTGAGTCTAACATTTTGAGTCCACCATGGGCAGCATAACAAGACCCCCATCTCTAAAAAATAAAAATAAGTGTTTAAGTAGTTTATAAATTGTCAATAAATGTGAAGTACAGTCAACTGTGGATCAAAAATTATATTTTAAAAATTTTATTTATTTATTTATTTTTAGAGACAGGGCCTTTGCTCTGTGTACCAAACTAGAGTACAGTGGTGTGAGCATATTTCACTGTAATCTAGAATTTGGGGCTCAAGTGATCTTCCCACATCAGCCTCCCTAGTAGCTGGGACTAGAGGATGCATCACCACACCCAGTTAATTTTTTAATTTTTTTTGTAAAGATGGCATCTTGGTATATTCCCCAGGCTGATCTTGAACTCCTTGGCTCGAAGTGCTGGGATTACAGGTGTGAGCTACCATACCTGGCTTAAAAGTATTTTTAAAAAATGGATGGTTATGAGTGTACTGAGCATGTACAGACTGTTTTTTTCCTTGCCATTATTCCCTAAACAATATAGTATAACAACTGTTTACAGAACAGTTATATTGTATTAGGTTTTATAAATAATCTGGAGATGATATAAAGTATATGAAAGGATGTGCATAGGTTGATATGCAGATACTATACCATCTTATATAAGGGACTTGTAGATACAAGTGGTCCTGGCACTAATCCTGCACAGTTACTGAAGGATGACCGTATCACTCTTAAAAATAATAATAGTAATTATCTTATACTTGGAATGTAATAGATGCCAAATTAGAGTGTCTTTCATTACTCAAGAATATCTCTAATGACCCTGTTTTTGCTGCTGATATTCTTCCTTTGATCTGACCAAACTGGTGGGTATGTGCTTAAGGCAAGGCCAGAAATGCGTTTTCATCCCCTTGGCAATAGTGATCAGTCCAGGTATGCGCAGTGATCCAAGCTGTCCTTCCATAAACTTTTCAAAAATTAGAGCTGGTAGAAAAGACTGTTGCTTCTTTCATGAAGGAGTTAACAAGGATGAAAGGCTGGAGCTATTTCTAGATGTGTTACCATATTGGAGAAAGTTGTGGAAAGAATGAGGAAATGGGATAGCCCCAGACATCATGAATAGGATAAAGAGACAACCACAAGTCATCATGGTATTCTGGTCTCTGGATTCTCTCTACACTGAGATGAGCTTTGCCCCAGTCTTTGAGTAGTTTAGCCATTATCAGCTAAGTAATTCCCCATTTGTTGAAGCAAGTTTGAACTGGATTTTTTAATGAACCCTGAGAAAAGCATGGAGGCAGTATGTATATATAAACACATACTAATTTTTAAAGAAGTAATAGTATATTAAAGGTTTTTGTTAATTGCCCTTTTTTTTTTATAAGGCAGGGTCTCACTCTGTTACCCAGGCTGGAATGCAGTGGCACAATCACCGTTTACTGCAGCCTTGACCACCTCTGCTCAAGCAGTCCTCCCACCCTAGCCTTCCACCCTTTGCCTATAGCTAGGACTATAGGCACGTGCCATCATGCCCTGCTAATTTTTTTTTTTTTTTGTAGCAGTAGGGTCTCACTCTGTTGCCCAAGCTGGTCTTGAACTCCTAGGCTCAAGTGATCCTCCCACCTTGGCCTCCCAAAGTACTGGGATTATAGTCATGAGCCATCTTAATTGTTCTCTGAAATTGGACACTTCTGTATCTGTTAAAATGGAAAAACACCATTAGTAGTGGTCAATTTTCTGTTGCATTTTTGAGAATTATGTACTTATATTTAATTGCTCTCTTCCTTATTCTTTGCCTTAATTTCTTTATTTTTATTATTTACTTTAATTTCTGACACAGGTTTTTCCTTAGCATGTGTTATTCTTTATCTGGGAAGTACTTTGTTTTCATGGCAAAGAGGGATGTTTTAGGAAGGAACAAAACAGACTGGGCATGGTGGCCCACACCTGTAATCCCAGGACTTTGGGAGGCTGAGGTGGGTGGCTCACGAGGTCAAGAGATTGAGACCATCGAGGCCAACATGGTGAGACCTCACTGAAAATACAAAAGTTAGCTGGGTGTGGTGGCATGCGCCTGTAGTCTCAGCTACTTGGGAGGCTGAGGCAGGAGATTTGCTTGAACCCGGAAGGCAGAGGTTGCAGTGAGCCAAGATTGCGCCACTGTATTCCAGCCTGGCAGCAGAGTAAGACTCCATCTCAAAAAAGGAAGGACAAAATAAATGATGCATTAAAATGTGGATAGAATAGATAACTTTAAAGGCAGACATAGTTTCAGTTATGTCTTACACATAATTCTACATGGTAATTTTGAGGAATGCACTATACTATGTGGTGAATTTTCTCATTATCTTTTTTTAAATTATCAATTTTTTTTTACTTTTGATTCTTTCCAAAAGTCTTTTAACACTGCAAATAGAGTAGAAATGACCATTTTCTAATGTTTTCCTGATTTGTGGTTGTTATTGTCTGTTATGGCTTTGGTTTATAATACATTGTGTTATATCTGTCCTTTGTTGTTAAAACCCATGTGCTGAATGAAGAGACCCCCCACAAACAGGCTTTGTGTGAGCAACATGGCTGTTTATTCACCCAGCTGCAGGTGGGCTGAGGCTGAAAGGGGCATCAGTGAAGGGCAGTGGGTTAGGAGTTGGTTTTATGGGTTTGGGATGGGCAGTGGAAAGTTACAATTTATGGCCGTTTTTGCAAGCTGGGAGCAGGTCATAGATTTGCAAGGTGGGAGGGGTCTTAGGGGGTGGAGTTAGGAGGTTTACCAAGGTTGGTTACAAAGTCCAAGATGACCTTATCAATTAGGGTGGGAATAAGGAACAATAGAGAATGTCTCAAAGTCAAATAGGCACTGCAGAGGTTGATCATTTCTTCCTCTTTTCATGGTCTTCCAGTTACTTTAGATTTTCTAGGAACTCATCTGGAGTGTCCCTGCAGGTCACAGAGGTTAACATGGCTTCCATGCCACCATCAGTCAGCTTAAAAGACCTTACAGTTGTGTGAGTTCTCACTTGAGCCTTGGTTTGTTGTTTAATCAGTTTGTAGAATTCTAGCACTTTGGGAGGCCAAGGTGGGTAGATCACTTGAGTCTAGGAATTTGAAACCAGCCTGGCCAACATAGTGAAACCTCATCTCTACTAAAAATACAAAAATTAGCCAGCTGTGGTGGTGCGTGCCTGTAATCTCAGCTATTTGGGAGGCCGAGGCAGGAGAATCACTTGAACCTGAGAGGCAGAGGTTGCAGTGAGCTGAGATCCCACTATTGCACTCCAGCCTGGCTTACAGAGCAAGACTCCAGCAGTAAAACAAAACCAAACAAAACAATAATTGTAGGTAAATAAATTACATTGTTCTAAAGTAAAAACCTATTCTGAATAAAGCTCTTTGGGTGAAAAGTCAAGTACTACTCCAGTGAACTGATTTTGCTGACAGCTCTTTTGATGATTCAGAAGCCCTGATTTCTTTGTGTGTGTGGTTTTTTTTTTGTATTTATTTGTTTGTTGTTGTTGTTATTATGGTTGTTCCTTTGTTTTTATTTTGCCTGAGGCTACAACTGTTTAGGTTACCTTTTGCTAGAACCTAACCTTACTGAAGAATCAGAAATGCAGAAAGGGAAGGATTCCTTAGAAATTAATCTTCTGTTATCTTTATTTTATAGATGAGAAAACTGAAACATTGAGAGATAAGGGAATTTAAGGTCTTGTTTTTTTTTTTCTTTTTTCTTAATCCAGAGATCTTGTCAACTGTACCAGGAATTTATAGAATTTTGTATTTAGAACTAGCAGTATGTTTACTTAATGGAGATTGCACATTCAACTCTCATTGGCAAAGAAAATGGAAAAATAGAAAAAAATACCTTGCATTCTCCCCAAGCAGTACCTTTTTAGGCTTCTATACAGTTTTGTTTTATAAACTCCTCCTGAGTATAAAGGTACTGACTTCCTCAAAACAATATCAGTAGAAAATTCTTTAAGGTTTTGGAGATGTGTTTTTACAGTTTTCAGGCACCATAATATATACACTTCTAAATTCTTAGCATTTTTAAAATATTTGTTCACTTAGAATTATTTGGTAATACAATATTTTTGGTTTTTGTTTTGCAAATACCTTCAAGACTGGGAGTTTCTACATAGTATACAACTTATTTGAAATACTGCAGTCATTTACTTATGATTTTTTGTGGATAAATGAAATAGTTTTTCCATTAAAAGGAAACACTTATTTGCCTATAGCAGTTGCCAGATACAGCACCTAAAAATTAAAGTGGTAGTTTGCACAGCTATGAGGAGATCCAAGAAATGATGCTATTTGAATAGAGTTGAAGTTCTTTACTGAATAAAGCTTCTTATACCTGTGGTGTATTGGAAAGAAAACTATTTTATGACATACTGGAAACTAGCTTCTAACCTTTTTTTAATTTTTTGATGAATAGGTTTAAAACAGAGATGTTTGTCAGTGATATAATGTTTGCCAGTTATATTCCATGTGTCTTGCAGTTTATTTTTAACCATAGCAACAGACATGATGGTGAAATAAATTAGTAGATTACCATTGGCAGCCTAAAATTAGGTAAACATTCCAACTTTGAAAGGTCTGGGAGTGACTAAAACACTGTTGTTACCCTGCTGTATGTTTACAGTTCTATAAAGAATGACATTTGTAAATGCTGTTTAACAGGTTAACTTAGAAGCTAAATTGTTCTTTGCCCAATGGACCATAAAGTTTATTCAAATAAAAGCTGTTGATTCAGCACCAAGGATTGATTCACAGAGAATAAAATGCTGAAAGTGTACAACCTAAAAGTTTCCCATTTGAACTTTTGTCCTGAGTCAGTATTCTTATTAGGATATATTTTGCCTGGTCATTTTAAGTGAAGTCTGGCATTAGTTTACTTTCTATTTTGGGTGTCTTTTTCTCTACCCCTGTGATGGATTTGAATTACTGATAAAGAGTTCTGGTTTACCTAGTTTGTGGAAAAGGGGGATAGTGTAGTCTCCAGTCAAGTAAGATAGTATATAAAGAGCTAGTTAGTAAGGTAGCCTTATTAAAAGGTACTTCTTTTAGAGCTTTGAGGAATCAGAGGAATGAAGTCCTGTTTTTCCAATCTCAAAATGGTAGGCAGCAGGATGTATTTCTAATTATTGTTGTTGTATCAGACCAAGCACAGAAAGTCAACACCAAGACAAAAGTATGCCAAATTGCAGGGTTTATTGCCGGTGACCACAGAGGACTCACATCTCTCCAACTTGTGGCGGAGAAAGAAGGGTGCAAGACCTTTTTATACCTGCAAAACCACCTTGGGAGTGGGGGTGAGGAGTGGAGATGGGAATGAAAGCTGTCAATCACCTCCTAGGCTGAGACGAGGTTGAGGAGGGCTCCTGACATTCCAAGGGCCAGGGGACTTTTGTCATTCCGATTGCCACTTAAGAGGTTTACAGAAGTTAAGATAAACATTAGTTTATACATTATTTGGAAAGGTCTGGGGTCCACAGATTTTTCAGTTGCTTGGTGCCAGGATGGAATTATCTGGGGGTGCTTACTCTGGTCAGTACCGGTAAACAAAGGCCAGCAATTCTGATAGTTACAGATAAGAGAAGGCATGCAGCTTTACCTGTAAACTCAGCAGTTTACAGAAGCCAAGGTTAGCAGTCATTGTGAGGAGAATGGAAACAGTTTTGTCCTTTATAAAATGGCAGTGTACAGGTTCTAACTCTAGGCTAGCTATATCACACTATTGTTTTGTCCACTGTGACACTTTATTATACAGTTTATTTTTATTTACTGGTAGAAAACCAAGGAGAAAATTACTAGGTAGAACATCTTACATTGATTTCATATAGGGAAAATTCAGTACATTTAGTTTTACCTGTAGAGATTGATTTTTAGGATTAAAGATTTTTTTTCTTCCCTCCCCACCTCACCTGGTTACTCAGTATAGTTACTAGAGCTAAAGTTTATTACACATAGATTATTAAAGACTTTTTTTTTTAAGTAAGACTTTCTCTTTCCAAAAAATAATGTCCTGATAGGATTTACACTCATTTATCTTTGAATAACATTTATGATGGGTCCACTATGTATCAGGCACTGAGATATAGGTTCTTATGCTGTCTCTCAAGCTGGAGTGCAGTGGCACAATCATGGTTCACTGTAGCTTCAACCTTTTGGGCTCCTACCTTAGCCTCCCGAGTAGCTGGGGACTACATGAGAGAGCTGCTGTGCCTGGCTTAGTTTTTAAGACATTTTCTGTAGAGATGGAGTTTCTCCATGTTGCCCATGGTGGGCTCAAACTTCTGAGCTCAAGCAATCCTCCAGCCTCTGCCTCCCAAAGTATCGGGATTATAGGTGTGAGTCACCTTGCCCAGCTGCACTGAATTCTTATCTTTAGGAAACTCTACATCATAGGGGAGCCAAGATATAAACAAATAACTATTATACTTTATGGTAAATGCTGCAATAGAATTAACTTGAAGGTGTTACAGGAACTCACATTAAGTTTCCTGTGAATTTGCTCATTTAGTCAGCATTCTGTTATTGCTTTTGTCTTCTAAATAGTTCTCAAATCTGTTGTGATTTCCCTTCATTATTCTTTCATTCTTGTTCCAGTTAAATATTTTTTTCTTATATCCACTAGAGTGATTTATCTTAAACAAAATTTGACCATGTCATTTATCTTTTTAACACTCATCAAAGACTTTCATATGTGGCATAAACTCTTCGCAAGGCCTGTAAGGATTTTTCTGGTCTAATTTCAGTTAGCTTTGTAGACTCATTGCCAACCCCTTTCAGCTTTCATCTTTTCTTTCTTTCTTTCTTTTTTTTTTTTTTCAGAGAAGGAAAGAAAAAAAAGGAGTGAAGGAGAGGAAGAAAGAGGAAGAAAAAGAGGGAGAGGGAAGGGAAATGTTTTATTCTAAAAAAATGGGTTTTAATAATGGCGAATCAATGTTTCATTTAAACCTATGAGTAGATGTGATGTGGTATTGACAAGAATGTATATTTTTTGTATTTAAAGTGGAGAGCTCTATAAATATTTATTAAGTTTACTTGTTCAAGTCCTGATATCCTTATTAATTTTCTGTCTCATTGAGTCTAAGTCTCTTTATAGGTCTAATGTATCTGGGTGTTAGGATCATTAGCTCTTCTTGTTGCATTGCTCCTTTTACCACTATATCTTTGTTGCTTTAAGATCTATTTTATCAGATACGAGAATTGCAACTCCTGCTTTTTATTTATTCATTTCTTTTTGCTCTCCATTTGGTTGGTAAATCTTTCTCCATCCCTTTGTTTTGAGTCTTTGTGTCTCCTTGCAAGTGAAATGGGTCTGGATGTAACATGCAGTTGAGTTTTGGCTGTATCTTTTGATTGGGGGATTTAGTCGATTTAAATTTAGGATTACTGCCATTTGATGTGAACTGGCTGTTTTATCCATTCGTTGATGTAAATTCTTTATGTTGATGCTCTTTACTTTTTGGTCTGTTTTTAGAAAAGCTAATACTGGTTGTTTCTTTCTGTGTGTAATGCTTCTTTCAGAAGCTCTTGTAAAGCAGGCCTGGTGGTAATAAAATCTCTGAGTACTTGCTTGTTCATAAAAGATTTTATTTTTCCTTCAGTTGTGAAGCTTAGTTTGGCTGGATATGAAATTCTGGGCTGAAGGTTCTGTTCTTTAAGCATGTTGAATATTGGCCCCCACTCTCTTCTGGCCTGTAGAGTTTCTGCTGAGAGATCTGCTGTAAGTCTGATAGGCTTCCCTTTGTAATTAACCTTTCTCTCTGGCTGCCCTTAGTAATTTCTCCTTCGTTTCAACCCTGGTGAATCTAACGATTATGTGCCTTGGGGTTGCTCTTCTTGAGGAATATCTTTGTGGTGTTCTCTGTATTACCTGGGGTTGAATACTGTCCTGCTTTGCTGGTTTAGGAAAATTTTCCTGAATAATATCCTGAAGAATATTTTCTAGCTTGGATTCTTTCTCTCCGTCGCATTCAGGTACACCTATCAAACGTAAATTTGGTCTTTTCACATAGTCCCACATTTCTTGGAGACTTTGCTCATTCCTTTTTATCCTTTTTTCTCTAATCTTGTCTTCTCATTTTATTTCATTAAGTTGGACTTCGACCTCTGATATCCTTTCTTCTGCTTGAACAATTCGAGTGTTTAAACCTGTGCATACTTCTCGGAGTTCCTGCATTGTATTCTTCAGTTCCATTAATTCACTTAAATTCCTCTCTAAATTGTCTATTCTCATTAGGATTTTGTCAAACCTTTTTTCAAAGTTCTTAGTTTCTTTACATTGGGCTGCAACATGTTCTTTTAACTCACAGAAGTTTCTTATTATCCATCTTTGGAAGCCTGATTCTGTTAATGGGATGCGCTTGTTCTCGATCAAGTCTTGTTCCCTTGTTGATGAGGAACTGTGATTCTCTTTAGAGGGAGAGGCATTCTGATTTTGAATATTCTCAGCCTTTTTATGCTGGTTTCTTCCCATCATTGTAAATTTATCCACCTGTCGTCTTTGTAATTACCAACTTTCAAATTAGGTCTCTGAGTGAATGTCCAAGTTGTTAATTCCCAGGGCCAAAACATGAGCAACCCACTGCGCCGGGCGTTAAGACTGATGGTGCTTTTCTGCCCGGGAATCTCCAGTCTGGCTTCCTTCTTGAGTCCTAATAGGCGACTCTGCCTTCCCGGAGCTCCAAACCTCAGTCAGAAGGGGAACCAGTCCCGTTTTCTCTGCACCAAGAGCTGCCGTGCCGAGGTGCCGGCACAACCGCTATGCCGGCCACAAGAGTCACACTGGTGACCCGTGTGGCTTCTCCAAACCTCGGTCAGAAGGGGAACCAGTCCCGTTTACTCTGTACCAAGAGCTGCTGCACCGAGGTGCCCGCACAACCACTGCGCCGGCCACAAGAGTTGCGCTGGCTACTCGTTTGGCTCCTCCAAACCTCGGTCAGAAGGGGAACCAGTCCCGTTTACTCTGCACCGAGAGCTGCCACGCTGAGGTGCCGGCACAACCGCTGCGCCGGCCAGTCGTGCTGGCGACCTGTGTGGCTCCTTCAAACCTCGGTCAGAAGGGGAACCAGTCCTGTTTACTCTGCACCGAGAGCTGCTGCGCGGAAGTGCTGACGAAACCGCTGAGCCAGCCACAAGAGTCGTGCTGGCGACATGTGGAGCTCCTCCACTGGGAATCTTCTGCTCCGTGAGCGACCAAAATTTGTCTGAAAGTGTGGCATCTTCTCGTCTGAGCTTTCGCTGGGAGCTGCAATCCTGAGATGTTAGCGATTGGCCATCTTGAATCGTTCCTCAGCCTTCAACTTTTCTTACCTTCTAACACAGTCTCTCTAACTAAAACTATTTGAAGTCTCCCCATGCTGTTTTTCACCTTAGTATTTAGACTGCCCACTTATGCTTTTAATTTTGTTGTTTTTGTTGTTGTTAACTAACTCAAGAACAAAAGATGGTCCTTAAAACTCAAAGCTGGCATCTTCCCCTCAAGGACATCTTTCATAATCACCTGGAGACTGGATTAGGTATCTCCTCCTGCCAGTGCTCTTGGGGGAAAGTTGTGTTCTTTTTGTTGCAATGGTATAGTACTTCTTTTCCCCTTGATTCTTTCTCTTTGCAGTTTTACAGAGTAACGTTGAGGTTACCTAGCATCCTCCAAAGGTTGCCACTGTGTTGCTTGTTTGTTTTTAATTATCATTATGAACTGATGACTTAAAGATATTTGATCTGTTTCCACCTGTTGGAGTTATTGTCCATAATGATGTGTGTCCTATCGTCAGACAGATTGTTCTGTCTTAATAATAGGAGCTTATTTAGGTTGGCTTCTGATTCTTTTTGACATGACGCTAGTAGTATGTGATAATATTCCTTGAAGAAAAAAAATTTGAAATAGAAGCAGTTGTTTCTGCATAAAGACAGGGAAAGCTACAGAGAGGTATTGATCCTCTTATACCAACCTAGATATAAATATCCTGAGATGTTCCATATAAGCTAAATTTATTCTGCTCTATCTAACAATAATTACTTGGGAATCTCTTTTCTTTCTTTTTTTTTTTTGTTTTTGTTTTTTTGAGATGGAGTCTTGCTCTGTCACCCAAACTGGAGTGCAGGGGCACAATCTTGGTTCACTGCAACCTCTGACTCCTGGGTTCCAGCAATTCTCTTATCTCAGCCTCCTGAGTAGCTGGGATTACAGGTGCGTACCACCATGCCCAGCTAATTTTTGTATTTTTAGTAGAGACGGGGTTTCATCATGTTGGTCAGGCTGGTCTCAAACTCCTGACCTTGTGATCTGCCCGTCTTGGCCTCCCAAAGTGCTGGGATTATAGGTGTGTGAGCCATGGCACCGAACCAATCTCTTTTATAATACCAATTATTCTACTTCTGTATTACAGTGTTATTTTGTTTGTTCTGATGCTTATTACAGCCTGACTTGATAATTAATCTCCCCTGCTAATCCAAAACATTTATATAGTTTTTCATTCTTATTTAAGTACCTTTGATGTGCCATGCACCAAGCCCGGCACTTATTTCAAGTGACTTGGTTTGAGTTGTCAAATCTGTGAAATAGGCTCTTTATAGTGATTATCTATTATGTTAAGTGTTAGGCTGGGTTTGTTGTCTCATGCTTGTAATCCCAGTACTTTGGGAGGTTGAGGCAGGCAGATCACTTGAGTTCAGGAAAGCCTGGCGAATATGGTGAAACCCTGTCTCTACTAAATATACAAAAAATTAACCAGGCTTGGTGGTGCACACCTGTAGTCCCAGCTATTCGGGACACTGAGGCAAGAGAATCACTTGAACTTCGGAGGCAGAGGTTTCAGTGAGCCAAGATAACACTACTGCACTCCAGCCTGGATGACAGAGCAAGACTACATCTCCAAAAAAAAAAGTATTAAACGTAATAGTTTATTCTGTATTAACATTTCCTGAAGTGTGCTCTGCATGATGTTAATAAATATTAGAATAAAGGGATTTTATAGTCAAATCAGCTTGGAACATAATTACTGAGATACTGGTAAACAAGTTTTATGATTTCAGAATTTTCCAGTGCAAATAATGTGCAGTGTGGCTGTCTAAAAGGCAGACAGAGGAAACATCATTTCCTTGATTTAATTTTTTCCCCTGTATATCTGTTGAACATAGTTAGGAAAATACTGGCCTGTGGTTATCAAGTTACATAAAAGAGTGTGGTGCAGTGGAAAGGGCATGGAATTGGAAGTTAGAAACTGGGTTTTACTAGGTGTAAAACCTGACGTCACTTAAAGCCTCTCTTGCCTCATCAGTTAAAAAAAAGTTAATACTGGTCTGTACAGCATAAGATTGCATATGCTTTACAGTGTTCTTGACAAAGATTAGTACTTCTGCAGAATCTTATGTAGATAAATGGTTCATTATAAATTTAAGTAACACTGTAAGTGAATATTTGATTTCTTCCTCTGCATAGTTTTCTCTAATTCTACATAGTGAACATTAAAGATACAGCTTTTGTAGACCGACCTGTAGTCCTCATAGTCACAATTCTAGGGCCACCTGGAGTCTTAGGTTATAGCAAACCTTTTCTTGGCTAATTGTGATAGAGGTCCAGATTCCTTAGATTCTAATTCTGTGGAATCTGGAGCAGAAGCAGTTGATCTTATCTTTTTTTCCGTTTTTAGTTTACCCTGGTTGAGTCCCTTAGAACGTCCTCACATGGGGCACCAACTGTCATGTCCAATGGGCAGACTCAACCAAGTGATGGATGAAAAATATACACTGACACAGGCTTGCCAGTCAGCGCAGCCAGGGGATCTCTGCCAGAGTCAGCAGTGGCCACCATAAACCTGAGGCCTTCGCATTTATTTAGTGCAGATTAATAACAAAGGTCTCAAGTAAACACCATTAGAGGGTAATTAACATTGCCAACCCACCTTCCAACCTGCACCCTCCCCCACCCCAGTAGAGAGCAGTTATGAGCAATCATATGCCTATGGAAGATCAAAGATCAGTCTTAGGATCACATGAGTAAACAAGCTCTTTAGATAAACTCTTCTACATTTCCTTGTTACCTGCTCTATGCTATCAGCTCAGGGTGAGAGGATTAGGCTGCCTTCAGCCATAAACCTTTTCCCAAGGCTTTTGCAGAATCTTCTATCCTTCCAAGAAGGTGTGAGTCTTTCCATAATTTTTCCACTACTGCTGACCCTGTATAAGTAATTGGAAGAAAACCAAATAAGTTTTCAATAATTCAGATCTGTTTAGTGGTCTTATATTTGATTTGAAATGAATGAGCAGCAGTAATATGTTAGGTATTTTTAAAATAAATAACCAAGGTATGTTAATGTTCTTGGCATTTAAATTGCTTTAAACTATGACATAGCTTTTCATGCTATTTGTAGTAAAGTATTAGAAATATGCAAACAAGGATGGTGCTGTAGCCTTGTGTCATATTTTGTACACATGATTTAGTTAGGGTTATGTTTTAGAATAATAAGCCAGAGTATATACTATGATGAATAATAAAAGAATGCAAATAGGCATATACATTCTTTCCTTGTCACATGCTGCAATGTGAAGAAGAAGGAAGCATTAGGTAATATCCAGATGATGTAATGGCTAATTATTGAGCTTTTGTATGTCTGTTCCTGTTGTTAGCTCTGTAGGTATTAGCACATTTAATTCTTACAATTACCCTGTGATTAATACTGCTAATCATTTTACATATTATTAAGGCTAAGTTGGACTTCTTGAAGAGTTTTGAATATTTTTATTTGCTTTTTTAATAAGCCCTGACAACTTCCCTACTGGCAAGATAGACCACAGAAGGTAGTAGAGGGAGAAGTATACGACATTGGTAAAGGATTAAATGTAACCATATCCAGGCATCTCTTAGTGGTCATAACCAAGGCAAGTGAACATTGGGTCATTTTTGTGGATGGGTGTTAATAAAATTACTGGTAAGAGCACAGCTATGGAGCCAGGTTGTCTGGATTTGAATTTCTATTTTTTTGCTACTATTTAACCTTGTACAACTAAGTTTTTATACCATAAAAATAGGGATAGCAGTACTGTCTACTTAATAGTGCTGTGTGAATTAAAAAAGTTAGTTCATGGAAAGGGTATCAGCCCTTGATAGATAAATAAATGCTAACTACTTACTATTGCTTATTGTAATATTGTGACCATTAACGGCCTCAACTGGCATTTGAGGAGTAGAAAGCAGAGACCTTAGTATCCTTCAGTAACCATGGTTGGATTTTCTATCCAAGGTGGGGGGTGGGCAGCTAAGAAGTTCTGATGTATCATAGGAAAAATAATTATCTAATAGTAGATGGCAGTTGATAAGAAATATATGAGAGCTTTCATTTTTATCTCCTAACATTATCTTAGATTGAATGATAGAGATGTAATAAAGTAAATACTTAATCTACAGCTTGATATAGTAAAACATTTGTGCAATTCTCCTGCACGTATGCTCTTCTGTTTTAGTAGATTTGTGAATCCATATTTAAGGAATTTACAAATTTGGCAGAACTTGAAAGCAAGTTGTATTCTGGGGGGCAAATCATGCCTAATACCTTTTATAAAGTAATTGATACAGATGAGAGGATATCATAATATATCCATTAATGTTAAGAAACATTTTGTTTTTTTTCCCTCAGTCTACATAAAATGCCTTGGTGGAAACTTCCCAGTCTCCTTGGATAGCATTTAGCCTGTTTTATGTGAAAGAAGTAATAAAATCAGATTTTTTGTTTTTTCTTTTGAGACAGACAGGGTGTCACTCTGTTGCCAGGCTCAAGTATCGTAGTAGCCTGTACTATCATAGTTCAATGCAGCCTCCAACTCCTGGGCTCAAGCAATCTTCCCGCTTAGCCTTGCATGCATCCCCTTGCCTGCCTAATTAAAAAAAATTTTTTTTTGTACAGAACAGTCTTGCTTTGTTGCCCATTGAACTCCTGGCTTCAAGCAGTCCTCCCACCTCAGCCTTACAAAGTTCTGGGACTATAGGCATGAGCCATCTCGCCCAGCCAAAATTGGACTTTTTCTTACAGTCACGAATACAAAGAAAAAGTTAAAGCTATTCTTAGTAATCTGATTAAAAACAAATTTCAGCAAGTCAAAAATGGATATACCTGAAATGGGTGGTACATTTATTTAATTCTTATCTAAGCAAGTAGTTTGAAATGGTTTCTGCTACTAAGAAGCAATTTCCACAGATTACTGTTATATTGAGAAAAGACAAATCAGATTTATCCTAGGGAGGTAGCATATAATGGAAAGCCCGTGGGCTTTTATGCTTGCAGATGAAATCCAACTTCTGTGTTTTTTAAAAACTATCTGACCTTAGGCTAACATCCCTGAGGCTCAGTTTCCTCATGTTTAAAAGGGGAGTAATAATGTTGACTTTTTAAAATGATTTTTGACAAAGTTCCAGCATAGTATCTGAGAAATTTTTAAATAAATATTCTCTTTTATTTTGTCATGAACAATTTGAATTTGTACCACATACAAATATAGATCCTATTTCTACTTTATTAATCCTAGTGGCTTAAAAATCAAGCAGGACAAAAAAAAAAAAGGTCTTTGGAATAGAACATCCTGTCTTTGAGCCTGGTTCTGTCGTTTGTTGTCTTTTGACTTTGAGCAAGTTATTGAATTGAAGGTCTTTACATCTGTTTCATTTTTTTATTTTAAAAATTTTGATTGATATATAATAATTATATGGGATACATGTGATATTTTGATACATACAATGTGTAATGATTAGATCAGGGTGATTAGGATGTCCATCACCTCAAACATTTATCATTTCTTTGTGTTGAGAACATTTTAAAACTACTCTTCCAGCTATTTTGAAATATGTAATAAATGGTTACCCTACTGTGCTATCAAACACTGGAACTTATTTCCTCTGTGTTTTGCACCCATTAACCAACCTCTCTTTATCCTCCTCACTTCCCAGTCTCCTATACTACTCTCCACCTCCATGAGATCAACTTTTATAGCTCCCTTATATGAGAACGTAGCATTATGTGTCTTTCTGTGACTGGCTTATTTCATTTAACATAATGACTTTCAGTTTCATCCATGTTGCTCCCAATGGCAGGACTTCCTTCTTTTATATTGCTGGATCATATGGTAGTTCAATTTTTAGTGTTTTTTTTTTAGAGACGGGCTTTCACCATGTTGGCCAGGCAGGTCTCGAACTCTTGACCTCAAGCAATCCACCTGCCTCGGCCTCCTAAAGTGCTGGGATTACAGGTGTGAGCCACCACACCCGGCCTCAATTTTTAGTTTTTAAGGAACCTTCATATTGTTTACGATGGTGGCTGTACTAATTGATATTCTAGTGTTTTAGCATTCCTCTTTCTCTACATCTCACCGGCGTACATTATTTTTTGGTCTTTTTGATAGTAGCCATTTTAACTAGAGTGAGATGATATCTCATTGTGGTTTTGATTTATATTTCCCTGATGATTAGTGATGTTGAGGTTTTGTTGTTGTTGTTTTACATACCTGTTGGGCACTTGTATGTCTTCTTGAGAAGTGTCTCTGGCGATCTTTTGCTCACATAATTGAATTGGATTATTTGTTTTTTTGCTGTTGAGTTGTTTGAGTTCCTTATACATTCTGGTTATTAATTCTCTGTTGGATAGATAGTATATAAATATTTTCTCCCATTCTGCAGATTGTCCCTTCACTCTCTTGTTTTCTTTGCTGTGCAAAAGCTTTTTAGTTTCATATAATTCCATTTGTCTATTTTTGCTTTTGTTGCCTGTGGTTTTGGGGTCTTACCCAAAAATTATTTGCCTAGATCGATGGTCCTGAAATGTTTCCCCGGTGTTTTCTTGTAGCAGTTTTATTGTTTTAGGTCTTATTTTTAAATCTTTAAATTCTGATTTTTTTTTCTTTTTGGTGTACGTTGTATTAGTCACGGTTCTTTAGAGGGACAGAACTAATGGAGTGTGTTTGTGTGTGTGTGTGTGTGTGTGTGTGTGTGTGTGTGTGTGTGTGTGTATATATGAAGGGGAGTTTACTAAGTATTAACTCACATGATCACAAGGTCCCACAATAGGCCATCTGCAGGCTGAGGAACAAGGAGAGCCAGTTTGAGTTCCAAAACTGAAGAACTTGGATTCTGATATTCAAGGGCAGGAAGCATTCAGCATGGGAGAAAGTTCTGTCCCAAGGCTAACAGGCAAAAAAAAAAATGTGAGGACAGACTGGCCTAGCCTCCCAGCCTCTATCTTTCTCCCATGCTGAGTGCTTCCTGCCCTTGAACATCAAATTCCAAGTTCTTCAGTTTTGGAACTCAGACTGGTTTTTCTTGCTCCTCATGTTCAAGCCTTGCTGGCAGCTGATTAGATTGTGCCCACCCAGATTAAGGGTGGGTCTGCTTTTCTCAGCCCACTGATTCAAATGTTAATCTCTTCTGGGAACACCCTCACAGACACACTCAAGATCAATACTTTGTATCCTTCAATCCAGTCAAGTTGATATTCTGTAATTAAGCATCACAAGTCCACCCCTTGTCAACTTGAACTCATACACATCTCCTGAGATCATACATAATCTTCAAATAAAGACAATAATGTCGTAATTACACCTAACATACAATTATCCTTTGTACAATGAGAAACATACCAATCCCCATCCCCAATACTATTATATAAAGTTAACAATACTTAAATGCAATGTGAAGTCAATAAATCTTACGTCATATGATAAAGGAAAAAGGAAATAAAATGAAGATAGTTTATTAGTGCAGGTTGTATACATGCACAAACATGGGTTTTAACAAAAGAAGGAAACACGACAGTTAGAATCCTCATTTATGCAGCTGGTCACGTGGCCGTAGCTGGTATTGATGACTCCTTTCTTCTACTGCCCATTCTGTATTCTTTTGGCCTTCAGCAAGTCATGGTTTTTTCCCTGGTGGAGTGACCCAAACCTTCATTCCTGAAGGGTCTGGGTCATTTGTAGTCCTGCCTGGATAGGGCTGTTGTAGTTTCCCGTTGACCTTATTCACAGGGCACGGTAATACTAAGAGACGCCTTAATGGATCTCTTGTATTCCATGCATACTCTTCCTTACCTCCATTGTGGAGTAGTAGACTGATTTCATCTTGAGAGTCTGAGTCTATAACTCCCTTCTTAGCCTGTTGACTTAAAGGTAGGAGAAGCCCAAAGTGTCCAGTTGGCAATCTTAACTTCCAGTTTAATAGAATCATTGTTGTGTCTCCTAGTGGCAGTGTTCCTCCCTCTGGAACTAAGATCTCTAGACCAGCGGAGCGTAATGTTGCAGGAACAGGAAGCAGCAATTTTGCTAGTGGATCACTAGGGGTGATGGTGAGTGGTGCCACTTCCACTTCCATCCCTTGATTCCTGAACCCGTGAATCCTGGCTATGGGAGAAACAGTACCATACATTGGATACTGATTCAGAGCATACATTTTGCCCAGCCTTGCAAAGTACTGTCATCTAGTTGCTGTTGTAATTGTGACTTCAGAAGGCCATTCATTCCACTGTTCTATCAATCCAGCTGCTTCAGGATTTTGGGAAACATGGTAAGACCAGTGAATTCCATGAGCGTGAGCTCACTACCATACTTCTTTAGCTGTAAAGTGAGTGCCTTGGTCAGAGACAGTGCTGTGTGGAATACCATGATGCCACCATAAGGCATTCTATGAGTCCATGATGGTAGTCTTGGCAGAAGCTTGCACGCAGGATATGCAAACTCATATCTGGAGTAAGTGTTTATTCCAGTGAGGACAAACCTCTGCCCTTTCCATGATGGAAGAGGTTCAATACAATCAACCTGCCACCAGGTAACTGGCTGATCATCCGAGAAATGGTGCCATATCGAGGTCTCAGTGTTGGTCTCTGGTGCTGGCAAATAGGGCACTCAGCAATGGCCATAGCCAGGTCAGCCTTGGTGAATAGAAGTCCATGTTGCTGAGCCCATGTGTAACCTCCGTCCTTGCCACCATGGTCACTTTGTTCTTGGGCCCATTGGGTGATGACAGGGGTGGAAAGAGGCTGAGTAGTTTCATCCCATCCACTTTAAATTGATTGTTAAAATCCTCCTCTGCTGAGGTCACCCACTGGTGAGCACTCACATGGGATACAAACACCTTCACAGTTTTGACCACTTAGAGAGGTCCATCCACATACCTCTTCCCCAGATTTCTTTGTCACTACTTTTCCAATTATGCTTCTTCCAGGTCCTTGACCATCCAGCTAAATCATTGGTCACAGCCTGTGAATCAGTATATAATCGCACATCCGGCCATTTCTTTTTTCATGCAAAGTGCACAATCACGTGTACTGCTCAAAGTTCTGCCCACTGGGAAGATTTCTCTTCACCACTGTCCCTTAGAGATGTCCTAGAAAGGGCAGCTGTAGTGCTCCAGCTGTTCACTCTTGGTGGTGCTTGCATATTGTATAGAACCATCTGTGAACCAGGCCCCAGTCTTCTCTTCCTGTCGACTGAGCATAGGGAACTCCACTTGAGGCCATCAGTGCATGCTTGGAGAGAGAAGGCAGGGTGGCAGGACTGAGGACCATGGGCATTTGAACCACTTCCTCATATAACTTATTGTGCCTTCAGGACCTGTTTGAGCTCAATCACGTGTATACCACTTCCATTTGATGATGGAATGCTGCTGTGCATGACCTACTTTATAGCTAGATGGGTTATAAAGCACGCAGTTCATGATAGGCAGTTCAAGTTGCATGGTGACTTGATGACCCGTAGTGAAATGTTCAGTTTCCACCAAAGCCCAGTAACAGGCCAAGAGCTTTCTCTCAAAAGGAGAATAATTATCTGGAGAAGATGGCAGGGGCTTGCTCCAAAATCTTAGAGGCCTCCACTGTGATTCACCTATGGGGACCTGCCAAAGGCTCCAAACAACATCCCTATCTGCCACTGACACCTCAAGCATCACTGGATTGGCTGGGTCATATGGCTCAGGTGGCAGAGCAGCTTGTATAGCAGCCTGGACCTCTTGTAGAGCCTTCTCCTATTCTGGACCCTACTCAAAACTGGCAGCCTTTCAGGTCACGTGATAAATGGGTTGAAGTAACACATTCAAATGAGGAATGTGTTGCCTCCAAAATCCAAATAGGCCTACTAGGTGATGGGCCTCTTTCTTGTTTGTAGGAGTGGCCAAATGCAGCAACTTATCCTTCACCTTAGAAGAAATGTCTCAACAGGCCTCACAACACTGGACCCCTAGAAATTTTACTGAGGTAGAAGGTCCCTGAATTTAGTCAGATTTATTTCCCATCCTCTGTCACACAAATGTCTTAACCAATAAGTCCAGTATGTTTGCTACTTCTTGCTCACTGGATCCAATCAGAATAATGTCATCAGTGTAATGGACCAGTGTGGTATCCTGCAGAAGTGAAAAGTGATCAGGATGTCTGAATAATATTATGACACAAAGCTGAAGAGCTGATATACCCTTGAGGTAGGACAGTAAATTGCTTGTTGGCCTTGCTAGCTGAAGGCAGATTGCTTCTGCTGGTGTTTATGGACAGGAATGGAGAAAAAGGCATTTGCCAAGTCAGTGGCTGCATACCAGGTATCAGGAGATGTGTTAATTTGCCCAAGCAATGAAACTGCATCTGGTAGAGCAGCTGCAGTTGGAATCACCTCTTGGTTAAGCTTATGATAATCCACTGTCATTTTCCAAGATCCATGTTTCTTCTGCACAGGCCAATTGGGAGAGTTGAATGGGGATGTGGTGGGAATCACCACCCCTGTGTCTTTCAAGTCCTCAGTGGTGGCACTCATCTCCGCAGTCGCTCCAGGGATACAATATTGGTTTTGATTTACAGTTCTTCTAGGTAGAGGCAGCTCTAATGGCTTTCATTTTGCCTTTCCCACGATAATAGCCCTCACGCTACCAGTCAGGGAGCCAATATGGGAGTTCTGCCAGCTGCTAAGTATGTATGCCAATTATGTATTCTGGCACTGGGGAAATGACTGTAGGATGAGTCTGAGGACCCACTGGATCCACTATAAATCGGACCTAAGCTAAAACTCTATTAATTACCTGTCCTACGTAAGTCCTTACTTTAACAATGATGTTTTGGGTCCCCTCGAATCACTGTCCACTCAGAGCCAGGATCCAGTAGTCCCTGAAATGTCTGATCATTTCCTTTTCCCCAGTGCACAGTTACCCTGGTAAAAGACCAGAGGTCTCCCTGGGGAAGGATGGGAGAAGATTCACTACATAAATTGTTGATAGTGTAGTGGGATCCTTCCTTAAGGGGATCCAGTCTGCCCTTCATTCAAGGGGTTCTGGGTCTGTAAACTGGCTCAAGTCTGGAAATTGATTGAGGGGCCATGATTCTCTGTTTTTATAATTCAAATTAGTCTTTTGTGCATTTGATCTAGAAGTTTCCTGCTTGTATAAATTAAGTAAGAATGCTGTAGGCTTCCTATCAGTTTTACTTCTAGGAGCACTGATTAATTAGCCAATGCCAGAGCTCTACACAAGTCAGACTATTCTGATTGCCACTTTGCCTCTGCTGTCTATTACAGTAGCTACAACCACCTTGCCTTTGATGATTGAGTGTCACCACTTGGCTCCTGCCATCTCGGGATCGAGTTATTCCCATTGTAATTTAAATTTTGTAGTTGAGTGACTCCAGTTCCCACTGTTAGCTGACATACAGAGAAGAACAGTTATAGAGCTCTTCAAAGATGCAGGTGCTGCCCTCACAAATCTGTTTCACAAGGCATTGGTCAAGGGTGTATCTTCTGGACGCTCCAGCTGGGATCAGTATGTCTAAAGTGACTAATCTACTCCACTGTCTCAGTCTCCGTAAGCCTTTAGATCCCTTCCTCTACATTAAACCAAGGGAGATCAGACATTTCTAGCTGGCTCAGAGTGAGCCATCTTTTAATCCATATTTCAGCTAACCAAGCAAATAAACTATTAGAACCTTTTTTTTAACTCCCTGAGCTGCAAAAATGCACAGTCCCTACTTAGTGGGCCAAAATCAATAAATTCAGCCTGATCCAACTCTGTTCTGTCCACCATTATCTCACACCCTTAATATCCATTCCCATGCCTGTTTGGCAGATTTCTGTTTATATGAATTAGAAAACTTAAGCAATTCTTTTTGAGTGTTGCATATTTCCTCATGGGTCACATTCTCAACCTCCTCTCTAGGGGCCCGCTGGGACTTTAGTTACAGGTCTAGAAGCAAACAGGGGTGTTGGGGGTGGCTCCTGAGGAGAACCAGTGTTATCTTGCCTCGCAACTGCCTCAGGCAGCACAAGGTTTATCTCTTCAGACAAAGCTGGAAGGGCTGATGGCAGCCTGGGTTGGGGAGGGGATGTTGCCACTATTGGGGATGGGGAATCTGTTTCTTCTGGCAAAAAAATTTTCATCAGAATTTACAAACTCAATGTCCTCAGCCTCATCAGGGTCCTCCCACACATCCACATTCTAAGTTGCCGGATCTCATTCTTTTCTAATCAATGCCCTCACTTTAATAGTAGAAACCTGGCCAGGCTATGCATGCACCTTTTGTTGTGGGTCAACCACTCCCATGATAAGAGCTTATGTCTGTTTTTCCACAATTTTAGCTATTTTTCTAGAGGAGATGAGACTCTCACCTAGGGCAATCTTAGTAGATTTGAGGCTCAATATCTGCTTCTGAAGCCAGGAGATAGAATCCCTGAGTTTATTTTATTTCATCACTTTGTCCACTGAACTTAGAAGCAACCAGCCAATTTCATTACCAGCTTCATTATGTTCCTTGGTTCTCCACATATGGTCAAAAGTATTATGTATTGAGTCACTAAACTCCTTGCCTCTCAGGAGTGATGAGTAAGGAGTGTAAAATGCATTTATTTTGCATAACTCTCTAAACAGTTCATCATGGCAAGGACTAACAGTATTCTCCATACTATAGAAGTAGAGTCCTTAGCATTGAGGTCTAATCATATTAAACAGCCAACTCCAGAAACCCCAAAACCAGTGAAAGAACTCCATCCTTAATATTCTGTTCCTGTAGAACCACTCTTGGTACCAACATCTGTATTAATCAGGGTTCTCTAGAGGGACAGAACTAATGGAATAGAGTGTGTGTGTGTGTGTGTGTGTGTGTGTGCGCGTGCGCGTGTGTGTGTATAAAGGGGAGTTTATTAAACTATTAACTCACATGATCACAAGGTCCCATAATAGGCTGTCTGCAGGCTAAGGAGCAAGGAAAGCCAGTCCGAGTTCCAAAACTGAAGAACTTGGAGTCCGATGTTTGAGGGCAGG
The DNA here is from genome assembly GCF_049354715.1 of Callithrix jacchus. Lineage (NCBI taxonomy): Eukaryota > Metazoa > Chordata > Mammalia > Primates > Cebidae > Callithrix > Callithrix jacchus. The sequence continues at coordinate 72,198,815 of NC_133512.1, read as the reverse complement.
AAGCATCCAGCACCGGAGATAGATATAGGCTGGGAGGCTAGGCCAGTCTCTTTTCACCTATTTTTGACTGCTTATATTCTAGCCTTGCTGGCAGCTGATTAGATTGGCCCACCCAAATTAAGGGTGGGTTTGCTTTTCCCAGCCCACTGACTCAAATGTTAATCTCTTTTGGTAACACCATCACAGACACGCCCAAGATCAATACTTTGTATCCTTCAATCCAGGCAAGTTGACCCATATTTTAGTCATTACATATGTTGTAAAATATAGGGGTCTAGTTATTCTTCTGTATGTGGATATCTAGTTTTCCCAGGACCATTTATTGTAGAGATTGTCTTTTCCCCAGTGAATGTTCTTAGTGCCTTTGTCAAAAAGCAGATGGTTGTAAATATGTGGATTTGTTTCAGAGCCTTCCATTCTGTTCCATTGATCTCTGTGTCTATTTTATGCCAGGGCTGTGGTCTTTTGGTTACTATAGATTTGTAATATATTTTGAAATCAGGTTGTGTGCTGCCTTCAGCTTTGTTCTTTTTGCTTTCAGTTGCTTTGGCTATTCTTTTTCTGGTATTATGTGGTGCTGTATGAATTGTAGGATTTTTTTTTCTATTTCTGTGTTGGGGTTGCATTGACACTATAGATTATCTTTGATAGTGTGGTCATTGTCACAATATTCTTCTAGTCCATGAGTGTGGGATATCTTTTAATTTTTTTGTGAACTCTTTGATTTCTTGTATCAGTGTTTTGTAGTTTTCTTACATAGATCTTTCACCGCCCTGGTTAGATTTATTCCTAGGTTTTTTTTTTTTAAGCAGTTTAATTAAAAAAAAATCTATTTCTCTCTCTCTCTCTCTCTCTCTCTCTCTCTCTCTCTCTCTCTCTCTCTCTCTGTGTGTGTGTGTGTGTGTGTGTGTGTTTAAAGAAAACAGTCATTTTCTTTAAAACTGGAATAACTCTATCTACTTCCAGGATTGTTATAAGGATTAAATGACATTATTTAAGTAAAGTAGTTGGCCCAGAGCCTCCTATATCATGGTTGTTATACTTGTTGACTAATAATATCAGGTTACACTTACTGAACACTTCATGTGTGTCACACAGTGTCTGAAATTACTTTACATGCATTTCATCATCACAAAAGCCCAAAATAGGAATAACTCTATTTGTAGTATATTTTGAAATCAGGTGGTGTACTGCCTTCAGCTTTGTTCTTTTTGCCTTAATATATAGATATTAAATAGATATTACTGCCATCATCCTGATTTTATAAGTGAGGCAAATATGGGTTTAGAGAAATCTAGTAGTTTTCTTAAGGTCACATAATGCCTGTGTGCTTGGGCCAGAATTCATATCTAATTGGTCTGGGCCACAGTATCTCCACTCCTTACTTATGGTGATTCCTCTCCCCACTTTACAACCAAATCTAGCCTGTTTCTTTTATTTTCTCTTACCTTTGGGTTCTTAGGTGCTTGGGAGTAGTGGCATTAAATTTGTCCCCTGTGTTTCATTCCCTGCCTGGACTGCCACCAAGGAGCAGAAAATGCTCGGTAAATGGTAGCAGCAGTTACTGATTATAAATACAACTATCACTTTAACTTAAGTGTTTTTAGTCTATTAGAAGTCTTGTACATTTACTGACTAGGTTGATTTTGGTCAATGTTATTTAACCGAGTAAATACAGTTTTTATAAATGCATGTTTGGCCAAGAGAATTATGACCAGTGTTGATTAATGTCTTAGATTAGATGGAAAGATGAAGTTCATGTGTTTTGGAGTTTTTTCTCTTTTAAATTTGATATATAAAATATGAGCAACATTTTGTTAGTGGTAAAATGAAGAGAATGTTTATATCCCATCTTTCGCTGTGTTTGTTTGATTTAGAAGCTAAAGAAGTCAGCTGGGCTTGGTGGCTCACACCTGTAATCCCAGCACTTTGGGAGGCCAAAGAGGGAGGATCACTTAAGCCCAGGATTTCAAGACCAGCCTGGGCAACAAAGTGAGACCCTGTCTATACCAAATACATAAATACATAAATAAATAGTCCAGACATTGATTGATTTGAATTATTTTCCCATGATTAATGGAAGTCAGTAATGGTTTTTTTTTTTTTTTTTTTTTTTGAGTTGGAGTCTCACTCTGTCACCCAGGCTAGAGTGCAGTGGCACAATCTCAGCTCACTGCAACCTCTGCCTTCTAATTGTTTTTTTTTTTTTTTTTTTTTGAGATGGAGTCTTGCTTTGCCACTCAGGCTGGAGTGCAATGGCGTGGTCTTGGCTCACTGCAACCTCTGCCTCCTAGTTTCAAGCAGTTCTCCTGCCTCAGCCTCTCAAGTAGCTGGGATTACAGACACATGTCACCATGCCTGGCTAATTTTTATATTTTTAGTAGAGACAAGATTTCACCATGTTGGTCAGGCTGGTCACAAACTCCTGACCTCGTGATCCACCTGCCTTGGCTTCCCACAGTGCTGGGGTTACAGATGTGAGCCACTGCGAGAGGCCAATAATGATCTTTTCTTTCCTCATTAGCAGGGTCTTCACCGTTCATCCAAGGTTAGGTTAAGTAGAAAATCAGAAGTTAAATTATCTTTGCATGACTTTTTGGGAAAATCATCTTATTAATCACATAGTAGCTTGATTAATAAATCCACTCAGAACATACTGTCATGTACCAGCAAGTTGGAAAATAAACAGTCTTCATAAATTATGCAGAATGGCATTGGTTTGCATTAATAGCAATGTTCTCATTAAATTTGGGCCAGGAAAAGAACAACGTGGTGTTCTGCTTCTACTTTTTACCACATGTGTAAACTGTGCCAGCAGCAGCCAGCTAATGCATGGGAAGAAAAGGAAAGCAAGACTGTGTAGGGCTCCTCAGCAGCAGAATTTCTAGAAACTTACAGATTTCACCACATGTGAAAACTGTGCCAACATCGGCCAGCGAAGACATGGAAAGGAAAGGAAACCAAGGCTGTGTAGGGCTCTCAGCAGCAGAATTTCTAGAAACTTCTCTCGGGATCCGTAGTTAACATTAATTTTATTCCTCTGTATTAGCCATCTGTCCCTATGTTTCTCCTATTCATGTGATGTCTGTAATGAGGAGAAAATCTGATTGACTCCACTTGAGCCATATGTCTGGCTTTGGATCACTGTTGCGGGGAAGAGGATGTGCAGGATCAAATAACACATATGTGGAGATTGGGAGTCCATCTCAGAGTATAGCAAGACTTCAGTACTTTATGCTTAGTAATGTAATTGCCCATTGAGGTCATCTTGCCTACTGCCTGGAAAAACCAATGCACTTAGAGCAGCGGGTTTTTGCAGCAGAGTTGAAAAATTGCAGAGCCAGCTAAGCAGAACAAGAGGGTTTATTAGTATTCAAATTGATCTCTGAAATTTTGGAGACTGGGTTTTTTTTTTTTTTTGCTTTTGGATAATTTGGCAAGCAGGGGGCTAGGGGATAGGAAGTGCCGACTGGTTGGATCAGGAGTGAAATCATAGGGGGTTAAAGCTGTCTTCTTGCACTGTCAGTCCCTGGGTGGTATTACAAGACCGGTTGAGCCATTTTATGGGTCTGGGTGGTGCCAGCTGGTTCATCAGGGCACCAAATGCAGGGTCCGAAAAATACCTCAGACACCAATCTTAGGTTTTACGATAGTGATGTTATCTGTAGGAGCAATTGAAAAGGTTATGAATCTTCTGACCTCTGGCTACATGACTCCTGAGCCATAATTTCTAGTCTTGTGGCTAATTTGTTAGTTTTACAAAGGTGGTTTCAAAGGAGGGGGTAGTTTTGGGAAGGGCTATTATCATCCTTCCTTTAAATTATAAACTAAATTCCTCTCAAAGTTAGCTTGGCTACTCCCAGGAATGAAGCACAGTTTGGAGGTTAGAAGCAAGATGGAGTAAGCTATGTCGGATTTCTCTTACTGTCATAATCTTGCAAAGCAATATCAGTGATTGGTTTACTGATTTTACTTAAGTATAAATGAGAGATGGGTATTGAATCAATTAGATGTGTGTTTTTAATCTCTAAGTTACATATTTAGTTCTTTAAGTTTTAAAAATGATGGCTTGGCATTTGAGGGTTATTGAGGGTCCCCTGAAGTGACACTATTTCTACATACATAGATCTGTCTAGCTCTAACTGGCTAGGTGTATCTATCTAGTTCACCTGGCCAAACGGCCTTTTTTCAAACCTGCTTTTTATTCCATGATAAAAAGAATAAAAAGTTGTGGTTAATAGTAGCAGTGCAGTCCTACTTTCTTAAGCCAGAAACTGTCATCTTTCTTTCTTTCTCATGGATCCATATCCAGTGAGTTTCCTATCCTTGTACATTTTATCTTACAAACATTGGTCCTTTCAGACCATCTCTCAGTGGTATGCAATAGTATTTACTTGATTCTGCTTTGAATTATGACTTTGTGAATTTTTTTTTCTTTGGATTTATAACTTCCTAGAGGCCGATTCTACTGTAATCATAGTGTTGCTAGCATTGAGGGTTAATCTTTTTGATCTCTTTTGAGGACTAAAGGGGAGGAGTGGGGAGGAGTCAGAAGAGATGGTCCGTGACTGCTGCTGCTTCTCATATGGCCAACCCTTCCTCAAGGCTGCAGAGGCCAAAAGAACTGGTGATGGCCTTCTCTCCTTGGCTTTTTCCAGAACTTGGAATTCTCCCAGCTCCACCGCAAAGCTGTTTACCAGGCTCCCTTTCTTACGTTCCCTCCCTTTCCTGTATGAACCAGTTAAATTATTTCCATCACCACCTAATGCAATTTAAGTTACTCTTCAGCCACAAAGATGGAGTAATTTTGTTTTCCTGGATAATTGACATATTTTAGCATCTTGGCTCTTTTTAACTCTTTTTTTTTTCCTGATGTCCAAGAATGGATAGACCAATCTGTTATCTATCATCTATGTGCCCTTTTATACTGCTAAAATTTCTGATAGTTTTGTTGTTAAAATATCTCTTCAGCTGAAAGTTTCTGTTGTGTATCTTATAGGAAAAGCCAAATTAATTTTAATAAATTGATTTTGAGCAGTGGTAGTTGCTTTCTTAATCACTTTCCCCCTTCTGCTCATAGTACTTTTCCGTAAGAAATGTATTCAAAAGTACCTAGCCTAGCACCTAACACTTGATTGTTAGTTGAGGGTGTTAGCTTCCTTTTCCTCTTGATTTTTTAAATATTGTTTTTTATTATAATTGTCAAAGTGATACATATTTATCATAGGAAAAGTGGGAAATGCAGGTAAAGTATAATAAAAATTAAAATCACACAGTGCTCTACTGTTGACATTTTGACTTTTCCCCAACAAAATTAGCATTATATTTCATTTTTATTTTCATGTTCTCATGTAACATTACTAAAATTATGTTCTCACATTACTAAATATCAATTAAAAACATAATTTTATGACTATAACATTTTACTCTATGTGTATGCCATAATATATTTATTAAGCCATTCCCCTATTTACAAATAGCATTCGTAAGTTGTCAAACTAATCTCTTATTTCTTTATTAGCTTTTTAGAGATAGAGATTTCTCGTCCCCTGTATGCAGAGACTCTCTTCATCTCTCTCAAGATATTTATTCTAGATCTTCTTTGTCTTTCTTGGGCTCTGGCACCTCATACCAAGGTATCCTACAAGTGGATGTCCTCCTTATCCTGCTTGAGCTTCTGTGCCCTGTGCTGGGTCACCCCCACATGTGGTCATCCATCTCGCCCTGCTTAGGCTCTGACTGTCCTTACCCCACAAAGTCCTCCTTCACATCCTGCTTGGACTGTTAGCCCATGCCTGGCCACACCCATGCGTCAGGCTCTCTCCATTGTAGCTTTGGCACCCTTCTTTAGGCCTCCATGATTCTGTCCCATCTAATTGCTTTCGTGCTGAATTGTTAAGGAGAAAAAAAAGAGAAAGGAAACAATAAAGATTAAATGAGGAAACTTACAAGTGCATGGTATCATGCCTGGTGTACTGTAGGTATTTGGTGGTAGAGTATGTGTGGATATTTAAATTCCACTCCTGATCCTGGACTGTTGAACCTTGGTGGTAAAAGGAAAAATATAAACATAATCTACTTGACTGCTTCTAATACCAACTTGGCTGCGTATGGTCTATCTGGTATCCCTCTAATCACTCTCTCTAGTGGATGATATATTCTGTCTCCCCAAGTGGTTGTTTTTTACCTTTTTTATTGTCCCCATTCCCAAACTCCACAGCTCCCAAATCTCATCTGATGACTGCCTGCTATTTAAATGAGATCAAGATTACCGACATTAATGTAATTACTACCATAACCACTTCAAAATATTTTTGTATTTTTAGCTCTCCTGACTTTACCCTCTTTCTTGAAATTCTTTCCTTGTTTAGCTTTTATTAGTATATTGTCCCAGTCCTCTTTCTATGTATCCGACTAATTTTTCTAAGTCTTATTACCTGCTTTTGATTCTTCTCCCCTCCATATATATGTTTATCCTTCTTAATATTTTGTTCTTGGTCTTCTTAAGATATTCAATTTTTCTAGGTAATCAAATTGACCACATAACATCCAAACACCCAGTTGATGCTGCTGAGGTCCAAATTTTCTATCTTACCAATTCTGCTGATTGCTAGCCATAACTCCTGGCTGTCTTATGTTTCCAATAGCTGTTTTTCTTTCTTCTTTCTTTTTTTGTAGAGACAGGCTTTTGCCATGTTGCTCATGAACTGTTTGAACTCCTGGACTCAAACAGTCTGCCCACCTCAGCCTCCCAATTATAGCTGTGAGCCACTGCCCCCGGCCAAATGGGCTTTTTTCAAACCTGCTTTTATTCCAGGATGTCATGGTTAGTAATAGCAGTGCAGTCCCAGGTACTTAAGCCAGAAACCGTCATCTTTATTTCTTTCTTATGCATCCATATCAAGGGAGTTTTCTATTCTTGTACCTTTTATCTTAACAAACATTGATCCTTTCAGACCATCTTTCAGCAGTATGCAGTAGTACTTAGTTGATTCTACTTTGAATTATGACTCTTTGAATATTTTTTTCTTTGGATTTATAACTTCTGAGAGACAGATTTACCATAATCATTTCTCTTCATTGAAACAAAGAATACCTTCAAGACTTTTTTCTAAACTATGTGATTAGCTGGCTTTCCTAGGCAATAGGAGCTTGATTGGGATTCATGATTTGATTATAAGTATGTGGTCTGTAATATACTTTTTTGGGGATTAATGCAGGGAATGGTTTCATTTTAGATGATGTTGGGAAGATTTTAAGTAGCTTTCACTGTAATTATTCATAATGAATGGAATCTTTGATAATTAGCTAGATTTTAGTATCTGCAGATGAGAATATGTTTTCAAATTTTGGTGTTTTGATCCAAATGGCTAGCTAGATATATAAATTGACTGAATTCTAGAAATCTGTTTTCTTCCTTGAAAAGTCCCATTGTCCCCCAACCAAAAGATTCAAATCTTTTTTTTTTTTTTTTTTTTTTTTTTTTTTTCTGAGACGGAGTTTTCCTCTTGTTACCCAGGCTGGAGTGCGATGGCCCGATCTCGGCTCACCGCATCCTCCGCCTCCTGGGTTCAGGCAATTCTCCTGCCTCAGCCTCTCGAGTAGCTGGGATTACAGGCACGTGCCACCATGCCCGGCTAATTTTTTGTATCTTTAGTAGAGACGGGTTTCACCATGTTGACCAGGATGGTCTCGATCTCTTGACCTCGTGATCCACCCGCCTTGGCCAAGATTCAAATCTTAAAAGAATTTTTATTATTTTTAAATTTGCCTTCTACTCAAGTAGTTTTCCTTTTTTTAGTAACACTTATTTTTATTATATTATGATAATGATTGATAGCAAAATAAATAAGTGATGGTTAAAGCAAAGAGATTTTCAAGTAGTTGCAAAGCAAATTCTGTGCTTATAGTCAATAATATTTATTCCATGATTTAGATTTATTTTCCCAATTAGGATGTCTTAAATTTATATACTTACCCATTCTATTTAAGGTCTTCCCGAAATAACAGTAGAATTATAGGGGAATATTTTTAATGATTGGGTTAAAGGTCTTCTATGGTTTGGCCTCTCATGTATTTTTAGAGTTTTTAAAAGAGACTGATTCAGAAAAGTTCGAGATTTGGTAAAATAATTTGGTGGTTGTTATGCATTTGAAAGAGTTGCTAGCTTTGGACATTTTCTCAGACCACCCTTTTTTGTGTGACATTATTATCATTCATAGTTTATACTGTGTAATTAAATGATTCAGCTTCCTCATTTGATCCTCATCATTAAAATCACCTGAGTGACTTATAAAAACTGACTTCTTTAGGGGTGTGTGTGCATGTTTGCACACTGAACATATTTGAACATGTTCAGACGTTGAACAATAGGTAGATTAAAACAGGATATTGTTAAAAAAAAACAATGGAATAGGGTAGCATATAAATTGAGTAGTAATGAGAATAGCAGGTTAGAAATAAGGCCTATTAGGAGCAGTTACAGGATTCAGAGATCTTTCTAGGTGGTTTTAGAGACAAATTTGTTTGAGAAGTAGTAGTTATGAGCAGAAACAGTGAAAACCTATTCGATATTCAGAGGATTGATAATTTTACTTTTGAATTAAAAGTCTTAACATCAAAATAATTAGTTTCTACTATTTCTGGATAAGATTTATCTGAAGGTTATTCATCATTCTAATGATTTTAACTGGCCTACATGTCTCTTCTATATTTTTTGCAATATGAAGAGAAGTACTGAGAATAATTGTTGAATGTTCATCATGACAACATAATTTTGGGATTAGAGATATAATTTTCTTTCATTTGTGATTAGCGTTTCATTCTCATGTTCACTATTTTGTTCAGTAACTTAACTTTGTTGTATCATTTAGCCTCTCAGTTTTCTTTCTTTTTTATCAAATTTATAGGTAGATTGTTATGTCAGTGCCAACCATATTTGTTAGGTATCTTGGCAAATGTGATCTTGTCAACAAAATGATTTTGTTGACAGCTCCACTTCTGTAAGCTGTAAGCAGTTATCTAAAGTATTACATTGACAATTAGGAAAAAGACTTTTATCTACACACCCTGTTTTGGCTTTCTTCTTGGTACTTTCTGCCTACACCTTTCTAACTACTCTTATTGCTTCTATCTGATTTTATAGTAGCATTGAATCTTTTGTCTTTCCATACTGAAGCATAAAAAAACCTCTGTAGCCATCCAAATCATTAGTGAGCATAAATATTGTCATAATTAAATATAGTTCAGCTATAGCAATTTAAAAGTGAGATGACTAAGGCCTGGAGAGATTAATATTTGCCACGAAAGGAAAGAACTAATATTTTTTACAGTGCAGCTATATACCAGACTATCTTTTTACATTTCAGTTCTATGAAATGTGTTTTATTGTCCCCATTATACAGAGGTTCAGAGGTCAAGTAACTTGCCCATGTCTATGAGGCTGTAGTTATGGTGGAGGTTAGGATAAAAATTCAGGTCTCTTAAGCAGTCCAGGGTCTTTTCCACTTGTATCAGCAAATATTAAAAGCTGGGGAAAACAAAGTGTTAAAAACCAACATTCCAAATATGACAAAGTATATTTTCTTTTCCTTTTTTCTTTGCGAATTTTTCATCTTAAAATTTAAAAAGAAAATTTTCAATAACTTTTTGGTCACAAGTGGTTTTTGGTAGCATGGATGAATTTGTCTAGTGGTGAAGTCTGAGATTTTAGTACACCTGTTACCTGAGTACTGTACGTTGTACTTAATATGTAGTTTTTTACTCCCTTATTCCCCACTTCCCACCCTTCCCCTTCTGAGTTTCCATAGTCCATTATATCACTCTCTTTGCCTTTGTGTACTTTGTGAGCTTAGCTCCCGCTTATAAGTGAGAACTTACGGTATTTAATTTTCCATTCCTGAGTTGACAAAGTGTATTTTCTGACTGATAACATATATTTTTGTAAAAAGACTAAAAAAATTTACCTTTGGTTGTACAGCTATTAAATCACTATTAAAATATGGAATGTTGCCTGGGTGCAGGTGGCTCATGCTTATAATTCCAGCACGCTGGGAGGCTGAGGCAGGCGGATCACTTGAGGTCAGGAGTTCGAGACCAGCCTGACCAACATGGTGAAAACCCGTCTCTACCAAAAATATTAAAAAATCAGCCAAGTGTGATGGTGGGCACCTGTAATCCCAGCTACTCAGGAGGCTGAGGCAGGAGAATCGCTTGAACCCAGGAGGCGGAGGTTGCAGTGAGCTGAAATCGTGCCACAGCACTCCAGCCTGGGTGGCAGAGTGAGTCTCTGTCTCTAAATAAATAAATAAACAAATAAAATATGGGATTTATGGGATGTTTGCATTAGGTATAAAAACAACATAACCTTTGCCTGTTAGCATTTTATGGTTGATGATGCATATCCCAAAAACGTCACAGAAAAAGTAAAGTTTTTAAAATATCAATTTAGAAATGGAAAGAGTCACCAAGGGCTTGTGCATCTCCATTTATTTATTTATTTATTTATTTATTTATTTATTTATTTATTGGTTATCTCAACATTTTGTTGTTGTTACCTCGGCTGGAGTGCAGTGGTATAATCATAGCTCATTGTAGCCTCAAACTCCTAGGCCCAATAAATCCTCGCACCTCAGCCTCCCAAGTAGTTAGGACTACAGATGCATATCACTGTACCTGGTAAATTTTTAATTTTTAAAATAGAGGTGGAGTCTCACTGTGTTGTCCAGGCTGGTTTTGAACTCCTGGTCTCAAGTGTTCCTCTTGCCTTTGCTTTTCAAGGTGCTGATATTACAGGCATGAGCTAGCAGCCCAGCCCTATCTCAAGAGATTCTTTAATCTTTTGCCTTCAGGGTATTATTGTTATACTTCTTTAAATTTTATTTTTGACATGGAGTCTTGCTCTGTCACCCAGGCTGGAGTGCAGTGGTGTGATCTTGGCTCACTGCAACCTCCACCTCCCAGGTTCAAGTGATTCTTCTGCCTCAGCCTCCCAAGTAGCTGAGACTACAGGTGCCTACCACCACATCCAGCTAATTTTTGTATTTTTAGTAGAGACAGGGTTTTACTATGTTGGCCAGGCTAGTCTCAAACTCCTGACCTCAGGCAATCCACCTGCCTCGGCCTGCCAAAGTGCTAGGATTACAGGTATGAGCCACTGTGCCTGGCCTTATCGTTAATACTTTTAACAGATAATTTTGCTAACAAAGTTAAACAACATTTATCCTGGCACATGATTGGCCTCCGATGTTTGTTGCATGGTGTTCATCTAGGAAGAAATCTGGGCTCTGCTTTAGCTTTTTGTATGGCATTTTGTGTTTGTGAAAATTAATAGCTTGCTTTTCAGAGTTTCTTAAATGAGATTCAGAAAAAAGAAACTAAACATGGTGGTAGGAAAATTAGGGCTTTGACATAGGTTTATGATATATCTGCTTATTAGTTAAGAAAACTAGGTGCTTTAAATATGTTTGCAAATCTGGGCCTCCTTTTGCCTTGCTTATTTTTATTTGTGAACTCTTAATTTTTTATCTAAGCACTTAATCTAATTAAACTATTGATAAGTGCCTTTTTGAAGCAAGATACCTTGTCTCTAGCCTCTTGATACCTGAGCCACTGGTGTTCTGAATGTGACAACCTAGAGGTAATTAGATAGCCTAAGAGTAGCTTTTCAAATTGTTTTTCAAAGATACTTCTTTTCTAAAATTCCTCAGTGATAGATACATGTTTCTTGTTTCACCATCTAATCATCTAGGTTTTAACATTTGTACTTTTGATACCATCATATTCATTACAAAGTTTTTTCATGGGAGCCAGAGTTGACATTGGCTGATACCTAGACAAAGGCAGTCTTTTTCTCTACCTACCAATCCTCCCTGTTCTCTACCCTTTTCTTTTCTTCCCAGTTTTCCCTTCCTCCATTTCTCCCTTTTCTCTCTTCTTCCCCTTTCCCATTTTGTTTGTCTCAGTGTATAGAAATGTATAAAATTAAAATAATGGTAGGAGGAGGTAGATGATTCTCTATAAAGTTACTATTCAGTGATAGTCACTTTACTAGTTACTGTGGAACATATTAGTTTCTAAGATAACTAGTTCGAATTACTTTGGAGTCCAATAGACCTGTGTTAGAATCCTGGCTTATAAAATTAGTGAGAAGGGCGGGGGAGGAAGCAATACAGTTGCTGGGTGCAGTGGTTCACGCCTGTAATCACAGCACTTTGGGAGGCCGAGGTGGGTGGATTGCTTGAGCCCAAGAGTTCAAGGCCACATAGGGAGCAACATAAGGAGCCCTCATCTCTACAAAACATAAAAAATTAGTTGAGAAGGGTGGGGCGCACCTGTGGTCCCAGGTACTCAGGAGCCTGGGAGATCAAGGTTGCAGTGAGCCAAGATCGAGCTACTACACTCCATTCTGGGTGACAGAATGAGACTCTGTCTTAAAAAAAAGAAAAAATTGTGATATAGTAACAGTGAATATAAGGCAGAAAGGAAAAGTGCTGTTGGCTTTGGTACTTTGCAGAGGTAATCATTATCAATGATTTTCATGTATCCTTTTAAATATCTGCTGTATATATTTACATATATTTAATATAGAATGTTAGCTATGTTAATTTCAATTTTACAGCATGTAAACATGCATTTTTCTGTTAGAACAGTCTTCATTAGGTCAGAAAGCAACTAAAGAATATTCATTTCGTTGAATTTTCATTTGTTTGATATTACTAAGTTCTAGTATATCAATTTTAAAAAAATCTTAGTGCTTTCAGGATGCTATTTCATCATTTTTTAAAAATCAGTTTTAACCTCTGTAATGGCTCAAAGTTTGTTTATAAAGATAAGAAAAAATGAAAAATAAATTGGATGAGAAAAAACATGCTAGAAAATAAAATGAAAAATAAATTGGATTAGAAAATATCTCTGTGGAGATGACAGAAAATAATATTGTATCTTAAGGCTTCAGTCTTCTCATGGAAGTAGTAATTAGCTACACATTCTTCCAGGAATGGTGATGGTCACAGTAATTAGGAATTTAAAGCTTGTAGGAAGAAAATCTTCAATTGACCTTGCTGTCATTAAGAGGAAGGGGTTATTTATTATAAGAGATTGGTGTAGACCTGCCGGACATGTTGCTAAAGATACAGGATGAGTTTGTAGATGACAAAGTGCTTGGTCATTTGGGATCAGGAATAGAAAAACTGACTATAGGTCAGCTCTGGTTGGGTAAGAGTGCACCAGAGGCTAAGGTATTCAGGGCGTCTCTGGGAGTAATAACAAGAGCATTGATAAAATTGCTTACCATAGCCAAGCACCAGAGAAAGAACTTCACATTCTTACAATGTACAAAACTATTGGCTACAAAATATAAATCAGGATTTCAGAGTCTAGTCTTATATGATGGAACAATTTTTTTTGCCCTCCTTGAAACAGATCATTACCTATGAAGATTATAGTTGGTTATCTATACAATTACTTGTACATTAATTACCTTAGTATATCTCTTTCTGTGTATCTGTCAACATTATTTGAGTATATAGCCTTTTAGAATGTTATGTACATTTAAAAAAATTTCTTTTCTGTGAACCTATGGGTTATATTGAATAGGACCTTTTCTAAACATGCAAACACTAGAGATGTTTGGGGAGAGGGAGGAGAAAAAGAGAACAGTGAGGAGGTACCAAAAATTTGGAAGTCGTCAAAATATTACATAGTATTTACTTCTCAATTTAAGACATACCATCTTATTAAACTTACTGTACCATTAGACAAATGTTACCACTGAGCTTCTTTTAATATTTTGTATGTCATTAAAAAAATGTAGTTATTTTCTTTCTGAGTTTTCTTTCACAGAGAATTGTAATTGAATTTGGCCTTGTGATTTAATTTTATGTAGAATAAATTTGTTAAAAATTACCTATCAGATTTATGTGACTCAGTCAAGTCTGCCAAGTCACTCTAGACAACAGACTGAAACCCTGTCTTAAAAAAAAAAAGGTCGGGGGGATACAGCAACGATAAACATAAAACAGAAGGGGAAAGTACATTATTTGTGTTCAGAGGTAAAATGGAAATGTGTGTTAATGGAAATGTCTGTTAGGGGTAAAATAGAAATGTTGGAAATGGTTTTGGCATATTTGTGTGTTAGAGGTAAATTAGAAATGTTGGAAAACCTGCCCACTTATTGTTTTTTAACTTTGGTAGCATAGTTCTGCAAATCATTCTTGATCCATGACCCTAAGTCTTGAGAAGGTAGTTCTTTTTCCTTGTCCTAAGTGTCACTTCTTTTCTTGCCCTATAATGATTGACAGTAGAATCGTTTCTTTCAGGGAAGAGCTTGACTCTAGCCACAGGTGTTCTGATTTACTGTCTTGTCAGCTGGGAATAAAGTGAAACTAAAGGCCAGAAGAGATCTTTAGAATTCCTTCACTCTCACTTCTAGGACCCAGCTACCACTGGTGTACTACACAAAGCCCAAGAAACAATTTCAGTGATATTGAGACCTCTGGTGTACTACACATATCCCAAGAAACAATTTCAGAGATAATTCAGTCTGAATTCATACATAAGGGTAATTTGTTAAAGGCATACATATTATTAAGCAAAACCCTGAACATCTCCTTCTGAGGTACCTGCATTTAGGTTAACCTGCATCCTCACAGTTTTCTCCAAAAAAGTAGTCTGTTTGCTTATGCATCTAAAATGTTCGTTCTGGTAGTATTATTAAAACAAAAGAAATCTTCTGCGAAGGAGAACTGATTCCTGCACTTACAGACATTTAATTGCTATAATTGAAAATGAAATTTGTTTAGTTTTAAAAAGTTAATACCCTCTCCCCACCATAAGACATTGTATTATTGAAGTAAAAGTTGTCTTTTCTCTAACCTATCAAATCTTTGAATAAATGTGTCTTTTCAGTAAAACAAACCATTTACCCTGTGGCCTTTCTTATAGGAATGTCTATCCTACCCACCTTTAGGATTGCATTCTGCTATTTACAAGTGAAATATGTCAGCCTTCGAGAGGCATTTCCACTTTTACCTACTGCTTCACTGCAGAGTTTCTTAGGCTTTCTGTACCTTTCTAAGCCTTGGGGCTATTGATTACCATGCTAGGGTTGCATTGAACCTATTATGCCAAGGACTGACATGCCCTTCTGATTTGGTCTGTTGCACAGTATTGTTTTATTTTTCCTAATTTTAGTATTGTAGGACATATACCTACAATATTCTACACGTTCACATTCTTGAATCGCCTAGAAATAAAAAAGTTCTTTTGAAGATAAGTTAGGCATCCTTTTGTATGTGAAAACAAAATTCTGCCAAAATAGTGATTAAAACATTGGTGCCTATTCTTTATTTTTAATTATTGTTTTGCTGAAAAGTATGAAGTGCATTGAAATAGTTAATACATTTAATTATTATTATTATTATTTTTTTTTTTGAGACGGAGTTTTGCTCTTGTTACGCAGGCTGGAGTGCAATGGCGCGATCTTGGCTCACCACAACCTCCGCCTCCTGGGTTCAGGCAATTCTCCTGCCTCAGACTCCTGAGTAGCTGGGATTACAGGCACGCGCCACTGTGCCCAGCTAACTTTTTGTATTTTTAGTAGAGACGGGGTTTCACCATGTTGACCAGGATGGTCTCGATCTCTTGACCTCGTGATGCACCTGCCTCGGCCTCCCAAAGTGGTGGGATTACAGGTGTGAGCCACCGTGCCCGGCCTATTATTTTTTAAACAGAGTCTTACCCTGTCACCCAGTCATGGTACAGTGGCATGATCATAGTCCATCACAGCCTTGACGTCCTGGACTCCATTGATCCTCAGCCTCCTGAGTAGCTGGGACTATAAGGGCACACCACCATGCCCAGCTAATTTACTGTATTTTTTGAAGAGATGGGTTTTGCCATGTTGCTCAGGCTAGTCTCAAACTCCTGGACTCAAGCAGTTCGCCCCCCTCAGCCTCCCAAAGTGCTAGGGTGGCAGGCATGAGCACCATACTCAGCCTGAAAAATAAATTACTGCACCTGGCCTAAAAAATAAGTTTTTATTTGCATATAAGCCCAGTTATTCTGAATTATTCAGTTAGAGCAGAAATATTCATGTTCCCATACTTACCTTTTCTGATTTTAGGGAAGATGATTGATTGAATTTAGAATTTAAGAGGATGAAGGGCAACTAGTCACCACAGGTCAACTTTACCATTAGGACTAACCATCTGGTTCTTATTTATCTAGAACTTCTTAATAAGGAGACTGATGGCAGTTGTAGTTACATATGAGTATGTTGTTTGGTCTAGGTAGCTTGGTCTAGGTGTTATAAGATTTTAATTTTGGGGATAACATGATTTGTTGTTGTTGTTTGTTTTTTGTTTGAGACAGGATACTCTGCTGCCCTGGTTAGAGTGCAGTGGCATGATCATGGCTCACTGCAGCCTCAACATCCCAGGCTCAAGCAATCCTCCCACCTCAGTCCCCTGAGTAGCTAGGACTACAACTATGTGGCACACACCCAGCTAATTTTTAAATTTTTTGTAGAGACGGGTCTCACAATGTTGCCAAGATTGGTCTCAAACTCCTGGGCTCAAGATCCTCCCACTTCAGCCTCCCAAAGTGCTGGGATTGCAGACAAGAGCCCCTCTGCACTCAGCCATAATATGACTTTTAAAATAAAAAATGAGTCATAAGAAAGTGGTGAAAAAGAGAATAGGATTTATAGGACCAGAAGAATTAATATGAGCAAGATAATGTATAAGAGAGAATAGCCCAGCATGGAGGCTCACACCTGTAATCCCAGTACTTTGAGAAGCCTAGGTGGGTAGATCACAAGGGCAGGAAATTGAGACTATCCTGGCTAACACAGTAAAACCCCATCTCTACTAAAAATACAAAAAATTAGCCAGGAATGGTAGCATGCGTCTATAGTCCCAGCTACTCGGGAGGCTGAGGCAGAAGAATCACTTAAACCCAGGAGGCAGAGGTTGCAGTGATTCAAGATTGTGCCACTGCACTCCAGCCTGGGTTACAGAGCAAGACTGTACCTCAAAAAAAAAAAAAAAAAAAAAAAAAAGAGAGAGAGAGAGAGAGGAGAGAGAACCATTAAAGGTTCTTATGGAGTCACTTAAGTTCTTTTATTCTACCTCCTTTGTGTCTACTTTTAAACCATTCTGGTGTTTTCAATTTCTTAGTTCTTGAAATTGAGATTTACAAAATGATGTGTAGATTAAAGGAGTTTTGAGTAAATTATGTTATGAGTCAGAAAATACTCTTTTCTCCTGTATTTTCTTGTAATATCTTTGCGTATCTCTGGTCATTTTCTTTCTTTAGTCTCTTAAGTGTAGTTACCTGAAATACTTTTAATTTCTTAGAATTATAATTTTAAGTTAATGCAAATAATGAAAATTCCTAGTCACAATTATATGGTGTTGACCCATTTCATTGTCTTTTTGGCTGTGGGGAATTAAGTGGAAACGAGACAGTAGGAGCTAACAGCAAGTAACTTGGGTGGGAACAATAAAGAATGATTTGTTCATCCTGCCCTGTTGAAGGTATAGTTCAGAGAACTTTCCAGCATCTAAGAATAATAGAAATAGAAGCTATAAGAAATTGTTTGTTAATTATTTTCCTGTATCTGCAATCATTTCACAACTTTGTTTTCCAGTTTAAACTTTAAGTGGTAATTGTGGTCTGCATGTTTATAAATTTTTTTTTTAAATTTTTTATTGCATTTTAGGTTTTGGGGTACATGTGCAGAACATGCAAGACAGTTGCATAGGTACACACATGGCAGTGTGTTAATTGTGTAGAATATTAGTACTTTTCTTTAAAAATAACACCATAAAGAATTTATCACTTGGGAGTTTTTCCCCAAATAAACCAGAGCTGTAGCAGTTATGTTTATTTACAGTTAAGAATTCCCTAGGGCAGTGGTTTTCAACGTCAGAATCATCAGGAGGGATTTAAAAATTTTTATCTTAGGTTCAGGTTTGTTATATACTTAAACTCATGACTTGGGGGTTTTGTGTATAGGTTATTTTGTCATGTGGGTTCTAAGTATAGTACCTGTTAGTTTTGTTTTTGTTTTTGTTTTTTTTTTTCCTGAACCTCTCTTTCCTTTGAACCTCCTCCCTCAGTTGGCTCCATTTTCTGTTGTTACCCTCTCTGTTTAAAACATAAGTTTTGGAGCGCCACTCTTGTGTTTCTGATTCAGTAACTCTGGAGTGCAGCCTGAGAGTTTGCATTTCTAACAAGTTCCATGGTGACCCTAATAGTGCTGGTTCTGAAATCATACTTTGAGAACCACTGTGATAATATGATACTGATTTGAGAAGTCTAATCTGTGCTGAATACTGAGTTGCTTGTATTTCATGCACAGTTGTACCTATTTGATGGGTACCAGCAATGATCATTTAACGTAGTGTTGTCTTCTTTTCATAGATTGGAGCTTATGATCAACAAATATGGGAAAAATCTGTTGAACAAAGAGAAATCAAGGTAACGAGTTTATTTCATGTTGTTTATTTTGATACATAGTTCTCTGAATTAATTATTAATTATATTTTCTGTAGTGTTTTTTCATATACTTTTAAGATATAAATTACTATTCTATTGAAGCTTTTAAAGAGAGAAGTAAACTTTATTTACCATAGTCACGTTTACTTCTGATGTTGGTTTTTTTTAAATCATTCCGTTCTTTTAAAATTTAATTTCTAATGACTATTTTTTTGTCAGCTTTTTTCCTCCTTTTACTTGTCACCTTATACTTCTAGTTTGCTTTCCTCCCCTTTGATGCTCTCATTGCTCTGTACAGTTTATTAAACTGGTAAGTGTTTCAGGATTTTTCCTGCCTGAGTGATCCTGTGCAAATGCTGCTTTGCTTAATTGAGATCTGCTTTTTGGTGCTACTAACAGATTGACTTTGACTCAAAAAGAGTCTCTGAAAAGTTGGTCATTTTAAAAAAGAATTTAGGACAGTAAAGTACTAATTAAAATGTTTTTGTAGTAGCCATTATCTTCCTGAACATGTAATCACGTCTCTTATACTGATAAAATATTTTCATAGATTACCTCGCTAGCATGAAAATGGTTTTCAATTGAATCTGTTGTTTCTCAGCACTCTTTATTGGTAGTAAGATTTATATTTTTCATTTGCATAGATACTAATCAGTGTGTTTCTGCACGAGCTAAATTTAATCTGGGCACAGACAGTATTACTTTAGTTACTTGACATTTTCTATTTTGTATAGAAAAGTTTACATTAGATTGAAAACCAGTGTCTTTAGTTACTAAAAATCAGCCCCAAAATTTGTTAATGTTAAAATTCGTTAACGTTTAGACTACTTAGTCACTTGTAATAAAAAGCAGGATTCTTTCCCATTTGGCAATGATAATCTCTAAACTTTTGAGGAAGAATTCATACACTTAACAAAGTTGTGGTATGTGTTAAATATAGGATTAAGTCATGGGACAGAAAGATAAAATGGTTTATAGTTTTGTAGGTGAGATACATAGTTACACCTGAGATAAATTCCATTAAGAGAGGCATGTCTGGCTGGGGGCGGTGGCTCAAGCTTGTAATCCCAGCACTTTGGGAGGCCAAGGCGGGTGGATCATGAGGTCAAGAGATGGAGACCATCCTGGTCAACATGGTGAAACCCCATCTCTACTAAAAATACAAAAAATTAGCTGGGAATGGTGGTGCGTGCCTGTAATCCCAGCTACTCAGGAGTCTGAGGCAGGAGAATTGCTTGAACCCAGGAGGCAGAGGTTGTGGTGAGCCGAGATCGAGCCATTGCACTCCAGCCTGGGTAACAAGAGCGAAACTCCGTCTCAAAAAAAAAAAGAGAGGCATGTCTAAAACTCTATAGGAGAATGAGGGGAGAGACAAGGCTGGGGAGGTTGGGAAAGATTTCATAGAGGAAGTGGTTCATGAACTTAAGGAAGACATTTCAGACAGATGAAGAGCAGATGGAAATATATGTAAAGGATGGAAGGAACATGATGACTGAGGCAGGACTCCTCAAGGAGTTTGATTTTGTAATAGGTTGGATGGAGGAAGGAGATTAGTGTCATTAGGAATAAAACTAGAAAGGAAAATGAAAGTCAGATTATGAAGGGGTTTAATGCCTGCCCCAAGAGTTTAGACATAATCTGGAAAACAACAGGGGAGACATTGAAGGATTTTAAGCAGAAGATTATATTTTAATAAATTTACTCAGGCAGCCCTAAGG
The DNA here is from genome assembly GCF_049354715.1 of Callithrix jacchus. Classification (NCBI taxonomy): domain Eukaryota; kingdom Metazoa; phylum Chordata; class Mammalia; order Primates; family Cebidae; genus Callithrix; species Callithrix jacchus. Next base: position 72,178,596 of record NC_133512.1, on the reverse strand, counting down.
GTGATAGGAAATACTGGAAGAAGAGCACATTGAGAATTCTGTTACAGAAATAGCTATTTGATAGATTTGAGAGTTCTCAGTTTGTAAAGTGTGACTATGTGTAGGTATATATTTGTATGTGATATACATATATATATATGTATATATGAAACATTATATAGATACAGCCATAGGAATGAGTGGATTTCTGTTGAATGATGAAATAAAAGGGCTGAAAACAGAGCATTGGGAAATAACTAACATTTAATGGGTAGGTAAGTAAAGAGATCCAAGTAAAGAAGGAAAGAGAAGTAAGAGATCCATGAGAAAATAGTATGGAGAGAGTATGAAGAAGAGTTGGGATAGTCAAGCAAATAAAGAACATCAGAGAGGTCTAGTAAGATGGCATAATACTTTTTATTCTCTTTGACAATTAGAAAGCCTTTAATTCATTGGACAGGAGATATTAAGTACCTTAAGAGGTTGTGTTATCAAGTTTGACAGATTTGGAATTTAAAAGCCTCAGAAAAAAAATATACAGATAACTTTTTAGTTTTTGGGAGCTATTCATTACAAATTACTACATTACTTATGTAACTTCCTCTTTTTAAAAAAGAACTATTTTGATGCCTAAATAGAGGTTTGGGTGAGCAAGGATTATATTAGTTACTACACAGGATGTAGTAACTAATATACTCCTGTATATTAGGGAAAGTTAGGACCTACAATTTATATCTGAAGTATGTCTCCCTTTAAAGATAATACCTTGTAATAGTAATTGAAAAATTAAAAACATAAAAGCTTGCTCTTTTGGCCGTTCTGAAGGTAGCAAGTTATCTCAATTGTTCACAGTCAAAGATCAGATGAACTCCTTGTTCCATTCTTTCCCCCTTTCCTGCTACTGCACTTGACTAGTCTTTAAGAATAAAGATTAAAAATAAGACAAAATTAAAGGAAACTTGTTCTCATTATTTTTTATCCTTTTGGGTGATAAAGAATTTCAAAAACTAGATCGTGGTGATGGTTGCCTAATATTGTGGATGTAGTTAGAGCTACAGAATTATAGATGTTTTTTATTTTTTCTTTTTGTTTGTACAAAGTCATGGGGTGCGTGTGCAATTTTGTTACATGTATAGCTTGTATAGTAGTCAAGTCAAAGCTTTTGGGGTATCCATCACTTGAATAATGTACACTCTACCCGTTAATCAACTTCTCTGGCTCACACCTGAAATCCCAACACTTTAGGAGGCCAAGGTGGGAGGATTGCTTGAGTCCATGAGTTAAGAACAGCTTGGGCAACAAAGTAAGACATTATCTCTTAAAAATATTTTTTTTTCTTAATTAGCTGGGATATACCTGCAGTCCCACCTACTTGAGAGGATGAGCCAGGAGGATCACTTGAGCCCAAGAGTTGAAGGCAGTAGTGAGCCATGATCATACCACTACACTCCAGCCTGGGCTACAGAGTGAGACTTTGTCTCTAAAAAATACATACATAATCAACTTATCATTATCCTCCCTACTCTTGTTACTTTGAATTAAAAGGATCAATTTGTTAATAAGTCTAAAAGCACATTTCATTCTTACTAAATGTTCTAGTGGAGGCAAATTATTTATAGTGTAAAATAATTTTGTATTTATTCTAAGGAAGGTGGAGAGGCTCATGACTGCGGTGTATTAATGTTAATGTTTGAATTTTAAGAAACCACTCTACCTGATGTTTAGAGAACAGTGTACCAAATGTATTGAGTTTGTCCCATGTGATTGATTATTTTATTAGTTGTCAAAGCAGTGAGCAACTACTAGAGAAATCAAAGACAAGAAAATACATTTTTTGGAAATGTTTATTTTTCATTTACAGACCCAGAGTTGATGTTGCTAAAGTGTAAAATCTTTTGTTAGTTGCAAATTATTTTTTTATAACTGTTTTAGAAATTGTACCTAAAAACTTTGTTTTTTTTCTGATCACCTTGACCAAAAATTACAAGTAAATTTGGAAGTTTTTTCTGTTTTAGTATCTACTAGACTTTTAAAGCTTTACCATAAAGCTTATAAAGCCATTAAAGAGAAGAGGGGGATGGGGAAACTAAACAATATTTCTAGAAAATGAAACTGTTTATGTATTTTGATGGAGTCTAAATATTAACAGTACACAGAAGTCTAGATAACTGAGTAGAAACACTTTCTAAACTTAAACAGCCCAGTTCTTTTTTTTTTTTTTTTTTTTTTTTTGGCCCAGCATTATTTGTGTTGGGCCAAAGAGAATTTTTTTTAAATAAAAAACTTTATACTACTGTGTTTGAATCATTTCTGTATAGGAGCATACTATAACAATTTAAATGATATTTAATAAATAAAATATTTTTGTTCTTGGTTACTAATTATATTTGTGCTGCTTGTTTCTACTTTCTAGTTGTAATGGTTACTGCCGAGTTTAAAATGAGGAAACTGAGGCCAGTATAAGAACAATCAGATGCCAATTTATTTATCTCCCGGGCAAAGTTCTGTGGTCCTAAGGAAAGGGGGCCAGAGAAGTCGCACTTGACTTCTCAGGGCAGGGAGTTTTATGGGGGTTAGAGGGGGGTCTGGCCTAGGATGCATGGGGTGGGATGCCATTGGGTAAGGCTTGGTGGGATTTCTTCAGTTTTCGCGGGTTCAGCTGTATAGTTTAGTGCTGAGAGTGCACAGTTTAGTGCTGAGGTTCAGATGCATAGCTTGGTGCTGAGAGTGCATAGTCTAGTGCTGAATATAGACCTGGGGGCAGAATGCAGAAGTGGGTGAGGGGAGCCCGCATGGAGGAGCCAGATGCTGAGTAATATGTTCTGCCTGATAAACTGTTATCAGGCATAGAGAGGGGTGGGTGTTGTTCATCCAGCTCTTAGCAAGGCTATAGTTTGTGCATAAAACAACACTAGTTTTTAAAATCTCATTTTTAAAAAAAATTATTTTTCATTTTTTATTTGTTTAAATTGTTTAAAAGTTCATTATAGTACTGAAAGCTATGCTACTCTGTGTGAATATAGTTTACCCCAAGCCAATCGGAAAGTTTCCAGTGTAAAATATCTACTTAATTAAAATCAGATTTTATGAATTTTTGTATCTTGATGCTATCTTTCATTTTTGTGACTTAGCAGTGAAATTTTCCTGTTTTTGTTGTTGTTGTTTGTTTATTTGTTTGAGACAGAGTCTCACTCTCTCACCCAGGCTGGAGTGCAGTGGTGCAATCTCAGCTCAATGCATCCTCCACCTCCCAGTTTCAAGCAATTCTTCAGCTTCCCAAGTAGCTGGTATTACAGATAGATGCCCACTACCATGCCTAATTTTTGTATTTTTAGTAGAGTTTGGGTTTTGCCATGTTGGCAGGCTGGTTTTGAACTCCTGACCTCAGATTATCCGCCCGCCTCTCAAAGTGCTGTGCTTATAGGTTGAGCCACTGCCCCTGGCCTTCTAGTTTTCTTTTTTTTTTTTTTTAAAAAAAAACCTTTAAATAGGCTACCTTGGAGGGAAGATTTTATCGAAACTGGCTATTAGGATGTGGCTCTACAATGTAGCTCAAAATAAATATATTTTAATAGAATACAAAATTGGAAATGAACAACATATAAACAAGGTCAAGTAGAAGAAGCATGTTGAAAAACTAGTTGCACAAATCAAGATAACTTGCTATTTCTCTTATAAGGACTTTTAGTTCTTTAAACAATCTTGTTAAAAATATTAGGTATACAGCGATAAATTAAGATTCAGATTAGTCAGAAGACATTAGCAATAAGTTTACTTTCAAGTTGTTAGGGAAGCAGTTTATAAAAACAAGTAAATTAAAATGTTACTATTTTCAAATATTTTTACAGTAATAAAGGTAAAGTCTTACTGTAATAAGCTTAATACCAAATCAAAATAGTCCTTTATTAACGAAATTTTGTTTGAATGTATGTATTATTACAGTTGCCTCTCTAATTTGCAAAATCTTGGGAATGATTTCTAATCTGTCAGCCACTCTATAGTGACATTAAAATCAGAAATAACGTACAGATACAGCCCATACTCATTATTTGGGGTAGCTATGTTCTATAAAGTCAACCCTGAACACTGAATTAGCAAAATACTGGACCACTGCTGCTTGGGGAAATACAGAGTTAGGTTCCTGCAAGCCTTTAGTCACAACACTTTTTGCAAACCAATTAATACAGAACCTTGTTTTATATGTGTTTCTGTTTAAAGGCACCTTATTTAATATATATTTTTGATTCATTAACAATAAACTTATGGCCAACGGTATTGTAAATCATATCTGAACAGAGGTTATCTTTATTTTTAAAAATTTTTTATTTTATATATATTTTTTGAGACAGAGTCTTGCTTTGTCACCAGGCTGGAATGATCTTGGCTCATGGCAACCTCTACCCATGGGTTCAAGCAGTTCTCTATGCTTCAGCCTCCCCAAGCTGCTGGGATTACAGGCGAGTGCCACCATGCCTGGCTAATTTTTAGTAGAGATGGGATTTCACCATATTGACCAGACTAGTCTCAAACTCCTGACCTCAAGTGATCTGCCTGCCTTGGCCCCCACAAAGTGCTGGGATTAAAGGTATGAGCCCCATTGTGCCTGGCCAGAGATTATCTAACACAGTTTCTGTATAAGGCACATCACAGCCTTTTTGCACTTAGGAAAACTAGACAGTGTTTTAAGCACTATACTTGAGGGCCATCTTGAACAACAGGACTGCCAACAAAAAGCACAAAAATGTGAAACACACAACAACAAATAGACCATGAAGAGGACACTGTTTACAGTAATCAGAGCTGAAACAAGAACCTTAAAGCATCACCTTGTTTGACCTCAGCTGGGAACATGCACACTGGGTGACTGAGTTTTTTTTTTTTTTTTCATTCCATGCTTGTCTGCAAATTAGGGCATAAGCACTATGAACATTGATTTGGGGATACAAGGAAATTTTACCAAGTAGATCTATTTGCAATTATAGAATCTGAGAATATGAGGATCGACTATTTATAAAATTATCATTGCTATTTCTTTAACATTTACCCTTTATTTCTCCTTCATATTTGTTTTTGTATCTCTGGGTGGTTTGCAACTTCAAACTGAGCTATTTGAAGGGATTCAAAAATTAATTACATCTTGGTTTCAGGACACGTTTTTGGTTTAGGCACCTCAGTTAATTCTGACCTCAAATGTGGTTTTCTTCTTTGTTTTAGACACAAACAGAATACTTAATCAGATTTTTACTTTGATGGAGAGTGTCATTGTTACTTGGATTAGGACCAGAGACAGGATTTACTGCACAGTTATTTGCTTAATTGAATGAATAAAAACCACTTGTGTCACTTAATTGAATGAACATCTAAACACTTGTGTCATCTAGTAGCACTTGGCTCCTGAAGAGTTTAGCTTAAGCGCTTCCGATTATTTTTGGTTTTCTCCATTTTTATTTTTGTTAGCTCTTCCAATTCTTAACATTCTTGTCTTAAGTAATAGTGTAATTTTCTTCTAGGTTTTTTTATTCCCCCACTGGTTTCGATCTATACCCTTACTCTACTCTATATACTGATAGCAGAAACTTAATCTTACTCTGTTTAATAATTTAAAGTTTAAATGAATTCAGTTTATGACAGCCACCTCTCCCTCCCCCTCTTCCTGGTCATGGTGTCTTAAGTTCTGAGGTGATGAGGTGGCATTTATGGTCTGATGAGGGGTTGACATGTGAACATAATGGCAACCATGAGTAGTGCATCATCTTCTCTGGGTCTCAACTGATTGGCATCTGCTGAGAAGTTTGCATCCTTTCTGGTCCTCAACTGTGTGATTTACTACTTTCTGCAGGAATGCCTCCAGCATCACACCTTGAGGTCCCTTCGGGGCTGCTGCTCCCCTAACTAGCCTTAATATTTTCCTAATGCCAGTATGGGGCCAATGCAGTTCTCCCTACACCTAAAGCTGTATACCTAAATTTGCTTGGAAGTAATAGTATTTGTATTAGAATTTTACTGTGTAATAAACTGGTCTGGCATGTTATACACATCTCTAAATATATCTTTTTAGACAGTAATGAAATTTATTTTAATACTGTAATTGTGTTCCATTTGTAACAAATGCATCATATGTTACATTTTTTACTATTAACAATTTTATTTTAAATTGAAAACTTTAGAAATTGATTTTATCCTGTTTTAGATTTAAGTATATATATATATATATATAAATTCAGCACTTCTTTTAATATATTGTAGGGGCTAAGGAATAAACCAAAGAAAACGGCACATGTGAAACCAGACCTCATAGATGTTGATCTTGTAAGAGGTGAGTCTTGGATAAACAAAAGCTTAATACAAGTAGACCTTGTCCTGGAAGAAACAATTCAAAATAGGTTAAAATATTTTATTAGGCTGCTTTTGCATTGCTATAAAGAAATGCTTGAGATTGGGTAATTTATAAGAAAAAAGGCTTGATTGGCTCATGGATCTGCAGGCTGTACAGGAAGCACAGTACCCGGGGAGGCTCTGGGAAGCTTTACTCATAGCAGAAGGCATGTGAGAGCAGGCTCATCACATGGCCAGAGCAGGAGCCAGAGAGAGTGGTGGCAGGGAGGTGCCACACACTTTAAATGACCAGATCTCTTGAGAATTCACTTACTATCTCCAGGACAGCCTCAAGCCATGAGGGATTCGCCCTCATGACCCATACACCTCCCACTATGTCCTGCCTCTAGCATTGGGTATTACAATTCAACATCACATTTGGACTGGGAGAACTATTTAAACTATATCAGATATCTATCTGACTGTCTGTTTTTGTAGAAATAAAAATGTTGTGAGCCTTAATGAAGACAAGAATAGTATTAAAAAGATAATGGGACCAGGCACAATGGCTCACACCTATAATCTCAGCACTTTGGGAAGCTGAGGCAGAAGGATCTCTTGAACCCAGGAGTTTGACACCAGTCTGGGCAACAGAGTAAGACCCTGTCTTAAAAAAAAAAAACAACCAACCAAAAAATAATTAAAGTGGTCATTTGTAATTCCTACCTGGATCTGACATTTGAATATTGTTTTATATTTATAAAATATGTGGGAGAAATTCTGCTGTTATTTCAAAAAATGTTTTTTTTTGTTTTTTGTTTTTTTTCAAAAAACTTGAAAGTGTCTACAAATTGGCTGGGCAAGGGGACTTACACCTGTAATCCCTGCACTTTTGGATGCTGAGGTTGGCAGATTGCCTGAGGTCGGGAGTTCAAGACCAGTCTGACCAATATGGAGAAATGCCATCTCTACTACTAAAAATACAAAATTAGCCAGGTGTGGTAGCCCATGCCTGTAATCCCAGCTACTCGGGAGGCTGAGGCAGGAGAATTGCTTGAATCTGGGAGGTGGAGGTTGTGGTGAGGTGAGATTGCACCATTACTCTCTAGCCTGGGCAACAAGAGCAAAACTCCATCTCAAAATAAATAAATAAAATAAAATATAAAACATAAAGTGTCTACAAATTGGACATTTCTTATTCATAGTATAATACAGAATAAAATTATGTGGTGTTTTTCAAACATTGAAACTTTTTCTTTAAAGAAATTAAAGAATAATATGTAAATATACTCTGTTGTCCTTTTTTACTTTTTTCAGGGTCTGCATTTGCAAAGGCAAAGCCTGAAAGTCCTTGGACTTCCCTGACCAGAAAGGGAATTGTTCGCGTTGTATTTTTCCCCTTTTTCTTCCGGTGGTGGTTACAAGTAACATCAAAGGTCATCTTTTTCTGGCTTCTTGTCCTTTATCTTCTTCAAGGTATAATTAAGTGATTTTTGCTTTTAACTTTCAGAATGTTATATTTTTAGGTTTAATAAGGCTTTGTTTTAAACATGTACTAACTACTGAGTATGAGGTATGAGTATGTTAATAAAGGCACATAATTGATTTGGTATTAAAAAATTTGAGAAAACAAAGTTATTTTCCAGTATAATTTTATGAATATTTGAATCTGTAGATAGTTAAAGAAAAATATCCACTCTTCTAAGTGTTTTCTAGAGTCTCATTTAATTCTCACACCAACCCAGGGAAGTATAGGGACTATCGTTATGCTTCGCATATAGATGTGGGACCTGAAAGACCTGAGGGCCCAAAGCCACACACAGTCATCAAGTATGTTTGAGCTCAGATTCAAGTCTAAGCATTCAGATTCCAGAGCCATACTTTTAACAGCTCTTACATGCCTCCTAACACAACACTCAAATGCATAGTCTTAGGAGCACTATATAACAACATGAATAATACTGTAGAGCATTTAGAAACTGAAGAAGAAATATTCATATTCTATCACATGAACAAGCAGTTATTTTCACTTGGTTGATGTCCTGTCATTCCTTTTAATATGTTTTTTTAAAAAATAAAAACCATGATTACAATCCTGAATGATGATTTAAATGTGTTTTCTCAACAGCCAGGGTACATCTTACATACATAAAAGGGTATGGACTATGATGATGTTGTGGTTGTTATGAGAGAGAGGGAGAGAGTGTGTGTGTGTGTTCTGATTAAAGATAATATCTTCATGGCAGAAAATTTGAAAAATGTAGAAAGTATGAAAGGAAAAAAAAACTACCCATCATCTTGCTTTTGAGTTTACTTTATAACACTTTTTAAATAGTTGAGATTATTTTATATGAACAGCTACATATATATATATATTTACCTAATGTCATAATGAGTATCAGAGTCTTCGTAAATAAGACTTTTAAGTTCTAGGAATATCTTGTCCTACATCAGTATTGGGCAGTTAAGCTGATTGCTATTTTTTGTTATTATAATTACTGCTACAGTGAACATATTTGTTTATCAATCTTTTCTTACAGTTTGAATTATTTTAATGATAGCTTTAGAATGCCTGGAATTAAATGTAATCACATTTCTTATGATTTTATACATGATTTGTCATTGCTTTTTGAAAATCAGTCTTTTATCATGCCATTACATGACAGTTCTTCTAAATTTATTTTTCTCAAATATTTTCTAGTTATAATTTTTCTTATTTTCTTCTCAAACATACTTGAGAGAGCTTAATCTGAAAATAGTTATCTTCAAGGGTTTTCTGGCTTACCTAGAGGAGAAAACTTTATTCAAATGTGGTCAGAAATTGCAATAGCTTATTAGAGTAATTCAGTACCATTGGTTGTATATCACAGTGCGTTGTGCTTTTTAAATTATTGCTGCTTTCTAGTATTCCAGGACAAACAAGTTTCCAATGTATCTAAAAGTTCACTGACATTGTATAATAATATTGTATCTGAAATTTACTTACTTGTTCCTCTAAGTTAAATAGGGAACACAGGTTAGATTGGGAATTAAATGAGATAGTTTTCAGTTCAGAACCCAAGTTTAATAATAAGGCCCTTATGATGAACTCACTAAGCATTCTCCTAGCAAAGCTTAGTTAGAGAAATGACTTAACCTTAAAATCACACAGCCAGTGCCAAAGTCATGACGTGACTGGCAGACTGCCAGTACTTTGAAAACCACTTCTATCTCCATTGCAACACCCTGTGAAAAGCAAGGTGCTGCTGTGATTTCTGAGTTATGTTCTCATTCTTGTCCGCACTTCTTGAAAGGCAGAAAGAATCAAATGCAGTCAGATTTCTTTTTTTTACAACTATGTATAGTTTTTGACTTCAATTACATGCTTTTTAAGTATCTCAACTATGCATTCTCAGCTCTATTTCCACTTCTCCATGTCTTGGTTGCCCAGATTACTGCCAGGATACCTTATATCATCTTCTACCTTCTGTCCATTTACCTATTAAATGACAAATTAAAACCAGCCACTTAAGGTCTGAATTTCTTCACCAGTTATCATTGCTTTCAAGATACAAGCTGAGTTTTCTATAAATCCCTCCTTGAATTTCTATCCCACCTTAACTAGGCTAAACTAGCTCTTGGCTGTTTCTTAAACATTCTGTGCTTTTTTGCCTATATACCTTTGGACATGCAACTCCCTTTGCCTGAGGTAGTCCTTTTCCCTTTTGTTTAATCAATTCTCTTGTTCTCTCAGACTTAGATTAGGCATCAGACATCACTTTCTTTGAGAATCCTTTCATAACGCCCCAGTGTAGTTACATATCTTTCTTATATATATTATAGCACTTAATTGTAAGTATTATATTAGTCAGCTTGGGCTACCATAATGAAATACCACAGATTGGGTGGCTTATACAACAGAAATTTATTTTCTCACCATTCTGAGGGATGGAAGTACAAGAGTGAGACGACATCAAGGTTGGTATCTGATGGGGCCTCTCTGATTAGTAGATGGCCACCTTCTTGCTGTATCCTCACAAGGCCTTTCTTGTGTGTGTGACTGGAGAAAGAGAGTACTCTGGTTTGTCTGCCTCTTCACGTAAGGACAGTAGCCCTTATATGAAGCTTAAGGCCTTACCCTTATGCATCTTTTTAACCTTTACTACTTCCTTATAGGTCTTGTCTCCAAACGTAGTCACATTGTGGGTAGGGCTTCATTCAGCATATGCATTTGTGTGAGGAGGATTAAAGGAGCACAGTTTAGTTCATAGCAGGTATTTTCATTGCTTTTTTATATGTCCCTTTTTTTTCCTCTAAATCAGGCTTGTCCAACCCTTGGCCCATAGGCCACGTGTGGCCCAAGATGGCTTTGAAAGTGGCCCAACATAAGTTCGTAAACTTTCTTAAAACCTTATGATATTTTTTTTACAATTTTTTTTAAGCTCATCCGCTATTGTTAGTGTATTTTATATTTGGCCCCAGACAGTTCTTCTTGTAATAAGGCCCAGGGAAGCCAAAAGATTGGATACCCCTTGTCTAAATCAAGGGATAGGGAGCAGAGATTGTCTTGTCTTTTTTTCTTCATTGCCTGATTACCACTAAATCTTAAAAATTACCAGGCCTAAAAATGAAAGATTATTCCGTTCTATTCTGTTTTTTAGACACAGGGTCTTGCTCTGTTGCTTAGGCTGGAGTGCAGTGTTGCGATCATAGCTCACTGCAACCTTGAACTCCCAGGTATAAGCAATCCTCCAGCCTTGGCCTCCCAAGTAACTAGGACTATAGGAGCATGCCACCATGCCCAGCTAATTCTTTTTATTTTTATTTTTGTAGAGATGGGGTCTTAATATGTTGCCCAGGCTGATCTCAAACTCCTGACCTCAAGTGATCCTCCTACCTCACTCTCTTAACGTGCTCGGATTAAAGGTGTGAGATACCATGGTCTCTGTTGCTCAGGCTGGAGTGCAGTGGCAGATTCATGGCTTACTGCAGCTTCGTCCTCCCAGGCTCAATCATTCCTACTACTGCCGCCTTTGAGTAGCTGGGACTATAGGCATGCACCACCATTCCCAGCCTATTTTTGAATTTTTTTTTATAGAGGCAGGGTTTCGCCATGTTACCTAGGCTGGCCTCAAACTCCTAGGCTCAAGCAATCCTGCACCAGCCTGCCGAAGTGTTGGGATTACAGGTGTGTGCTATTGCGTCTGGCCTACTACTAAAGATCTACTTGCCCAGTATGTGAAGTCCTGCCTTGGAACTGTTTGTTCCCAACAACGATCTGTCTTAGTTGATCTCCACCAGAAATCTCTAGCAGCACTGTCTGTTTCATAGATCTTTATTAAATGCTCAGAAAGTATGACTCAGCATTATATAAAAGAAGTGAATGTTTTCTCCATGTGTCTTCTAAACCTCAACTTTAGAGGAAAACAAAAAGTAGAAAGTGATACCAGAGTCAGGAAGAGCCACTGTCTCAGGAACTGAGACCCTGTAAGGGACATGATCACTTTTAGAGAGATTCAGGCAGAAGAAAGGAGGAAAAAGAGAGGAAGAAAGTGGCTTCTCCCCCTTTTTCTAATGCCTTGTCGTCAGAATTTTACAGTATGTAATAGCTTCCTGTTAAGATACAGAAAATATAATTTGTATGCTGCCAACCCTAGCATTACAGAGAATGGTGATCACAGGGCTCAAAGAGTTCAGATAAATAACCAGATATAAACCTACAGTTTTTAAAGATGTTCTTCTTTGTGTCTGAAACCCTGAACTTAAGTAAGCATTTGTACTTCCCTTTTAAAATTAAAGTTCATCAATGTTCAGTATACATTTACTGTGTATAAGCAGCTTTTCCAAACGTTTTACATGTATTACCTCACCTAAAACCTATTATAGTGCCTATATACTATATGTATATGTATGCTGTATACTATATAGATATACAGAAGAATAAACCATGGCTCAAAAATATTAAAGAACTTGATAAAAGTCACATTAGAATTTCATATTAAAAACAAAAAAACTCTGCTTTTGAAAATTCCAGACTGTTATGGAAGAACTAGAGAATTTGGGTTAAATTCCAGGGTAATTCTTAAAGATGATTAGCATTTAAAAATTTTTGTTTTTAAGGAACTTTATTACTTATGATTATGTACATTTGAAATTTGTTTTCATGATACTCTTTAAGTATCTTAGCAGATTAAGTGGTGTTTTAAGCTTCCGTATGTTAGACCAGGATTCTTTGAGTTGCAGATGGCGGAAACTAAATGCAAACTAGCTTTTGCAAGAAGTTGAGTTTTTTTTTAATTATTATTTTTACTGTTTATCATAAATGTTAAAAAAAAAAATAGGAAACTAGGTAGAATACTACAACAGCTGGGGTGGCCATGTGTCCCAGTTTGCCTGGGATTGTTCAATTCCCAGTTTACTCATGTTGTCCTGGTGCTTTTATTAACATCTCTCCTTTCACTCTCAAAAGTGTCTTGGTTTACAATGAGAACACATGGACACAGGGAGGGGAACATCACATACTGGGGTCTGTGCCGGGGGGGAAATAGGGGAGGGACAGTGGGGGGTGGGGAGTTTGGGGGAGAGAGCATGAGGAGAAATGCCAGATATAGGTGATGGGGAGGAAAGCAGCAAATCACACTGCCATGTATGTACCTGTGTAACAATCTTGCATGTTCTTCACATGTACCCCCAAACCTAAAATGCAATAAAAAAAAGTGTCTTGGTTTACATGGTAAATTACATGGTCACTCTAAACACCCAAATACCCATCTCTTTAATTTAACAATTATTAACATTGTGGGATGTTTAGTTATCTGTTTTGTTAAGTAAATTATATATATTGAGATATTTTACCCCTGAATATGTGTCTCTTCAAAATATGCACATTATATAACCACATAACTGTGATCACAGGTAACAAAATGACCAAAAGTCTTCTAATGTTTACATATTATTTTAGGTACTCGTTAGCCCTGGATTCAGGCATGGCTGAATTGAGAGGCTCAGATAATATCTTCACTTTTGTTGTTGTTGTTGAATCTGGTCTTGCTGGTCACATTCTTAGGTTGGCTCTCTTTGGATGGTGGCTAAGGTGGCCCCTAGCAATTTCAATTTTTCATAGTCTTTAGTGTTTGTAATCTCGGAGAAAGGTCTTCTTGAAGCACCTATATTAGTACCTGTAAAAGACTGACTGGCCCTGCTTAGGTCACTTGCCCATCTTTTTATAAAGTTTGGTGTTCAGACTTACTAAGACTGTGACAAGCCTAGATAACATGTCTGTCTCTGAGGTGGGAGAAATAATAATGTTTGATTGATGGATAAAAGAGGAAGACTATTCAAAGGTAAAGAGAGTTTATGTCTAGAAAGTCCAAGGGATGCTGTGTAGGCAAAAACAGGATTTTTCTTTCATGTAGTAATAGTTAGTGTTGATGGATGTTGAGTGGTTTCTCTGGTAAATATGCCTAAGTAAATTTGTTATTAATTCTAAGGAGATAGACCTCTATTAATAAGAAGCTCTTTATAGTTGTATTATATACTTACCATAAGATTTCTTTATTTGTAAAACAAATACTGTACTTGAGGTTAGGGTGGTTCTTTGACTGTCTGTGATGTTACTTAGAAATGTCTTTAGATTCATACGCATCTAATTTACGTTGCAGTGTTGAGGTGAACTTTAGAGACTATGTTAGGTGTTGTCCTGTTCCAAGAGTTTATTGTGAAATACCAGGGTTAGGCTGTGGCAGACAGTAAAACAGTCTGAAAGAGCTTGTCTGCAGTAATATTTTAAACTCATTTAAACTTAGAAAAATATTTTGACAAAAAGTAATGTAAAAACAATTTTAAAAGTTTTGAAGGGGTGACTATCAGATGTATAATTAAGCATATTTTCTTTCCCTTTTTGTAGTTGCTGCAATAGTATTATTCTGTTCCGCTTCTAGTCCACATAGCATACCTCTGACAGAGGTGATTGGGCCAATATGGCTGATGCTGCTCCTGGGAACTGTGCACTGCCAGATTGTTTCCACAAGAACACCCAAACCTCCTCTAAGTACAGGGGGTAAAAGAAGAAGGTACTGTTTTTTGAAAAGTAATCTTTTTGTACATTTATGTAATTTGAATCCACAATTGTTCTTGACTCCTCTTATCTTGTAAAGTTGCTCTTTCAAATAAAACACTGAGCTTCAGAATCAATTACCAAATGATTTAGCTTCTATATTTGCTTAAAGGCCATTTAAAGACCACATGCCTGTGTTTTTGTTTTGTTTGCCTTGAAGCTCATTTATAGTCACCTAATATCAATGTAGACAATATATGTTAGCTAGATTGATAATAATTCCCACTATTTATAAAATCTTGTATTTCTAAGATGCTTTGGCAAAAACAAAAACCTAGAAAAAATTTCAGTTAAACTGTATTTACTAAATGCAATTTGGTTTTGTTGGTTTTGCTTTATTTTGTTTTGTTTCTTTTTTTTTTGAGACAGGGTCTCACTCTCTCACTCTGTCGCCCAGGCTGGAGTCCAGCTCACTGCAGCATGGACTTCCTGGGCTCAAGTGATCTTCTCACCTCATTCTTCTGAGTAGCTGGGACTAAAAGGGTATGCCACCCTGCCTGGCTAGTTTTTTAATTTTTTTTATTTTTTGGAGATGGGGTCTCATTTTATTGTCCAGGTTAGTCTTGAACTCCTGGACTCAAGTGATCCTCCCACCTCGGCCTCCCAGTGCTGGGATTACAGGCATGAGCTACCATACCTGGCCACTAAATTCTATTTGGATCTGTTTAATATTGCCCTTTGATTCATTAAACATAGCATCTCTCACTGGCCACCTAGTACCCTGGAATTTGTTTTAAGGTTCTTTTGGAGCATATCCTCTTTTGAATATCATTGCTGAGAGATTGTGACATTTGTAGTTTTTGGGTGTTGAGATTTAAGCCCATCTCAGTTTTAAAAGATATTACCTACATTAGATAAATAGCAATGTTGATGAATTAGATTATAATTCTCTCCAATGTAAATTTTCTTCTTTCTTCATCTGCAGATAAGTGGCATTTAAATAGGGAAGAAATGCTTTTGTAAATATCTGCTCAATGCCATCCTTACAACCTTCTGTCCGCTGACTGGCCAGTATATGCAAGGACCAATACCTTAACATTTCTAGAAATTGGTCTTGAATATGCACCATGATATTTGGATTAAATTTTATCTAGTAAATCTAAGTTTTGTTGTGTTTCTGTGTTTATGTTTTCCAAAATTTTGATTGTACTACCAAGAAAGTAGTTACTAAAATGTTAAAGCTGCCTTCCATTCTTAATCTCTTCTGATGAAGGAAATTAAGAAAAGCAGCCCATTTGGAAGTACATAGGGAAGGCGATGGTTCTAGTACCACAGATAACACACAAGAGGGAGCAGTTCAGAGCCACGGTACAAGCACGTCTCACAGCGTTGGTGCTGTCTTCAGAGATCTCTGGCATGCTGCTTTCTTTTTATCAGGGTTTGTATTTATTTAAGGCTTTATATGGCAAAGAGATGCACTATCCCTTTTCTGGTACTTCAGTCTCAGGTAATGGATATTAATTACTTTAAATGTGACAGCCTCATTATGAATTTTGTTTTGATAAATTATAATAGTATAGATAAAGGAAAAATAGAGACCGCAAAGTTTTTTGGGGTCATATATAAATACATCTATATGAGAATAAATATACCAAAGTATATTTAGTTAGGATTTTTTTTTTTTTTTTGTGGACAGAGTCTGGCTCTGTTACCCAGGCTAGAGTGCAATGGCACGATCTTGGCTTACTGCAACCTCTGTCTCCCTGGTTCAAGTGATTCTCGTGCTTTAGCCTCCTAAGTAGCTGGGATTGCAGGTGTGTGCTACCATGCCCCGCTAATATTTTGTGTTTTTAGTAGAGACGGGGTTTCACCATGTTGGCCAGGCTGGTGTGAACTTCTTACCTCAAGTGATCCACCCACCTCGGCCTCCCAAAGTACTTGGATTAAAGGCTTGAACCAATATACTCAGCCAGGGTTTTTTTTATTTTGGTTTCTTTTATATTTCTCAAATTCTATTTTACTTCTGTTAATTGGTTAATTTATTTTTATCACCATTTTAGGTCAAAATTGACTGTATTAAAATGTCTTGTGAATTGTATAATTTTTTTCTTCTAAGTTCTTGCCTCAATTGTCCAAAATTATCTGAAATAAAACATACAGGCATTGTTATTTAAGTGAATAAAATATATATTATAGTATGTAATTCTACAGTGTACCATGTGCATTTTGAACTGTACAAAAATGATTTTTTGTATAGTTATACCATCGATGAAGACTCACCCAATAGGAAAATATAATTACAGCAAACAACAAAAATTTAAACCTAACTCAAGCTTGTATTATTATTATTTTGAATATTTAATTCAAAACACTTAAGGGTTATATTACTAGTTTATATATACCTATAATAAATTTGAAAAAAGATAAAAAGCTATGGTCAAATGTTGAATGTAACTGATGAAAGGTACTAAATTAATCAAGAAAAGGGATACTGCAAATAACTATTCTGTCACTTTGTTAACTCCTCCACTAATACCATATTTCATCAATTTGTGATTGTGCTCTTAGGATAAAGTTTATCATGCATTATAGAACTAAGCAATTACATCCTGGGCATATTTTCATTGATTATAATTTTGGGGAAAGTTTTCCAGATTTTAATAGTTTACAGTAACATGACAATAATTAAGTGGAAACCCTTTGTATTCCAATCACCTATTCTTCCTCCAGAGACAGTAAGTTTTGTTTTTGCTTTTTAACTTTGGTTGAATTCTATTACTCTCTCTTTAGTGTTTTTTTAAATTTTTACCCATAATAATATATAGTTCTCCTTTCTAACATTGATATGCAACAATTTAGTCACTGCAAAGTCAGTTTCTTGAACATTTTCCAGATAAGTAGTTATAAATTGCATAATGGATATATTTCACTTTTTGGGAATCATTCATTTGTTTTGGTTGTCTACAACTGATATTATGTGTGTGTAGTATTCAGAGTCCCCCTAAAACTAGTAGGTTGATACCTTTGGAAGTTTACCATATTTCTCGCATCAAATGAGATTGAAACTTAAATATTCCTGCTATTGGGCAGCAGCATGGCCATGATCATGGCTGCCATTATAGTGGTTAATTCACTCTGGACTTATTCTCTTTAATCATGACAGCTGTACATCTATATATTTTAAAAGATGTACTGTGTTTTATCTATCATTTTGGGGCTGGTTTGCCAGCATATGAATGAGACTTTTAAAAATAATAGGTACAAGAAGACCTTAAGAGAAATGTTAATTTTAGAAGTTGTAAGCTGAGTTCAGAGATCTTAATGGTATTTTCTTTTTTCAGGCTTTGTTAAGTCAGGAAGGGCTTAAACTGAAATATCAACTAAGACTTAACAAAATTTTTTCTGGTGATAAATTGAAAAGCTGGATACTTCCATTAAGTTATCTCTGTTAACATAACTGATAGGAAAATATTAATAACCACACAGATATCTAAGCTTTGTGTATGGTGTCTTGATGGTTTTCTAGATTTTAGGGTGAGAACCACTATGTGTTTTATATATATATATTTAACCTATCTTACTGCACACTGAGAGAAGTACTGTATTATTTTTTATTTTATTTATTTATTTATTTATTTATTTTTGCAATAGGGTCTCACTCCTGTAGTCCAGGCTGGAGTGCAGTGGCGTGATCATGGCTCACTGAAGCCTTGACCTCCAGGCTCAGGCGATTCTGCTACCTCAGACTCAAGTATCTGGGACTACAGGCATGTGCCACAACCACCCAGCTAAGAGAACCACTGTTATAAAATCCTGTATTTATAAGTTGGAAAGATGCTATTTGTTATCTCCAAGTACATTTTATTCTCAAGATAAACTGTTCTTTTTGAAACAAGACACAGTATTTCTCATTTGAAAATTTAAACCCTTTTAAACTTAAGAAAACAAAGTCTAAGAAAATACCAATTTAAAAAGATATAGAGGTCGACCATGGTAGCTCATGCCTGTAATTCCAGCACTTTGGGAGGCTGAGACCAGTGGATAACCTGAGGTCAGGAGTTCGAGACCAGTCTGACCAACATGGTGAAATCCCATCTCTGCTAAAAATACAAAAATTAGCCAGCTGTGGTAGCAGGTGCCTATAATCCCAGCTACTTGAGAGACTAAAGCAGGAGAATTGCTTGAATCCAGGAGGTAGAGGTAGCAGTGAGCCAAGGTTGTGCCATACTCCATTCCAGCCTGGGCAACAGAGCAAGACTCCATCTAAAAAAAATAAAAGATAGAAATCAGTTATATTTCTTAAGAATTTATTACTTTAATTTCAATGAATTATCTTAATTCGTTTAAAATTTCTACTGAAGAGATTGAATAGGATGAATTACATCTTGATTGTGTATAGTTCAGCATAGTACTTACTTCAGAAGTCACATGGATCTTAGGTTTTCTTTCATGTCCTCTAAGATTCATTTCAGCATCCCAGTATCACTGAAAGACAGCAAACAGGAATTAACGTTCTTTTTTGAGAAGAGAAAGTAACTTATGTAAATTGATCTGATGAATTAAAGACAGCAGAAAACCAGATCACATGTTAACTAATAGGCCTGAGTGACTTACCTTTAAGATTCCTGTCACATTTAGCCTTAGTAGTTATTGTTTTTTAACACTAAAGTGAAAGTTAAAGATTTAATAAAGCCAGGCATGGTGGCTTACACCTGTAATTTCAACACTTTGGGAGGTCAAGGTGGGAGAAATCGCTTGAGCCCACAAGTTCGAGACCAGCCTGGGCAATAGTGAGAGCTCATCTCTACAAAAAAATAAACAAAATTAGCCAGGCATGGTGTCATGTGCCTGTAGTCCTAGCTACTTGGGAGGCTAAGGTGGGAGCATTTCTTGAGCCCAGGGTGTTGAGGCTGCGGTGAGCTGAGATCGTGCCACTGTACTCTAGCTTGGGTGACAGAGCAAGACCCTGTCTCAATAAAAATTAATAAATTCATTTTCTTCACAGAATGGAGTATACTGCAGAATGTAAGTTAACGTGATATGCAGTTCCACCAGAAAATTTTGGTACAAGGATTAAAATTTGGCTTTTACTGACTTGTGATTTAAGTAGTTTGGTCATTTAAGCTATAAACTGGGTGATGTTCTTTTGCCTGTCTTCCACATACAAGGATGGAGGGGATTTACATACCAATATATACTAGATTTTAAAGAAATACCTTATGGCCACAACTAGATACGTCATTAATATGTTAAGTCACTGTATTTTGGAGTTGGACTGGTCTTAGAAGATTACAGGTACCACAAATGAACCTAATCTTGCGGGTTTCTTTCAAATTTATGTGTTATAATGGCACCCAGGAAATATGAGGGCCCAAAGGTCTTTGAAGGGCTATTAGCATGTGACCAAGGTATATGCATAGCTCCAGATAGTAGTGACAATAATATGGAGACTTTTGTATCTTTTTCATATATTTGAGATTTTATACACTCTTGCTTCTCCACTATCCACTTTTCCTCTCCCTTGATTCCTAGCCTTGTGGAAGTGAGAGCCGGACTAGAAATTTCATACTGTGTTCTAGAATAACAGTTATCTGCTACTGTTAACTTTCTCCCCAGCAACTCTCTCATGTCCTTTAATACTGGAAGTCTTCTGTCTAATTATATACCTCTGAATATTTTTGGGAATATCCACAAACACTTCCAACCTTTATTGTTTTATGGCAATACAGAATACCATGTGGGTTCTTGATTACCTAACTAGGTTTTTAATATCTTTGAAACAATAGCTTTGAGATTTTATAAACTAGCAGGTCCTTTAAAAGTTATATTAACTTTTTGGTTTTTTTCAATGTGAAAGACACATTCAGTTTTCTATTTATGTAGATTATACATTTATTTATATTTTTCAGAAAAAAACCAAAATTATCTCACAAAGAAACTGATTTTCCTGCATGTTTTTTTTTTTTTTTTTTTTTGAGACGGAGTTTTGCTCTTGTTACCCAGGCTGGAGTGCAATGGCGTGATCTTGGCTCACCGCAACCTCCGCCTCCTGGGTTCAAGCAATTCTCCTGCCTCAGCCTCCCAAGTAGCTGGGACTACAGGCGCGCACCACCATGCCCAGCTAATTTTTGTATTTTTAGTAGAGACGGGGTTTCACCATGTTGACCAGGATGGTCTCGATCTCTTGACCTTGTGATCCACCCGTCTCGGCCTCCCAAAGTGCTGGAATTACAGGCATGAGCCACTGCGCCCGGCCCCTTGCCTGTATTTCTAAATGTCGTTTCTTCCCAAGATTAGTTTTGACATAGAATTAACCACTCCTTCAATGTGAAGCATAATACTTTAGAAAATTCTGCAAGGCCATGCCATCAAAAGATTACAGTGGTAGACTGCTTATAAAACTGTAAGTCTTGTATGTTGTTTCATTTCAAATCTTTTCTGTTTTCTATTAAAAATCCAATGCAGGAAATACTGATGGCTTGGGTTTTTTTGTTTGTTTTGTTTTGTTTTTTTTGAGACAGTGTCTTACTCTGTCCTAGGCTAGAGTACAGTGGCATTATTCATGGCTCACTGCAGCCTCTACCTCCTGGGCTCAGGTGATTCTCCCACCTCAGCCTCCCAAGTAGCTGGGATTACAGGCATATGCCACCATGCCCAGATAGTTTTTTTTTTTTTTTGCATTTTTAGTAGAGACAAGTAAAACATGTTGCCCCAGGCTGGTCTTGAACTCTTGGGCTCAAGCAGTATGCCTCCCAAAGTGCTAAGATTCTTGTTAGTAAAGAAATACCTAGGTTAGGTGTTGTGACTCATGAGTACCTATCCTAACCCAGGCATTGAGTCACATGTTGGGAATACAATGCTGAACTCTTAAACTAGTGGAGGAAAGTCACATATAATCCACTAAAATACAGTGTTGCAAATGTAAACAAAATATCCTAGGAGCACAAAGGAATGTACAGTGATCTCTGCTGAGGAGAGTCAGGAAGGCTTCACATTTCAGTTTGGTCTTGAAGTAAATTTTAATAAGGAGCTGGATATGCAGTGTTTTTATAAGAAGAATAGTTCTCAGAAATCTGATAAGGTCATTTTTCTGAATAGAAACTAAGCTAAACTCAAGGAGGTGGGAATAGGAGAGTGAGCAACTAAGATAGAGTTGAGGAGGGCCGCAGCCTTGGTTCACTGACTGGGTGAATGGCTAAGTCTGGATTGCTTGGCTTTCTTCGAGGTCCTTCCCCCTCCATCTGGAAAGATATTCCTAGGAAAAGCCCCTAGTTGCCCTTATAAGCTTTTTTAACACCCAGGACAGAATTAAATCTGAGGTGTTTTTTTGTCTCAGAGAATCATGGAAAAATAGTCAGAAAAAATACTGAAAATCACAGTTTTGTTATTTCTAACATCCCTCAGAATTTTAGGGATTCTCAAAGTGGCAAATGAAAATCTGTAATCAATTTACAATATTCTGAAAAATGTACCAGAAATTTGACATTTTCTGGTAGTATTAAATGACAGCTTTCCTTGATTTGTGCTAGAATTATATTGGATCTATAGTAAGCTGAGGAGATTCTGAATGAGCTGTCTTCTGAATATAAACTATTTTCTCTTTATTTTTATGCTCAATTTGGTACACAGCTTTTCAAAAGCTAGGACTAAGGTCATGGTCAAATCAATGAAATTACTACAATATTTGCAGTTTACAAAATAACATTTTCACTGATTTCATCTTAATTTATTCCTCAAAACACTGTAATCACTTAATAACAACAGAGCTTGGAGGCCTCCATTCTCTCTTCAAATTGCTCCACGCTTCTAGGTTTTGTCCTCGCCTTGACTGTTGTCAAGGGCACACTGTGCATGTCTAGGAAATACTGCTTCTATCATGGAATAAATAAAAGCAGTATAGAGCTGTATGTCTCCTGTTTTCTTTTATTATTATTCTACTTTAAGTGCTGAGGTACATGTGGAGAACATGCAGGTTTATTACATGTGCCATGATGGTTTGCTGCACCCATCAACCCGTCATGTACATTAGGTATTTCTCCTAATGCTATCCGTTCCCTGTGTCTATGTGTTCTCATTGTTCAACTCCCACTTATGAGTGAGAACATGTGGTGTTTGGTTTTCTGTTCTTGTGTTGGTTTGCTGAGAATGATGGTTTCCAGCTTTATCCATGTCCCTCTAAAGGACATGAACTCATCCTTTTTTATGGCTGCATAGTATTCCATGATGTGTATGTGCCACATTTTCTTTATCTAGTTTATCATTGATGGGCATTTGGGTTGCTTCCAAGTCTTTGCTATTGTGAACAGTGCTGCAATAAACATGTGTGCATGTTATAGTCAAATGATTTATAATCCTTTGGGATATGCCCAGTAATGGGATTGCTGGGTCACGTGGTATTTCTGGTTCTAGATCCTTGAGGAACCACCACACTGTCTTTCACAATGGTTAAACTAATTTACACGTCCACCAACAGTGTAAAAGCATTCCATTCTAACTGGCGTGAGATGGTATCTCATTGTGGTTTTGATTTGCATTTCTATCACGACCAGTAATAAGCTTTTTTTCATGTTTGTTGGCCGCATAAATGTCATCTTTTGAGAAGTGTCTGTTCATATCCTTCAAGGAGAACTCTTCAAGGAGAATTACAAATCACTGCTCAGAGAAATAAGAGAGGACACTAACAAATGGAAAAACATTCCATGCTAATGGATAGGAAGAATCAATATCGTGAAAATGCGCATACTGCTCAAAGTAATTTGTAGATTCAATACTATCCCCATCAAGCTACCATTGACTTTCTTCACAGAATTAGAAGAAACTACTTTTAAATTTCATATGGAACCAAAAAAAGAGCCTGTATAGCTAAGACAATCCTAAGCAGAAAGAACAAAGCTAGAGGCATCATGCTACCTGACTGCAGACTATACTACAAGGCTACAGTAACCAAAACAGCATGGTACTGGTACCAAAACAGTTATATAGACTAATGGAACAGAACAGAGGCCTCAGAAATAACACCACACATCTACAACCATATGATCTTTGACAGACCTGACAAAAACAAGCTATGGAGAAAGGATTCCCTGTTTAATAAATGCTGTTGGGAAAATTCCTATTTAATAAATGGTATTGGGAAAAGTCATATGCAGAAAACTGAAACTGGACCCTTTCCTTACACCTATACAAAAATTAACTCAATATGGATTAAAGCTTAAATGTAAGACCTAAAACCATAAAAACCATAGAAGAAAACCTAGGCAATACTATTCAGGGCATAGGCATGGGCAAAGACTTCATGACTAAAACACTGAAAGCAATGGCAACAAAAGCCAAAATTGACACATGGGACCTAATTAAACTAAAGAGTATCTGCACAACAAAATAAACTAGCATCAGAGTGAGCAGGTAACCTACAGAATGGGAGAAAAATTTTGCAATCTCTCCGTCTGACAAAAGGCTAATATCCAGAATTTACAAAGAACTTAGACAAATTTCCAAGAAAAGAAATAACCCCATCAAAAAGTAGGCAAAGGTTATGAACAGACACGTCTCCTGTGTTCAAGATACTACTAGCCTTGCTATCCAGGTGCCTATGATTTGTGGTGTTTGGGTTGATCTAAGAAAATAGCATTAACTCTGGTTTTATGAAATGAATATTATATACAGGAATTCTAAGTGTCAGAAGGTTGACTTGTGTATTTGTGTGTGGATACTAAAAAGTACGGTTTCTTCCTATATGGTAATACTTTACTTCCTAATACTAGCTTCTTTCTGCTTTCCATTTTTGGTGAGGAATGATCATTTCAGTATATGTGTTTATTTTCAAATCAGAATGCTGTTTATCTTGCATTCTGTTTATTGTTGTGCATGTTTTAAAGTTGACTGAAAGAAAATTAACTTCCTTTTTAAAAATGTGAGTAGAATTTTACAATATTTGTTTTTTAAATAAATCTCTCAGCCCTGCTGCCTTTACTGTATTTTTATTCCCTAAAACAAGGCAACAGGAGGAATTACTTAACATTTAAGTCTTGGTGGCCTGTGTTCCTTTTGAGTAATTAATTTCGTTAATACTATCCTTTGAGGTTGTTACTTTTGTTTATTAATGCCAGTATGAATCATAGCAATCAGTGGTAAAACTAAATCTGGTCTGGAGCGGCCAGTTTTTGACCCTCTTTACTTGCAATTATTGGAAGTTATCTCTCCTACCATTTAAATTCCATTCTGGGAGACAGATTGAGACCTTGTCTGTCTCTCTTGAAAACAAAACAAACAAACAAAACCACAGTTGTTTCTTGGTATCCATGGGGGATTGGTTCTGGGATATCCCCATGCATCACCACCCCCACCCTCCGGGATACCAACCTCTGAGGATGCTCAAGTCTTGTGTATAAATGGCATAGTATTTGCATATAGCCTATGTGTATCCTCTCTTTACTTTAAATCCTCTTTTAATACCTAATAACAGTATAAAGGTTATGTAAATCAATATTATACTATATTCCTTAGGGAATAATGACAAGAAAATGATGTCTATACATGTTCAATACAGATGCAAGCATAGTAAGCCTAACCACATGTTCAATTTGAGATTAGTCGAATCCACAGATATGGAACCAACCTGTGGTTATGGAGGCCTGGCCATGACCCACTTCTTATCCTGCTTTCACCTTCTAGTTTTAGCATCTATAGATTATTCTTGCCCTAATTATTATTATTCCCAAGTGGTTATTTTTCTAACTCTGTCATTCCTTCTACATTTATTAGTTGGCATTATACTTTAGGGAGAAGTTTTCTATTTGTTTATTTACTCATAGTTTTCTATTTTGTTCAATTTTTTGCAGTCATTATTTATTTTAATGATCAGATTGACCTAATTTTGGCCATGGAACCCCTTTGAGCAATTACCTTGCTTTCTGACATGTCTATGTCAGTCTTTGAGCATTTCCTTACTTTCTGGTTCATATTTCCTCTGTCCCAGCCTGGAATCTGCTTTTTTTTTCAAGGAGAGTAGTATATACAAACCAAAATCTGAGTTCCAGATGTGCTTGTTGAGATTGGGGTGTTGTTAACCTCAGGCCTTTTCAGTGAGCAGAGCTAGAAAATGTGTATCTGACCCTTTACAATTATATTTATTTTGTTTATTTATTTATTTATTTATTGACTACTATTGTTTATTCCTAAAATTCAGTACATACTAGTTTAACCTAATGGCCAGGGACATTGGAAACTTTCAATATTTATGTATTGTTACATTCAGAAATACCAGAAATATTTTCTAATGATCAATTTGTTTGATAAATTCTATTCTTTCTTCATAAGGTTAATATTATCATAAATACAGGTACATTTATGCTTTATAAAGCACTGTCACATCTACTGTCATATTTGATCTGTTTAGAAACATTGTCGATGAATCAAAGTAGGTAGTATTACCCCATTTCACAGTTAAAGAATATAAAAATATTTATGTGATGTAGAGATAGTTAGATCTTACTGTCTCATATACTATTAATAGACACAAGATCTTCAGTTCTTAATGTCATGATGGTTATACTTGTTTTTCTAAAAGATGTGACAGCCTTTGATAAATCTGCTTAAAGTATTATTACTGGGGCTGGACATGGTGGCTCACACCTCTAATCTCAGAACTTTGGGATGCTGAGGCAGGATGATTGTTTGAGGCCAAGAGTTTGAGACCAGCCTGAGCAACATAATGACACCCCATCTCTAAAATTAGCCCAGTGTGGTGGCACACACATGCCATCCCAGATCAAGAGGCTGAGGTGGGCAGATGTCTTGAGCCCGGGAGTTGAGGTTAAGGTGAGCTGTCATTTAAAAAAAAAAGTAATATTACTGTGTCAATCAGTTCATTTTTTCTGGTAAAAAATGCAGAATAGTATTTAAAGATTTCAGAATTTTGTTATCTTTTATATTTCTACATATTCACCTTAAAGTTTCTTTTTATGTAGTAGTTTGTCCACCTTATAACTTACCTGGCCAGATGACAATTCTGTATGTAACTGAGCTTTTTCTAACCAATATTTGCACCATAATTAAAGCATCACTTCTGCATATAAATGAGGAAAATATAAATAATTATTTTATAAATGTGATACAAAAATAGGAACTTATCAAAGATTTGTTATTCTCAGATTTGTTCACGATTTTTGATTCTATTTATATTTGGTGCAAAAAAGAAATTACCCCAAAATTAACACTGACATCTTTCTGGTTGCCATAGTGGTGATAAAGACTTACAGTAGGGTATATTATCAACAGAAAATAAGAGAAAGCAGCAAGAAAGGAGGAAAATATAAAAAAGAATGTTTTTATCTCTTCTTTTTTTTTTTTTTTTTTGGTTTTACTTATTTTTTTATTTTTTAATTGCATTTTAGGTTTTGGGGTACAAGTGAAGAACATGCAAGATTGTTGCATAGGACACATATGGCAGTGTGATGTGCTGCCTTTCTCCCCATCACCTACATCTGGCATTTCTCCCCATGCTATCTCTCCCCAACTCTCCACCTCCCACTGTCCCTCCCCATTTCCGCCGGACAGACCACAGTGTGCGATGCCCCCCTCCCTGTGTCCATGTGTTCTCATGTTCAACACCCACCTATGGGTGAGAACATGCGGTGTTTGATTTTCTGTTCTTGTGTCAGTTTGCTGAGAATGATGGTTTCCAGGTTCATCCATGTCCCTACAAATGAGACGAACTCATAGCTTTTGATGGCTGCATAATATTCCATGGTGTATATGTGCCACATTTTCCCTGTCCAGTCTATATCGATGGGCATTTGGGTTGGTTCCAGGTCTTTGCTATTGTAAACAGTGCTGCAGTGAACATTCTTGTTCATGTGTCCTCATAGTAGAACGATTTACAGTCCTTTGGATATATATACAGTAATGGGATTGCTGGGTCAAATGGAATTTCTATTTCTAGGTCCTTGAGGAATTGCCACACTGTCTTCCACAAATGGTTGAACTAATTTATACTCCCACCAACAGTGTAAAAGTGTTCCTATTTCTCCATATCCTCTCCAGCATCTGTTGTCTCCAGATTTTTTAATGATCACCATTCTAACTGGCGTGAGATGGTATCTCAATGTGGCTTTGATTTGCATTTCTCTAATGACCAGTGATGAGCACTTTTTTATATGTTTGTCAGCCTCATGTATGTCTTCTTTTGTAAAGTGTCTGTTCATATCCTTTGCCCACTTTTGAATGGGCTTGTTTGTGTTTTTCTTGTAAATCTGTTTTAGTTCTTTGTAGATTCTGGATATCAGCCCTTTGTCAGATGGGTAGTCTGCAAAAATTTTTGCTGATTCTGTTGGTTGCCAGTTCACTCTAATGACTGTTTCTTTTGCTGTGCAGAAGCTGTGAAGTTTGATTAGGTCCCATTTGTCTATTTTGGCTTTTGTTGCCAATGCTTTTGGTGTTTGGTCATTAAGTCCTTGCCTACGCCTATGTCCTGAATGGTTTTGCCTAGGTTTTCTTCTAGGGTTTTTATGGTGTTAGGACTTAGGTTTAAGACTTCAATGCATCTGGAGTTAATTTTAGTGTAAGGTATCAGGAAGGAGTCCAGTTTCTGCTTTCTTCACATGGCTAGCCAGTTTTCCCAACACCATTCATTAAACAGGGACTTCTTTCCCCATTGCTTGTTTTTGTCAGGTTTGTCAAAGATCGGATGGTTGTTAGATGTGTTGTGTTGCCTCCGATGCCTCTGTTCTGTTCCATTGGTCTATATCTCTGTTTTGGTACCAGTGCCTTGCTGTTTTGATTACTGTAGCCTTGTAGTATAGTTTGAAGCCTGGTACTGTGATGTCTCCCGCTTTGTTCTTTTTGCTTAGAATTGACTTGGCTATGCGGGCTCTCTTTTGGTTCCATATGAAGTTTAAGGTGGTTTTTTTCAGTTCTGTGAAGAAGGTCATTGGTAGCTTGATGGGGATAGCATTGAATCTGTAAATTACTTTGGGCAGTATGGCCATTTTCACGATATTGATTCTTCCTAACCATGAACATGGGATGTTTCTCCATCTGTTTGTGTCCCCTCTGATTTCGTTGAGCAGTGGTTTGAAATTCTCCTTGAAGAGGTCCTTTATGTTTCTTGTTAGTTGTATTCCTAGGTATTTTATTCTCTTTGTAGCAATTGTGAATGGCAGTTCATTCTTAATTTGGCTCTCTTTAAGTCTGTTATTGGTGTATAGGAATGCTTGTGATTTTTGCACATTGATTTTGTATCCTGAGACTTTGCTGAAGTTGCTTATCA
Source organism: Callithrix jacchus (assembly GCF_049354715.1). Lineage (NCBI taxonomy): Eukaryota > Metazoa > Chordata > Mammalia > Primates > Cebidae > Callithrix > Callithrix jacchus. Next base: position 72,149,998 of record NC_133512.1, on the reverse strand, counting down.
GTTTCAGGAGATTTTGGGCTGAGACGATGGGGTCTTCTAGATATACAATCATGTCATCTGCAAATAGAGACAATTTGACTTCCTTCTTTCCTATTTAAATACCCTTTATTTCTTTTTCTTGCCTGATTGCTCTGGCTAGAACTTCCAGTACTATATTCAATAGGAGCGGTGAGAGAGGGCATCTTTGTCTGGTGCCAGATTTCAAAGGGAATGCTTCCAGTTTTTACCCATTCAGCATGATATTGGCTGTTGGTTTGTTGTAAATAGCTTTTATTATTTTGAGATATGTTCTGTCAATACCTAGTTTATTGAGGGTTTTTAGCATAAAGGCCTCTCTGCATCAATTGAGATAATCATGTGGTTTTGTCTTTGGTTCTGTTTATGTGGTGAATTACATTTATAGACTTGCGTATGTTGAACCAGCCCTGCATCCCCGGGATGAAGCCTATTTGATCATGGTGGATAAGCTTTTTGATGTGCTGTTGCAATCGGTTTGCCAGTATTTTATTGAAGATTTTTGCATCTATGTTCTTCATGGGTATTGGCCTGAAGTTTTCTTTTCTTGCTGAGTGTCTGCTGGGTTTTGGTATCTGGATGATGTTGGTCTCATAAAATGATTTGGGAAGGATTCCCTCTTTTTGGATTGTTTGGAATAGTTTCAGAAGGAATGGTACCAGCTCCTCTTTGTATGTCTGGTAGAATTTTGCTGTGAACCCATCTGGACCTGGACTTTTTTTGGTTGGTAGGCTCTTAATTGCTACCTCAACTTCTGCCCTTGTTATTGGTCTATTCAGGGTTTCAACTTCTTCCTGGTTTAGACTTGGGAGGATGCAAGTGTCCAGGAATTTATCCATTTCTTCCAGGTTTACTGGTTTATGTGCACAGAGTTGTTTGTAATAATCTCTGATGATGGTTTGTATTTCTGTGGAATCTGTAGTGATATCCCCTTTATCTTTTTTATTGCATCTATTTGATTATTCTCTCTTTTCTTTTTTATTAATCTGGCTAGTGGTCTATTTTGTTGATCTTTTCAAAAAACCAGCTCCTGGATTTATTGATTTTTTTGAAGTTTTTTTTTGTGTCTCTGTTTCCTTCTGTTCTGCTCTGATCTTAGTTATTTCTTTTCTTCTGCTAGGTTTTGAGTTTTTTTGATCTTGCTTCTCTAGCTCTTTCAATTTCGATGATAGGGTTTCGATTTTAGATCTCTCCTTGCTTCTCATGTGGGCATTTATTGCTATATATTTTTCTCTAGAGACTGCTTTAAATATGTCCCAGAGATTCTGGTATGTTGTGTCTTTGTTCTCATTGGTTTCAAAGAACATGTTTATTTCTGCCTTCATTTCCTTGTTTATCCAGTCAACATTCAAGAGCCAGTTAACATTCAAGAGCCAGTTGTTCAGTTTCCCTGAAGCTGTGTGGTTCTGAGTTAGTTTCTGAATTCTGAGTTCTAACTTGATTGCACTGTGGTCTGAGAGACTGTTTGTTATGATTTCTGTTCTTTTGCATTTGCTGAGGAGTGATTTACTTCCAATTATGTGGTCAGTTTTAGAGTAGGTGTGATGTGGTGCTGAGAAGAATGTATATTCTGTGGATTTGGGGTGGAGAGTTCTGTAAATGTCTATCAGGTTTGCTTGTTCCAGGTCTGAGTTCAAGCCCTGGATATCCTTGTTAATTTTCTGTCTGGTTGATCTGTCTAATATTGACAGTGGGGTGTTAAAGTCTCTCACTATTATTGTGTGGGAGTCTAAGTCTCTTTGTAAGTCATTAAGAACTTGCCTTACATATCTAAAGCTGGCCATGGTGGCTCTCTGAAATCTCAGCAATTAGGGAGGCTGAGATGGTTGGATCACTGGCGGTCAGGAGTTCGAGACTAGCCAAGCCAACATGGTGAAACCCTGTTTCTATTAAAAATACAAAAATCGGGGAATGATCCAAGATGGCCAATCGATAACAGCTCGGGATTGCAGCTCTCAGTCAAAGCGCAGAGAACTAGAGGACGCCACATTTTCAGACAAATTCTGGTCGCTCACGGAGCAGAAGATCCCCAGTGGAGGAACCACACGGATCGCCAGAGCGACTCTTGTGGCCAACGCAGCGGTATCGCCGGCACCTCGGCACGGCAGCTCTCAGAGCAGAGTAAACAGGGCCGGCTCCCCTTCTGACTGAGACTTGGAGGACCCACACGGGCTGCCAGCGCGACTCCTGAGACCGGCGCAGTGGCTGTAACAGCACCTCAGTGTGGCAGCTCTCGGCGCAGAGTAAACGAGACTGGTTCCCCTTCTGACTGAGGTTTGGAGCCCAGGGAAGGCAGAGTCACCCATTACGGACACAAGAAGGAAGCCAGACAGGAGAATCCTGGGCAGAAAAGCACCATCAGTCTTAACGCTGCCGTTCTGGCCCTGGGAACTAACAACTTGGATGTCCAATCAAGAGACCTAATCTGAAAGTTGGTAATTTCAAAGACGACAGGAGGATAAATTTACAATTATGGGAAGAAACCAGCGTAAAAAGGCTGAGAATACTCAAAATCAGAATGCCTCTCCCTCTAAAGATGATCACAGTTCCACATCAACAATGGAACAAGGCTTGACAGAGAACGAGCGCATCCCAATGACAGAATCACTCTTCAAGGAATGGATAATAAGAAACTTCTGTGAGTTAAAAGAACATGTTGTAGCCCAAGGTAAAGAAACTAGGAACTTTGAAAAAAGGTTTGATGAAATCCTATTGAGAATAGACAACTTAGAGAGGAATATAAGTGAATTAATGGAACTGAAGAATACAATACAGGAACTCCGAGAAGTATGCATAGGTTTAAACACTCAAATTGTTCAAGCAGAAGAAAAGATAACAGAGGTCAAAGTCCAACTTAATGAAAGAAAACAAGAAGACAAGATTAGAGATAAAAGGATAAAAAGGAATGAGCAAAGTCTCCAAGAAATGTGGGACTATGTGAAAAGACCTAATTTACGTTTGATAGGTGTACCTGAATGCAACGGAGAGAATGAATCCAAGCTGGAAAATACCCTTCAGGATATTATTCAGGAAAATTTTCCTGAACTAGCAAAGCAGGTCAATATTCAACCCCAGGTAATACAGAGAACACCACGAAGATATTCCTCAAGAAGAGCAACCCCAAGGCACATAATCGTTAGATTCACCAGGGTTGAAATGAAGGAGAAAATACTAAGGGCAGCCAGAGAGAAAGGTCAGGTTACCCACAAAGGCAAGCCTATCAGACTTAGAGCAGATCTCTCAGCAGAAACTCTACAGGCCAGAAGAGAGTGGGGGCCGATATTCAACATCCTCAAAGAACAGAACCTTCAGCCCAGAATTTCATATCCAGCCAACTAAGCTTCACAATTGAAGGAAAAATAAAATCTTTTATGAACAAGCAAGAACTCAGAGATTTTATTACCACCAGGCCTGCTTTACAAGAGCTTCTGAAAGAAGCATTACACACAGAAAGAAACAACCAGTATTAGCCTTTCTAAAAATACACCAAAAAGTAAAGAGCACCAACATAAAGAAGAATTTACACCAACGAATGGATAAAACAGCCAGTTAACGTCAAATGGCGGTAATCCTAAATTTAAATCGACTAAATCCCCCAGTCAAAAGACACAGCCAAAACCCAACGGCATGTTACATCCAAACCTGTTTCACATGCAAGGATACGCAAAGACTCAAAACAAAGAAATGGAGAAAGATTTGCCAACCAAATGGAGAGCATAAATAAATAAATAAATAAATAAATAAAAAGCAGGAGTTGCAATTCTCGTAGCGGATAAAATAGATTTTAAAGCAACAAAGATATAGTAGTAAAAGAATCAATACAACAACAAGAGCTAACGATCCTAACACCCAGATACATAGAGACTTAGACTCAATGAGACAGAAAATTAATAAGGATATCAAGGACTCGAACTCAGATCTGGAACAAGTAAACTTAATAAATATTTATAGAGCTCTCCACTTGAAATACATAAAATATACATTCTTGTCAATACCACATCACACCTACTCATAGGTTTAAATGAAACATTGATTGGCCATTATTAATACCCATTTTTTTTTTCAGAATAAAGCAATATTTCCATTCACCCTCCCTCTCACTCTTCCTCTTTCTTTCTCTCCTTTAATCATTTTTTTTTTCTTTCCTTCTCTCAAAAAAAGAAATCAATTTGTAAACCTCTAGATCCAGGTCGGCAATGGCTCTCTCATTGCTTGAATTCCTTCCTTCCCTTCCCTTCCCTCCCTCCCTCCCTCCCTCCCTCCCTCCCTCCCTCCCTCCCTCCCTCCCCCTCTTCCTTCCTTCATCCCTTCCTTTCTCCCTCCCTTCCTCCTTCCCTCCTTTCCTGCCTTCCTCCCTTCCTCCTTCCCTCCCTAAAAAAAATAAAAAAAATAAAAAAAAAAAAAGAACTTGCCTTATATATATATGGGTGCTCCTGTATTGGGTACGTATGTTAAACCATCAATTAGCATTGATAGCTCCAAATAGTCCTTCAGGGTTCATTCTGTCTCTTCTCCTTTTTATATGTATATTTTCTTTCTCTATCAGTGTAAAATAAATCTGATTCACATTATCCTCAATATGTTTACTTATTCCATTAGTCTCGTTTATGTAGGTGGTCTTCTAACCCTGCTGTACCTGCTACTCTTCTCTGATATCGTCCCCAATATTGACTGTCACTGGGTTGCTCCTGCTGTCCCACTCCACTGATACTCTTGCAAGTTCTTTCATTACCAGCTACTACCAGACTGCCTCTGTTTGTAAACTCTGAGAGTAATACTTATATTTAGCATTTTTCTTTTGCCACTGCAGCTTAGTTTGCAGCTTACCTCCATATGGCTCATGAGAAGCATCAAATACCTACTACAGCTTAATAAATTACTCTTCTTGTCTCCTGAAAGTATTACATGAACTTTGAAGAGTTAGGGAGAGATAACCCAGAGAAGATGGGAAGGAAGCAGTGATAAGGATGGAAGTGAGAGATACCTGAAAGGTATCATATGGGATGAATGCTGCCAGTACTCTTTCCCATGGTTTGACATAGTATTTACACTGCCCTGTTAAGGAAAGAATACATCCTTCTTAGAAAAATGCTTAAAGTGATAGTTATCACAGACTCAAACACGCTTTTCCTATGCCCACCCTTGCCACCCTACCTCCACCTTTTTTATTTGACCTTATAGAGTCTGGTTCATTTTACAAATTCCCAAATTTTCAGCCACTCTTTCTCCTTTGACTGCTGGCCTCCGGGCTTATGTTTTCAGCTGCCTACTAACATTTCTCAGTGTTGCATCTGTCTTTCTAGATAAATTTCTCTTCTTGCATATGCTGTCTGATTAATGGTTGTACCAACTTTTCCATCTTCTTTCACCTTATTTATCCCTCTTTTCCTCTCCCTTCTCAGCCGAGTCTCATTTTCGTGAACCTTATATAAAAACCTTTCCAGTACATTCTCTCTTCCTTATCTTTGAGTTTCTGACATTTTCAGGATATCAGGTAACTTAACTTCACTTGGTCTTTTTCCACATCTGCACATTGCACAGTGTTCAAGGGAGAGGTGAAAAGAACAATTAATAACTAATGTTTCTATCACTTTATTTCCTAGACAGAGAAAGTAACAAGTGTCCTCTTTAATTTTCAATTTTTGCCCATTTTCCTGTCTCCTGTAATTCATGTTTCTCCCTCTGCCCATCCTCTTTTCCCCATGGTTTATTGTTCCCTTAGTCTCTCCACGCTTCTGAGAATCATACAGAAAGTAAAGGATCTGGAGATTTGGCCTTTCAGTCTTGCAACTTTGTGGAGATGTGCCCTGAATGACTAAAAAGCATTGGAGCTCTCTAGAACATATGGGAAATAATGGTCTTTCTACCCCTGGAACCTTGCAGGAGAAAGACGGGAAGGAAAGGGGCCTGTTTACATAAAAGTTTCTAGGTTGATGAGTATGTTAAGAAATCCTAATAGGCAGTTTCCTGGACAGTGGGCAGTTTGAGATAGTATGGAGAATATAATTAACTTCATAGTCAGAAGGTTTGTACTCTAGTGCCAGCTTTGCTTCTAACTGGCTGCGTGACCGTAAATAAGTCACTTAAACTTCTTGTTCCTTGTTTCCAAAATGAATATTTAGAATAGGTGAGTTTTAAGGTCCTGCCTAATTCTAAAATGCAGATTTCAATTGAACTGAGTAACTTAGTGTTAAAACTAATGTGGGGTTTTTTGGTTTGTGTGCGTTTTTTGGGGGGGATTGACCTAATTGAAGGCAATATACTAATTTTATTTTTCCTTACTTGTAAAACTGATACCTCTGACAAAAATTCAAGGGAATTTATTTAAATATAATTGCTTTAAAAATGTTTTATGATAGACTTAATCTGCATTGAGCACATTTTAATTTTGTGTGGGACTAACTTTATATTTCTGCTAACATTTTCCTTTGGATAACTGTTCTTTCACCCACTGTAGTCTTTGAAGAGGACTCCTTAAGTGTTTGCCTGTTAGTAAAAACATCTTATTATTTCCCATGTTGTATTTTATGTGTTGAAAAAAATTTTATTCTTATAAATGTCTTCAATTCTAGCCCTTTAGATATTTATAAACTGCATGATTACTAATATCTTTTCCAGAGATTATTTCAGTGGGTGAAAGAAGTTATTTCTTTATTTTCTTTGTATTGTTCTTTTTCACTTCTTCCATTATTTAGAAACTTATTTAAAATTTTCCTTTTTTTCCATATCATTTTATGTTGCAAAAGATCTGTGTCTCCATTGTATATTAAATTAGTCATATATTAAAATGAATTTATCAGAGCTATTTGTGTATATATAATAATGGTAAAGTATTTGGGGAAATTAAGAGTATTAAAATTAAGTTAAACCATGAATTGCAACCCAATCTGACAATCAGATCACTTTTTAAATAAAACTTCAAAATATATTGTTAACCATAATAAAATGGGCAAAATTTTGATTCTAGGTTTTGCTCAAAGACCAGATGATATGCTAAGAATTTTTTGATAAGTTAAGGCATGTCCCCTAGAATTGTTATCTGTAAGACCTCAAAACCTTTAAAATAAGCTGAAATAGGACATTAATTTACATGTTTATATTAGCTGTTAGATATATTTCTAAATTATTATTCAATAGGATGGTCATTAAAATTCAGAGATATAGCTATCTGATGTAATTATTAACAGATTATAATTTCTGTCAGTTTACCCATCCAAAATAAGCTAAGTCCAAACATTCTTCTTCATATTTTTATTTTTAGATCAAAGAAAGCAAAGAATTCTATTGATAAATCAACTGAAACTGACAATGGCTATGTATCCCTTGATGGGAAAAAGACTGTTAAAAGCAGTGAAGATGGAATACAAAACCATGAACCTCAGTGTGAAACTATTGGACCACAAGAGACAGCCTGGAACACAGGAACACTGAGGAATGGTCCTAGCAAAGTAAGTGTGATTTTTAAAATAATTTGCCTATGTGATTTTATATTAGCTAATGTGAAGTGACTTAGATATAGTAGTTGCCCTTGAACTAAGTATTTTCTCCAGAATTAATTCTGTGAGCCTTTATAACACTGATAAAACTGTAAATGAGATGAAGTATTGTGATTAAACTTGATTGACAGTATAATCTGACACCTTCTGAATTGATGGCTTTGATTTTTCCAAAACGTTTTTTTTGAGACAGTGTCTCACTGTGTCACCCAGGCTGGAGTGAGGTAGTGCGATCTCAGCTCACAGCATCCTCAACCTCCCAGGCACAAATGATCCTTCCACCTTAGCCTCCTGAGTAGCTGGGGCTACATTCATGCACCACCACATCCGGCTAATTTTTTTTTTGTAAAGACAGGGCTTAGCCACGTTGCCCATGCTGGTCTCGAACTCCTGGAGTCAAGCTATCCACCTACCTCGGCATTCCAAAGTTCTAGGCATGAGCCACTGTGACCAGCCCCAAAATGTGGAAAGCAGTTTATAGTTTACAGTTGTTGTTTGTTAAGCTTTACTTTTTCTTTCCCTATTTCTGTGTGTGTAAGATTTGCATTAAGTGGAACATGTAAATTATTCAGAAACCTGAACTAGAAAACCAGTTTTTCATTCATGTTCTCTATAAGAAGATATCTTGGTTTTCCTGCATTCATTACCTGTGGTGTCAACACATCTGTTTTGTTTTGTTTTTAATCTGGAAAAAATCTTACTGGGTACATATTTGTTAAAGAGAACAGTTATTTCTTTACTTTTCTAAAATAGAGAGACTGTGGATTTATTGTAACAAAGCAATGTAATGTCTTTACTTCCCTGAATTTTTGGTGTAACAGTTTATTCTTTAGAAGCGGTTAGTAAAAATAGTAAAAAATATATAGAGAGAGAGTCAAAAGATGTTACCTCTGTTACATTTGGGAATGTGAGCATGAATGTACTGTGTTGAGGAAAATAAAGAAAAGAGGGTTCTCTAATTTTGAGTAAAGTATATATGTGTTACTACTTGAATGTTCATATATTTTCAGTAGCAGTAGACACAGAACAGCATGGGCCTGCAATGAATATAGTCCCTTACTGATTTTAGATTTTTCCCAGCATTTAGCTCTGATAATGTGAACCTCTCATTACTGTTATCATTCAGCAGATAAATTTTCAGTCATAAAGCTTTCAAACATGTTTTCAGGTTTGTATTAATATTTCTTAATAAAGTTGTACGAGGAACATGAAAATATCAATAAAACTTATGCTCTAGAGTAATTTAATTTAATAATTTCTAAACTCTGGATATCTTTTACAAATTGGTATGTGTAGAATGTTGTCTGACATGTGCACACATGCAGTTGCTATTTACTTCCTCTTGCCCCATAAACCATTATTAAATTAGTAGTAGGTCTTATTGATGGCTTTCTCAGTTTGAAAAAATAGTATATGTTCTTTTACCTTCATTTAAGTGATCTCTCTTCTGCTTTTTTCCTGTTTATATTTCTTTTAATTTTTTTGTTTTTTTGAGACATGGTCTCACTATATTGCTCAGGCTGGAGTTCAGTAATGCAATTACAGCTCGCTGCAACCTAAAACTTCTGTGCTTAAGTGATCTCTCACCTCAGCCTCCTGAGTAGCTAGGACTATAGGTGTGCCCTGCTATGCTTGGCTGATTTTTTATTTTAAGAGATTGAGTCTCACTGTGTTGTCCAGGCTGGTCCAGAACCTCTGGCCTCAAACAATCCTCCTACCTCAGCCTCCCAAAGTGCTGGGATTACAGGCATAAGCCACTGTGTCTGGTTTATTTCTTATTTTTGGAAGCTGTTTCAAATGTTTTTTGAACAGAAATATTACAGGATAATATTCGACAAATGGCTATTGAAGAACTTTTTAAAAGTAAAAATGCTTTAAAATTATAGTCACTGATTTAAGACTTCTTTTTAGAAAATCATGTTATACTAATTAGTTACTTTGTGGTAATTGAGGATATTTTGAAGTTGTATGTATAATGTAATTTCAAATTTCATAGTTTAAAAGCTAAAAGGTCACTTAGAAATTACCTAAAATCCTCTTTGTGTACTCCCAACTTAGGATATCCAAAGGACAATAACGAATGTCTCTGATGAAGTCTCCAGTGAGGAAGGTCCTGAAACAGGATACCCATTACGTCGTCATATGGACAGGACTTCTGAAAGCGTTCTTCGGAATAGAAAGTCACACCATTATAAGAAACATTACCCTAATGAGGTATATACTTTGTCCTTAAGTATGTACATACATATCTGTTTTACATGTTACTAATTTATAACTTCTTTCAACAATTAAAAATTGTTGAAATAAATATTTCATATTATTATCAGTATTTATTATTGTCATGTGATCTGGATTTATAAAATAGCAGTTTTAGGTTTATGTATTGCACATGTATTAATAGTCACATATTTGAGCTCATTTTGTACATTATCTTTGAAGACTCATACATTGTTTGTTGTTTGCTTTTAAAGAAGATCATTCAGGAGAGAGAATCTGCAAGCTCCTACGTTCATCTTTTCCACAATTTGAAAGGCTGTCTACATTTGATTGTAGCAAAGTTATTATTTGAAGTAATTTCCTTCATATTGCTGTCACCAGTTATTAAATATCCCCATACTGCAAAATTCAGTTTTTCTTTGTTTCCATTTTTCCTTGTTAATTTTTAGTTTCTCTAAACCCTTTTCAATTATATCATATCTCTTGAGCTTAAAATTATTTAAATAAAAAAGAATTTCATTCAATTGAATTTTCAGTTTCTGATCTAAGGGTAGAACATTTGGCTTTAAAGCAAATACATTGCACTGTATGTCACTTTTTTGATAAACATGACCTAGTATTAGTATCTTTTTCCTTTAAACTTGTAAAAATTCACATTATGCTTTGCTAGAATATGAATGCCTTCAGAGTATTAAGATTAGAGGAGTTACTATTCTTTGTACACTCTTCTTTGTGATCGTGTCTCTGGTTAATCTTTCTGGTGATTGTGGTTGTGTTTCTTTTCCCATTGGCTGCCATTAGACAGACACTAATGCCAACATGTCTGTTCCATTGCCTTTTCACCCACGTCATTTGATGTACTGTCCCTTGTTCTTAAACCTTGTAAGATTCTGTCTTACTCTGTATACTGTTAGAAGTCAGTTGGTGCTGGAAGGGAACTGGAGGGCTTTTGACCCCTTTTCTACAGAATAAATTGTTTGGCAGTAGAGGTATTTTTCTCACTCCATGATCTTTGCTCTTCTGGGTTTATGACTGTATTTTAAATGATAAGGGTTCTTGAAGGGCAGAACATTATTCTACCTACTAATGTTAACTTTGAAATTAAAAGGTTGCTTAAAATCTTTATTTTCAGCTAAGTAAGGCTGATAGTAAGCATTGGTTGGTTTACATCTTTTCTAATGATATAAGGAATTACATAAAAATAAAATAAGGCTATGCAATTCTTTATGAAGTATGTATACTAGGTGATATTTTCAAAGCTGTGTTCGGTTCTAAAAAATTTTTCCTCTCAAACCAGCTTTAAAGGGCTTTTTTTTTTTTTTTTTTTTTAAAAGCAAAATAAAGCTTTCTTTGAATAAATAAAATTGAAATAGAAGATTTGTGGTACTTTTGCATTTTTATTCATGAATTAAAATTTATTTTATAAATTATTGTACTCTCTTCAAATTACTAGTAATGTTTTTCCTTTAAGAGTGAGGCATGAAAAAATCATTTGGACCCACCCAAACACAATGAGCAAGCATCTCTAGCACCTGGATTGTGCCATTTATCACTAAATAACCAAAACAAAACAAAAACAAAAACAAAAACAAAACAGCTTCTTGAAGAAGTGGCTGATTCCTGATTCTTATTTGTTGCAGGAAATATACATAATGACCATGAAACCTCTTATAATATGATAGAGAGCCAGGAAGCTATCAAAGACTGCTAAGGTCTTTTCAGAAACACTTGGGCGCTAAAGATAGAATAGTTTGACCTTTAATTTTTCTTTATAAAAGTATTCTAATTGATAAAAGAAAAAGAAAATTCTTTGGGGAAGTATTTTCTGCATGAATGGGATTGGTGGGCTTTACTGTAAGAAAATGGTCATGAACCTAGCCATTTGTTGTAAGCCTCCCAGATGGCAATATCTATACATCAACTTTTTAGGAGTATCTATTTTTTAGGGAAGAATCATCCTGTCTTCTGGTTGGATGGGAGTAGTAGATAGTAAAACAGGCTGCTCTGGTGTTTGACCCCAAGAGAACTGGGGTTGAGGTGGGAATCTTATTTAATGTGTAGACTTTCATTTAATTCCCGTTTTTGGCCTTTTTCTGTTATCTACCATATCTGGTTGACTTCTTCCAGTCTGTTGTTGGGAGGAGTTACTTGCTTATCAGGGATGCAGGAGGCGTCCTAAGGAACTGACAGCTTCTTTAAAGCCTTTGTTCTGTTTCCTACTCTGTCCTGCTCTGTTCAACTGTACAAATATTTTTCAGTTTTTACTCCCAATTGTAGGTTAGCTTTTCATCTAATAAAGGTAACATTTTATGAGAAGCATAATGAAGAAACCATGGGCGTGGAATTAGGCTATTTAAATGACCTTGGGAAAATTATTTAACTTCTCTGAGTTTTTTTAAACAATTTTCCTTCCACCCCTGCAAAAAGCATTTGTTATAAATCTGTATTCTCTTCAAATAAATACTCTGTATATTTTGATTCTGTGTTCAGTTTTAGCTATCTAAAGATTTGAAATAGGCTAGGTGTGGTGGCTCACCATGCCTGTAATCCCAGCACTTTGGGAGGCTGAGGTGGGTGGATCACAAGGTCAGGAGTTCAAGACCAGCGTGGCCAAGATGGTAAAACCCCATGTCTACTAAAAATACAAAAAAAAAAGTAGCTGGGCATGGTGGTGGGCCCCTGTAATCCCAGCTACTCAGGAGGTTGAGGCAGGAGAATGGCTTGAACCCGGGAGGTGGAGGCTGCAGTGACCTGAGATTGCGCCACTGTACTCCAGGTGAGACAGAGCAAGACTCTGTCTCCAAAAAAAAAAAAAAAAATGTGGTTAACTTGAACTGATTTCTTCAATTCTAAATTTTTCTTTTTTTAGACTTTATTTGGCAATTTGTAGTGAAATTCACTATTAATCATTGTAGGTAAGATTCTGTTTGAAATGTAGGTAATTATAGGCAACAATTTTTATGTTTTTTAGTGTTTTTTTTTGTTTTTTTTTGTTTTTTTTGAGACGGAGTTTCATTCTTGTTGCCCAGGCTGAAGTGCAGTGGCGCGATCTCGGCTGGCTGCAACCTCTGCCTCCCGGGTTCAAGTGATTATCCTGCCTCAGCCTCCCGAGTAGCTGGGATTATAGGTGCTGGCCACCATGCCCGGCTAATTTTTGTATTTTTAGTAGAGACGGGGTTTCACCATGTTGGCTAGGCTGGCCTTGATCCACCTGCCTTGACCTCCCAAAGTGCTGCGATTACAGGCCCAAGGCACTGCTCCCAGTCAGATTTTTACATTTGTAAAATTATCCGCATGGCTAGGCGCAGTGGCTCACACCTGGAATCCCAGCACTTTGGGAGGCTGAGGCAGGCGTTCACAAGGTCAAGTGGTCCAGACCATCCTGACCAACATGATGAAACCCTGTATCTACTAAAAATACAAAAATTAGCTGGGCGTGGTCACCTGCGCCTGTACTTCAGCTACTCAGGAAGCTGAGACAGGATAATGGCTTGGACCCAACAGGCAGAAGTTTCAGTGAGCCAAGATCTCGCCACTGCACTCCAGCCTGGTGACAGAGACTCTGTCTAAAAAAAAAAAAGACCCACTTATTAATCAGTATTTGGCAAAAAAAGAGACCACTTCTAAAGAATTATAGATATATTCTTAATCCTGAAATCATTCATTAGTTTCAGTTAAAGTCGTTAGGCCTTTAATCCTGTTACTTATTTCTAAATCAGATTAGCAAGACTTCATCAGAAGATATATATAATAAACTACCTTTATCAATTTTTTTTTTTGGCTGCACATGCGGTGGCTCATGCCTGTAATCCGAGTACTTTGGGAGGCTGAGGTTGTTGGATCCCTTAAGCTCAGAAGTTAGAGAACAGCCTGTGCAACATGGTGAAACCCCCATCACTCAAAAAAAAAAAAAAAAAGTGAAATTTAGCCAGACATGATGGTACACTCATGTAGTCCCAGCTATGCAGCCCTGCTTCAATAAATAAATAAAAGAGGCCAGTGCTATGACTGACCCCTGTAATCACTGCATTTTGGGAGGCCAAGGCGGGTGGATCACTTAAGTTCAGGAGTTCCTGACCAGCCTGGCCAACATGGTAAAACCCCGCCTCTACTGAAAATACAAAAATTAGCTGGGGTGTGGTGGCAGGCTCCTGTAGTCCTAGCTACTTAAGAGACAGGAGAATTACTTGAACCTGGAAGGTGGAAGTTGCAGGTGAGCTGAGATAGTGCCTCTGCACTTCAGCCTGGGTGACAGAGGGAGACTTCATCTCAAAAAAAATAGAAAGATAGAGAAATTGATTGATTCTGGAAAACAGTGCAAAATTTATTGTCAAATGAGTATAAATAGTAATAATAATTCACTTCAGGCCAGCCTTGGTGGCTCACGCCTGTAATCCCAGCACTTTTGGAGGCCAACGTGGACGGATCACCTGAGGTCCGGAGTTCAAGACCAGTCTGGCCAACATGGTGAAACCCCATCTCTACAAAAAACACAAAACTTAGCCAGGTGCAGTGGCATGCATCTATAATCCCAGCTACTTGGGAGGTTGAGGCAAGAGAATCACTTCAACCCAGGAGGCGGAGGTTGTGGTGAGCCAAGATCATGCACCACTGCACTGTAGCCTGGGTGACAGAGTGAGCCTCTGTCTCAAAAAAAAAAAAAAATAACTCACTTCAGAGACAAAGTGAGCACTCTAGGTAGGTGGCTTTAAGGTAGCATTTGTTGAGCCCCTGCTTTGTGCCAGGTTTGTATTCCATGCTCTGTTAATTTTTAACGGCGTTTTAAAGGAGAACAGCATGAATGATAAGAGGTAGGAGCAGAATGAATGATAATTAAGTCATAGATTGGAACATAAAGCAAAGAACAAGCCATGCTTAGGGGGCTCGGGAGTTGTCCACTGTCACTGGAGAAAAAGGTTGTGGTATGACGTGGAAGACAAGGTCAAAAAGTAGTACATATGAAGATGAGCATGCTAGGTGAAGGAATTGGAACTCTTTCCAGGAGAGCAGTGAGAAGCCAAGGAAAGATTTTGACTAGAGGAGTCAAAGGACAGCTGTGCTTTAGGAAGTTTATTCTGGAAAGACGAGGGAGGCCTTTCAGGCAAAGATCAATTAGGAGGTGCTTATAGCAATGAAGGTGTAAATGATAAAGTCTGAACTTGATGATAGCACAGGAAAGACAAAGGGATAAATATAACACATTGTAAAGGTACATGACAAATGTAGTCACAGAGGAAAGCAAAAACAAAAAAACAAAACAAAAACCCAAATTAGAACATACCTGGCCATAAGGATGGCCATTACCATGATTTGTTCAGTAAAAGTTCTTTTTAATTAATTTAAATCACAATTTTATTCATCTTTATTTTGTGCGTTAAAATCTCCCAAATAAAGTAAACTGATTAGAAATTATTTAACTTGTTTTAGTTTTTTACTTTTATACCACAGATTATCTGAAGAACATGAGTTGGCAATTACCTTCTTGGTTTAGATGTCAATTTTATGTTAATTTATTTCATTTCCATTTGTGAAACAAGAATAGTAGATAAATGAAATCCTCTCTTGCTAAAAAAAAAAAAAATGACTATAATAAGAAAATACTGTCATTCCTTGGTATCCACGGGAGATTGGTGGATATCCAGCCTTCCTTTAAATAACAAAATCCAAGGATTCTCAAGTCTCACAGTCTGCCCTGTGGAACCTGATACACATAAAGTCAGTCCTTGCCCTCCAGGTCTCCAAAACTGTCGGTTCTGCTTCCCAGGAATATTGGTTTTTCTATCTGCAGATGTGGGATGCATGGATATGGAAGGCCAATGGTATCACCATTAATAATATCAATTAAAGTCAGTTAATGTTCACTGTGCAGACCCTATGAATTTAGTCTCTGCCTACCTGAGTTGTGAACTTCATATAAAATTTAAGAGAAAATAGTTACAACCTTTGCATGCAAAGTAATATCTGAGCTGAAATATGAAATCAAATAAATTTTGGTGTGAGGGTATTTTGTTACTGAATAAAAACTAATATATTTTGTAATGGTTTGCTGTCTCACTGTCCTTTGAGGTTATTTGTTGTTTTAGCCTAAAGTATCAATATATGGTTTCTGATAGAATCCTTTGAGTTGGAAAGGTACATAAATTGTATTAATGTCAAAGAATATCTTGATTTCAGGATGCCCCTAAATCGGGTACTAGTTGCAGCTCTCGCTGTTCAAGTTCCAGACAGGATTCTGAGAGTGCAAGGCCAGAATCTGAAACAGAAGATGTGTTATGGGAAGACTTGTTACATTGTGCAGAATGCCATTCATCTTGTACCAGTGAGACAGATGTGGAAAATCCTCAGATTAATCCATGTGTGAAAAAAGAATATAGAGACGACCCTTTTCATCAGGTTGGTTTATGGTTTGGGCTTATGTGGAGTTATCAGTCCAGCTTCTTTGAGTTTATGTTCACATTTAACAGAGGTGAAGAAGAAGCTTACCTTCAAGCTTATATTTCTATAATTTTTGTTACGTGAGCTGTGGTCTGGCTTCATCAGAACATAGAATCTCAGTACTTACATTGTGGTTGTGTATGTTCCTGAAAAGTTACTGGTAAATTGAATTTTGTAAGTCAAATCGTGTGTTAGGTGCATTAGTACTTTCTTACGCAACACACTTTATGGCCAGATGCATGTACACCTTGGTCTAAACTCCACCTATAAGATTATATTCACAAATCTACATCTCATGAATATCAAATTGGCATCTCCAAGTGCCCGTAGTAATACTATCCAATGGAAATATTATGAAAGTCAAATATATAATTTTAAATTTTCTGGTAGCCTAATTACAATTTTTAAAAGGGGAAATTAATTCTAATGTTTTATTTAGCTTATTAGATTCAAAGTATCACTTCAATGTATAACATGGAACATATCAATGAAATATTTTGTATGTTAATCCTAAATCTTCAGAATCCAGCGTAAATACTTCTCATTTCGGACTAGCCACATTTCTTTCTTTTTTTTTGAAATGGAGTCTCACTCTTGTCGCCCAGAGTGCAATGGCCTGATACTGGCTCACTGCATCCTCTGCCTCCAGGTTCAGGGATTCTCCTGCCTCAGCTCCCTAAGTAGCTGGGATTACAGGCACCTGCCACCATGCCTGGCTAATTTTTGTATTTTTAATAGAAATAGGCTTTCACCATGTTGGCCAGGCTGGACTTCAAGTCCTGACCTCAAGTGATTTGCCCACCTCAGACTCCCAAAGTGCTGGGATTACAGGCGTGAACTGCTGTGCCCAGCCAGACTAGCCACATTTCAAATGTTGAATAGCCACATGTGAGTAGTGTACTATATTGGACAGCACAGTTTTATAGAATATCTTTATTTGAATGTCCTACCAATACCTCAAATTTAGCCAGTCCTCCCTCATAAATCTGTTTTTATTGTTGCACTCAGAATTTTGGTGAATGACCTCTCCATTCATTTAAAATTCTCACTCTTCCTCATCTTATCTCTCTTATCCAACTCCTCATCTAATTCTGTCAATAAAACCAAGTCAAGTCAGAACACAAGAAAAAAAAGAGAGCTTTCAGTCTGATTAAAGAGTAATGCATAGCTATCAAAGAACCTTCTGCTATAACAATACCATTGGCTGGGTGGCTTAAACAGCAAACATTTATTTCTCACAGTTCTGTAGCCCAGAAGTCCAAGATCAGGGTGCCAGCATGATTGGTTCTTGGTAAAGGTCCTTTTCCTGGCTTACAATAGCTCTATTATCCTTGTATCCTTACATGGAGCTCTAGTCTCTTTATCTCTGTCTGGTTTTGGTTGGAGTTAGAGTGATTTAAAGTCCATATTAAAGAGCAAAATATCAAGAATAGCAAGAACAATTTTGAAGAACAACAGGGATCCTTCCCTACTGGATATAAAAATTTACTTAAAATTTAATACTCTCAAGATAGTATGGTATAGATACATAAACATATATACCAATGGAACAGAATAGAAATCCCACAAGTAGACATGTGTTTATAATGGATCACTAACATGAGACAATAAGTGGCATTACAAATCAGTAGAAAAAGAATGGATTATATGGTTATGAGTCAAATGATGATACATATGAAAATTTATTCCAAATAGTTTCTAAAGGTGAAAAACAAAACTTTGAAACATTTAGAAGAAAATATAGGAGAAAAATCTTTGTTACTTCAGGTTAGAGAAGAATTTTTAAAAACAAGATATAAAAAGCTCAAACAAAAATAGAGAGATAAATTTGAATATCTTAAAATGTAAAACTTTGGCTACGTTAAAAGACAAGCCACAGGATGGGAGAAGATATTTCCAATACATTAACTATCAGAGTATTCATACAGAATGTAAAGAATTCCTACAGATGAATAAGTAAAAGACAAATACCTCAATAGAAAAATAAAAGGATGTAAACAGGCAACTCACCTGAATGACTAATAAAATATAAGTGGAGATGGTCAGCCTTGCTGTTAGTTACGGAAATACAAATTAGAACGAGACACTATTTTATATTGATCAAATTGTCAAACTTTAAAACCTGATAAATTTCAGTGTTGGCAAGAATATGAAGAAAGAACCCTTAAATAGTGTTGTTTATTTCTACAGCTACTTTGGAGAGCAGTTTGTCATTATATAGTAAAATTGAAGTTCTGTATATTCTAGAACCCTTTCATTCTACTTTAGAATGAAACTTTAGGAGACAGGCACAAGGAGACACATTAAAAAATGTTAATTGCATTGTACATGATAGTGAAAGTTGAAAATATAATAGCCATTAATAGTGGAATTACTAAATCATGATGTGTGATAAAACAGTATACAGCAGTGAAATTGAATGAACTCTGCTGCGTATATCAACATGAATAAATCTTTTTGAATATAATTTTAAATGAAAAATGCAAGCTGCCTTTACTTTAGATATATACTATTTATATAAGGTTGTAAAATGTGTAAAACTATATTACATATTGTTTATGGATAAAAGCATATGCAGCAGGAATATGAAGATATGCAAAGGAATAATATACACCAAATTTAGAATAATATATCTGGGGAGTAAAAGAAGGGAAGGGTGCATAGTGGGT
Source organism: Callithrix jacchus (assembly GCF_049354715.1). NCBI lineage: Eukaryota > Metazoa > Chordata > Mammalia > Primates > Cebidae > Callithrix > Callithrix jacchus. Next base: position 72,131,166 of record NC_133512.1, on the reverse strand, counting down.
TTCAGATTTACCTGTGATATTTTATTAAATATCTGATGCAAATAAGGGAGAAGTTAAAATGTGATAAACCCTACTGTTACTATCGTTCTCTATCAGATTGAAATGTTTTGGTTAAAAAAAAATAGATCCATTAGTTTAGGCTTCAGCCACGGGAAAAGTATTAGGGGAAAGGAAGCTTCACTACAAGGGGTTGAGGAGTGAGAATGGGGAATGATGTTTAAAAAGCATGGCTGTGGCCGCACAGTGGCACACGCCTGTAATCCCAGCACTTTGGGAGGCCGAGGCAGGTAAATCACTAGAGGCCAGGAGTTCAAGACAAGCCTGACCAACGTGGTGAAACTGTCTCTACTAAAAATAGAATCAATGAAGTATGGAGAAAATGTTGACTGGTGGAATGAGATTTCTTAGAATGCTGGAGGGGAATCATAATCAGGAAGCTTAACATTCGACAGGAAGAGGAAAACATCCTCTTCTGAGATAGGAGGATAAGGATGAGTGCATGGAGCAAGCAAGATGATAAGAGAGTTATTGCCTGATGATCCCTTTTCTGTGAAGTGCAAGAGTCCAAGGGATCTACTGGCAATAAGGGAGATGATACAATAGGAGGCTTTTTAAGTTATCGTTTATGGGGAATGGAGAAAGGGGACAGAAAGCGGGCGGGGGGGGGAGAGAGAGAGAGTGTGTGTGTGTGTGTGTTCAAGCCAATGAACACAGCAAAACAATCACACTGCCTTGGTACATTGCGGAGAATCTAGCTGGAATTTGAAGCCATGAATTTGTAATTGCCTGTGCTATATACAGTTATGTGATGTTTTCTGGGATGTAGTTGTAATATTATTATATCTGACATTTAATAAGCATTTGCTTATGCCACACACTGTACAAAGTAATCTAGATAAATTATCTCATGCATTTAATCTTCACAACTTGTGGTAATGTAGTTTATTTTCATTTTACATTGCTCTGAGTTGAGTAGTATGCCCAAAGTCACACAGAGTAAGTGCTCAATAAATAGTTGCTGTTCAAGGGACAGGAGAGGAGATAATTGAAGTGGTGGATCTGGTGGGAGTCTAGTCATTAGATTGTTAGATTGAGAATGAAATGGAATCAGGAAGGGACTGATACATTTAAGGATAGGTGTGTTCAAGGGAACAAGTGTTTTAGAATTGAAGGTTTGAGAGACCAGGTAAGATGGGAGGTTGTAGTAGATTCCTTTTAGAAGTAGAACGGTTTTGTATGGTGACAAGATCTAGGGTGTGGCTATGGGAGTAGTTTAGAGTCCCTAGTAATGAAGAAATGTAAAATGAAAAACAATGAACAATCCATGAAACCATAGGATGTTGAATGAGTCATCTGCATATTCATCTAAGTCACTGAGACTAACAGCTGGAGTTGAGATTGAGGGAAATGCCTGTGAGCTGTTTTCCTAGAGATGACAATAGACAGCATAAAAGCAGGGACCATATGTTCTCAATATTGTATCACACAGTGTGAGGTACACAGTATGTATTTAATAAATATTGAGTGCTTGTAACTAAATTTTTTCAACACATGCCAATTAGGCCTTTCTTAAATGATTTTAAAAATTGTTTTATGATGTCTATGCAGAGTAAATTGTTCCTACTCTGCTGCTTTTTTGGTAAGATAAAATTTATTAGTGTTCTACTCTGTATATGTAATTATGGTATTCTAGGCTTATATTGGTTTCGCTTTTAGATTGAAGACTTGATCTTAGACAGATTTTTAATTCTCAGGTTTCAAAACATAAAGCTCATGTTTTTAGTTTTACTAGTAGTTAAGTAATAGAAATTAGTTCCCTTTACTAAAAAGCTGCCTGTTTTTTTGTTTTGTTTTTTTTTTCTTGTTTAACCAGTCTGCATTAGGTTTGGTAGAGCTTTGTCTGCCTACCATAAAGATGGAAAAATCCCTTCTCATGAAAAAATACTGAGCATTTGAATTAGTATGTTCTAATCAGAATATTTCCGAATGTGTATCTTTGTTTTATTGTTTGTTTTATTTTATTTGTAAATAGTAATTGAAACATTTCCAAAGGAGAAAACTTTTCTCCTCTAGACCTCCCTATAGCTGAATATATAATAACATACAAATCTAAATTCAGCTGAAATTCATTTTTTAGTAAGTATAAAGCTTTAAATGGCTGCACTCCCATAGTTGGAAACACCAGTATGTGATTGTCATGGTGAATTTATTTGAAATAAAACATGCCACCATTTTAGCATTAAGGTTTTCAGGTAGTTTTGAATTAACAAAGAAGCAAAGCAGTTGAGATTTTAAATAAGGAAAAAGAATAATTGTTTTAAAAGTTATAAATTTTTGGAGCTGTGATGCTGTCTCCAAAGGAAAAAACAAATTTAAGTTCTAAATTTTAGTTTGAAAACGTATTTAGAGACCAGGCACCATGGCTCATCCCTGTTATCCCAGCACTTTGGGAGGCTGAGGCAAGCAGATCACTTGAGGTCAGGAGTTTGAGACCAGCCTAGCCAATATGGTGAAAGCCCATCTCTACTAAAAATACAAAAATTAGCTGGGCGTGGTGGCAGGTACCCGTATCCCAGCTAATGAGGAGGCTGAGGCAAGCAGATCACTTGAGGTCAGGAGTTTGAGACCAGCCTGACCAATATGGTGAAAGCCCGTCTCTACTATAAATACAAAAATTAGCTGGGCGTGGTGGCAGGTACCCGTATCCCAGCTACTGAGGAGGCTGAGGCATTAGCATCACTTGAACCCAGAAGGCGGAGGTTTCAGTGAGCCAAGAACTGCATCACTCCAGCCTGGGTGATAGAGTGAGACGCAGTCTCAAAAAAGAAAGAAAGAAAATAAGAAAATATATTCAGAATAACCTGTGTGATAAAATTATAAAATGGAATTACCTGCTCTGATGTTTTCCCTGAATCTTTAAAAAAAAGTATTTCATGTGATGCTGTTCTACACACTGAAGACATTATTCCACAAGACTGTTTTTCAGTGTACATTTCACACACGCATGCACAGACATACACATGCACACAGATAGCAGTCTTTTAGTTTTTATTTATTTTTTCAAGTTTCTACACACAACATTGAACATATAATTAAATATTTTTATTTATTTTTTTTTTTTTGAGACGGAGTTTCGCTCTTGTTACCCAGGCTGGAGTGCAAGGCGCGATCTCGGCTCACCGCAACCTCCGCCTCCTGGGTTCAGGCAATTCTCCTGCCTCAGCCTCCCAAGTAGCTGGGATTACAGGCACGTGCCACCATGCCCAGCTAATTTTTTTGCATTTTTAGTAGAGACGGGGTTTCACCATGTTGACCAGGATGGTCTCGATCTGTTGACCTCGTGATCCACCCGCCTCGGCCTCCCAAAGTGCTGGGATTACAGGCTTGAGCCACCGCGCCCGGCCTTATAATTAAATATTTTAAAATTCAGTTTCTAGTTGCTGTCTTCTCTTTTGCCTTTTGGCTTTCTAGAAATAATATCAGATGCTAGTTAGAGTAACTGGCAAGTAAGATATAAAAGGAGTACTTTTGGAAGGACAATGAGAATGTCCTGATTTCTTGTTTCTGTCTCTAGATGGGGTTTCGTGGTATTGATACTCCTTTCTTCATGTAATTAGGAAGATTTTGATATTCCAGACTGAGAGTTTAAAAAAATCTATAAATCAGTGGTTGAAATCTGTTGCCTCTCAAGCTTAACAATTCTTTCATTTTAGCTTCTTGCTCTTCTTGTTTCTGGCTTTTTGATACCATTATGTTTAATAATTATTAAATTTCTAAAGAAAGTTTGATACATATTTTGGTACAGACTCTTTCTTTCCCAAAATGGAATATTGTGTTTGGAGATAAACTAGGAAATAACATTTGAGAAATTAAGTTGGTAGTTAATAGCTAGTATCTTAGCACTCTTCGGGACCTCAAGTAGTGAAATGTATACCATGAAAGTTAAAGTATATGAAAATCCTATATCTCTGAAAAGATAAAAATTTTCTACCTCTGCTTTCTTCTTATTTATGAATTATTATTATTAAACTTTAGTTGAAATTAATCAATGCAACTTTACTCCCCCTAGAGCAAAGTGTTAAGCGTTTACAAGAAACTTTCTTTACCATATTTTAATCACATTTTGTCTTCTAAAGAATAAATGTACCTGGAGTAGATTCTTCTGTTCATTGTTAGAAGTTATTTTTAATGGAATATATTATAAAATTTTAATATTAGAATGTCAAAGATCTATTGATTATTTTCCTGAGATTGCTGCAAATGCCAAAACTATCGTTTTTAGAAAATGTGAGAAGTATATGATTCCTTAAAAATATGCTAGAAATACTGCAATGTAATTAGCAAACTGATCTCTCTCTGGGTCTAATCTTATAGTGTTACTTCTCCTTTTGAAGTCTGATTATGAAAAGGTTTAGTGTGTCGTTAATTTTGTTGCTATCATTAACTCAACTGCTCTGTTTTGGGGCTGGGCACGGTGGTTCACACCTGTAATCCCAGCACTTTGGGAGGCAACAGCCGGTGGATCATCTGAGGTCAGGAGATTGACCAGCCTGGCCAACATGGTGAAACCCCATCTCTACTAAAAATAAAAAAAAATATAGCCATGTGTGGTGGCGCATGTCTGTAGTCCAAACTACTTAGAACGCTGAGTGCTTCAGTTTTGTACCATTTGCTGTATATGAAAAAAAAAAAAAGTTGAATTGGTCCTTTGGAGAAGTGCTGGATTAAAATATCAGAAAAATAACTAAGTCAGATATTAAAGGTTAAGTATATAAGGAAGAGTCTTTTTCAGGATAAGACTGTAGCACTATAGTCTTTCAACGAGATTCAAATATCAGATGTCATATTCTTTTTTAATGAATGATCATAAGTTGAAAAATGGTTACTATTAACTAGTTGATATCCATTTGTCTTTTAGCATTAGTATATTGCAGCTATGCCGACTGATTAACAACTAAGTACTTTTACTGACACGTTTTAGTATTTTTTGAACTTAGATTGTCTAATACTTGTTACAGAAAGTTCTCAACTTGTACAGTTTTATAACCATGTAACTTCTTATGATATATATTCAGTTATATGCCAACTAATTTTAAGATAGAATTTTAGTGTCTTAAAATTGTGTATATAATAAATATATTAACTATGCACAAATCTATGTTTCATTTATAAAATATACATTGATGTTTTTAGTTTTGTTGAAATTGTATGTGTATATGGAGATATATATTCTATTTTATATGCACACATTTTATTTATTAAATGTGATCAATATGTGTCTTAATTTTTTTTTATAGAGTCATTTGCCCTGGCTCCATAGTTCCCACCCAGGATTAGAAAAAATAAGTGCTATAGTATGGGAAGGTAACGATTGTAAGAAAGCAGACATGTCAGTACTTGAAATCAGTGGAATGATAATGAACAGAGTGAGTTTTTAAATTTTATTCTTGTAGTTCAAGGATAAGACTTAGTGATTATCAGTATATAAGATAATTACTTGAATGTTATATTAGTAACCTGCTGACCTAATTTCTTTACCGTGAAAAAAAAATTTATATGTGTATATTTGTTTCTGTCTGTGATTTAAACCATGATTTGTCACCAAACCACTCTTCATCTTTTAGTGTTTTCATTTATCTGACCAAGAATAGAGGATACAGTCTCTTTTATGCTATTCTTTCTTTTGAAATTCAGGAACTTGTAGATGTATGCAGGTGTTAATAAAGACTTTTCTTGGGACTAGAGATTGTTGTTACAAAAACTTTAAAAATAATTTAAAAGTCTTATTTTTCTGTATCATTCTTAACTGGTTCATTTATTTAACGGTACTTAAAACATGAAAAAATTCAACTAGTAAATTTGCATTCATACTTGCTTGTCTACTTAAATATATAGAAGTAATGCAGATAGTGGTAGAAGTCTGTCTGCAGTATGAGTAGTTTGAAGTCTAATGCAAATACCATAGATTTAAATTTTATTTTCTCATTTCTTTTATCAGGTAATTACTGATTTTTAAAATGTGTTGATTTCTCTGGACTTTTTTTAACTTATAGTTTCTAAATTTCTATGGTGCATTATTATGCTAGAACTCTTGTCCACACTTTATATAAGATAAGAATTAAAATAACTGGGTCTAGAAATTAATAATACTCCCTATTACATATCTCAGTGTGAGCAATTAAAAACATTTGACCAGGAAGTCTCTGGAATCTTGGATCTAGTTAGTGCTCTGTAACTTAATTACCTGTGAACTGGCAGATCACTTAACTTACAGTAGTCTCATTTATCTAATATATAATATAAAAAGTTGGCTACATGATATTTAAGATCCCTTTTAGTTCTGCCAGTCTGGCATATTGGAAACTCTTAGTTGCCCCATTATCTAATACCCAGGTTTTTGTTTTTGTTTTTATATAATTCCCTCACCTTTTCCCCTTTCTATTTAATTTTTTCCTTCTATCATCTCTCTTCTAAAATGCTTTTAGAGTAGCCTTTTCTTTAAATACTGGACTATTCAAAGAGAAACATAAATGGCTGGGTATGTTGGCTCATCCCTGTAGTCTCAACACTTTGGGAGGTAGAGGAGGGATGATCGTTTGAGTCAGGAGTTCAAGACCAGCCTGAGCAACTTAGTGAAACCCTGTCTCTAACATCTCTAGAGAAAACAAAAAATTAGCTAGAGGTGATGAGGTACATCTGTAGTCCCAGCTACTAGGAATGCTGAGCTGGGAGGGATCACTTGAGCCCATGATTGTGGCACTGCACTTCAGCCTGGGCAACAGAGTGAGACCCTGTCTCATAAAAGAAAAAAGAAAACCCAAGGTACAAATGTATGAAATAAGTGTAATGCTACGTTTTTTCTTAAACAAATCAAATTTAAGTGGATATGAGATCTCATTCTCTTTAATACTGCAGTATTTGTGAATATTTCTAACTTGAAATAATGAAATGCATAAATTTTTTTTTTCAAGATCTGGATAAGGCAGTCAATCCTTTTGCCAACTACTTAGTGAATTAGAGATCTGATAATGAATTGTTTTTAAGATCTGAAGAATTAATGACATTTTATGTGTCGTACGTTCTCAAACTTTAATGGGATTCAAATTACTCATATATTAAAGTGAATCTATTTTAACAAATGATTTCATATTGCTATAAATAATTAATTTCCCTGTAGATAACATTTATGTTATAATTTTATTTTTCTTTTCTCTCTCTTCCCCTGGCTTCCTCAAGGTGAACAGCCATATACCAGGAATAGGATACCAGATTTTTGGAAATGCAGTCTCTCTCATACTGGGTTTAACTCCCTTTGTTTTTCGACTCTCTCAAGCTACAGATTTGGAACAACTTACAGCACATTCTGCTTCAGAACTTTATGTGATTGCATTTGGTTCTAATGAAGATGTCATAGTTCTTTCTATGGTTATAATAAGTTTTGTGGTTCGTGTGTCTCTTGTGTGGATTTTCTTTTTTTTGCTCTGTGTAGCAGAAAGAACTTATAAACAGGTGGGTATAATGTAGACTTCTGAATAAGAATATTTTATTCTTTTCATAATATTAAAAGTATTCCTGAAGTATTTTATTATTTTATTTTATCATTTTTACCTAATTATTTTTCTTTTTTGCTTTTATAGTACTTAACCAAATAAAATCTTAACAACTTATATTTTGTTGATTTTTGTTTTTCTGTGGTAATCTACTTGAAAATTAATCCTCATCTTAATCTTTTTTAGCGATTACTTTTTGCAAAACTCTTTGGACATTTAACATCTGCAAGGAGGGCTCGAAAATCTGAGGTTCCTCATTTCCGGTTGAAGAAAGTACAGAATATAAAAATGTGGCTATCTCTCCGTTCCTATCTTAAGGTAGAATGGGAGTGATAAAAGTAGTTTTAACATGCCAGCCTCTTCTGATAGTTCCCGTTTCTTTTTCAATATATATTTGTCTCTAGATATGTAGTAACCAACTTTTACTCTTTCAAAAGCTGGATTAAAGATTTTTCTACTAGACTGGTTATCACAAACCAGCAGAGGGAGCCTAATACTTAAAGAAGAACTTTAAAAACAATCTAATCAATAAGTTTCCTCACAGAAGTGACCTATTACTATTTAAAAATATAGTTTGCAATTCAGTGTCATTTTTTTCATGTCATTATTTTCCTTTAATCTTTGAAATGATTTTCCTAATTATGGAAGTATGATATAAAAACTCTGGAAGGAAAAGGGAAACATCTAAATTGTTTTTAGAAAAACACTTTTTTTCTAAGGATTACTTCTTGTTACTGCATTAAGTAGCAGTAGAATGTCATTATATGTGGAGTAATCCTGCAAGTTCTAATGATATTTATTCACAACACTGTCTATATCTTAGTAGAGTTGACCTAAAGCCCAGTTATCCTCTGACATACCTAGATCTTTCTTGCTTTATATTTTGAAATATTAAAGAAGTAAAAAAACTTTGTACTATTTATCTACTCATATTTAAAAAAAATTATTGTTCTGTTTATTAACTTGTTAAATTTAGCTCACTTAGTGTCACTGCTGCAAATTGGCATAGATACTCTTTTCCTCGCTATGACATTTCTGTTGTATGGAGGGATGAATCTGAACTTCGTTGCTTGACTTAGTGTTCATCCAAAATTCTCCCCATTGTCAACCCTAAGCAGGTGTCACATTCTTTTGTACATTGATTATTTTATTCAGTAAACACTTATTTATGTTAACCATGTGCCATTCACTGAGGATGAGATGAAAGCCCCTACCCCCCCAAATACTTAAGCTTATACTTCAGTAAAGGAAACATCTAAGCTGAGACCTAGGAATTATCCTTGTTTAATCTCTAGCATCCAGTTTATCACCAATTCCTATCTTTTCTGCTCCCAAAATATGTCTTGAATCCATTTGCTTCTCTTTGTTCCATTTCTACCACCCTCATTGAAACCATCAGTCATCTGCCTTGTGCTACTACAGTTACCTTTTTACTGGCATTCCAGCATTCACATTTCTTCCTTTCATTCCTTTGTTCAGTCTGCCACCAGTGAACTTTTAAAAATGTGTGTTCGGCCCTATATTCTTAAAACTTTTTGAATGTTCCCCATTGCTCTTAAGATAAAGCACAAAATCTTAACAAGGTTTATAATGCCCTTTATGATCTAGGTGCTGCCTTATTCACCTGTCTTTTTGTCTCATTTTGAAACACTCTCCTTCCTAACCCACTACATTCCAGCCATGTTAGACTGCTTCAGTTCTTTACATGAGCTGTGATCCGTCCTGGTTTATGTTCATGCTCTTCCTTCTATCTATAACACTGCCATGTGCTATCATATCCCTGTCCCTCCCCCTTAGTTTGGTGTAAATATCACTTCCTTAGGGAGATCTTCCCAGATCCACACTTGTAACCCTCAAATCTAAATGAAGTCTCCCTGCCACATATCTCAAAGCATCCTATATCTTTCCCTCTTAGAACTCATCACTATTTATCACATCTATCTGTGATTATGAGCTTGATGTCTCACTCCCCTCCTAGTTCCTGTGAAGGTAGAGGGACCATGTGTTGTTCTCTGTGGTTGTCTTCCTAGCATCCAGCACAGTGTCTAGTTCTAAGCAGGTGCTTAAGAAACATTTGTTGAATAAATGATTTGTGTTTGACAAAATAAAGTATTCGAAAGTTATACTAATAATTTTATGTTATGTAGATACAGATACCCTTTTAACTCTGTTGCAAATCTTCACGAAATCATAACACTTTATTATGAAAATTCATCTAACTAATTAGGTATATTCAACATTGTGGGCTATGATCAACTCATAGTGAGCTAATTAGTAAATATATTTTAAAATGTTTTCTTTTCTCCCCTCCACCCATGCCCCACAGCGTCGAGGTCCTCAGCGATCAGTTGATGTAATAGTTTCATCTGCTTTCTTGTTGACTATCTCAGTTGTATTTATCTGTTGTGCCCAGGTGAGTTAACTCGCTCCATGTAGAAATTAACCAGATGTATAAGTATTACCTTTAGATTAATAAACAATCAAATAGTAATATAAGTAAAGCCTAGTTAGAAAAATAAGTTTTGAAGTTATCTTTTTGCAGTTTTTTTTGATAGAATAAATAAGTGCATCTTACCTCTATGCCATGAACAGTGAGCATGTGTGCTCAAATGTCTGTTGAATGAACAGAGATTAATTTTTGCCTAGAACCCTTCTCATTATCTTTACTTCCCAAAATAAACATATGGGTTATGAAATTGTCCCATGAATGCTTGATTTATTCATGTTTACTATTCTTTTATTTCTTATATCTGAATTGTTACTGTGATTTAACTGCTGCATACTCTGAAAAAGAAATTTTTGTTACCCAAATCAGTTAGGAAATACAAAAGTATCTCAGGATATGTACTGCTATAGTGCAGGGAAACATGTTCTCAGGGTCTCCTGAGGGCTGTGTTGTGGGCCATGTAATATTAAAAAATAAGTTTAAAAGTATTAAAATTTTAAAAACAAAAATAAGCATAATGCAAACTTCCATTTCAAGTAGCATGACATGCTAGATTACCTGGAAATTCTTCTACTTTAAAACATGAGACAGGTCAAGCACAGGCTCACACCTGTAATCCCAGCACTTTGGGAGGGTGAGGAGTGTGGATCACCTGAGGTCAGGAGTTCAAGACCAGCACACCCAACCAACATGGCAAAACCCTGTCTCTATCAAAAATACAAAAATTAGCCAGGCGTGGTGGCAGGTGCCTATAATCCCAGCTATTTGGAAGGCTGAGGCATGAGAATCACTTGAACCTAGAAGGCAGAGGTTGCAATGAGCTGAGATCCTGTCACTGCACTCCAACCTAAGGGGTAGATCCAGACTGTATCTCAAAAAACAACAACAAAAACAAACACACCAAACAATGCTGGGGGGAACCCTCAGCTTTTTAATGTACATATTGTATACATATCTGAGTCCATAAGATAATAAAAGGCCAAAAATGAAGATAAAACTGAAAACCAGAGCATTTAAGAATAAGCATTAATGCCATGGCAGCCTGAGGATAAGAGTGAAGTACGTTGTCAGTGTTAGTATTGTATTCCATAGACTTGAAATTTTATGCCCATGTAGGACAGGAGATGAGGCCTTGACCCGCATACTTCCCCACTCAAACTGTGAAATCAAACCCTCAAAGATCTACAGCCTCAGTGAAAAGCTGGATAAGAAAAATAGTCTGCTCACGAGCACTGGAAGACAAGGAAGAAGCTTATCTGACTCTGGATGGCAAGGATGGGAGAAAAGTCTCTTCTAAGAATATATAATTATAACTCTGCCCTTATTACAGATTTAGGGTTCAAATTGACATTATACATCTTGTCCTATAACAATACACAGAAGGGTCCTAGGCCCCTGGATACCTGACAGAAGCAAAATCAAGGTTGTTTGGGGGGCATGAGACTTCAGCCTAGACCTCACATGATCCATAGATAAAGCTCTTTCTGGTGTCAAAACAGGAAGAAACAGTCTAACATGAAGGAGTCAACAGATAAACCAATAACAGGATTAGATCTCCAACTATTTCAGTTTGATCAGGCAGAAACTAAGTGTTTACAGTGATGAAAGACATAGATAACACCGTGAAAAAAGAACAGATAAGTTTAAAAAAGAACTTCAAAGGAATGAAAAATACAATCTTTGACTTTTGCTTTTCACTGCTGGAACAAAGTCATTGACTTTTAAAACACAGTGAACAGAATAAATAGCAAATTAAAGACAGCTAAAGTCATAGTGAACTGAGAGATAAAAGAAGTGACCTAAAATACAGGACAGAGACACAAACATGGAAAATGAAAAGGATATTAAGACATTTGTGTCAGATCCAACATATGTCTAATAAGAATGCCAGGAGGAGGCTGGGTGTGGTGGCTCACACCTGTAATCCCAGCACTTTGGGAGGCTGAGGCGGGCAGAGCACTTAGGGGCAGGAGTTTGCTACCAGCCTGGCCACTATGGTGAAACCTGTCTCTACTAAAAATACAAAATTAACCTGGCATGGTGGCACACACCTGTAATCCCAGCTGCTCCAGAGGCTGAGACACGAGGATCGCTTGAACTCACGAAGGGGAGGTTGCAGTGAGCCAAGGTCATACCACTGCACTTCAGCCTGGGCAACAGAGCGAGACTGACTTTAAAAAATTGAAAAAAAGAATTCCAGGAGGAAAGAATGCTGAAAAGCAACATTTGGAGAGATAATGGCTAAGAATTTTTCTGAACTGATGAATTTTTTTTCAGGCACAGGATGTTTATAAAACTTTCCCATGAATTAGGCCATAAAGTAAAAACTAATGTCAAATGTCTGATACTGTACAGACCACATATCTAGCTGTCATATAGTCTAAGTAGAAAAGAATGATAGCAACAAAAAAAGCTTATATATTCGGAGATTTAAAAACATACAAATAATACATTCTTTAAATGTAAAAGAACACTATTAAACTGTAAACTACTAGCACAGTTCAGAATTTTTTAAGACACTAGTATGAAGTGCTTTATGTCATTAAAGTTGAAAGCATAAGTGGACAATATTATAGAAATGCATAATCTGTTAAACCTGACTCAAAAAGTAATTGAAAACCTGCAGAGGCCTATAACTGTAAGTAGTTTAAAATTTTAATAGTGCAAAATATACCACCAACAAAAATCTTCCATACACATATGGTTTTACAGATGAATTTTGTCAGATATTAAAATAGATAATCCTAAACTTACACAAAAGATCCAGTCAATAGAAAAAGAGGATATTCTTCAGCTTATTTTATGAGGCTAGTGTAACCATGATGCCAGTACCATAGAGCTAGTATGAAAATGGGAAACTGAGCTGGTTTCACTTATTAGATATAAAATTCCTTAACAAAATACTAAGAAGATGAACCCAGAAAGTGAATAACAATAAATATGCCCTGACAAAGATAAGTTTATCCCTGGAATGCACATTTCAACTTTAGAAAATCCATTAATGCAATTTAAGCTGATTAAAGGAGCAGAAAACAGTAAGTTTTCAGTGGACATTCATGATACAAGGACTAGGAAGTATTGTCCTTAATCTGATAAAATATATCTTTTAAAATTTGGAGCAAGTATTATACATAATGATATCACCTTAAGAGTTATGTACTTTAAAATTGGGAATAAGACAAAGTTACCTGCTTTACCTCTTCTAGTCAGCATTTGATGGAGGGTATTAATCAGCAAAGACAGGTGAAAAAAGGGGTCTAAAGTTTGGGAAGAAAAAAATAGACTATGATTGTTTACGTAGAATATCCAAGTGACTTTACAGACGTATTATTTAAAATGTATTTGTTAGGTCAAGATTTTAAAAAATAGATACAACAACATTTTAAAAATCAACTAGATCAACTCTATTTCCATAAACCAAAGATCAGCAAACTTCCTCTGTAAAGTGTCAGATAAATATTTTAAACTTTTGTCTGACACATACAATCTCTGAAATATATTTTTTTCTTCTAATTTCTCTTTCTCTTCTTTAATTCCCTTTGAAATAATATGAAAAGTATTTTTAGCTCTGGGGCCAGACAGACAGAGGCCTAAAGCTAGATTTGACCAATGGACCATGATTTGTTGACGTCTGCTACACACAGAAACAAATAATTGAAAACTGTAAATACTGGCCAGGCACAGTGGCTCATGGTTATAAACCTAGCACTTTGGAAGGCCAAAGTCAGCGGATCCCTTGATCCCAAGGGTTCAAGACCAGCTCATATAACACAGTGAGACCTTGTCTCTACCAAAAAAAAAATATATATATATATATATATATGCGTGTGTATATGTGTATGTGTGTGTGTGTGTGTATATATATATATATAAATCAACCGGGTGTTGCGGCATATACCTGTTGTCCCAGCTACTTGGAAAGCTGAAGCAAGAGGATCACCTGAGCCTGGGAAGTCAAGGCTGCAGTGAGCCATGATGGTGCCACTGCACTCTAGCCTGGGGTGACAGAATGAGAGCCTGTCTTAAAAACAACAACGAAAAAAAAACAAACAAAAAAAACACCTGCATATGTCATTTTCAATAGCAAACAAAAAAATATAAGATTCCCAGGAATAATTCTAACAAAAGATATGTAAGGCTTTATGGAGAAATAAGATAAAACTATATGAAAATTATGAAGGAAGGTTCACAATGAGGCCAGGCATGGTGCCTCACACCTGTAATCCCAGCACTTTGGGAGGCCTAGGTGGGCAGATCATCTGAGGTCAGGAGTTCAAGACCAGACTGACCATGGCAAACCCTGTCTCTACGAAAAAATAAAAAAATTAATTGCGGACAGTGGTGCATGCCTGTAGTCCCAGCTACTTGGGAGGCTGAGGCAGGAGAATCACTTGAACTCTGGAGGCAGAGGTTGCAGTGAGCCAAGATCATGCCACTGCATTCCAGTGGGGGTAACAGAATGAGACTCACTCTCAAAATAAATAAATTGAAAAAGAAGGCATACAATGTTAGTCACAGTGTTAATAGGTAGAAAGACTCCGTTTTATATTAATTGTCCTGGGGGAATTGTTGGAATTCCATGTAATTCAACAGAATGGTTTGTCTGTTTAAAAAAAAAATCAACCTTCCTAAAAGTCATCTGGAAACACAGAGATGAGTAATCGAGATAATTTTGAAGGACAAGTTGCTGTACCAGAAATATGAAGACTTACTTTAATTTTTCTTTCTGTTTTTATTTTTTAAATTTCTCCTAGAACCTTCAGATGAGAGACTTATTTTAAAATTACAGAAAGACTTAATGATTTTTTGCCCAGGTACATAATGACCACTAGGATGAAATAGAGTTGTGCATAGCCATATATATGTTAGAAACCTAATATATGATCAGATGGCATTAAATATCAATGCAGGAAAGCTTTACATAATGGAAATATGAAGTAAAAATGGAGCAAAATAAAATGACTTCATGCCATACATAAAAATAAATTCTAGGTGGATTAAAGATCTAAATGTGAAAAACAAAAATTTTTAACATGACCACAAATTAAAATTTCGTGTGCTGCAAAGACACCACAACAAACCAGAGTCTGGGAAGGATAGTGGCAAGATGACTTAAGTAGGATTGTTAGTCACCTTATAGAAATAACTTCTACAAATCAATAGGAAAAACAGACAGCCTACTAGAAAAAACGTGGATGTAGAATATAAAAAGGTAACTCACAGAAGAGGAAATTCAGTGACCAATAAGCATATGAAACAACATCCCTAAATATTAGGAAAAATAAAATTAAAACAATGTGAGAACAGTTTCCACCCATTATTAGATTAGCAACTATTAAGAAGTTGGATAATAACAAGTATGAATGAAAGTGATAGCAAAGGGAACTCTGATACTCGGCTGAGAGCATAAATTGGTGCAACTATTTCAGAGACAAATTTACACCATCTAATAAAGTTGAATATGTAATATCCAAAAATCCAGTGATCTGGCGTCTAGATATTAACTTCTGAAGAAAGTCTTGCAAGTGTGTACAAGGAAACACATACAAGAATGTGTATTGCAGCATTGCTTGTAATAATGGAAATAGGCAACAAAATATTAATGATAGGGTTGACCAGTAAGTTGTGGTTGATTCTTTTACTGACCAATAAATTGTGATTGATTATTTTACTATACATAAGAGTATGAACAAATTTAGAGCTAAATCTATCATCATGAATCAACCTTGAAAACAAAGTTCAGTGGAATAAAAAGTAAATTAAAGAATGATGTGGGTAATGTGATAACATTTATAGAAACTTTTTTTCTCTTTTTTTCAACTCCCAAGCGCTTGTGGAAAATAAAGTTTAAAATATACAAAGGATGATATAGCTTAAGGATGTATATGTAGCTAAACTATAAAAACTGTTGTGGAAAAGATAAACATAAAATTCATTGCTTCTGAAGTGGACAGGGGAAGAGAAATGAGAATCAAGGAAAAGTTTAAATGATTTCAATTAAATCTGTCATATTTTTTTAAATCTGAAAGAGAGCAGAATATTAAGATTTTACAAAACTGTAGGGGCCCCATGGATATTGATTACATTATGCTGTGTACTTTTGATGTGCTTAAAATATGTAGAATGTTTCTAAAATGTAATCCTAAATTTATGAACAATCTATGAAGTAAAATGTTTATTTCTTTTAAAAGAAATTGTTTGAATCACATTGCTGCTTCATGTTACCTTTTTTATACTTTTAGCTACTTCATGTGCATGAGATCTTCCTTGATTGTCACTACAATTGGGAATTGGTAATTTGGTGCATCTCATTAACACTTTTTCTCCTAAGATTTGTTACTCTTGGATCAGAAACAAGCAAAAAATATAGCAATACCTCAATATTACTTACTGAACAGGTGAGTATGCATGCTTATTTTGCTATAAATTAATGTCTGTAAGTTAAAATGTTTTCATTTCCTTTATTTTTTTTCAGAATGTGTTTTGATTAAAGTCATTTGCGCTGTAAAACAAAATGTAAAATTTAATAGGACACAAACCTTTCTTCAATGTTTCTGCCTTGATTCATATTTCTAATCCAGTCTACTTTCTTAATGTCCCATTTTTACTTGACAAGAAGGAAGTACAATTTATTAAAATAATGTATTTTAAACTATGAATGGGACATGTTTACTTTGCAGTGTAGCAGACCTGCATATGAATAAGTATAAATTTTTAATCAGTAGAAAGAGTAAAGCATAATGATTTTGATGGTTAATTTTATTTTGTATTAATTTGTTAAATTTTTTCCTTGGCATTTTATAGAAATTTTGTAAAGAAACTTACTGCCCATGAATATTTTAGTTAGGGATAGTTTGATTTTAAAAAAATCAATAATCCTGTCAATTGAACTCAAACAGAAGAGTAACTCACAAAGATAAAGATCCCTAAGAAAGTATATTTGAGCCTGCCAAGTACGGTGGCTGACACCTGTAATCCCAGCACTTTGGGAGGCTAAGGCAGGCAGATCACCTGAGGTCAGGAGTTCAAGACCAGCCTGGCCAACATGGTGAAACCCCATCCCTACAAAAAATACAAAAATTATGTGCCTGTAATGTCAGCTACTTGTTAGGCTGAGGCAGGAGAATTGTTTGAACCTCAGAGGTTGCAGTGAGCTGAGATTGCACCACTGCCCTCCAGCCTGGGCAACAGAGTGAGACTCCGACTCAAAAAAAAAAAAAAAAGAAAAACAAGTATATTTGAACCTTATGGAATTGGACAAAATCAACCACTTCCTCCAACTCACTCTGAGGCTGTTGGTTTCTCCTTTTTGCTCTTCTCTTCACCTATCTTCCAGTGGCCTTTCTGTAGACTTGCTACCTTATGATTTTGGTTTACACACAGTTTTGGTTTGTTTTGGCATGAGTTCTTGCTTAGACTTTTACTAACTTTTCAGTTCGTGTTCCTACAATATCTGGCAGATATATCATGTTAGTCTCACCAGTCAGTATATTGACTAGCTTTGGTTTGGGTGTACATTCCAGCTTAATCAGCTTTGGCTCCAGATTGGGGTGAAGGTGGGATCAAATGGGATAAGCAGTTACCTAGGCTTGCTTCTTCCACTGGCTTGGGGTTAGAGTATTTTTCAAAGAAGGGAACTGTGGACAGGGCAGGCACCCTAAAATTGTCTATTGTAGAGTGGATTAACAAAAATACACAAATATTTTTGAGTGACATTTAAATAAAGAAATCATAAACCAGCTAGGCATTGTGGCTCATGCCTATAATCCCAACACTTTGGGAGGCTGAGATGGGATAATCACTTGACTCCAGGAGTTCAAGACCAGCCTAGGCAACATAGCAAGACCCTATCTCTAATAAAAAAGAAAGAAAGAAATAATAAACCATTGATTTAATTTATCCTCATTATTTATTTTTTAGGTTGATTTGGCTCTGATACTGAAGTGTCTCAATTTTAAATAATGCCATCCAGTCTTTTTTATTTTGGCTGTTGATTACATTTGAAAAATGTTTAAGTAGCAGTTATTATTTTCCTATTATAAAAGAAGTGTAGGAAATTTGGAATATATAGTATAAAGAGTATTAAAATAACCTGTAATCTCAATAACAAGACACTTGAGTGAATATCTTTCAGGTCCTTTAAAAAATGTGTATTTTTCATAATTTTAAGTATTTTTCTTCTTTTTTATAAAAGATAAACCTTTACTTGAAAATGGAGAAAAAACCTAACAAAAAAGAGGAACTGACACTAGTGAATAATGTTTTAAAACTGGCTACTAAACTGCTAAAGGTAAGAATAGAATTGAAAATTGTCAGAATGTCAAATATGCTGTTTTGACATAATTTACTTTTTCATTTATAGATACTACCTTGTATTTGGTTTTCATTATTATTCAAATTGTTTCCAAATTATACTTTTGCATATACATACAACTTATATTTTACTTCTCATTGCAAAAGTGCTCAAACTAATCGAAATAATTTCTTTGGAAATTGTGTATTAAGACCCTCAATAATGTTCAGAGTATTGTAGAGGTTGGCATCTTTGGAAATGTATGCCTCATAGACCTTAAAATAGATTCCAGAAAAGAAAATTCGTTGTTAACTTGGGAAGTTTTTTATTTTGTATTTCTCAGAGCAGTCTTCTAGTTGGCCAGAGTTAGCTTAAAAAGTAATAATACATAATTATCATAAATATATGTCATCAATAAACATTTAAGTTTTAAATCATTTTTGGTAACAATAAAAAGGAATATAATTTTGATGAATTTGATCTCAATAATAACTCGGGGGGTAATTTTTTATTACAATATTTGTAATGCTTTTCTTTCTTAAAAGGAAAATATTTTTTTAAATTTCAATTTCTATAACAAATCGAATATAATTGTTATAGTTATTTATATATTTTCAGAGAATGGTATGAAATTAGTTATGTTTCAGTGTTACAGTTAATTCTTCAGTCAACTAAACAGTATGAATTGGGTATAGTATTGAAAGGATTCAGAAGAAGTGGGTGGGGGAATAATAAAAAGCAATTACAGATTGATTTCTTTTTCAAATCCCTTTCATTATCCTGAGGAAGATGATGACATTTAAGTAATGAGCAAGATAATAGAGGCAAACTATTTTTGGCCAAAATGCTCAATGGGAAAAAAAATCTTGAATTAATAGTTTTATGTTTGCTTGACACATACATATTGGGTATCTTCAGAGTGGAGGCACTGTGTAGACAGGAAGGGGCTACAAAGGTGAGACTTAATGAGCAGCCACAATCTCAAAGTAAAGTATAAAAATGACTAGAATACAAAGCATAATAGTATGATTCTTTTTGATCATACAGTCTCCTAAACTGTACATTAGTCAGAAATCTGGGACCTAACATAAATTGTACCTTCTTTCTCTCACTCTTTACAGCCAATAGATTCTCAGGTCCATTGATTCAATCTTCTGAATATCTTCTAGTTCATCTCCTTCTCTGTCAATACTGCCCTATGTGAGATCTTTGTCTCTCACTTAAGCTTTTGATACACTGAACTGCTTATAGATATTCTTGTTTCTGGTCTCATTGCTCTCTAGTCTTTCTTCTACATTGCTGGCCCAGTGATCTTTCTCCCTTGTACTTGGGCTCTACCAATGCTGAGCAACCTGTAGCAATTCAGATGTGTCATGTTCTCATGTGTCTTTTAGAATATTTACTCCCCACTAACCACAGAGTTTCAAGAGCACCTTTCTCTGTGGCCCCATTGCTTTTTATACGTATACCTATGAAATGGGACGTATTTGAATTATTTGTTGCATGTCTACTAAACTGTAAGGGTCCTTCAGCTCAGGGACTGAATCTTAACTTCCCAGAGCCTAGCACAGGAACTGAATCTTAATTTCCCAGAGCCTAGCACTTGGCATATAATAGAACTTTAAATGTTTGAATTAACCAATTAATTAATCCATGTATTTGAAAATGAATTGACTCAAAGAGAAGTTTTTACATGTTATAATCTTATCAGAAAATTTGGCTAATTTCTAATTCTTCTACCGAAAGCTATTGTTCTCTCTCAGTTTCTATTCTAGTGCTTATATTAAAAAATGTTCTCTAGCCTCTTTATAATATCTTAAGGGACAGAAATTGGAGTTACAAATTTAGTCACAGAGTTCTTTTAAAAGAAGTTTCTTTTTCCTTTAAAACAATTAAAACTACTATTAAAATTTACTTATTTCAAGTTTAACCAAGTTTATCCTTTCTAAAATCATCCATAATTGGTAACTTCTTTGAAAGTGTTTTTTAAAATTCTCATTGTATATTGTCCTGAATTAGCTTACTTAGTAATTCTTTTTGAATCTGGGACTGACTTTTCTCTTCTGCTAGGAATTGGACAGTCCTTTTAGATTATATGGGCTTACAATGAATCCGCTGCTTTATAACATCACCCAGGTTGTCATCCTGTCAGCTGTTTCTGGTGTTATCAGTGACTTGCTTGGATTTAATTTAAAGGTAAGAGGTTGAAGTACTTTTTATTTCTTAGTTTCCTGTTACCTTTTTGTCACACCCTTTTTACCCTCACATGCACAGTAATGCAGTCATTTTGGTAAGACTACAATTAATGAACATTTCACATTTAATTTCAAAGAATGATATATATTTATGTCTTATAAAACTATAGGAATTTCTTTTTCTTTTTTTTTTTTGAGACGGAGTTTCGCTCTTGTTGCCCAGGCTGGAGTGCAATGGTGCAATCTAGGCAACCTCCGCCTCCTGGGTTCAGGCAATTCTCCTGCCTCAGCCTCCTGAGTAGCTGGGATTACAGGCACGCGCCACCATGCCCAGCTAATTTTTTGTATTTTTAGTAGAGACTGGGTTTCACCATGTTGACCAGGATGGTCTTGATCTCTTGACCTCGGGATCCACCTGCCTCGGCCTCCCAAAGTGCTGGGATTACAGGCTTGAGCCACTGCGCCCAGCCTACTGTAGGAATTTCTAATTTGGAACAGTATTTATTGCAAATAGAAGTCTTGTGCAAGATAAGTAGAAGTATTTATTTATTTTTATTTTTTATTTTGAGATGGAGTCTTGCTCTCTCACCCGGCTGGAGTGCAGAGGCACTATCTGGGCTCACTGCAACCTACGCCTCCCGGGTTCAAGCGATTCTCCTGCTTCAGCCTCCCACATAGCTGGGACTACGGGTGCTCACCACCACGCCCAGCTAAATTTTGTATTTTTAGTAAAGATGGGGTTTCGCCATGTTAGCCAGGCTGATCTCAAACTCCTGACCTCAAGTGATACACCCGCCTTGGCCTACAGAGTGCTGGGATTACAAGTGTGAGCCACTGCGCCCAGCCAGAAGTATTTATTTTTACTAATGTAACTTTAATCTAATTTAAGTGATAAAAAAGAAAAAGAGCCCTTTTTCTATTTTCAGCCAAAAGTTGTATTATTCATCTATATAGCAATATATGCACAACTAACTCTTAGGAAGATGTAAGATAATCATATTAAATAAGTTCTATATATATACATAGCCACTTCTCAATAAGAGAAGGCAAGAAAAATCTGATTTTTACATTTTTGTTTGTGTTTAAGGTGAGTTCTTCTTAAAAGAATACAGGAGTTAAAAAATACTAGAATCTGCACTTAATTTTGAATGAAATTTGAATTTTAAAATGGTATTATCTAATTTAAGCTTTGATATTAAAACTGGCTTGTCACCACTTCTTTTTTTTTTTTTTTCTAGCTATGGAAGATTAAGTCATGACAATTCAAAGAAAAAAGATGTAGCCTCTTTTCCAGAATAAGAGTACTGACTAAGCTGCCTGAAAGCTTGTCACTGATTCTTTGTTTCAGGAGTCTCAGCTGGGGAATTGAAGTGTTTACATCAGACTGTCTTGTGCAATTCTTATATTTATTTTACTTGTTCATTTATTTTTACATTTATTTTAGTCTTTATATTTTATTTTTAAGCATTGATGTATTTAGTTGTTGAAAGGGTGATGAAACTGATATCCAGATACTTGAGATCCTGGTAATTGGTCATAAATAATTGACAGAATAACAAATTGTAAAACTAGAAGCCATTGCTAAGCACTGTTTCTCCATCAATGCCGTGAACTTGCCTTACTTGAGGAAAAATTCTTTAACTTTGGAATATTGCATTGAACTCAGCTATACACATAAAACATTTTATTTGGTAAATCAAGATCCAGTCAGGGTTTCTCTTGAATTATTTTGGAACAATGCCAGGATCCAAACTGATTAAGTTTCAGTTTAAGCACCCTTCAGTATTAATAAATACGGTATTATATAACAGGTCAACAAGTGCTCTTTGATGATAAAACTTGTAATAGAGCAATAATTGTAAATGGTTACCATACTGTAAAATATTTTGATAAAAATTAACTAGTAATACTTGTATTTATTTGCAACACTGGGCTGTTTGCACAGCTCCAACTGTGCATGCTCAAATGTGCACTTTTTAAAATTGTTACTTTTACTGCGAATCTTTGTATGGGATCTGTTATAGTGTACTGGGGCATGATATGGTATCCTTTTGAGTGAGGTATACACTTATCTCACAAGTGAAGTGCCTATTGATACTACTAAAGTTCATTATGTTTACTCAAGTAAATAATTTTCTCCCCATGGTACACTATAGTGTAGGCTATTCATACCACACTCAGATGAACAACTTAAGAATAAGTTTAAGAACGAATAAAATAATTCTCTGATTTCTAGTTATAAAACTATATCCAAATTTTCAGAAAAGACAGCTTCAGCTTGCAAATTCTATTCTCTAAACTTATCTGGTGCATTCTCCCCACCCCACCCCCATTATATAAGGGCTATTTTAGATGTGTTTAACCTCCCCCAAGGAATAATTTGCCAAGTGTCCAATGAGAACTTCCCATGTTGGTGTGTTAGGCAAATAGGGCGAATATGATAGTATCTTACCTTGGGCCTTGTTATATTTGTACAATCGAGTATTTTAGGAATTACAAAAGACGTGAAATGGTTTTTGTGACTTTTTTTTTTTAAAACTGAGCATCTGGTTTCTAAAAGAATTCATTTGAAACAATCTAGAATTTTCTTGGTGCAAAGTATATCATATGGAATATCTTCATATTTTTACTATATTTTAAGAACTTTAAAACGATTTATTGTAAATAATTTATTTGATTGGTGCAGTTCTAATCCCCAAATCATAATCTTAAAATTAGGAATGCGTGGAGAACAGAGCCATGTCATATCACTTTGCTCTTACCATTCCTTTTGATCAGCCTCAATTCAGCCTCATTGTGTAGTATGTTTTTCTTTATATGAAAAACAACAGAAAGCATTTCGTTATATTTGCCTCTGTTCAAATAAGTTTAATAATGACCAAAGTGCATTCTGAGTTTTTTCAAGGAATGTAATACTGGAGCTTTAAAAACATACTTAGTTTCTCATGTGAAAACTTAGACTTTGTCTGATGTTTTTTCTTCCTCTATTGTCTAATGTTGAGGTTGTTTTTAGGAATTATATTTTATAAACTTTTTCAAAATAAGGTACATACCTATACAGAACTTAACATTTTGCACAGAATATATCAAATATATTTTGAGAAAAATAGTACAGCATGAGTTCTGTTAGGAATAAAGGATGAAACTATTGTATCTCACACAAAAAAATCTTATTTCAGAATGGAAATATTTTTGAGAAAAGCTGAGTATACTGGTTTAAGAAAATGCTTGTTTTAGATTGAGGTTAACTTAGAGTTGGGAGTTGATTTATTAAGTACAGTATACCTCTCAACAACTTATTAATATGTTGAATTATGTCAGTGTGGGCAGCAGTAGAATACTAAAAGGAAAATGTCATTTTAAGCAATTTCAGAACATTAACTGAACTATTTTCAAAGCAGAAAAATTGACATTGCTGCCTTTAAGAATATCATTAATATAAGAAATTGTAACATATTACATAATATAGAAAAGACAGTTCAAAGATAGAATTGTGGCAGATGTCGTGTGTGAACTGTTGTTTCTTTGCCACATGTGTTGTATTTGAAAGTTTGACAGCAAGTTTAAAATAAAACATTCTGTGACCGACAGTGTTTTTTTTAAATTTTCAAGTCATACACATTTCTATGACAATTTTGTGTTTAGTTAACATAAAATTTAGTTGTAACTGTTATATTTGGAGGGAGTGAAAATAAATTTTTTATAATTTTCCAACATTTCAGATTTTGTTATGATTCTGAGAACATGAAAGAATAATACATACAGACACAAGCTTCTCATCATCAAACTGATATTACCTCACTAATGTTTGTTTGCTTGTTTGTTTTTGAATACAGCAAATTGGCTGTGGCCTAGAATGTTAAAGCTCATTGTGAAACTATAGTGGTGTTTTTAAACAAATGGTTTTGCCACATGAATTCAGCATGAGAGATTATGACCAATAGTAGGTTGGTTAAACATTCTAATATTTCTATTATCTGATTGGTCCAAGTGTTCACAGGGCTTAAATTAATCTAGGACTATTAATTCAAGTGCACTTTCAAACTTTAAGCTTAGAATGACTCTTTTAATCAATCTCCCTTCATACTTCAAAATAGCAATATGACTAGCACCTCTTAATCGTTTGCTATATGACTTAGAACATAATTCTCAACATTTTTTTCTGCCAAACCTATACAAAAAGATACCACAAATGCTTAGCAGTAAGTAGCACTGGCTCCCCAGTGTACTGACTGCCTGGAGAATCTAAGAGGCCATTAGGAATGGGAAAAACCAAAGTGTTTTTTTCTACTCTCACACCATTCAACATAACACTTCTGATAGCAGATTCTCTGGCAGACACCAACTGGGTGTTTTAGAATTTAACTCAGCTCTAACACTATACCTGAGATAGTGTCAGATCCCACAGGTTGAGGGCTCATTCCCACGAGACTGTCCCCAGCTAGTCACAAGACTCAGCTTGTGATCTGGTTCTCTATCAGGGTTCCCACAACCCTCTTTCTGGGTTCAATTAATTTGCTAGAGCTGCTCACAGAACTTGGAGAAACACTTAACTTTTAAGGGTTTAAAAGATACAGATGATGGAGGAGATGCATAGGCAAGGTTTGGGGGAAGGGGTGTGGAGCTTTCATGCCCTGTCCAGAGTATGCCACACCCCAGGAAGCTCCATGTGTTGCACAACCCAGAAACCCTCCAAATCCCATAGTTGAGGGATTTTTATGGAGGCTTATCACATAGGCATGATTAATAAACTCCATTTCCAGCCTCTCTGGAGAATGGGAGGTGGAACTGAAAGTTCCAAGTTTATAATCATGGTTTGGCTCTTCTGGTGACGAGCCCTCACATTCAGGAGCCCACCAAGAGTTGTCTCCTTATAGTACATTCCTATTACCTGGAATTTGCAAAGCTCTTAGGAACTGCATGTCAGGAACTAGAGTCAAAGACCAAATATTAGAACAAAAGATTGTCCTAGCACCCCTGTCTTTCAGGAAATTATAAGGGATTTAAGAGCTCTGTGCCAGTGACTGGGGGCAGAGACCTGTATATATATATATTTATACACATATATTACATATACACATAATTATATATGTGTATAAATATATATATGTATTTATACACACACACACACATATATATAATTTCACAGAGGTGGTACAGATATATTTTCAAGAAAGCATTCCCTAAGTGATTTGTAAAATTTGTTCTACTTACCACTCGTCACCACCTTGAGAATTATAGGCTTAAGACACAAAACTTTGTAGAATGCGTAAAAGAAAATAAAATTTAAGGACCCTTCGAACTTACTATGCCCAGGGAAAGTTAAACCTTATAGGAAGAGTAAGATAGCATATTTGCAGCTTCTGCTTCTTATAGATTAACTTGCTTCCTTATTGTTCTTGTTCTGTAATTGACAGGAAAGACCGGAGACCAGACTTCTCCCTCTTCTAGTCTCTAATCTTTGTTATAGATTAGCTACCTCTTTCATTGTCCTATACCTAAATCAGACCAGGTGGAGCAAAAGACCTCATGACCGTTAAATCTTCAGTGTGGAATATTAAATACACCTTTCAAGAGAAAGAAAAGACCACCTCGGCTAATTAGATTATTGAACTATGCATTAAACCTTCTATAGAAACATGTAGAAATTCTATTAAGCTTCCCTAAAGTTTGTCTATATAACTGATCTCAAACTTCTAGACTTCAGAACGCTGACTTCCATCCTTTGGAATATGTGCTTCCACAGGGCCTGTTGTCAAACTTTATGCTTGTGTAAGGTTACTCAAATTTAGGGTTTTTTTGTTTTTGTTTTTGTTTTTTTGAGATGGATTCTCACTGTATTGTATAGGCTGTAGTTCAGTGGCATGACCTCGGCTCACTGCAACTTCCGCCTCCCGGGTTCAAGTGATTCTCATGCCTCAGCCTCCCAAATAGCTGGGATTACAGGCATGTGCTACCACACCTGGTTAATTTTTATGTTTTTAGTAGAGATGGGGAACCAGGCTGGTCTTGACTCCTGACCTAAGACCTGCCCACTTTGGCCTTCCTGTGAGCTGGGATTACAGGCATGAGCCCCTGTGCCTGGCAAGTTTACTAGATTCTAACCCTTTTGATTATTTTAGGTTGACAAATGTAAATTCCATGATATCCTAACTGTATTTATCACTCTTAGCACCTGAAACAGTGCCTGTATGCAGAAGAATCACAATATGTATTTATCTAATGAGTGACTTGAGTCTAATAGGACCTTTGACACCACCCATTCCAAAGTCCCCATTTACCACGTAAAAAAATAAGCCCCAAAAGAGGTTAAGAAGCTTGCCCAAGGTTACACAACTACTTAATGATAAGAGCCCAAACTCTCCGTATTCCCCTTGTAGGTATACATGCTCTAATAATATCTTTGTGTAAGCATTTGGCACCTCTTGACTGATAAAATTGTTCATCATAGGAAGAATACCCTGGGGAGAACAAAGATATTGACAAATTATCTGTCCATTTTTGTAGTGAGGTCATATACATACTAGTAAACCTTGGCAGTAGGAAAAAAAAGTCATCTTGACATCTCCCTATTCAACTCTGCAGTGTGCCCTAGTGGAAAGAGCATACACTTTGACATCAGACTTCTGTTAAAATCTTGAGCAAATTACTTAACCTCTGTGAGCTTTGGTTTTCTCAGCTGTAAATTGCTGACAGTAATACCTATTTTACAGGGCTATTAGAAGGATTAATGAGATTACGTATGTAAAGCACCTAGCAAGGAACTGATGTGTTGGTTATGCAGGAAATTGGTTCTCTTCACCTTTCTCACCAAGAAAAACAGGTAATGGCCTAAAGCAATTAACAAAAATTTCCAAGCTAAATCATTCATATTACATAATACCATGTGCATCCCCACCAAATATGAGCACAAATTAAGAATCATCCTTCATATAAACAGTCATTCTTCTCTATTTGAAAAATTCTTTTACAAGAAGTTGACATTTAATACCCTTTCTTCCTAAGCAGGCACACTAAAATGTGGGAGCAAAGTCTCATTCTTTTGCAAGCCTTCGTGTTACTGTATATCTAATTATGAGCAATTTTGCTAAATTATCAGATGCATATTCCGTTCATATCTCTTCATTATTAGATTTGACTCATTTATATGTGGTTACTCTCACTAACAGCACCGTAGAGTCCTTTCATTTTTCAACCTGCTCTCAGCCCTCAACTTTAAGGAGTCTG
The DNA here is from genome assembly GCF_049354715.1 of Callithrix jacchus. Lineage (NCBI taxonomy): Eukaryota > Metazoa > Chordata > Mammalia > Primates > Cebidae > Callithrix > Callithrix jacchus. The sequence continues at coordinate 72,103,455 of NC_133512.1, read as the reverse complement.
CTCGCTGTTCTTACTTGGAGTTGCTGGAGAGCATGGAACTTGACTTTCTAGAAGTCCTGCTTATCAAGATATAACTGAAATCTATGAGCTCTATATTTGGTAATGTGTCTTTTAATCCATTTCATATTCATTTATAAACTTCCTACAATGGCTGTTTGAAACCTCCTTTGTCACCCTCAAGTTCTGCTCATCTGTATTTGTTTCCTCTAACTTTATTGAAAAGGTAGAAATCATTAAGCGTGACTTCTGCCATCTTCTCCCTGTGGAAAAGATGTTACTCTCTAAGCTCAACTCTCCCTCAGTCTCTAAGATTCTGTCCCTGGCCACCTTTAATCTTTTCCTTTCCTGATTTTATAAGTTTTTTAGATTTCGATGAGAGATAATTGAATCTCAAGTATGGGAGAAATATTTAAGGTTTACGGGTTGGGTGGAACCCTTGTATACTAGAAGGCACTGTGAAGGCTTGCCACATTCTCAGCCTTCATCTGAACAGACAGAAAGTTGTTTCTGCACGTTCACCAAGTCCTGCTGGACTGTATCACTTTTCTCTCAGGCTGTAGCTCAGTGGTCAGTGATTGGTGCCTTGCTCTAAAGCAGCCAGCCATTTTCTCTGCCTACAAGTAGCCTATAAGGTTGGTTGGCATGAGAGCCTTGCCCAATAGGGGCACTCTATCCATGATGGTGACTTGCTGACTCAGTGCGATTCTCTCTTCTGCAAATTTGAATTTAGGACATAGTGCTAGCAGGAGGAGTTGCTAGAAAAGCAGAAACCCAGGAGAAACCATGAATTGAGCAAAGCCATAAAGTCAATAGGAGGTAGTGATAATGGAGAAAGGTGAAGAAATGAACAGAGACTGCCTAAAACTGGCAGAAGTAGAGAAACCAAGCAATAGCTTGGCTAGTTACTTTCAGACCTTTAACATATCATTACAATGCTAAAATCCTTGTCCCTAAATGACGATCGCTACCATGTTGTGTATGTGCAATGTATGAAGAAGCATGTTTGGGGACCGCACTTGTGCATCTGAAAGTCCCACTTTGAGCATGTTACATTCCTCCTCTGCCCCTCATCTAACTCTTTATGATTCCCCTGACTCCTATTGCTCCAGGAGAAGGTGACTTTAAAGCAAGAGCTCCCCTTCTGGCCACTAAATAAAACTTGATTGCCCTTTCCAATTGGACTTGCTTTCTTGGCAACTGATACAAAGTAGGGAAGGTAACTCAGTTTACTGTATCACATGTGAACAGTTAGGTATGGCTGGAGAATATGATGTGTATAGGCAAGAGTAGAAGTTAATGCTGGAGGATGACTTTGTGGAGCCAAGAAATTTGAATTTCACCTTCAAGATAAGGACTGCTTAGCACAGTGCCTGGCATGTCCTAGTTGATTGGTGAGTACAACACTGAGATGTCACCATTTTCATTAGGATACTTGGTAAACGGCTCCAGACTGAGACTGATTGATTGATTGATTGATTGATATTTGGAGGCAGTGCCTTGCTCTGTTGCCCAGGCCGGAGTGCAGTGGTGCAAATCATGGCTCACTGCAGCCTCAACCTCCTGGACTGAAGTGATCCTCCCACTTCAGCCTCCCAAGTAGCTGGAACTACAGGTGTGCACCACGACACTCAACTAATTTTTTATTTTTATGTAGAGACGGGGTCTCACTTTGTTATCAGGGTTGGTAATTTTTAAACAAAATTTAGTATATATTAAGGGTTCTATTCACTATGCTAGGATTTTTATGTAAGAAAATATTGACATGGTATGTTTGTATCCAAGGGTGTCTCAGTCCATTTAGTGTTGCTGTCAAGGAATACCTGAAACTGGGTAATTTATTTTAAAAAGAGATATATTTGGTTCATGGTCCTGGAGGCTGTAAAAGAAGCCTGGCACCAGCATTTGCTTCTTGTGAGGGCCTCTGATGGCTTTCACTCCGCAGGGACGGGAAGAGGAGCCAGCATGCATAGAAATCACATGGGGAGAGAGGAAGCAAGTGTGGGAAAGAGGTGCCATGCTCTTTTTATCAACTGATTATCATGGGAACTAACAGTGAAAACTCATTGCTGTGAGGATGGCACCAAGATATTTATGCGGAGATGTGTAAATCATGAGTAAGACATTCATGACTTGTCCTGTGACCCAAACACCTCTCATTGGCCCCATCTCCAATACTGGGAATCAAATTTCAACATGAGATTTGGAGGGGTATATATAATACTATAGCACAGGGTATATATAATTAAGTTGACCTCAGTTTTTTTCTCCACCTTTGTTGTTGTTCTTGTTTGTTTGATTTTTGAGAGAGGGTCTTACTCTGTTGCCTAGGCTGGAGTGCAGGGGCGGGATCATGGTTCACTGCAGCCTTGACCTCCCAGGCTCAAGTGATCCTCCTACCTCACCCTCCTGAGTAGCTGGGACCACAAAGCAGGTCACCATTCCCAGCTTATTTTTGTATTTTTTGTAGAGACAACATTTCCCCTTGTTGCCCAGGCTGGTCTTGAACTCCTGATCTCAAATGATCTGCCCTCTCGCCTTGGCCTCCCAAAGTGCTGGTATTATAGGTGCGAGTCACTGGGCCTGGCCTTTCTTCACCTTTGATTGATACAGTTGATTTATAATTATTTGCAAAGTGACACCATTTAAAAAAAAATTTACGGAACAGCTCAAGTCATCTTGCGCTACGGTAAAGATCACAGGCCCTGGTATCCAGGGGAGCTGGGACTGCCTTGCAGCATGTAGATGGCCTCGGGCAAGTTATTTAACTTCTGTATTCCTCATCTGTAAAATGAGATAGGAAGCAACTAATATTGGAGCCTTATGTGGTTCTTGTGAGTGTGAAATTAAGAGGATGTGTAACGAGCATGGACTTGTTCCACAACACTCCTGTGCAACAAAACTTCACTTTATTTGTCCTAAATCAAATGAAATCTGGCTTTGAGTACCTATTCAAAAGGTATCAAGAAGTCAGGCTGGGCACAGTGTCTCATACCTATAATCCCAGCACTTTGGGAGACTGAGGTGAGAGGCCTGCTTAAGGCTGGGGGTTGGAGACCAACCTGGGTAACGTAGCGAGACCCTGTTCCTATGAAAAATGTAAAAATTAGTGAGGTATGGTGGCATGGCACACACCTGTGACCCCAGCTACATGGGAGTTTGAGATGGGAGGGTTGCTTAAGCCCATGAGTTTGAGGCAGCAGTGAAATATGATTATGCCACTGCACTCCAGCCTGGCCAAAAGAGCAAGACCCTGTCAGAAAAAAAAAAAAAAAGAATCTGTTATGTGTGGACGAGCCCATCCCGTAGATTGGTACAAAAGCCCAGGGGCTTCAGCTAATTCCTGGAAAACATGGAATTGGGTTGCTCTTTGTTCTCTAGTGGCACCTGTACTTCCATACTGGTGCTTTCTGGTGCCCAGCCAACTCCTCTTGTGCCTGCTGGGTGTGGATGCTGCAGTCCGCTGAGCAATGCTCCTCACAGAGGTCCTCCTTGCCGACCCCAGGCTCAGCCTCAACATCCTCACCTCCGTTGTAAGGCCTCAGATCCCAGAATCCTTCAACACACACCTCCTAGCCATGCTCCATTGGGCACACCTGCAACATGTCTTGGGGAAGAGCAGCTCTACCAGCAACTCCCACCCCCTCAGTCTCCACCACCTCTTCTCAGTTCACCAGACTTTCAAACCAATGCCTGGCTGAGCAGTTGTCCTCGGTGACTTGACAACTCCTATTTTCAGCCTAGAAACTCCCAAGGCAATAATATTCCTAGAGGGGAGGGAATCAGTCTCAAAATAGGATTGTATGACTATCTTCTGGTTGTCTTGGAATAGGGGAAAGAAAGACATTGCTCATTCTTTTGAGTCTCTTTCAGTAGCAAATTATGCTGCCACTTAGAGAAAGCTCTTAGTTGAGAGTTTGACATATAGTAATCCCACAATAACTGTTAACTATTAGTACTATCATTTTTATTTGACTCCCCTTTGGACAATAGGCAAGAATTCAAAGTGATCTCAGTAAATAAGACAACTAGAAAGTGAACTTAGAGAAACCAAAGCTGTCTAAAGAAAGAAATCTAAGTTGTTAAAAGGATGAAATATAAAGGCTTTGGGAGAAAACACTTGGATGACTTGATATGGAAAATTTTAAAAATGGAAACCCTACCTTTGTGTTTAAGCATATGTCATTTTATGGTAAAGACCCAGTCAGCTGTTATTCATTAATCCTAGGATTTAAAACAACACACAGTCATTTGACTTGTAGTGTTAAATCTAGGCTCGCCATTCACAAAAAAACTATCAATTACTCCCTCAACGTGGAGTGTTTAATAGAAGCTGTGGATTCTCCAACCCTAATGATGCCTTGGGCAGTTTTGAAGTTCATCTGCTTGCAAAGAAGAATTGGCTTAGTGGCTGCATTCGGGTCCTACTCAACACTGTGATGCTACATATGCTTTTGCCACATAGCAGGTAATCCTGAAAATTGTATTTTTTACAATGGTATATTTTTCATGTCAATTGACTATGCACAGAAGTAAGGTCCTGCTCTAAATATCAGGAATCTAGGTTTGTACCTTTGTATTCAGATAGGTTTCCTGGGTGACCTGAAGTAGCCATTTAACCTCTATTTGAATAAAGATGGGACAGAATTAAAATTACTTGATCTAATCCTCATTCAGCTTTAACACTCAGAGATATTTTTCCTTCAAATGTTCTTTCTCTATTGCTAATAAGGGTAGAATTAAGAATTCTTTTATTCTCAGAAAGTAGACTGTGGTCATAGTTAAATATTTACTTTAAAAAAAAATTTTTTTTTTTTTTTTTGAGACGGAGTTTCGCTCTTGTTACCCAGGCTGGAGTGCAATGGCGCGATCTTGGCTCACTGCAACCTCTGTCTCCTGGGTTCAAGTGATTCTCCTGCCTCAGCCTCCAGAGTAGCTGGGATTCCAGGTACCCACTACCATGCCCAGCTAATTGTTTTGTATTTTAAAGTTTGTTTCTAAAAGGAAATCAAAGGTTTTCTTGTGGAGGAATTCAGTTGCCCCATTATACTAGTAGAGTATTTTCATCAGTTGTCTTAATTTGAGGAAGCTTATTTTTTTTTTTGTGGGGCAGCTAATTTAGAACACTTTTGTTTCTCATCATGCCCCATGATGAGAATTTAGCAAATTAGGCTTTTCACGGCTCCCTGAGCAAGTTTTCACTTGCTTTGGGTTGGTGGGATTAACCAATCACACTTTTAAGCCGAGCCTTGGTGTTCAGACGCATGACCCACTTCAATTTCAGGTTTTCCTAATTCCTTGAAATCGGTCTGTCTTAATTCACCCATTTTACCAGGAGTTAACTAGACTGCATCTCATTAGTAGGTCCTTGTTTTAAAACTCTGAGAACAGAAGTTTCTTTTACCATTCATCTTCTACCCGTCTCTAAAATGTAGCTGTTGGTGGCAATTCTCTTCTTATTCTCTACAGCCTTGTCTCTCTCTAAAGAGTGAATCTCAGGATTGGGACACTGGATCCTTGACTGATTTCCATTTCATTTTTTCCTGTGTGCTCCAGTCCCTACCAGGTACTAGACTCTGATTGCCACCCTGTGAGCTGGTGACAAAACCTCTGCCCTTGGCTCTTTGTGTATTGTTTAGCTTGGCCTTCTCTTTCCAGTTTACTTTTTCTATCCTCTTCACACATCTTATAAAATTGCTAGGTAGACATATTTAAGCCAGCCTAGCTTTGCTACTGTAATGGTGCATAGAATTTATGTAGCAAGGCTGTAAGATACTTATCAAAACAAAGTCTATGTCTTACCATTTTTCTTATTTATTTAATTTATTTATTTTTCATTTTTGAGACATGATCTGTCTATGTTGCCCGGGCGGGACTGCAGTGGTATGATCATGGTTCACGGCAGCCTCCACCTCTCAGGCTCAAGCTGTTCTCCCACCTCAGCCTTCCAAGTAGCTGGGACCAACACGCCTGGCTAATTTCTTAATTTTGTGTAGAGACGTGCCTCCCTATGTTGCCCTGGCTGGTCTCAAACTCCTGGGCTCAAGTGATCCTCCTGCCTTGGCCTCCCAAAGTGTTGGGATTATAGGGTAAACTACCATCCCAAGCCCATTTTTATATGTTCCAAAACATGTAGTGTAGGTCTTTGACACAGGTACTCATTGAGTGGAGGGTAAGAGAGAGCAACAGAAAGAGATAAGAGGTTTGCTTAGAATATGATGTCTTCATGATGAGCTTAACCCTGGCTGCCTTTCAGAATTACTTAGATGATCTTTAAAACCATGCTAACAACTCTGCCCCACCCCCAGAGATTCTGGTTCAATTTGTCTGAGAAGACTTTTTTTTTTTAAGCCCCAAAGCTATTCTTGGTGAGCAAGACTTGTCATTATTAAAACAGTGATCGACCAATGGTGACAACTGCCAGCATATGTGTCTCACATGATGAATGATACATGTCTGAAACTCTGAGGTCCGAACCTGAAGGAGTCTAGTCCATGCCCTCTGTTTAGATGACCCCATAGAAAAATGTCAGGAGAGCAACATGGCCTATTCTTGTCTCTATGTTAATTTTTAAAAATATTTTAATTAAAATAGCAATGGCAGAGTCAATAAACATGTATAAATAAATAAAGTTGACACATAAATTACAAAAAAAAAAAAAAAAAACAGTGATCATAAATGTTTTTGGACAAATGATGAAGACGTTGTCAGTGGGTATGATGATTGAGGAAGCTAGGACAAATGTATCTGTTATGCTGACATCTTAAAAGTTTTGTGCCCTAAATAATGTAGCAGTATTTTCCTTTGATTTTGACACTTCTGAGGCCCATAGACCCTGGTTGATATGGTTAGGCTTTGTGTCCCCACCCAACTCTCATTTTGAACTATAATCCCAAGGTGTTGAGGGAGAGACCTGGTGGGAAATGATTGGATCATGGGGGTGGTTCCCCCAGGCTGTTCTCCTGATGATGAGAGAGCTCTCTGGAGATCTGATGGTTTTATAAACAGCAGTTTGCCCTGGGCTTTTCACTCTCTGTCTTGCCTCCCATCACTTCCATCATGTAAGATGGGCCTGCTCCCCCTTCCACCATGATTGTAAATTTCTTGAGACCTCCCTGGCCATGCAGAACTGTGAGTCAATGAAACCTCTTTCTTTTATAAATTACCCAGTCTTGGTTAGTATCTTTATAGCAGTGTGAAAATGGACTAATACACTGGTGATCCTAGTTACATGCTGAGAGTAAACATAAATAATGCTGTTCCTTCCTCAGGGACTTAAGATAGATGATATGTTCTGACAGAGTAAGTCAGCTGAATGGTGGCAGTGACATATAATCCTGCTCCCCTGAGTGCTCATATATGGCACACAGTTACAGCAGCAGGTCTTTTAGGAAATTTGTTTCAAGAGGGTACTAAAGAAGAAAGTAACAGTTGGTGCAGAAATGCAAGTGATCCAAGCTACCCACCATATTTAGGCCTTAAATCAGCACAAAGCCTGCCTTCCTCCCTTCCTCACTTCTGTGTGGTCTGAGCTCAGTGAAGAGCCGCCTATGTCTCAGTTGATAATTTAATCCTTAAAAGAGAAAATCTTAAAAAAAACTAAATCAGTGATTGTCAAACTGTGGTTCCAGGATCTCTGGGGGTTTCCCAAGACTTTCAGGGGGTCTGAAAGGTTAAAATCACATATGGATAAAAGACTCATCAAAGTGTAGTATGAAACAATGGATTTTAACAACAGAATAAAAAGTATATGGTGTGGTTTGAGATTCCACTCAGTGACTTAACCTTGAAGAAACTACCCCGTGTCAAGTTTTGGTATAGCAAAGAACATCCACAGTTATCAGAAGGGGCTAATAAAATATTTTTCTTTTCCAACAACATATGTGTATGAGGCTGTACTTTAAAACAACAGATCAAAACAAACTGAATGAGGAAGCACAATAAGAACAGAGCTCTCTTCTTTCTTTGCTAATATCTTTAGTGAAGCACAGTATAACTAACATAAATTGCACATATTTAAAATGTTCAATTTGGTCAGTGTTGAGAGATATAAGCAATAAAACCTCAGTAACATCTGCATAGGTTTCCCCATGCCCCTTTGTATCCACTCATTCTTATACCTCTGGACATCCTCCCATACCCAGACAAATACTTACCTGCTTTCTATCATAAGTTAGTTTGGAAGTTTATATATTAAATTATATTTGTGTTTGTCAGGATTTTTACATTTAGCATAATTATCTAGGTATTCTCCATGTTGTAGCATGTATCAATAGTCAGTTCCTAGTATATTAGTGTGTAACATTCCATTGTATTAATATATCAGGCCAGGAGTGGTGGCTCAGCCTGTATCCCAACACTTTGGGAGGCCAAGGCAGGAGGATTGCTTGAGGCCAGGAGTTCAAGATCAGCCTGGGCAATATAGCAAGAATCTGTCTCTACAAAAAAATAAAATTAAATGTGGTGGCATCCCCCTGTAGTCCCAGCTACTTGGGAAGCTGAGGTGGGAGGAATTCCTTGAGCCCAGGAATCAGAGTAACAGTGAGCTATGATTGTACCACTGCACTCCAGCCTGGGTGAAATACATATATATTGTGATACATATCACACTTTGTTTATTCATTTGCCTTTTTATAAACGTTTAGGTTTCTCACTGGGGCTATTACAAATAAATCTGCTGTGAACATTCATATATAAGACTCTGTATAGACATAAGTTTTTATTTCTCTTGGCAAATATTTAGCAATAAAATGGCCATACAGTAAGTGTATGTTTAATCTTTTGAGGAACTATTAAACTGTTTTCTAAAATGGTGATACCATTTTATATTCTCAGCATCAGTGTATGAGGGCTCCAATTGCCTAACATGTTCACTAGTACCTGGTATGGCCAACCTCTTTTTTATTTTATTTTATTTTTTGAGACAGGGTCTTGCTCTGTCACCCAGGCTGGAGTTCAGTGAGGTGATCATGACTCAAGGCAGCCTTGACCTCCCTGGTTCAAGCAATCCTCCTGCTTCAGCCTCCCAGGTAACTAGGATCATAGGCATGTGCCACACTTGGCTAATTTTAAAAATTGTTTTGTAGAGACTGGGTCTCATCTGCTTGCCCAGGCTGGTTTCAAACCCTGGGCTCAAGTGATCCTCCTGCCTTGGCCTCTCAAAGTGCAGGAATTATAGGCATGAACCACTGTTCAAAAGGCAACCCCTTCTCTACCAAATTGCCTTTGCTCTTTTGTCAAAAATTGGTTGTCTGTATGTGTGGGTCTGTTTCAGGATTCTGTCTACTGTCTTGTTGCTCTGTTTATCTTTATGTAAATGCCATACTCTTGATTACTGTAGCTTTTATAATAGTTCTTGAACTCAGGTAAAGTCCTCCAAGTTTGTTCTTTTTCACAGTCGTTGCCTATTCCAAGCCTTTTGCATTTCTGTATAAATTTTAAAATCAACTTGTCAATTTCTACAACAAAAACTCTATTGGATTTTTGAATCTGTAGATCAATTTGGGGAAAATTGATATCTGTACAATATTGAGTCATTCAATCCATAAACACAATCTATCTCTTCATTCATTTAGTTCTTTAATTTCTTTCAGCAATGTTTTATAGTTTTAATATACAGGTCTTGTACATTTTTTGTCAGACTTACCCTTACATATTTCATTTTTGGATGCTATTATAAATGGCATGTTAAAAGTTTCTGTTTCCAATTTTCAATCATTTTTTGCTGGTACATAAAAATAAAATTGATTTTTGCTTATTAGTCTTGTATTTGGCAACCTGGCTAAACTCACTTAAGAATTATAAATGCTTTTCTGTTGTTGTCACAGATTCCATTGGATTTTCTACAAAGCAAACATATTTGTGATTAAAGATAGTTTTCCTTCTTCCTTTTCAACCTTCATGACTTTTGTTTCCTTTCTTTATTGCACTGGCTAGAACTTCCAGTACAATGTCACATAGAAGTGGTGAGAACAGCCACCTTGTTTCTGACATTAGGGGGAAAACATTCTTTACCATTAAATATAACACTAGCTATAAGTTTTTTAATGGATGGACTTCATCAGAATGAGGAAGTTGCCATCTATTTCTCATTTGCTGGGTATTTATCAAGAATTGATGTTAGATTTTATAAAAAATTTTTTTGCATTTATTGAAACGGTTGAGATGATTGTGTGGATTTTTCTTTAGTTCATTAATATGGCCAATTACATTGTTTGAATTTTGAGTGTTAAAACCAACCTGGCATTCTTGGGATAAACCCCACTTGGTTGTATATTATCCCTGTTAACATTTTGTCAAGAATTTTCATGTCTATGCTCATGAGAAATATTAGATTGCAGTTTTCTTTTCCCATTGTAACTCGTCTAGTTTTGGCATGCTAGTTTTATAAAATGAGTTGGGAAGTTTTCCCACGTCTTCATTTTTTTCTTGAGGGGACTTGTGTAGGATCATATTATTTCTTCCTTAAATGTTTGGCAGAATTCCCCAGTGAAACCATCTAGGCTTTGATTCCTTGTAGGAAAGTTTTGTAGCTATAAATTCAATGTATTTAATGAAAGTGATTTTGGGGAGCTTGTGACTTTGAAGGAGTTTCTCCTTGAGTAAGCTTTGATGGTTTGTCTTTCAAAGAATTTTTCCATTTTATCTAAGTTGTTCAGTTTATTGGCATAATTGTTTTTAAATTTCCCTTGTTGTCTTTTTATTTAATTTTTAAAAAAAAGAGGCAGAGTCTCCCTCTATTGCCCAAACTGGAGTGTAGTGATGGTATAGCTCACTGCAGCTTTGAATTCCTGAGCTCAAGTCATCCTCTTGCCTCAGCCTTCCAAGTAGCTGGGATTATGGGTGCACAACACCATGTCTGTATTATTTTTTAGAGCAATGGGGATTTGCTGTGTTGCCCAGGCTGGTCTCAAACTGCTGGCCTCAAGTGATCCTTCCACTTCAGCCTCCCCAAATGGTGGGATTAAAGGGGTGAGCCATCATGCCCTCCAACCTTATTGTGTTTTTAATATCCGTAGAATCTAAAGCGATGTTACCTCCCTCATATCCGGTATTAGAAATTTATATATTCTCATTGCCCCCTGTTTAGTCTGGGTAGAGTTTTATAAATTTCATTGTAATTTTCCAAAAGACAGGTTTTGATTTTACTGATTTTTCTCTGTTGTTTTTTATTTTCCATTTCATTGATTAACATTCTGATATTTGGTTCTATTATTTTGCTTTTTCCCCTCAAGTTTTATAAGGTGGCAGCTGAGGTAAGTGAGTTGAAACCTTTCTTCTTTTCTAATATAGGCATATAACGCTAAAAATATTTACTAAATACTGTTTTAGTGTCATCCCACAAATTTACATATGATTTGTTTTTTTTCATTTAATGCAAAATACTTTCTAATTTCCTTTTATTATTTGACACATCAGTTATTTACAATTTTTTTTTTAAATGGTGTCTTGCTCTGTTGCTCAGGCCTGGAGTGCAGTGGTATGATCTCTGCTCACTGCAACCTCTGCCTCCCAGGTTCAAGTGATCTTCCTGCCTCAGCCTACTGAGTAGCTGGGACTATGACGTGCACCATCACATCTGGCTAATTTTTGTATTTTTAGTGGAGACAGGTTTCACCGTGTTGGCCGGGCTGGTCTCAAACTCCTGACCTCAAGTGATCCACCCACCTCAGCCTCCCAAAGTACTGGGATTACAGACGTGAGCCACTGCACCCTGCTTTTAGTTTCCAAATACTTAGGGATTTCCAAATATTTGAGAAAATCTTTCTGTTGTTGATTTCTAGCTCAATTTCACTGTGGTTAGAGAACATGTTTTATAAAAGTCAAATCCTTTAAAATTTATTGAGAATTGTTTTATATCCACGAATATGGCCTATCTTGGTAAATGATCCATGTAAACTTGGAAAGAATGGGTGTTCTGCTGTTATTTGTGAAGTATACAATAATTGTCAATCGGGTCAAGTTGGTTGACAGTGTTATTTAAGTTTTCTGTATATTTACTAATTATCTGTTTACTTTTCTTATCAGTTGTTAAGGAAGGGATATTGAAATCTCCAACTATAATTGTGAATGTGTCTATTTCTCTTTTAAATTCTATCAATTTTTGCTTTATTTATTTTGAGATCCTTTTTAGGTACATATATGTTTAGTATTGTTATGAACTCTTGAGGAGTTGATGTCTTTTTCATTATGAAATGCCCCTCTGTATCTCTGGTAATATTCTCTAGGCTGAAATTAACTGTCTAATACTAATGTAGCCACTCCAGCTTTCTTTTGATTAATGTTATCATGGCATGTATTATTCCATCCTTTTACTTTTACCAAACTTGTATCTTCTTTTTTTTTTTTTTTTTTTTTTGAGATGGAGTTTTGCTCTTGTTACCCAGGCTGGAGTGCAATGGCGCGATCTCGGCTCACTGCAACCTCCGCCGCCTGGGTTCAGGCAATTCTCCTGCCTCAGTCTCCCGAGTAGCTGGGATTACAGGCACGCGCCACCAAGCCCAGCTAATTTTTTGTATTTTGAGTAGAGATGGGGTTTCAACATGTTGACCAGGATGGTCTCGATCTCTTGACCTCATGATCCACCCACCTTGGCCTCCCAAAGTGCTGGGATTACAGGCTTGAGCCACTGTGCCCGGCCAATTTTTGTTTTTTATGAGGCAGAGTTTTGCTCTGTTAACCAGGCTGGAGTGCAATGGTGTGATCTTGGCTCACTGCAACCTCCACCTCCTGGGCTCAAGTGATCCTCCCACCCCACCGTACCAGTAGATGTGATTACAGGTCCACACCACCACATTTACATTTTTAGTAGAGACGGAGTTTCATCACGTTGCGCCGAGTGGTCTCAAATTCCTTGCCTCAGGTAATCCTCCTGCCGCCACAACTGGGCAAAATGTGATTATTGATATGGTTGGGTTTTAAATGTGATGAATGACAAGGCTGGATTTAATAAAACGTTGCTTTTTTTTGTTTGTTTGTTTCATTAGTTGTTTCCTTTTACCTTTTCTTCTGCCTGCTTTTGGATTGAACATTTTTATAATTCCCTTTTATCATTTTTGTTGGCTTATTAGCTATAGCTATTTGTTTTGTTTTGTTTTAGTGATTTCTTTAGGATTTGTTTTATACATCTTAAACTTACCATAGTCTATTTTCAATTGCTGTTGCACCACTTCACATATCGTAAAAGAATTTTATAACACACTTGCATTTCTACCCTCTTGCATTTGTGCTATTGTCATGTATGTTACTTCCATATATGTTATAAATGCCACAGTGCATTGTTATTATATTTATTTTAAATAATTTATTATTATTTCAAGATATTTAAGTGATAAAAATGGTATTTATTGCCGGGCGCGGTGTAATCCCAGCACTTTGGGAGGCTGAGGCGGGTGGATCACGAGGTCAAGAGATTGAGACCATCTGATTAACATGGTGAAACCCCGTCTCTACTCAAAATACAAAAAATTAGCTGGGCATGGTGGCGCGTGTCTGTAATCCCAGCTACTCAGGAGGCTGAGGCAGGAGAATTGCCTGAACCCAGGAGGCGGAGGTTGCTGTAAGCCGAGATCGGGCCATTGCACTCCAGCCTGGGTAACAAGAGCGAAACTCCATCTCAAAAATAAAATAAAATAAAATAAAACTGTATTTATTGACATAATTACCAGGCTGGGCTGTTTCATCCATTTAAGTAGCTCTAGATTTCTAGCTATTGTTCTTTTGATTTTGCTTGAAGAACTTTGATTAATGTTTCTTTTAATGCAGATCTGCTGGTGACAAATTCATTCAGCTTTTGTCTACCTGAAAAAGTACTTTATTTTGCTCTTACTTTTGAAGGATTTTTTTTTAATCAACTAAGACTTATAGTTTGGAGGCTGGGTATGGTGGCTCATGCCTGTAATCTCAGCACTTTGGGAGGCTGAGGTGGGCAGATCACCTGAAGCCAGGAAACTCTCTCAAAGCAATTGTACAGTTCATCTGGTTTGTTCTCCATCCCTCCAGAAATCACTATCCTTCATTTCCTAACGTCTTAAGAACTATTATTTTATATATTTTGTCCAGTTTCTTAGCTGTTTCAAGCAGGAGGATAAATCCAGTTCCTGTTATTCCATCTTATTTTAAAGCAGAAGTCCCAGCCATCTTTTAGCAAGTTAGATATTAAAGGTAGTTACAAAGATTTAAAACAATTCTATACTTGAAGTCATTCTTTTTGGAAAATATCATTATTTTCATAGAAATATTTCTATTAACATGTTTGCTGGGCGCAGTGGCTCATACCTATAATCCCAGCACTTTGGGAGGCCAAGGTGGGAAGATCATCTGAGGTCAGGAGTTCAAGACCAGCCTGGCCAACATAGTGAAATCCCATCTCTACTAAAAACACAAAGAAATAGCCGGTCATGGTGGCAGGCACCTGTTGTCCCAGATACTTGGGAGGTTAAGGCAGGAGAATAGCTTGAACCCAGAAGGCAGAGGCTGCAGTGAGCTGAGAACACACCGCTGCATTCTGGCTTGAGTGAGAAAAAATAAATTATCAAAAAAATTTTCCATTAACATATAATTGGCTTATTGCTATCATCAAATTAACAAATCTTTAAAAATTTTTTGGTTTAATTTTGAACATGATAAATCCTGATACAAATAACTCATGTAAATAAAAGGTCTTTGGATTTCTCAATAATTTCTGAGGATTAAAGGGGTCCTGAGAGCAAAATGTCTGAGAACAACTGATCTGAATGAACTGATGTGATTTCTGTTTGGATTGAAGGAAACGAAAATATTTTTCTTTAAAATACTGAGGATTATGGAGCTGAACAAAGTTAAAATGCAGGGGACACTCTGCCCTTCCTTCTGCTTGCCTGATGATGGGACAGTGACTCACCTCCTCTGCTCCTTGCCTGCCTCAAGACAGAGATGTAAATTCTCACTTGCTCATCAGCCCAGGCACCACAGGGCCAGGGAAATCTGGGAGCAAACTCCTTGCCTGCCTCAAGACAGAGATGTAAACTCTCACTTGCTCATCAGACCAGGCACCACAGGGCCAGGGAAATCTGGGAGCAAACTATGCTACCTTCCCACAGTTTTCTATCTTCTCACTCCTCTAAGAGCTCTTTGTTGAAATATGACTTGAGGCCAAACTGCAAGCCTTTGCCTTGAAAGACGCCCATGAACTGAGGTTCCTCCCATGTGATGTACTCTGCATTGCTTTTCTCTTGTTAATCTGTCTTTAGCTACACAAAGTTTTTCTCAGCTGTAAACTTTTGAGGGTTGGGAAATTTATTATATTTGCTCCCCTTTAGGATGCTTGAACTGGGCAGTTAGGTAACCCAGGTGCTGGGGAAGACATGAGTATCAAAGATGAGAAGGCTCGTAAACAGGGAGAGGAAAGAACAAAGAAAAGCAAAAGTTAAGAAGCCATATAGCCCTGCGGAGACACAGAAAATAATACAGATTTCTAATTTTCCAATGGCTGTCTAGACATTTGGGAGGCCCTTGGGATCTTTGAGATAATCTTAAAAATAAATTCCATGTATTTTCCTTAAAGAGGAAAATAACACAAAAGAGAGAAAGTAAAGCACAGTGGTAGGCTCGAAAGGAAGATATTTGTATTTGGGGAGTCCAGGGTCATTTTAACATCCAGAGATTCCGGTGTTCTGACAAAGGCTGACACTGCTCATGCTGATCAGGCAGGGATAGAAGGTCACATGGCTGGAAAGCGTCTCTCCAACCCTGTGATTCTAGGGTTATTTTTAGTACACTGGTTAATCCATTGGCATTGTCTACTCTTGGCCAACACTCTCCAGGGTTTAGTTTCTCCACATTTACAAAAGGAGTGTCAGAAAACTTTGTAGGTCTTTGTTTCCAAGTGAGAGAAACTTATATCAAATTAGCCTAAGCACAAAAGAGCAAATATTGACTCACATAACCGGAAATCAAGTTAGGCTAGTGCTGACTCTGGCATAATTGGATCCAGGTGTTCAAATATTGTCATCATGACCTCACTCTGGTTTTTCTTTCCTCCTCCTTTTCTTTCCCATTCAGCCAAGTTTTCTTCATTCAGCTGCAAAATAGCCCCCAGAAGGTTCAAGCTCACATGTACCTTTTAGCTTGAGCCGGGAGATAGAAACAGATGCCCTCTCTCCCAGCATCCAGTTCCAATCCCATAAAGACTGTTTTATTGGCTTTACTTGGTTGCACACCCATCCTTTGAACCAATGACCTTAGCCATGGCTATGTAGTGCCAACATGGGCCAGACTGGGTTAGGTGCCCACTCCTTAGGCAAGGGGTGGAAGAGGAATTGGAATTGGTGGTCCTACCAGAATTACATGGAATGAGCGGGGGGGCGGGGGGCAATTTAGTAAACAGATGGGTGCTGGACAATGGTAACCTGCACCCTTGAAGTGTTGTGAATTGAAGCAAACTGTGCCCACGTTTAAGATTTTTTAAAGGAACAGTCATGTGGCCACTATAGCATTGTTGGGAGTTTGACGTTTTCTTCTGAGTTCCTGCAATCTCTTCCTAGGAACAGTTTAATCTTTTTCTATTGCTTTTCAAGTATTTGAGTAAGATTTCATTTTTTGCTCCAAGGCTTTTTACCAACTTTTGTTATATCAAGAATAGTCAGCTCAACCTAGAGCATTCGCAGTCAGCGACTCCAGGGTCTGCCAACACACTCTTGTTTCCTTTCCAGTCTAAGTGTTTTCTACCCAAAGAAAAGTTTTTCTTTAATTCTGATGTATAACAGAGATGTAGAGTCAGTCAATATAAAAAGACAACAAATCAATAAAAAAGCAAAGAGGAAGACTGGCACAGTGGCTCACACCTGTAATCCCAGCACTTTGGGAGGCTGAGGCGGGTGGATCACTAGAGGCCAGGAGTTCAAGGCCAGCCTGGCCAAGATGGTGAAAATCCATCTCTACTAAACACTAGCAGGGTGTGGTGGTGCTTGCCTATAACCCCAGCTATTCGGGAGGCTGAGGCAGGAGAATTGTTTGAACCTGGGAGGCAGTGGTAGCAGTGAGCTGAGATTGCACCACTCATTACATTCCAGCCTAGGTGACAGAGCAAGACACCATTTGAAAAAAAAAAAAAAGGAAAAAAGAAAAAGAAGAAAAAAAGCGAAGAGGGTGATTTCTTGATACGGAGTGCTCATCGGATTTAATTTTTAGTTGACTATTCCCATCTAGCCTCCTTGGGAGTGGAAAGGAAAGTGAATACATAGGTAAAGGGCTTCCTCACTGACCAGAAATACGTGGTATGCAAGACGTAGTCTGCTCTCCCTGAGATAGTGGCCCTTAGTAAAAAGCTCGCCCTACTAACTCACCTTTGAATCTTCTTCCTGTGTTTTTCTCCATTTTTTTCAGAAGAACTGAATGAAATGTAGAGTCTGGATCTCCTTACTCAGAAAAATAAGGTCAATAGTATTACTGGAGTCGTAGTTTTAGAATGCACTTACGAAAGCAGGAACCGCCTCAGGAAACGGATCTCTCAGACACTGAACTAGGAAGGAAGGGGTGATTTACTTTACCCAGGAGCAAGGTGGCATAGCTGCCTAATAGCCAGGCTCCGCTAACGGCTAACGAAAAAAGCTCTGCCTTTATAAAGGCGTACGACTCTAGAAATTACACGTGAAAGGGTCTTGGGTTTACAGCTTTAGAAATTACATGTGAAAGGGTCTTGGGTCATGGAGCAGGCTTGGAGTATGTGGCTTAGGTGGGGGTTTGATCTTGTTTAAGTAAAAACAATGCCTCTGGAAAGATTCCCCCATACCATGCCTGTGATCTATATGAGGGCGATTAAGGTGGCCCTCCTTAGTCTTTACTTCCATTGAAATGCAGTGTGGAAGTTAAGGGGGAGGTGGTCTTAGATGCTTAGGTCTCCCTCTTCATTATCACCTACACATTAGGTTTAAATTTGTGCTATCAAAATGAAAAGGCAACATGGACGGTGCCTATTATATTCTAGGATGCTTAAGCAAATAAATTTGCATTTAGAATTAAATATAAATATAAATGTAAGGGTTATTGCCGAGTTTAAAATGAGGAAACTGAGGTCAGTATAAGAAAATTAAATGCCAATTTATTCAGCTCCCTGGCGAGGTTCTAAGGTCCTGGACAAGAGGGTCAGAGAAGTCACGCTGACTTCCTGGGGCGTGGGGTTTTTATGGCTATAAGAACCGAGCAACAGCTGGGTGCTCTGATTGGCTCCAGGGGAGCGGGATTGGGACGGGGCGGGCCGCTATTGGTTGGCGGGTTGTTGGGCGGGTTTTCCGGTGCGAAAGCCGGCCAGGGTTGCATCAGCTGGAGCCTTCCAGGGGAGCCATGCGGCAGAGCTAGGTGCCCAGTGCAGAGCCTGGTGCTGGATGCAGAGTCAGGTGCTGAGTGCAGAGGTGGGTGTGTCTGGCCTCCCTGCGAGGCAACCGGCCTTACGATAAAAATTAAAGTAAGAGGCTGCTTTGCCTATGGAGTAGCCATTCTTTATTCCTTTACTTTCTTAGAATTAAAATATAAGAGCCTTGATCTTCCACAGACCCAGCTGAGTGACAGTTCAATAAGAGGCAAGAACCTCCCGTTCACTTGTGATGTGCCATTAAATGGGTGGGCTGCTGTTCAGAAACATGCCAAAATGTTGGCAGAAGTTGTCTCTGGAATATGCACAATTTTGATTTTATTTTTTCTACTCTTCTATGCAAATTTTCTGCAATGAGCACATACTACTCTCACAATAAAAAATAGCTGAAAGAAATTACATCTGTACTGAATTATATTAGACTGGTACAATAATGGCAGTTTTCATCATTAAAGTAATGGTGAAAACTGCGCTTACGTTTGCACCAACCTAATAAATGTTGTTGATCTATACCAAAAAGTCTGTTTAAGCAAGATATGCCTACTGAATGAGGCTGGCTGGCAGCCAGCAAATGCCTTGACTTGAACCCCACTTGAGGCGCTCTGTCCTGACTGTGGAGAAAGGGTCCTGGAGGAGTTGGAATGGGTACCCACATCAGGATCCTTTGCCAGGCCATTAGGCTATGAGCACCAGAAGGCCTCTTAGAACAAACCCAGAGGGACTCTGGAGTTTAAGTGAGGTCTCCAGTACCCAGGGTTTCAGACTGAATCAAAAAGAAGGGAATTCTCCCCAACTTGCAGGATCGAGGGCTGGGGTGGGGATGGGAGCATGTCCTTGTCAGTGAGAAGGGGCAGTTGCAGGTGGGGCAGCCATAGGTGTGCCACCCTTCTCACGGGCATCAGGCCCCTGCCCTGAAAGTAGATGCTTTACTCTCAACCCTCTCCTCGCTGTGCCCTCCCCCAGCCATTTTCATCTGACTCAAAACCTGTTCTTTAAGTTTTCCATCGAGCCTGTTAATAAGACCAGCAAGCGTTTGTTGGTTATCTCTGAACCAGCTGTAAATTGTCCTTATGATGTCTCAGTGACCACACATGAGGTGAAAATGATTTAGCATCATTTATTGGATTCTCAGGATGACATTTATCATCTTGAGAGACAAGCATGCTTAGTTATAGGATGTGCTAACACTGGGGCAGATCATTATCACTGGTGTGGAAATTTAAACGTATCAGAGTATAGTCTTTCTTTCTTCTTTCTCTCCTTTTCTTTCTCTTTCTCTTTTTTCTTTCCTTTCTTTCTCTTTCCCCTCCCTCCCTTCCTTCCTTCCCTACTTCATTCCTTTCTTCCTTTCTCTTCCTTCCTTCCTTCCCTTCTTTCTCTCTTTCTCTTTCTTTCTTGACAGGGTCTTGCTGTTACCCAAGCTGGAGTGAGTGGTGCGATCACAGCTCACTGCAGCTTGACCTCACTGCAACCTGTAGTCCCAACCTTTAGTGGCTTGAGGTGGCTCAAGTGATCCTCCCACCTCAGACTCCACAGTAGCTGAGACCACCCTTGTGTACTATTGTGCCTGGCAAATTTTTTTTTTTTTTTTGGTAGAGACAGGGTCTCATATTATTGTCCAGGTTGGTCTCAAATTCCTGGACTCAGGTGATCCTCCTGCCAAAGTGCTCCTCCCAAAATGCTGCGATTAGAGATGTGAGCCACTGTGCCTAGCCTGTTTGTTTTAAAGAAGAAAGAAAAGAAGCCTACTGATCCTATAGTGGAAATTTGCATATTCTTCTATAACTAGGTTAACTTGTATATTTTACTTTTTTTCTGGTTAATAAGACCACTTTTGATGAAGACATGATCACCAAAACAGTCTGTTTCTCTACTTGAGTAAAACATATTGGAGAGAACAGAAGGCTTAGAGCGACTGGTCTTACCAGAAGCTAACTACAGTGGGCTGCCATGGAGTGAAGCAAAGGAAAGTTCTGTTAGGAAGCTTGGAATTTTCATTACGTCATAGACACTGTGGATAATCTTATTTGCCACATGCAAATGTTAAAATAAGGAAATGGCTACAGTTTATTTCTCCCCAAGATCGTAAATCAACCAGTAATTTCATATGAACAAGCAGCTTGCAATACAGTGTTTTAATGAATCTAACATGCCGTTTGTTATAAAATACATCATTGTTCTATGTATGACGAAGAGAGAAAAAGCACTGCCATTGATTGTGAGATACTAAATGTGAAAAAGTGAGTGTGGAAATTAACAAAAGAGGGTATATCCTTCTATGTTTGACGAACCCGTTCTAGCATCCTTCCTGCCCCTTTCCATTAATATTTAAAGGTATTATTTGACTAGTTTGACAACATTAATCACAATGAAAATAGGTGCTCCACTTTAAGCAACACAAATATGCCGTTCACTGCTGAATGCCCTAATCTTAATGGTGTTTTAAACACTGATGAAATGAAGCTAGTTTGTGTTTCTTGAAGTGATTAAGTAAAACAAGCACTCAGTCTTTAGGCAGACCCAAGATAGCCATCATCAGGAGAAATGGCTGGGTCTTCAAGTGTTCAAGGGATTTGTAATGAAAATGTCATTTTGTCTCACTCCTACCTTCGTGAGTACTTGTTCCTAACAAATCCTTGGGATAATAACATATATTCTTTTTTTTTTTTTTTTTTTAGAAGGGCTCCAAATTCAGGCTTATATTAATCAGTTCACCCTAGGTAGTTATGGCATGTTCTTCAAGAGTATAACAAGCAGAGTTTTTTCAGCAACAGACTTTTCCTAGCAGAAGCTAAGAAAAAACTTAGCGAAGAAAATGTAGATGGAAAATGTCAGGAGTGAAATTGGGTTTCTATTTTGAGGCTAGTGAACCATTATGTTTTAATGCATTCAGGTTCAGACTGATTCATAGCCAATGACCACGCAAGTTAAAGCCTGAGGGAGGAAACCTCACCACCACGCAGTGAATTCTGGCTATGTCAGGAGTCAGGGCATTGGAGGTAAGGGCCGGGTCTCAGTTTCCTCACCAAGGCTCTTGGACTGGATGGTCTCCAAGCCCCCGTCCATCTATGATGCTGTGGTCTCTCCAGAGGTCATTATTGGGTCACAAGCTGAACCCTGGCTCAGCCTCCCCTGTGAGGAGGTTTGCGCTGAGCAGTTGTGTTGTGGTGCCAAGGGCTTCTGGCTTCACAGCGGCACAAGACCTCACACTTAAGATTCCGGGGCCTTGCAAAGTGGTCTCTGAAGTTGTTGTTGTGGCTGCCCTCTATCCAAACATCCTTTCTTATTGGAAACAATCCCAAATGAGGTGAGCACAGGGTCTAGCCAGCTGTTGCAGAGGCTGCCTGGAGGACGTTGGCACATGCCAGGGCCTGCTCAAGCACAATGGCGGACAGAGAGAGCGAAAACGTCCTCAGGTGGCCTCAGCAGCAGAGGTGGGCACCGAGCAGCACCTCATCCTGCATCCCAGGGCAGCGTTCAACCGGATGGTGCTAGGAGTCGGGTCTGGCTGTGTTCTCATGGTCCAGCCTCTCTTTGTTCCTGCCCACTCTCTGAGTCTGGTTTCTTGTCCTTCCCAGGGGTTCTCATTACAGCTGTCTTCGATTTCCACTAGTTCCCGTTGTTTGCCACTAAGAACTCAGACTCCCTGATGTCCATCAAGGGCAGTCTGTCCTGTGCTGGGGAAAGCCAGAGAAGAGGGCCAATGCAGAAAAGTGGCACTGGAGGATGCCTGGAGTGGCCCTCCCAGACCACCTGAGGGGTTAGAGGGCTCTGCAAGAGGAGCCGTGCTGATAGATGGTCTACACTCCCTAAGAGGGACCCATCCGCTTCCTTCTCTCAGTCTTCCCACCTGTGACCACGAATGCTTGCTGCTGCCCTGGGCATGTAACTAAATGCTGTTTTAACAATCAAGTTTTATTGATGCTTCTTATGGGCTGTCACTACACCTACAGAGGTGCAGGAAACTCTGGCAGCACAAGATTTGCACCAAACTAGACAGGAGGCGGCCTGGGACATGGAGGCAGGTGTGGGAGCTCTCTTCTTTGCCTGCTTCCCTTGGGGGATTTCAATGCTTCTCTCTTAAGCCAGTGAGATTTTTGTCATGCCCCTACCCCAATCCCCAACATAGACAATGTCCTACATCACAGTGCTGGGGTAAAATGGATTTCTTTCTTTAAGAAAAAAAAAATTCACACTTCTTCAGGCCCTGGGGAATATAGTTCCTAGCATTTAAGAGAGGTTGCCTGTTAACTTCCAAATCAGGCCATTTCCTCTGTAGAGATTTTTGTCTCAAACAAGATCTCTTCTGAGAAACCATAAGCCCATATTCTGGTACTGAAACATTTCAGTCCTCATTCCGCCCCACTCCTCACTAGAATTCCTACTGACCTACAAACTCAACACCACGATGAAGCAATCACCCAAATGAATCCTTCCATTTTGTAGGCTTAAGAAAAGGAAGTTACACACACCCCAAAAACCTTCAGTAAAGCCGTAGACCTAATATATGTGAAGAGCCATTTCCAGAAGGAATAATAATGAGAAGGCACAAATAGAGTACTAAAATAAAATCCCTCTTTGAATTATGCAGAAGCAAAGTAAATTAGTAAAATCCAAGTGCACTTTAAATGTAAAGATTTGCCATTTGCTAGGACTGGGATGTATTTCATCACTGAAAAGGAAGGGAAAAAACAGAAGAAATACAGTTAGTTGTGCTTAGTGTTGATGACAAATGTGCTTCACATTTCTGATGATGGTCTCTGATCTGGCAGTGCGTTGTCTCGGCTGCACCTGGGTTAAAATTGTTAGTAAGAGGGCCGAGCGTGGTGGCTCATGCCCCTAATCCCAGCATTTTGAGAGGCTGAGGCAGGCAGATCACTTGAGGTCGGCAGTTTGAGACTAGCCTAGTCAACATGGTGAAACCCCGTCTCTACTAAAAATACAAAATTAGCTAAGCATGATGGCGGGCACCTGTAGTCCCAGCTACTCAAGAGCCTGAGGCTGGAGAATTGCTTGAACCTGGGAGGCAGAGGCTGTAGTGAGCCAAGATCCTGCCATTGCACTGCTGCCTAGGCAACAGAGTGAGACTTTTGTCTCAAAAAAAAAAAGGTCATTAAGGGGAGCGTTTTCTCTTTTTAAGGAATTGGTAGCCTCGACCTGAGGAGAGGAAACATGAGGGTCCAATTTTTCTTTCTTGTTCATCATTCGTTTGTTCATTCATTATAAAGCTCTTCTCTTTGCTTGGTATTGAGAGGGGTTTTTTTTTCCCCACTGTTTTAAAATTTTTTCTCTTAGCCCAACAGTATTTCATAAATACCACTTAAAAATAGTTTATGGATGCATAATAGTTGTATGTGTTTCTGGGGTGCATGTGATATTTTGATGTAAGCACACAATGTGTAATCAGAGTACTTTGGATAGCCATCACCTCGAAGATTTTCATTTATGTTAAGCACATTCCAATTCCACTATTATTTTGAGGTATATGATAAATTATTATTAATAGTCACCCTATTGTGTGACTAGATCTTCTTTATTCTATCTTACTGTATTTTTGTACCCATTAACCAAACTCTCTTTGTTCCCAGCCCCCCATGCCCTTTCCAGCCCCTAATAAACATGACTCTACTCTCTACCTCCACGACATCAATTTTTTTAGCTCCCACATATGAGAATTGCAATATTTGTCTTTCTGTGCTTGGCTTATTTCACTTAATATAATGACCTCCAGTCCATCCATGTTGTTGCAAATGACAGGATTTCATTATTTGTTATGGCTGAATAGTACCCCAGTGTATATATGTACCACATTTCACAGTCATTTCATCCATTGCCACTTAGGTTGATTCCAAATCTTGGCTACTGTGAATATTGCTGTGATAAACATGGCGTGCAGATATCTCTTTGAAGACTCCCCAAGTCCCCAAAGTCCATTGTATCATTCTTATGCCTTTGTGTCCTCAGCTTCTACATATCAGTGAGAACATACAATGTTTGGTTACATTCCTGAATTACTTCCCTTACAACAATAGTCTCCAATCTCATCCAGGTCACAGCAAATACCATTAAGTCATTCCTTTTTATGACTGACTGGTATTCCATCATATATATATTTATGCCACAGTTTCTTTATCCACTCGTTGATTAATGGGCATTTGGGTTGGTTCCATGATTTTGCAATTGTGAATTATGCTGTTATAAATGTGTGTGCAAGTATTTTTTTTGTATAATGAATTCTTTTCCCGCCGGTAGATACCCAGTAGTGGGATTGCTGGATTGCGTTGTGGTTTTGATTTGCATTTCCCTGATACCACCTTATTCCTGCAAGAATGGACATAACCAAAAAATCAAAAAAACAGTAGTTACTGGTGTGGATGTGGTGGTCAGGG
Source organism: Callithrix jacchus (assembly GCF_049354715.1). Lineage (NCBI taxonomy): Eukaryota > Metazoa > Chordata > Mammalia > Primates > Cebidae > Callithrix > Callithrix jacchus. The sequence goes on along the minus strand of NC_133512.1, from coordinate 72,078,720 downwards.
AACACTTCTACACTGCTGGTGGGAATGTAAACTAGTACAACCACCATGGAAAAGAGCATGGAGATTCCTTAAAGAACTAAAAGTAGAACTACCATTTGATCCAGCATCCAGTGATGTTGAGCATTTTTTCATATGTTTGTTGGCCATTTATATATCTTCTTTTGAGAATTGTTTCTTCATGCCCTTAGCCCACTTTTTGATGGGATTTTTTCTTTCCTGGGTGATTTGAGTTCATTGTACTTTCTGGATATTAGTCCTTTGTCAGATGTATAGATTGTAAAGTATTTCTCCCATTCTGTGGGTTTACTCTGTTTACTCTGCTGACTGTTTCTTTTGCTGTGCAAAGCTCTTTAGTTTAATTAAGTCCCAGCTATTGATCTTTGTTTTTATTGCATTTGCTTTTGGGTTCTTGGTCATGAGATCCTTGCCTAAGCCAATGCCTGGAAGAGTTTTACAATGCTATCTTCTATAATTTTTATAGTTTCAAATTTTAGATTTAAGTCCTGAATTTATCCTGAGTGGATTTTTGTATAAGGTAAGAAGATGAGGATCTGGCTTCATCCTCCTGCATGTCTCGAGCCAATTATCTGAGCACCATTTGTTGAAAAGTGTGTCCTTTCCCCACTTTATGTTTTTGTTTGCCTTGTCGAAGATCAGTTGGCTGTAAGTATTTGGGTTTATTTCTGGGTTCTCTATTCTGTTTTATTGGTCTATGTTCCTATTATTATATGAGTACTATGCTGTTTTGGTGACTATGGCCTTATAGTATAGTTTGAAATTAGGTTGTGTGCTGCCTTCAGATTTGTTCTTTTTGCTTAGTCTTGCTTTGGCTATGCAAACTCTTTTTTGGTTCCGTATGAATTTTAGAATTGTTTTTTCTAATTCTGTGAAGAATGAGGGTAGTATTTTGAGATTAAATTGAATTTGTAGATTGCTTTTGGCAGTATGGTAATTTTCACAATATTGATTCTACCCATCCATGTGCATGGGATGTGTTTCCATTTGTTTGCATTGTCTGGAATTTCTTTCAGCAGTGTTTTGTAGTTTTCCTTGTGGAGGTCTTTTGCCTCCTTAGTTAGGTATATTCCTAAGTATTTCATTTTTTTTGCAATTATTGTAAAAGGGTTTGAGTTCTTGATTTGATTCCCTGCTTGGTTGCTGTTGGTGTATAGAACAGCTACTGATTTGTGTACATTAATCTTGTATCTGGAAACTTTGCTGAATTCTTTTATCAGTTCTAGGAGTTCTCTGGAGAACTTTTTAGGGTTTTTGTGGTAAATGATCATATTGTCAGCAAACAGTGACAGTTTGACTTTCTCTTTACTGATTTGATTGCCCTTTATTTCATTCTCTTGTCTGATTGCTCTGTCTAGGAATCCCAGTACTATGTTGAAGAGGAGTGGTGACCGTGGGCATCCTTGTCTTGTTGCAATTCTTAGAGGAAATGCTTTCAACATTTCCCCATTCAATATTCTGCTGTTTGAAGGTTTGTCATAGATGGCTTTTATTATATTGAGGTATGTCCCTTGTACGCTGATTTTGCTGAGAGTTTTAATCATAAAAGGATGTTGGAGTTTGTCGAATGCTTTTTCTGGATCTATTGAGATAATCATGTGATTTTTGTTTTTAATTCTGTTTATGTGGTGTATCACATTTGTTGACTTGCATATGTTAAAGCATCCCTGCATCCCTGGTATGAAATCCACTTGATCATGGTGGATTAGCTTTTTGATATATTATTGGATTCAGTTAGCTAGTATTTTGTTAAGGATTTTAGCATCTGTGTTTATCAGGGATATCAGTCTGTAGTTTTCTTTTTTGGTTGTGTCCTTTCCTGATTTTGGTATTAGGGTGATGCTGGCTTCATGGAATGAATTAGGGAGGGTTCCCTCTTTCTCTGTCTTGTGGAATAGTGTCAAAAGGATTTGTACCAATTCTTCTTTGAATGTCTGCTAGAATTCTGCTGTGACTCATCCGTCTGGTCCTGGACTTTTTTTGTTGGTAATTTTAAAATTACTATTTCAATTTCACTGCTTATTATTAGTCTGTTCAGAATATCTAATTATTCCTGATTTAAGCTGGGGGGGTTGTATTCTTTTTTTTTTTTTGAGATGAAGTTTTGCTCTTGTTACCCAGGCTGGAGTGCAATTGCGCGATCTCGGCTCACCACAACCTCCGCCTCCTGGGTTCAGGCAATTCTCCTGCCTCAGCCTCCTGAGTAGCTGGGATTACAAGCATGCGCCACCATGCCCAGCTAATTTTTTTTGTATTTTTAGTAGAGACGAGGTTTCACCATGTTGACCAGGATGGTCTTGATCTGTTGACCTCGTGATCCACCTGCCTCAGCCTCCCAAAGTGCTGGGATTACAGGTGTGAGCCACCGCGTCTGGCTGGGAAGTTGTATTTTTCTAGAAATTTATCAATCTCTTCTAGGTTTTTTAGTTTATGTGTGTAATGGTGTTCATAGTAGCCTTGAATGATCTTTTTTATTTCTGTGGTACCAGTGGTAATATTTCCTGTTTTCTTTTTTATTGAGGCTATTTGGATTTTCTCTTTTCTTTTCTTGGTTAATCTTGCTAATGGTCTATCAATTTTATTTATCTTTTCAAAGAACCAGCTTTTTGTTTCATTGATCTTTTGTATTTTTTTGTTTCAATTTCAATTTCATTTAGCTCTGCTGTGATTTTGGTTATTTCCTTTCTTCTGCTGGGTTTAGATTTGGTTTGTTCTTATTTCTCTAGTTCCTTGACTTTAAAATGTCAGTTTATGCTCTTAGGGTCTTTTCGACATAGGCGTTTAGGGTTATGAACTTTCCTCTTAGCACTACCTTTGCTGTATCTCAGAGGTTTTGATAGGTTGTGTCATTATTGTTGCTCAGTTCAAAGAATTTTTTAACTCCCATCTCTGTTTTTTTTTTTTTTTTTCCTGGAGATGGAGTTTTGCTCTTGTTGCCCAGGCTGGAGTACAATGGTGCGATCTCGGCTCACTGCAACCTCCACCTCCCAGGTTCAAGTGATTCTCCTGCCTCAGCCTCCCAAGTAGCTGGGACTACAGGCATGTGCTACCACGCCGGGCTAATTTTGTATTTTTGGTAGAGATAGGGTTTCTCCATGTTGGTCAGGCTGATCTTGAAGTCCTGACCTCAGGTGATCCACCCACCTTGGCCTCTCAAAATGCTGGGATTATAGGCATGAGCCACCATGGCTGGCCAGCTTGCATCTTGCTATTGTTTTTGACCCAATGATCATTCAGGAGCAGGTTATTTAATTTCCATGTATTTGCATGGTTTTGAAGATTCCTTTTGGAGTGGATTTCCAGTTTTATTCCACTGTGGTCTGACAGAGTGCCTGATATAATTTCAATTTTCTTAAATTTATTGAGGCTCATTTTGTGGCCTACCGTATGGTCTATCTTGGAGAAAGTTCCATGTGCTGTTGAATAGAATGTGTATTCTGTGGCCTTTGGATAAAATGTTCTGTATATATCTGTCAAGTCCATCTGTTCCAAGGTAGAGTTTAAATTCATTGGTTCTTAATTGACTTTCTGTCTTGATGACCTGTCTAGTGCTGTCAGTGGAGTATTGAAGTTCCCCACTATTATTGTGTTGCTGTCTGTCCCATTTCTTAGGTCTATTAGTAATTGTTTCATAAATTTGGGAGCTCCATGTGTATATATGTTTAGGATTGTGGTACACCCCTGTTGGACAAGGCCTTTTACCATTATATAATGTCTCTCTTTTTCTTTTTTAACTGTTGTTGCTTTAAAGTTTGTTTTGTCTGATTTAATAGCTACATCTGCTTGCTTTTGGTGTCCTGGAAACACATGAAATACCTTTTTCCACTCTTTACTTTCAGTTTATGTGAATCCTTATGTGTTAGGTGAGTCTCTTGAAGGCAGCAGATGGTTGGTGAGTTCTTATCCTTTCTGCAGTTCTGTATCTTTTAAGTGGAGCACTCAGACCATTTACATTCACTGTTAGTATTGAAATGTGATATACCCTTGCATTCATCATGCTATTTGTTGCCTGTGTACCTTGGATTTTTGTTTTTGCTTTTTACATTGTATTTTTGTTTTAGAGGTCCTGTGAGATTTATACTTTAAAGAAGTTCTGTTTTGATGTGTTTCCAGGATTTGTTCCAAGATTTAGAGTTCCTTTTAGCAGTACTTGTAGTGGTGGGTTGGTAGTGGCAAATTCTCTCAGCATTTTTTGTCTGAAAAAGACTGTATCTTTCCTTCATATGTGATGCTTAGTTTAGCTGGATGTAAAACTCTTGACTGATAATTGTTTGAGGAGGCTGAAGATAGGGCCCCAATCCCTTCTAGCTTGTAGGGTTTCTGCTGAGAAATCTGCTGTTAGTCTGATAGGTTTTCCTTTATAGGTTACCTGGTGTTTTTATTTCACAGCTCTTAAGATTCTTTCCTTCATCTTAACTTTAGATAACCTGATGACAGTGTGCCTAGGCAATGATTTTTTTTGTGATGAATTTCCCAGGTGTTCTTTGCGCTTCTTATGTTTGAATGTCTAGGTCTCTAGCAAGGCTGGGACATTTTCCTTGATTATTCCTCCAAATATCGTTTCCAAATTTTAGGTTTCTCTTCATCCTCTGGAACACTGATTATTCTTAGGTTTGGTCATTTAATATAATCCCAGACTTCTTGGGGGCTTTGTTAATATTTTCTCATTCTTTTTGCTTTGTCTTTGTAGAATTGGGTTAATCCTATGAAGCTCTGAATTTCGTTCTTCTTGTTCAATTCTACTGCTGAGACTTTCCAGAACATTTTTCTATAAGTGTGTTCAGTATTTCCTGAGGTTTTGATGTTTTTCCTTCATGCTGTCTATTTCCTTGAATATTTCTCCCTTCACTTCTTATATTGTTTTTTAGATTTCCTTGCAATGGGCTTCGCCTTTCTCTGGTTCCTCCCTGATTAGCTTAATAATTAACCTCCAAAATTATTTTTCCAGTAAATCAGGGATTTCTTCTTTATTTGAATCCATTGCTGTTGAGCTAGTGAGATTTTTAGGGGGTGTCAAAGAGCCTTGTTTTGTCATATTACTTGAGTTGGTTTTCAGGTTGTTTCTCATTTGGGTAGGTTCTGTCAGAGGGAAGGTCTAGGGCTGAAGGCTGTTGTTCAGATCCTTTTGCCTCATGGGGTATTCCCTCGATGTTCTAATCTCCCCCTTGTGCTATTGATATGGCTTCCTGAGAACAGAGCTGGAGTGATTGTTATCTCTCTTCTGGGTCTAGCCACCCAGCAAGTCTACCAGGCTCTGGGCTGGTACTGTGGGTTGTCTGCACAGAGTCCTGTTGTGTGAACCATCTATGGGTCTCTCAGCCATGGATACCGGCACCTGTTCTGGTGGAAGTGGCAAGTGGGTGAAATGGATTCTGTGAGGGTTCTTAGATTTGGTGGTCTAATGTTCTATTTTTGTGCTGGTTGGCCTTCTGCCAGGAGGTGGCATTTTCTAGAGAGCATCAGCTGTGGTAGTATGGAGAGGTGGGCTCTAGAACTCCCAAGAATATATGCCCTTGTCTTCAGCTGCTGGGGTGGGTAGGGAAGGACCGTCAAGTGGGGGCAGGGCTAGGTGTTTCTGAGCTAAGACTCTCTTTGGGCAGGTCTTGGTGTAGCTGCTATGGGAGATGGGGGCGAGGTTCCCGGGTCAATGGAGTTGTGTACCTAGGAGGATTATGGCTGCCTTTGCTGAGTCATGCAGGTTGTCAGGGAAATGGGGTAAAGCCAGCAGTCGTAGGCCTTACTCAGCTTCCATGCAATCTGAATGGTTGGTCTCACTGCCAGAGTGCCTCCCCTACCTAACAGCACCAAATCTGTTTTCAGGCAGTAGGCAAGCAGGGCTGAGAACTTGCCCCAGACTACCTGCCTCCCAGATGCAAAAGAAAAGGGCTTAGTTCTTCTCCTGTCTGTGGAGTCTGCATGCTAGATTTGTGCCCTCCCCTGAGTTCTGGCCAGGGTGCTTCTCCTCTGGTTCAAATTGTTATAAAGTTTAGCTGGAGGCTTCGTTCCCCTGTGGCATTTTCCCTGTACCTCTAGCTGCCCTCCTGAAGGATCCCTGTGGTGCCATGCAGGAATGGGCTGCTTGGGAAACCAGTGAGCTCCCAGGGCCTTTCCCGCTGCTTCCTCTACCCTTATATTTTGCTTGGCTCTCTATTTAAACTGACTCAGCTTCAGGTAAGGTCGGAAACTTCTGCAAACTAGACTTTCAGTTTCTTCATTGCGGGTGTGTGTTCAGGGGCAGAGGGGCTCTTCTTCCCACTTCCACAGTTGGGGCACTCACAGTATTTGGGGTGCTTCCTGGGTCCTGCAGGAACAGTCCGCTTCCTTCAGAGGGTCTGTGGGTCCTATTAGGATTCCTGGTTGTTTTGGAGCTAAACTTCACAATGTGAGCCTCTGCATGCTGCTCTGTCTGTCCAAATCAGAGCTGCAATCTTGTTCTGCCTCCTGTCTGCCATGATGATCCCTGTTGTAGTTTCTGTGTGTCTTCTTTTGAGAGATGCCTTGCACCCTCCCTCTCTTCCCATGTAACTCAGGGCCTTCATCTCCTCATTTGAAAACTGTAAGTGGCATCTACCTCCATGTCATATTTAACACCTTTCATAACTGGCATGGCACAGGCCTAAGCCAATGAGAATAGAAATGGATTATAAATAATTCATTAGGACTTACTGGTGCTAATCAGCTGAATATCAGCCCTCTCGGGGTTAAATTAAGTGAATTAAGTGAGAATTAAGTGAGATAATATGCTTGGCACAGTAATATGAAGTGGCTGGATTTATCCCGATGGTCCTGGATGAACAGTGTGAATGATTTCACTGAGATTACATGAGGTGCCAGTGGGTGGCAGCCTGAGATGAGACTCTGTGAACACACCCAAGGCCTTAAAGGATGGAGAATGCTGTGGCATTCTCAGAGAAGAAACCCAGGATGATGGGGGCAAGAGATTGGCAGCCTGGTCTTGTTCTCTGCATGTGGAGGCCTCTGGACCATGCACTTGACAACAAGGCCTGAACAGAAGGCAAAGGCAAGGCAGAAACTGAGTGACCTGTGAAGGAAGAGGCCTGCTCTATTTCTCAGCTGTTGTTATGGTGAAACATTGTGGATGAGTTTGAGCCTGAAAGGTAATAAGTAAAAAAGAAAGACTGGGAGCATTAGGCTCTGGGATGCCCTCTGCATGAGAATGATGGGCACTAAACTTCTCTGAGGGGAAGGTGTAGACAGAAATGTACATGCCACAGCCTGTAGTCCAGAACCTTGAAAGTTTAGTGAGAACAGTTAGAGAAGCACTGCCCTGAGATTCTCATCACAAACAACACTTAAATCAAGTAGGATCATGATGGATAACGATCATTTCATTTAGTTACTTAAAGGTCATTTGGAACTCTTAATAGCATGTTGTCAATAGGACCTGGCTTCTAAATCCAGGCAGATAAAGGTCCATCAGTTTCCCAGAGTGGAGGACTTAGGATCTGAGCCAACTCCACAAGCCTGATGCACTCGAATTCCCGAGACAAGGCAAAAGGAGATATACCAAAGTCAAGGGAGTTACTGGGGTTTTGTGTGTTTTTTGTTCTTTTGCTTTTAAAAAATTATTTTATATTTTCATAATCTCCTCCATGAAGTCTAAGGAAAGTAATATTGAGGCCAGGTGCGGTGGCTTATATCTGTAATCCCAGGACTCTGGGAAGCCGAAGAGGGCGGATCACTTGAGGTCAGGAGTTCCAGACCAGCCTGGCCAACATAGTAAAACCCCGTCTCTACTAAAAATACAAAAATTAGCTGGGCCTGGTGGTGGGCACCTGTAGTCCCAGCTACTTGGGAGGCTGAGGTAGGAGGATTGCTTGAACCCGGGAGGCAAAGGTTGCAGTGAGCAGAGATTGTGCCAGTGCACTCCAGCTGGGGCAACAGAATGAGACTCCATCTCAAAAAAAAAAAAGTAATAATGAGAAAGGCAGTCGCTGAATAGAAGGCTGCTGTTAGAGGGAATACTGCTATTGTGTTTTGTGAGCAAATGAACATATTATACAAGCAGCATTTTATAAGGGCTGTGCACACAAGGGCAGAGTTTAATATTATCAGAAAATAAAGCTTACAGCCAAATGTATCTGATGCATATTTAATAAGAGCCTAACCAAAGGATAGTAGAGCTATAAGAGACCTTGCCAATTATCTGGTTCAACCTTCTCATTTGTACCCATGAGGAAAAGAAGTGCAGAGATAACATGTCCTGAGTTTACACAGTCTACAAGGGGTAGGGTAGGGACTGGCAGTCTAGGTCTTAGCCAACTCTCAACCTCAACTCTCTGTCCAGGCCAGTGCACTTCATCATTACTGTGCTGCAGAGGCCTTAACTGTCCATAGAGAAACATGTCATGATTTTGCTGTAACTAGACAAAACCCTCGGGGAGGCAGCTGGGGAAGGGAGAATTGAACAGAGGCAACGAAGCTGGGGAGATCCTGAAGTGCTATGGATCTGGAAGCCAAAGGGCAGAGTCTCTCTCTTCCCTGAGAAGAGGTGTCTAGAGCCTGGGCATACTGCGAGCCTACCCCTTTTCCCCCTGCCCACCTACCTGTCCACCTACCTGCCTGCCCATCTGCTGTGTGGCTGTTGAGCTTGGAGGCAGCCTGGCTTAAGGGGGCTGCAGGGTGGTGGGTACAAATCAAGGGGTGAATGCTTCTTTCCAGATACCCTAAATCAGTCCCTTCCTCCTGGTAACTATCCTTAATTTCACAATTTAAACACACAGCTCCTTTTGCTCATCTTTCTGACCTTCCTTTGAAGGATTGTCTTATTTTCTTGCTTGTCTGTTTTCTAATTCCATTTCCCCCTTCTTACTTGTGGGAAGTTATATCCTCTATTTATACATTTTTAGAGTTTGTTCTTAAAACTTGAATATGCAAACTTAACTTTTGAAGGTACAGCTTCTATCAAGATCTCAATTCCTTTCCGTCAGTATAAGGTCTGAAGACCATTTTAACACAGAACTCCCCTCCTTACTTCCAGATTGTTGTTGAGCATTTTAATGTCTTTTTAACCCTAAACACTAAAAGTTGTTATTATTTTATACAGGTAGTTTTTAGTTTTACTTCCATGCTTATGAATGTCTCTATTCACAATCCTTTCATCTGGAATCTGTCTTTTCTTCTGAAGCACGTCCTTCCTTCTGTGCAGTCCTCTGCGTGGTAAACTCGCTGTTTGCTTATTCACCACCTTGTCTTCTTGAAAGACAATTTGCTGGTTGTCTAATTCTATTAGGTTGGTGCAAAAGCAACTGCAGTTTTTGCCATTTGAAAGTAATGGCAAAACCCGCAATTACTTTTGCACCAACCAAATACGTTGACAGTTATTTTCTTTCAGCAATATTTTCCCGCCCTTTTGTGGCTTCCTTCATAGCTGTAGGGAAGCTGACTAGTGGTCTAATTGTCACTACTTGTGAACAAGCTGTCTTCTTCTTGGACTGCTTTTGGGCTCATCTTTGTTGTTTTGTGGTTTTGTTATAATATATCTAGGTAGGGATTCCTTTTTATTTATCCATTTGATATAGTTTGGCTGTGTCCCCATGCAAATCTCATCTTGAACTGTGGCTCACATAATCCCACATGTTGCGGGATGGACTGGGTGCAAGATAATTGAATCATCGGGGTGGTTTCCCCCATACTGTTCTTGTGGTAGTGAATAAGTCTTACAAGATCTGATGCTTTTATAAGGGGCTTTCTCTTTCTCCTGGCTCTCATTCTTTCTTGCCTTCTGCCATGTAAGACATGCTTTTTGCTTTCCACCATAATTGGGAGGCCTCCCCAGCCACATAGAACTGTGAGTCCATTAAACCTCTTTTTCTTTACAAATTACCTGGTCTCACGTATGTCTTTATTAGTGGTGTGAGAATGGACAAATATACGTGTCTTTCTTATGTATGTATTTATGTCTCAGGAATTTATAAAAATGTTTTGATGCTATAACTTTACATTTTTCTCCATTCTTCCATTTTGGATTAGGCATTTGCTAAATTTTCTATCTTCATGCCTCTTTATTTTCATATTTCATTTCCAATAACTCTATGCGCTTAATTTAGGGTAGTTTCTTTGGACCTATTTTCCAGTTTCCTCCTTCTTTTTCCAGTGTATCTTATCTTCTGTTTAAGCCATTTACTCTTTTTAGTTTTAATAATATTTTTCCTGTCTAAAATTTTCATACAAATCTTTCTGGTTCCCTGTTTCTTGATAATTTTCAGATTTCACCTTTTTCTTTAAACATTTCACACAGTCATTTTGTTCCCCATAGTTTTGATATCTGAGGTTCTCATGGATGTAAATCTATTGTGTGTTGTTTCTCCTGATTCCCATTCATGTTGATTTGTTTCCCTTTATATTTGTTAATATGTAATTGAGGGAGCATGTTTAGTTGATGTTAATTTCTTCCTCCAGAGACTTGTGCTTGCTTCTGCTTGGTTATTAGGTAGTGCTACCTGCGTGAGTGCCCATATTTTCTTATGAGCTCAGCAATACTTCACAAAGTATTGTTATTATAATTGAGGATCTTGTATTCTAAAAGAACGATTTTTATAATAACATCCTATAATACTCCCAGAAGAGAAATCCCCACAAGTGTGTCAATCTTTTTCTGTTTTATACCCCACCTAATTCCAAAATAATTTTAGGTGGCTTATAGGCAGTGGTGTGTTGGAGTCATCTTATACTGCCTTTTGGAAATTTTATTGTTAAATTTTTAGGAATTTTATAAGTTGTTTGTTGAACATCACCATTATTAAAATTAAATTACATAAATTTATAATTAAACAAATTAAATGAAAAACAAAGGTAATAAGTACTCAGACTCATCACTTGCTAATTACGTTCAGTAGTTATCTATATGCTTGAGGTATTTAATGCCTATTGTATCTCTATGGTGAAAATCTCTATGGTGAAACAGAATGGTGTCCTACTTTGCATCTCTTCCTAAATGCACATTCAGCAACATGTTAGTATCTTGAAATTGGCCATGGGTGGCAGTATTTACACCATGGAAATGGGTAAATACTGTAAATCAAGGCTTTTAAAAATTGCTTTATTGATTGTCTAGACTTAACAAAGTGATGAAGAGAATGCTTATAGTGCACAGTAAACTTTAGTGAGTGATATCTATAGTAGTTATATTTGGAATAGCACAAAAAATTGAGGAAATATTCCTCTAGAATTTGAAAACAATGACCCAGTTCAGCAAAGAAGCTGATTACGTCATTAAGGAATGAGTGAAGTTTTCACATCTGACATATATCTTTATTATTTCATTTTTATTTTATTGTTAAATAAAAATATCAATCAACATTCATATCTGCACCATTCTTGTCAATTGCGACAAGATAAATAAAGGATTTGACAAAGTTCAATGAAAGCAAATGTGAGAATTAATTGGCTACATGGAATTTACAATACAGAGTATTATGTATTTTACTGTTATTTGCTTATTGTGGGATATTATTATTCATGGCAGCAAAATTTATAACAAATGTATACATATATATGCAGTTTTTTAGAGAACTATTTGTAAAACAGCACTCTGCCTCTGCTTACAGAGATATAAGAATAAATAAGATAACACAAATTTGAAGTGGATGAAAAAGAAAAAGGAAAAACAAGAAGGGGAGCATATGAGAACAGAAAATAACACTAATAGAAAATTTCATCTCATTGTGTGCAGTTATATGACATGGTTGGTCACAGACTTTATATCTAAGCTTCCTAGCAGATCTTGTATAAAGAACATTTGATTAGGTACCCAAGTTTCTCCTAAGCACAGTCCAGAAGGAATTTTATCCTTAGGATTTAGAGAGAGAAACAATGTGTTTTTATAAATGTCAGCACTGTCCTTAGAATAAACCCTCATTTAGAGACAAAGGGGGCCAGGCAAAGTGGCTCCCACTCCTGTAATCCCAGCACTTTGGGAGGCTGAGGTGGATCACTTGAGACCAGGAGTTTGAGACTAGCCTGGGAAACATAGCGAGACCCTTTCTGTACAAAAACGAAAACAGCCAGGCATGGTGGCACATGCCTGTAGTCCTGGCTGCTTAAGAGGCTTATGTAGGAGGATCACTTGAGCCCAGGAGTTTGAGGCTGTAATGCACTTAGACTCCAGTGGAGTACCACTGCACTCCAGCGTGGGTAACACAATGAGACCTTGACTCCTCGAGAAAAAAAAAAAACAGAAAGTCACGGGGATGCTTCCAGTGGAGCCCCTTATCAAAGGCTGAAAAAATTTTGCCAAAGTGTACTTTGCAAGTGACATATATTAAAGTACTTAGGGGTGAAATAATAGAAACTCTAGGATTTACTTAAACTCTTGTTGTTTTAGTCTGTTTTGTGTTGCTATAACAGAAACCTGAGACTGGGTAATTTATTCTTTCATAATTTTGGAAGCTGGGAAGTCCAAGATTAAGGGACCAGTGTCTGATGAGGGCCTTCTTGCAGTGGCCTCACATGACAGAAGGTGGAAGGGCAAGAGAGGGGAAGATTATTCTCATGCGGCAGAACAGCAGAGGAGGGAAAGACAGATAACTCACTTCCAAAACCCTTTTCGTAGTGGCATCAATGCATTCACAAAGGCAGAGCCCTCACTACAGGCCAAAAGGCCTGTACCTCCCAACACTATTGCACTGGGGAGATTCCGTTTCCAATACATGAATTTAGGGGGACATGTTGAGACCATAGCTATTATACGCAACACGTGCGTGCACACACACACACAAACACACACTCTCCTGTTGGAGTGAATACTTGAAGCAAGAAGAACAAAATATTAATAAACATTGATGGTGGGTGATGCACAATTGGCGATTCTCTATACTCCTGTTTCTCCTTTGAGACAAGACTGAATCTGAGTAATGCCTTTCCTCTCTTATATTATAGCTGTTCCTCCCCTTCACTGCCACCCAGTTATTCATGAGGCGAAGAAACTGGGCCATTTGTCCTATAGAATCATCCGTATTGTGGATTTGGCTGTTGCTTCCACATGATGATAAGAGAATGTTACATTAGCAGAGATTTCCATTAAACAGGAGAGCTGAGGCCATCTAACGTTGAGAATCACAATAACAGGGACAAAGCCAAAAGGGAAGGGAAATGGGGGCCAAAATTGTGAGAGGAGACAAAAAGTGTGAGAAGCATGCTGGGCCTCACTGGCTCCTGACTTCTCTCTGAGTGAGTTCTGGCGTTCTGCACTTCCCCTCCTTGCCCTTGCACACCTCAGCCTTTGGACAGGACGGTGGGGTGAAGGCAGCAAGGGAGGAAGTTTCCAGGGGCATCTCCCCCTCTGCCTGTACTGCTGAGTTAACACAAAGGGAGATTTGAAAAATTCTCTGAAACTATACCCTCAAAGAAAGAAAGGACAAATGCCCTTTCAATCAAATCAGTGTTGAAGGGGCAGCATCTTTATCATCTGCCATCCTTAGGATTCATTTCACATCCAAATAAATAGAAAACTACTTGCAAAGGCAAAATAGACCCAGTTTACCCGCAGGTGGCATTTCATGCCATAACTTGATGGCACTTCATCAACATCGGCTTTTCTGGGCTCACTGATTAGTTCATGCTATATGAAAAGTGCTTTACCATAATTTTCATTATCTTCATGAGTTATGCCATTTGGAATCATGTAAGGTGGCTAATGTTTCAGGGAGTCTTTTAAACACTTTACAATCGGAGATTCAAAGGCGAACTGCTGGTGACTCAGGGACCATTAAGACATCTGAGACATGACTGTGATTAAAGATTAGCTGTGGTATTTATTTGGATATTATAGAGTCTTTGAAATATAGAAACACTCACACAAACTAATAATGATGAGCCTCTGGGGCTTGGTGTTTCTTTGGTTCAGCTGCGGTAGAAGCAGGTGGCTCAATCCAGGCTCACTCAACGTCAGTTTCACAAGAAAATGCCAGGCCTGCCCCAGCTCCCCTAACTGCTACAGCAGGTGCTTCTATTTTCCATGCAGCACAGAAGAAGGAGCCTCACTGCATGTACCAGGAAGGATAATGTCAAACCCATAGCAATCCAAGCCTGGGAGAAGCTTGACAATTGCAGATTGGTCTTCACGAAGAATCACCTGGAGGGTTTCTCTAAGATCTACCAGCCAGTGTTGTCCAGTTTTAAAAAACGAAATATAACAGAATGCAACACAATGGGAAACAATCAGAGCGTGTTAAAAGAATAAGTACTATTAGGCCGGGCGCGGTGGCTCAAGCCTGTAATCCCAGCACTTTGGGAGGCTGAGGCGGGTGGATCACAAGGGCAAGAGATTGGGACCATCCTGGTCAACATGGTGAAACCCCGTCTCTACTAAAAATACAAAAAATTAGCTGGGCATGGTGGCGCATGCCTGTAATCCCAGCTACTCGGGAGGCTGAGGCAGGAGAATTGCCTGAACCCAGGAGGCGGAGGTTGTGGTGAGCCGAGATGGTGCCATTGCACTCCAGCCTGGGTAACAAGAGCAAAACTCCGTCTCAAAAAAAAAAAAAAAAAAAAAAAAGAATAAGTACTATTTTGTGAAACTTTTGTTTCAATTATGTATGTATCAGTATGTACCGAGGCTTGATAAAAAATGTATTTTTAAAATGTGAGTCAAGTTAAAAGATCTTGAAGAATGCTGCTCTAAGAAGTTACGTATTGGAAACAGTCAAAATTATATATTGGATGACAAAAAAACAAAATAAAAATAAAAAATTAGAAATTTATCATTTACCCCTGGAATAAGCCACACTTGTAAGCAGTGGTTACTTGGACACATCATGTTGGTCTTGAATCAATGCTTTTCCCCCCTGTTGCTTATGAGCTGTAGAATCAATGCTTAAACATTTCCTTAACAACAGGTTAAAAACAAAACAAACCTGTTGTCTTTTCTGTCTTACCTCCCTGAGATATATATGCGTTTGATGAATTTCTCTGCTTAGGTAATAGGATTTAGCATCCATTCATGTATTCATTCACTCAACAAATATTTCCTGAGACTGTTGAAGGTGCTGAGAATATAATGGTAGAGAAAAAAAAGACAAAAATCCCTGTCTTAGTGGAACTTTTGTGTGGGAGTCATGGGGGAAGCATAGGCCATAAGCAAGGGAAATCAGTGAAATAGAAAATAAGTCAGAAAGTGTAAATGCTAAGGTGTAAAGATAAATAGAAAAGGGTCCCGGGGAGCATTTGGGGTGTATCAGCTTTCCTTTTTTTTGAGGCAGAGTGTAGCCTGTCACCAGGCTGGAGTGCAGTGGTGTGATCTCAGCTCACTGCAACCTCTGCCTCCTGGGTTCAGGCAATTCTCCTGCCTCAGCCTCTTGAGTAGCTGGGACTACAGGTGCACACCACTATGCCCAGCTAATTTTTGTATTATTAGTAGAGATGGGGTTTCACCATATTAGCCAGGATTATCTCGATCTCTTGACCTTGTGATCCACCTGCTTTGGCCTGCTAAAGTCCTGGGATTACAGACATGAGCCACCACGCCTGGCCTAGGGTGTATTAACTTTCAATTTTTCTGCATAACAAATTACTATAAATGTAGTAGATTAAAACAACACACACAATTTTTTAAATTTATTTTTATTATACTTTAAGGTCTAGGGTACAAGTGCAGAACATGCAGGTTTGTTACATAGGTATACACACGCCATGGTGGTTTGCTGCACCCATCAACCTGTGATCTACATTAGGTATTTCTCCTAATGCTATCCCTCCCATAGCCCCACACCCCCGATAGACCCCAGTGTGTGATGTTTCCCTCCCTGTGTCCACGTGTTCTCATTGTTTAACTCCCACTAATAAGTGAGAACACGCAGTGTTTGGTTTTCTGTTCTTGTGTTAATTTGCTAAAAATGATGGTTTCCAGCTTCATCCGTGTCCCTGCAAAGGACATAAATTCATCCTTTTTATGGCTGCATAGTATTCCATGGTGTATATGTGCCACATTTTCTTTTCCAGTCTATCATTGATGGGCATTTGGGTTGGTTCCAAGTTTTTGTTATTATGAACAGTGCCAAAATAAACATAGGTGCGCATGTGTCTTTATAGTAGAATGATTTATAATCCTTTGGGTATATACCCAGTAATGAGATTGCTAGGTCAAATTGGATTTCTAGTTCTAGATCCTTGAGGAATTGGTGCACTGTCTTCCACAACAGTTGAACTAAGTTACACTCCCACCAACGTGTAAAAGCATTCCTATTTCTCCACATGTTCTCCAGCATCTGATTGTGTTCCATTAGTCTGTATATCTGTTTTGGTTACTGTACCATGCTGTTTTGGTTACTGTAGCCTTGTAGTATAGTTTGAAGTTGGGTAGCATGATGCCTCCAGCTTTGTTCTTTTTGCTTAGGATTGTCTTGGCTATGTGGGCTCTTTTTTGGTTCCAAATGAAATTTAAAGTAGTTTTTTCCAATGAAGAAAGTCAATGGTAGCTTGATGGGGATAGTACTGAATCTATAAATTACTTTGGACATTGTGGCCATTTTCATAATATTGATTCTTCCTATCCATGAGCATGGAATGTTTTTCCATTTGTTTGTGTCCTCTCTTACTTCCTTAAGCAGTGGTTTGTAGTTCCCTTGAAGAGGTCCTTCACAACCCTTTTAAGTTGTATTCCTAGGTATTTTATTGTCTTTGTGGCAATTGTGAATGGGAGTTCACTCATGATTAGGCTCTCTGTTTGTTATTGGTTTATAGGAATGCTTAACACTCACACTTATTATCTCACAGTTTCTCTGGGTCCAGGAGTCTGAACTTGGGTTCACCAGGCCTTTTCTCTAGGACGTCACAAGGCTGTGATCAAGGTGTCAGCAGCTGCAGTCTCATTTGAAATACGGACTGGAGAAGAATCTTCTTCCAAGCTCACTCATTCATGGTGTTGACAGCATTTCCTCCCTCCCTCCCTTCCTCCCTCCCTTCTCTCTCTCTCTTCTTTCTTTTTTCTTTCTTTCTTCTCTCTTTCTTCTTTCTTTCTTCCTTTCTCTCTTTCTCTCTCTTCTTTCTTTTTCTCTCTCCCCTCCCTCCCTCCCTCCCTCCCTCCCTCCCTCTCTTCCCTCCCTCCCTCCCTCCCTCCCTCCCTCCCTCCCTCCTTCCTTCCTTCCTTCCTTCCTTCCTTCCTTCCTTCCTCCCTCCCTCCCTCCCTCTGTTGCCCTCCCTCCCTCCCTCCCTCTGTTGCCCAGGCTGGAGTGCTGCAGTGTGATCTCTTGGCTCACTGCAACCTTCATCTCCCGGGTCCAAGGATTCTTGTGCCTCAGACTCCTGAGTAGCTGAGATTACAGGCTTGCACCACCATGCTCAGCTAGTATTTATATTTTAGTAAAGATGGGGTTTCACTTGGCCTGGCTGGTCTTAAACTCCTGACCTCAAGTGATCTGCCCACACCTCAGCCTCCCAATGTGCTGGGATTATAGGTGTGAGCTACCATGCCCAGTCCAAAATGTATTTCTTCATGGTTGTATGATTGAGGTTTTAAATTAAGATTAGAGGTTTTGAATTTTTTATTTAAGTCCAACTTATCATGTATTCAGATTTTTAGATGACTGATGGCCCCCGCTTTTTGATGGATACTTGCTGGAGGCCGCCTTCAGATCCTAGAGGCCTTCTAGTTCCAAGGGCCTTCTCACAACATGGCAACTTACTCCAAGCCAGTGAGGACAGTTTCTTGGTCATCTGCTGAGATGTAGTCTTCAATAATGTAACATAACCGTGAGAGTGACAGCCCATCACCTTGTCACATAATGTAACTGAATCAAGGAAGTGACACCCCATTACCTTTGCTATATCTTATTAGTTAGAAGCAAGTAGTAACAGGTTCTACCCTCATTCAATGGGAGAGGGACTCTTCAAGGGCCCATTGAGGTCACCTGAGGGTGTTCCCGCCACAGAGGGCAACACAGAGCTTAGGTAGGGAAGGCATCCCTGAGAGGTGTCCTTTGGTAAAGACTAGCAAAGGAGAGGGAGAGAGGCATGTGGCTATCTTGGGGAAGAGCAACTTCCCTAGAGGAAAGAGGGAAAGAAAAAGCCTCCCCAGGCATGCCTGCCATTTTAAGAAAAATGTACTGTTTTTCAGCCTGTGTACTGATGAGAAAGATCAAAGAGAGAGGGACAAATGAATGATACAGGAGAAAGAAAGGAGAATTGCTGCAGTATGGCCCCTGAGCAGGCAAGCTCAGTCTAGCCCGGAAGGGCAGGGGTTGCCATTTGCTAGTGGCATAGACAAATAATTGAGAGTAAAAGGCCTGGCAGCAGAGTATAGGGGCACAAATATGAGTGTAGATATGGTGGTGGAAACTTCTTCTAATTTCTTAATGGGAACTAGGAAGCAAGGTCATCTGCTAAGAGCAAGGATTAAGGAGGAAGTGTTGGCCACTGGAAGGGAAATGAGAAGGTATGAAACAGTCACCCACGAGAGGGGGATGGAATGGGTCTGTCCCTGGGAATGGACCAGGGAGTGTCAGCCTGTTTGCCCAGCAGCATATAGGGCCGACTTGAGGTTAGTGGTTATGAATTCAAACAGATAGCAATCAGCGTGGTGAATGGTTTTCTCCAGCTATATTCATCATGTATGGGGAGATAGGCAAGGTACATGCAGAGAGTTGACTTGGACCACAGTTGTGGTTTATGCACAGAAGCAAAGAGGGGCAAGAGATTTGAGAATGTGTGTAAGGGAGTGAGTAGAGTGATTGACCATGGACTTTCAGGTAAGTCAGATCCATTAAGCAGAAAATAAGTAAGGATATAGCTGAACTGAACAGAACTACCATCAATCAACAAGATATAATGGGCATCTATAGATGAATTCATCCAACAACACCAGCACACACATTTTTTGCACACTCACAGGAAGACTCTCCAATACAACACGTTCCAGGCCATAAAGCATACCTTAACAAATTCAAAAGGACAGGCACCATACAAAGAATGCTGTCAGACCACATGGAATTAGACTAAAAATAACGACAGAAAGATAGCTGGAAAATCCCAAAATATCTGGAGATAAGCATTTCTAAATAACACATGGGTCAAAGAGGAAGTCTGCCTTAATCCACTTGGCCTGGTATAACAAAATACCATTAGCTTCCTTCCTCCCTCCCTCCCTCCCTCCCTCCCTCCCTCCCTCCCTCCCTCCCTCCCTCCCTCTGTTGCCCTCTCTCCCTCCTTCCCTCTGTTGCCCAGGCTGGAGTGCTGCAGCAATGACAGACTGGATAAAGAAAATGTGGTACGTATACACCATGGAATACTACACAGCCACAAAAAGGAATGAGGTCATGTCCTTTGCAAGGACATGGATAAAACTGGAAGCCATTATCCTCAGCAAACTAATGCAGGGACAGAAAACCAAACACCACATGTTCTCAGTTATAAGTGCGAGCTGAACAATGGTAACACATGGACACAGGGAGGGGAACAACACACAGTGGGGACTATTGAGGGAGGGTAGGTAGAGCAGGGAGAGCATCAGGAAAAAGAGCTAATGCATGCTGGGCTTAATACCTAGGTGATGGGGTGACAGGTGCAGCAAACTGCCATGGCACAGGTTTACCTATGTACAAACCTGCATGTCCTGCACATGCACCCTGGAACATAAGATATAAATAAATAAATACATAGGCGTATTTCAACTCTATAAGAAACTGCAGGCTGGGTGTGGTGGCTCATGCCTGTAATCCCAGCACTTTGGGAGGCCAAGGTGGGGGGACTACTTGAGCCCAGGACTTTGAGACCAGCCTGGCCAACAAGGTAGGAAGCCATCTCTACAAACAATATAAATATTAGCTGGGCATGGTGGCATGTGCCTGTAATTCCAGCTACTTGGGAGGCTGAGGTGGGAGGATCACCTGAGCTCAGGGAGGTTGAGGCTGCCAGCAGCCATGATCACACCACTGCCCTCCAGCCTGGGTGACAGAGTAAGACCCTGTCTCAAAAAAAAAAAAAAAAAAAAAAGGAAAAAGAAAAACAA
Organism: Callithrix jacchus; assembly: GCF_049354715.1. Classification (NCBI taxonomy): domain Eukaryota; kingdom Metazoa; phylum Chordata; class Mammalia; order Primates; family Cebidae; genus Callithrix; species Callithrix jacchus. Next base: position 72,058,742 of record NC_133512.1, on the reverse strand, counting down.
AGTGCCAAATATTTTTCAAGATGGTTGTATCATTTTTGGATTCCTACTAACGATGCATGTCAGTTTTAAAATTTTAGCCATCCTAGTAGGTGTGTAAGTGGTATCACGTGGTGGTTTTAATTTGCGTTTCCCTAGTGACAAATCATGTTGAGCATGTTTTTATGCAGTTGTCTTCTGTTTAACTTCTTTGTTGAAGTGCCTTTTTACAGCTTTTATTCTTTATATTTTTGATTGATTGGTTTTTTTTGAGACAGGGTCTTGCTCTGTTGCCAAGGCTGGAGAGCAGTGGCACGATACATCTGACTGTAAACTTAAACTCCTGGGCTAAAGTAATCCTCCAGCCTCACCCTTCTAGGTAGCTAGGACTACAGGCACATGCTACCATTCCTGGCTATGTTTTGTTTTTTAATTTGTAGAGATGGAGGTCTTGTTCTGTTGCCCAGGCTGGTCCTAAGCTCCTGGCCTTAAGTGATCCTCCTGCTTCAGCCTCCCAAAGTGTTGGGATTGAAGGCATGAGCCACTGTGCCTGGTCCACTCTTCTAAAGAATTGAGTTGTTTGGTTTTATTATTGAATTTTGAGACTTAAAAATATATTGAAGATACAACTCCTTTATCAGATTTTTGTTTTGAAAACATTTTCTCCCAATCTGTGACTTTTTTTTCATTTTCATAACTATCTTTTGAAGATTAGAGATTTTAAATTTTGATTTAAGTCCCATTTATCACATATTCAGATTTTCATATTTAGGCCTCTGATCCATTCTAAGTTTAATTTGGTATATAGGATCACATATGCATCAAGATACATTTTTCTTGTACATATGAATATTCAATTTTCGAGAAGACTACTCTCTCTCCATTGAATTGCCATTGTATCTTTGTTGAAATTTACATGTAAATGTAAGTATTTGTATGGGTCTGTTTATGTATGGGCATATGTGTATATGTATGGATGGGTCTGTTTCTGGACTCTGTTCTGTTCCACTGACATATGTGTCTATCATTTGCCAGTTTCTCACTGTCTGAATTCCTATAGCTCAGTGGCCCTCAAATCTCCTCTACCTCTGAGGATATTAGGCAATGTCTGGAGATATTTTTGGTCATTATAATTGATGGGTAGAGATCAGGGATATTACTAAATATCCTGCAATGCACAGGACAGCCTCCCACAACAAAGAATTCTCTGGCCCAAAGCTAAGGCTAAGAAACTCCAGGTAGCTTTACAGTAAAGTATTGGAATGAAGTCATGTGACCTTAACAAAGCAGTTTTGGAGGTGCAAGGAGAATATTATGAACACACAAGACTGCTGTGAGGATAACACTGAATGCCATATGTAAATGTCTGAGCACACAGCTCATGTTGATTTAATGCTATTTCCTCATTATTTGTGACTGCTTCTGTCCTTGACCAGGTTTTCTTATAGCAATCCCTTTGCTGTGGCCTCTGTACATGTCTAGGGCCTCCATATTAGGTTTTGAGCCCCACTCTGATGAGTTCTCTGTTAATAGGTCCCTGCTTGTCTCTCTTCTGCACATACAAGCACTGTTTGTCCTACTGTAGGGCCTTTGTTTTCGAGATGGTGGCCACCTGCTCACTGGGGAGAATGGGTCATCAGGCTTTGCTATTCTGTAAGGACCCTTCCTGGGCCAGGTTACCAAACGTTATGACCTGGTGGATGACTTCCTTTTGTCTTATTCTTATCATAGGTTTCTTGGCAACCTTGACTCTGTGGATCTCTTATCCAGGATGGACCTCAAATGATTTACTGTAGTTCTTCCGATTTGTAAATTTTCCCTTGCTTGATGTTCATTTGACCATTCATTTTTTCATTCTATAACTGTGCCAGTCATGGTGCTATGTTCAAGGGCTAGAGTAAGGAACAAGATACATATAAATCTTGCCTTCATGGAGTTTACATTTTGACTGGGTTCAGAGACATTACATTGCTTAATAAATGCTCAGCAAAGATTTGCAAAATGCATGATAGTCAATCCTCCTATGCTCTGTTCATATAACATGGATTCATTTATATTTTATCTATGGTGGCTTTCATGCTTCAGTGGCAGAGCTGAGTGATCGTGACAGACATAACATGGCTTGAAAAGCCTAAAATATTTATTATTCAACACTTTACAAAAATGTTTGCTGTTCCGTGGTCAGAACCCTCAGATGTGTTTGGAGGAGTAGGTCATCCGGGGATACTCTCTGTGTAGGGGTGAGGGGAAGCAGGCACTGCTGGGAACCACATGGGATCACAGACTCTTATGAACATGATGGCTTGTGGTGAAGAAGATGTTTTATCTTCTTGTCTGAAATATCAGTTCAGTTAGCACCACCTTCACACAGGAACCTGGAAAAATTCCCATGATTCTGTCCCCCAGGCAGTTTTCTGGATGAGAGGCAGAAATATTCTTTCTTCTAATGAAAAAATAAAGGCCGAGCATGGTGGCTCGTACCTGTAATGCCATCACTTTGGGAGGCTGAGGTGGGCGGATCATCTGAGGTCAGGAGTTCAAGACCAATCTGGCCAACATGGCAAAATTCTGTGTCTACTAAAAATTTAAAAAACTAGCCAGGTATGGTGGCAGGAGCCTGTAATCCCAGCTATTTTTTGGTAGGCTGAGGCAGGAGAATCGCTTGAACCTGGAAGGCAGAGGCTGCAGTGAGCACTGATTGCACCATTGCACTCCAGCCTGGGCAACAGAGCAAGTAAAAAAAAAAAAAAAGGACTGTGTGTGAATGAGAAATGTCTGTCTACCAAAATCTGTCCTCCCAATTCCATAGTGTGGAGTGGTATCTGCCAGACAGTTGCCCTATCAGAGACTACATTTCCCAGCTCCCTGTGCCCAGTTGTGGCCACGTGACCAGTTCTCGCCAAGAGACTACGAATGAGCATGACCAGTCCCTTGAGGAGGAAAGAAGGGGTTGTAATTGCTCCAGACCTTCTTTCCCCTTCTGCTATCTGGTTCCAGAGGACTCTGGGGCTTTGAAGGCTTCTCAAATTTATATGTATGAGTGGTCCCTAACTTAACAATGGTTAGACTTATGATTTTTTAATATTTTGATGGTGTGAAAGTGATACCATAGAAACCATTCTTCAAGTACCCATAGAGCCATTCTGTTTTTTACTTTTAGTATAGTATTCAGTAAATTACATGAGGTAGTCAACACTTTATTACTTATTTATTTTGAGACAGGATCTCACTCTGTTGCCCAGGCTGGAGTGCAGTGGTGCAATCACAGCTCACTGCAACTTCCACCTTCCTGATCTCAGATGATCCTCCCACCTCAACCTCCCGAGTAGCTGGGACTACAGGCTTGTGTCACCACGCCTCACTAATTTTTGGGTTTTTTTGGGGGTAGAGATTGGGTTTTGTCATGTTGCCAGGCTGGCCTCAAACTTCTGGACTCAAGGGATCTGTGTGCCTCCCAAAGTGTTGGGATTACAGGTGTGAGCTGCTGCACCCAGCCCTCAACACTCTGTTCCACAATAGGCTTTGTGTTAGATGATTTTGCCCAACTACAGACTAATATAAGTGTTCTGATAATTTTAAGGTAAGCGAGGCTAAGCTATGATGTTTGATAGGTTAGGTATGGTAAATGCATTTTCTACTTATGATATTTTTTCAACTTAAGATGTGTTTAGTGGGATGTAACCCCATCACAAATTGAGGAGCATCTGTATATGAGTCACTTGCCCATGCACATTTTCTTAAAATGCGGCTCTGAAACTCTGGGTCCTAGGGTAGGGCCTGAGATCCTGCATTTCTAACAAGCTCGCAGGGATGTCCAAACTGCTGGCACTCAGGCCATTCTTTCAGAAGTGAGTCTCCTGGGGGACAATGGAGCCAGAGAATGAAAGGTACACAGGGCTCTGAATCACTACACAAGAAAAGCCACCTCTTCAACCAGCAACTTCTGACCTGTCACTTGAGTGAGGAATAAGCTTTTGTGGAGGGTTGGAGGGTGAGGGTTATTTGTCACAGCAGCTAGTCTTCTAGAAGTAGTTCGAACGATTCACTGCTCCTGTTTTCAATATCTCGGCAAGGTCATTCAGGACAAAATTATCCCCACTGCTCTTACCCCCTTAGCATGGCTGTGTGTTCCAGATGACTGCTTTATGTTTTAAGGCATTTATACTTAACTATGCATTTAAACCTTACAAAGCCCTCACCCTATGTTGTTAGCTCCTTGATGATAGCTGTGGTTAGAAAAATAAATTTTTGGTTTTGTCTTTGTTGACTCAGATTAAAAACAGTGAAAATGTGTTTTGGGGTTGGGTTGTGAGTAAATGGCCTCTTCTGGTGGGAAGGGCAGTGGAGAACAGGCCATGAGGGACTTTGGTCTTGAGAGACCAATGCAGGGAGTTCAGCTGGAGTCTCTTATTCAAGGGGCTGACTGGTGAGTGGCAGGGCCATATTGCAGGCTGCGGGGCTGAGATTGGCTGAAACAGCTCAAAAGTGCTGCTTGACATGAGTAGGAGGAACCCTGGGAAGTCAAATGGGATATGTGGGTGCTCTGTGTGTGTGTGTGTGTGTGTGTGTGTGTGTAGGGGTGTTATTTAAAGGAGTTGCAATTGGAACAGAGACGCAGAGGGAGTCTGGATCAGCTCTGGCCCAGACTGGCAGAGGTCTTTTACACACTTTCAGCAAACATTTACGGCATGAAGGCCGAGCCCATCTAAGGAATCCTGACCAGCCGGACACATGTATCCAAATTCAGCCAAGGGTATTAGTGGAAAGTCTCTCTCTGGGTTTGTGCAAGGAAAGCTAGAACAAGAAGACCTCCCCGTCATTGTAGCTCAGCTCCTGCCCTTGCCTTTCGAAAATAAGAGCCAGGGCCAGGCCTGCTCAAGCCCTGCTGGCTTCAAAGGCTGGACCTGAGCATGAGGAGGAGAAAGTCCAGGGGAAAGAGCTATTGGACTTATTTTGGATAAAGCACCTGAATGAGTCCCAGAAGTTTAGCTTTTGTCCCAAAGGATGCTTAAGTAACAAAGTCAAGCTCCTGTGTCTGAATTTCATAGACACAGCTGCAAATCTGAGGAAAATCACAAATTGCCCACTGACTCCTCAGGGATGCTTGCCAGGCTGCAAGCCATTCCTACTCAGTGATATGATTTGGCTGTGTCCCCACGCAAATCTCACCTTGAATTGTAACTTCCACAATTCCCACATGTTATGGGAGGAATCTGGTGGGGGGTCATTGAATCATGGGAGCAGGTCTATCCTATGCTGTTCTTGTGATAGTGAATAAGTCTCATGAGATCTGATGGTTTTAAAAATGGGAGTTTCCCTGTACACGCTCTCTTTGCCTGCTGCCATCCATGTAAGATGTGACTTGCTCCTCCTTGCCTTCCACCATGACTGTGAGGCCTCCCCAGCCACATGGAACTGTAAGTCCGTTAAACCCTTTTTCCTGTATTAATTACCTAGTCTCGGGTATGTCTTTATCAGCAGCATGAAAATGGATTAATACACTCAGGGAAACGGTGTTGGATTTGGAGAAGAGACCAGTACTAAAAAAATTATTCAACCTCCAGCAAGCATTCACTGAGCACCTATTCTATGCTAGGCATGGTGAGTATTAATTCCACAGACACAAGATCAATTTTCAATTCACCCCTTGGTGTTAGAGAAAAGGTCTGAGAACCTGGAAAGTGAGGATTATGAGTTGGTGTACTGATGACACCTATCCAGGAAGGTTCTTCACAGAGTTGTAAATGCACCAGTGAGGACTCCGGAGCCCTCCCCAGAACGTTCATGCCAGCCCCAAGACAGAAGTTTAGGAAGGTTGAGCTTGGCGTCTCCAGCCTCCAAGGCTCGGGAGCCTACAGCAGAGGACAAAGAAGATGGAAAGGAAGGAGAGGAGGAACTGAGGCCAGGGGAGACAGGTGGGGTAGGGAGCACAATGGTGGTCTCCTCATGCCCTGTCCCCTCTGAAGTCTTCACTCCATTGCCAGAGTGTTATTTACAAGAAACTGACATCACATCAGGTTGTTCTGCCCAATTAGAACCCATCAGCAGCCTGCTGCTGCGTTTTGAATGGAGGCCCACATACTGGCCAAGGCCAATTAGGCCCTATGTGATCTGGACTCTGCAGCTCTCAGCCTCCTGCTGGCGACTTCTCTCCCATCCTCTGTGCCTCAGGCAACTGGCTCCTGTCGGGGTCTCAGATTTGCCAGGCTGGTCCCCACACCATACCTTCTTGAGTAATCAAACCCTGTGGTTCACCCGCACCTGGTAGGTTTGCTGGAATGTGGATTTTTAGTTTGAAAATCAGAATGGTGAGTTGATCATCCTGGTTCCCTCAGGCCCTGACTCTCTTCTGGATGCTTCCGTTCTCACAGAGTGTGTTCCTGTCTGAGTCCTGGGCACCTTCAGCCTTCAGCAGAGCAGTCCTTTCCTCAGGAGAAGCTGGGCCTGCCTGTTCCATCAGGAAGCAAGACCCCTGCTGTGGTGTCCTTGACCTCTCTCTGGGGGTACCCATTACCCTGCAATTGTGTCACTGATTGTGGCATTATTTACCTGATGATGAAAAGAGGTAAGGCACACTGCCAGTCGAGTTCACTGTCACAGGTGGGGCCCCTGCACAGCTCTTGGCACATGGCTGACAGCTAGAACATACTTGCTGAATGGCAGTCCCAGAGCACCACTGCAAATGTTAATATGTCTCTTAATGATGACAGTACTACTAATACAAAATGTATGTGTCAAGTATTTACTCTGTGTTAGTCTCGATGTTTTTTTTTTTTTTTTTTTGAGACAGAGTCTTGCTCTGTCACCCTGGCTGGAGTGTGATGGTGTGATCTCAGCTCATTGAAACCTCTGCCCCACCAGGGGTTCAAGCAATTCTCCTGCCTCAGCCTCCCAAGTAGCTGGAATTATAGGCATGTGACACTATGCCTGGCTAATTTTTGTAATTTTAGTAGAGATGGGTTTTTGCCATGTTGGCCAAGCTGGTCTCAAACTTCTTACCTCAGGTGATCCTTCTGTCTCAGCCTCCCAAAGTGCTGGGATTACAGGAATGAGCCACCATGTCTCGCCCAGTCTCAAGTAATTTATCTCAGGCTGTTTCTCAGTGTGGATGATGGTTCTGCATGAGCCTATTTTAAAACCGAGTAAACCATCCAAATGTTTTTATGTACTTTTTTGGTATATATGTTATCTTGTCACAATAAAAATATTAAAATTGCAGTCCCTGGATATGTGTGTGTATTCATGTGCTTGTGAGTCTTTCTGTGTTCATGTGTGAGTATATATACATATATTCTCAGCCTTTGTCTCACAGCTGCCGCATTTGCTCACTTTGGCTTGCTTTGAGCCATGACTAGGGCCATCTCAGACTTGCAAATCCAGATCAAGAAGCAAGAATCCAGGAATACCTGAATAACACAGGGAGAGTTGAAGGTATGTCCCTGAGTCTTATGACTACTAATTTTTAACATTTGTAAAGGGTAATGTACACGGGTTTCTGTTTTGAGGCATTATTTCTATGAATTTCTCTTTTTATTCCATGTCCATTATGGTTGAAGCACTTGCAGCTCACTGCTATTATCTTGTTAAGCACTGGAAAAATAAATTGGCTGATGTCTTTCCTGGCGGTACTTGGATTTCAAGAAGTCAGATCCTTTCTGTCTTTGCTTCCGGTAACAAGGCACCCTTTGCATGCTCACACTTTTGTGAAAGTATTTATGATGCATAGGACAGGTCCTCAGGCTCCCTTTGCTGCGGCTTTTGCCTTAGGTAAGCATTTAAAGATATTAAGGGAGCATTCCGCTTTCATGAGCATGTTTTATTCTTTATTCCTGGGAGTTGTTCTAATCACATTAATTCGGAAGGACCCACTTGAAATTGCACCACCTCTCATGTCCCTCTCTCTGAGGTCCCCTCCAGCTACATGGTCCAGGACTCCCCACCATCTCACCCACTTCTGATGTCCTTCCCTTGTCTTGACCCCTGTCCTGCCCCTTTGCCCAGCAGGTGGGCCCCTCCCACTTGGTAGCCTTGTCCTTATAATCCCTCTGCCCCCTTCCTCTTACTGTGCACTGGGAAGGGTCTGAGATTGGGATGTAGAAGCTGAGTACTGGGCTTCTTAGCTGTGTGACTTTGTGCAAATAATCTTAAAGACCACAACTTCTTCGTCTCTGCAAAGATGATAGTTCCCATTCCCATTTTATATAGTGTGAGAATCAAAGGGAAATATTCATGATATCACTTTGAAAACAATCATTATATATGTCCAGAGAAATAATCCTGCCATTCTAACGCTAGGTTAAGTCTACTGTTTATATCCTTGGCTCCTGGCCCTGAAATGAGGCTTGCTGTCTTAGTGTTAGGGGACAAATCCTGTATACATATGGGCCATGTCAGGTGTAGAGATGACCCAGGAAGTCCTAGGCAGAGCATGCTCTGTTTCAGAAATGCCTGCAGCATTTCTGCAGCAGCGAAATAGAGAGGCTTGAATCACTCCTGCTCTCAGAAGTGTTTTGGAAGGAGGATTCTTTTATTCAACAGCTCTTTGTTGAGCACTTACTCAATACCAGACTTTGGGTTAAGACAGACCTAGGTTAGAATTCTAGATCTGCCCAAAAGTACACAGTAAGACTGGTTAAGCCTGGAACCCAGGATGATGGGGAGTGCCCCATCCAGGATAATATGAAGAAAGTGAGGATGCCTTCTTTTGTCCCTCCTTTATTCTCTCTTCATGAGTGGCAGATGGGTAATCACATCTTCATATCACAGGACATGCCCCTTGGATGCATTCCCCAAAACTGGGAAAAGTTTAATTTCCCCAAATCTTAAACTTCTTGGCTTAAAAATAAACTGGGAACAAATTACAAGAGTCAGCTTCGAAACCCAGTACCTCTATGCAGGAGGTCCTCAGATTAGCCTCTTAAGTCTTTTATAATGGAGAGTAGAATAGGGATGACAGGGCTAAGCCTGTTGGGTGGGGCAAATGGCATCCCCTCCCTCCAAAAGAAAATATTAAAATTCTTACCAGTCAGACTTCTCTCTCTGTGCAAACTGGTTGTAGAAATAATAAAAATCACCGTATTCCCTGCCCCTCCATGAACAACATCTTATTTCTCTTCTTGAATTTTCCTTTCTCAGAACTACCTTTGTAGACTCTAAATTTTGTAAAAACTGCTTATCACCTACCTTGTACACTCACGATTAAGTTATAACTTTAGTTAAAACTTATCGACTTCGCTTGTGAGGTTGCCTTTGGCAAAGCTCAAAAGACATGAATTTTGGCCATTTGGCCAGGCTAAAGTCAGGTAATAAGAGACTAAAAGGATTTTAAGAGCACTATGATCAAAAGTCAGCTTAATTAAAAGCAGATATCCAGGCTATACCTATATGGAGCTGAAATGTTCATGAAGGTCAAACAGACCAGGGCTTACCTGAATGGATTAAACTAATAGAATAGTGAAGTAATCTTTTTTGACTTTTTGCTTAAAACACTGCTAATCTTTGTTTTATTTTTCAGAGTCAAGGAAACTCGAGCTATTTACAGCTTTTAACAATTGAATCAGAGTACTCCTGTGAACAAAATTTGGAGCATATTTGTTTTGTGATACTTGGTTTTCTAGAATTTGGAAACTTTGTGAATATTCTTATGGCAATATAGTTAATTGCATAAGAGCAATAAGAATGTTTTCTTTTGCAATAGAATGCAATTGGAGAAACTGGTTGTTTTACCAAGGCTTTGACTGAAATGGTATGCTTTATTTTAAGAAATCAAGCTTGACTTACAGAGCCAATAAAAGCCCCTTGGCCTCATACCCTGTTTCCACAGTCCCTATACAGAGTTCTTAACCTGTGGTGAGTAAAGACTGTCACTTTCTAAGGCCCAGGAGCCCCAAGTTATCTTGGGACCTTAAGAGAAGAGGAATTTACCGAATTCATAGGTAGTTGAGGGTACAAAACCATGGCTGGGCTGGGCTTTAAAAATGTCTTATCTAAGATTCCTTATGGAACAGAGTTTCATCAAAGCCAACTTTAAAAGCCTATGTGAAGAATAATTATTCTTGCTGTACTTTATGCAATAATCAGGCCAAGTATAATAAGACTAAAGTTAATTGTGCCAAAAAAAAAAATCAGTCCTATCATGATTTGTTGACAAAAATAAGCACTGAAGAGACAAATTATATTTTAAAAGTTATGACATACCTGTCATTAAATTCAAGTCTTATCAGTTGTTTTTAAGTTTTTGTCTGCATTTTAGATCAGCCCTGCTTATTCCTGTAAACCAACAGTGATCTCTGGCTGTAGCTCTGAAGAAACAAAAATGACAGGTAATGTAAAAGTCTGGATCAATATTCTAATTCTGTGCAATTAACTATCCTTCAAATCCTGCCAGGTGATGGGGGTAAACCTGGAGGTTTCTTTTTCGGGAATATGAGACCAAGGGAGCTAACGAAAGCCAAACCCCATGCACCCAGGTCATAATTGTAGCCACTAGTTACCTAGGTGTGTCAGAGCAGCCTCAGGAATTTTGGAGCTGTCCTCACCCCCTTGTTTTGCTTTCGTCCATGTCTTCTAATCTAATAACCCGATCTGTCTCCTCTTGTCTTCAGCCCATTAAGTTCCAGATGATCCTCAGTGAGGGATACCATCCTCTCAATATTCAATAGTCACCCTTCTACAGGGACCCTCTAGACTGCCTGTCAATGGGATACGACAGAGGCGAAGTCCTGTCCCTGTCACTCTTGACCTGGCTAGATACCACTTTCACTGACTCATGGAGACAACTCAGTCCTGCTGGCAAGAGACCAAGACCCACAGAACCACCACTGCCCCTCTGTCAGCAGGAAGCAGTTACAGAAGACAGACTCTGTCCATTTTACCCCTAAATTTGGGGTTGTGAACGCTTGAGGGGGCAAATGTTACAGTTGGTGGCTAGTTAGGTACAGCAGGGCAGCAGAGGGCTCCTCCCAACACACCAGGGGTGCTGGGAGACCCTCAGGGCACGTCAGGTGGTTGTTAACTGTTTCTCTAAAGTAATAAAGTCACAGCTGGTGCTAGGGAAAGACAGGCTCCTAATAGAAAACACCTGAAACGAATCAGCAGCTTCCCAATAAGATCTCGCCAGTCCGGAGAAGCAAGGCAAGATCCCGGAAGCAGGCCAATGGATGAAACCCCAAGTCAAGAGGTAAGCTGCACACTTGGTTTCTCAAGTTGCCTTGGACCTCTTCAGAGTTGTACTTTGTTTCTTTCCTTATTGTTCTAACGATTTTTAGTGAACTTTCACACCTGCTCTGAAAAGAAAACTTGCTAGATCTGCCGCTTGATAGCTTCAGAAAGGCCCTTTTTGTTTTGTTTTGTTTTCTCGTTGGTGTTTGTTTTCTCTTGATCAGGATTCCCAGGAAAGTGTTCTCATTCTTTTAACGTCTTCAGTGTTACCTCTGCGTTTTACAAATTTGAGCCAATTTCCACTAGCTGAAAACAGAATGCATAGGATACAGACTCCTTCATTTGCCTCTTCTTTAGTGTTTCTTCAAGTCTTTGAAAGACATACAACTTCCTTGAAGTGGATGAGTGTTCTTCTGCCATGTTTCCTCTCCACCCAGCGTGTGCTACATATTCCTTCCCGACCTCCATGTCCTCCAGGCCTTCTGACCTGTCCTTCCCTGCCTGCAGCCCACAGTGACTTTCCCTTCTCTTCCCCCCCACTCCCTCCCCTTGGGCTGAAAGCAGGCAAAAGTCACCTCCAGACTAAGAACCAACCTTGAGCAGCAATCTTCCTGTGTTCTGCTTTTCCTTTGAAGTAACAATGCTCCTGTCAACAAGACCTCTGCCTCCTCACTCCTCATTCACTCAGCAGCTTAAATGTACTGTTCTACTAAAAGGTCTCTGGAACCTCCAAAAATAACAATAAGTGATTCAGTCTTACTCCTGCTTCTGAGTGACATCATTGCACATGTGGTCAGTGATGTCACTCCTTTGCTGAAATCCTCTCCTTTCTAGGAGTCCATGGCCCTGCAGTGTCCAGTCTCTCCAAGCCCCGCTTCCCTGACCCATTTTTCTGTCCCTACTTCCCCAGTGTGGCTCCTGTCCCTTTTCCCTTGCCCCTTCTCTACGTTGACGATCATAACAACTTTAACTCCTAGCATAGTGGTTCTAACTCTTGGCTGCCCAACCTTTGTCTCCTTGAGGAGCTTTAAAAAAAAAATCCTGATATCCAGGTCCCATCCCAACCAATTATATCAGAGTGTCTAGGAATGGGTCCTGGTGGGGCTTTAGGGAGTTGATTCTTAAATCTTTAGACTTAGCTTCTCACCTGAACCTAATTTTCTGAAATGCCTCCATTTTTAGTCTGATTATTGGCCAGATGAATATTTCCATCAGGGCAACCTAAGAGCCTCCTGATGTCCCTTGTAGATCTGATCCTCTTCCTATTTTCTCCTTTCACTCAGGCTTGAAGGCTGTGATTGTTCCTAACTCTTGGGATCCACTAAGTGTGAGGTCTGCTTGTTTCCTTTCCCTGAAAGCCGGCAAAACTCTCCCCTCCGTTTCAGGCACGCAAGTCTTAAGTCTCACCTGGACTGACAGGAAACACCTTGCCAGAGTTTCTCCAAGTGCTCCTCCTCCTAGACAAGGCGCCAGGACTGACTTTAGAGCCAGGGGATGATTTTTTTCTCTCTACTCCAAATCTTTCCTGACTCTCCACTGTTCACCAAAGGCTTTGTGGTGTGCTTTAATCCCCGCCCTCCACCCACTCTCTCTCCTATACTCTGCCAAAAGTCAGTAACTTCCCGCTACTGACAGTCCTCCAACATTTATGGTAACTTTACTCAAGCTGTTCTCTTCCTCATACCCCCTGTGCCTCTTGAAATCCTTCCCATCCTTCAAAATCCAACTAAAATATCACTTATCCAGGACAACTTTTAGCATTTCTGCATCCTACATGATCTTGCATTCCTATTGTCATAGACCACATCATTAATTGTCATCGTCTTATAACTAGATTATAGGCAATTCGAGAATAGGGCCTGTGTTGTGTTCACTGTTAGTATTTTTATATAGCAGCAATTTGAAAATTTTTATTACACTAAATTAAGGAGGTTTGCCTATGCAAGTGCTCTTTTTAGGTCACATAGCCCCAAAAGTAACTTTATAAGCCCTTGGACCCAATTTTATTTTTAAATTGACATCTCCATTTGTTAATCATAAATTTAAATATTGCAAAGAATGTATTTCTTCTTGTGTGCATGTATGCTTTAAATATAGTTTGATTTAAACCTTAAGTAATTATAGATTTGATGCCTTTAATCTCAAACTCCTACACTCAAACGATCCTCCTGCCTCTGGTTCCCAAAGTGTTGGGATTTCAGCTGTGAGCCATTGTGCCTGGCCCTGATGCCTTTAAGCTATGGAAAATGCATGATACATAATCTCATAGTCAATCACATGTTCAGTCAGAAATCTGACTTTATTTGAAAACTCAAATGTAGGTGCTAATTCTGAGATCACCAAGAACTCTACCCGGGCTCCTCGATGAAGCATGGTGTTATCCACTTAACTATTTCTTACTGCTCTCTGGATTCTCCCTGGGAGGGCTGAATTCTCCAGTTGTCCCTTCGTTTAATTCCCTAGAGGTTTTCACACCGTAATGCACCAGTGGAAAATGCAGGACAGGTAATAGATGGAGGCTTTCCTTGCAAGGTAAAGTGCCCTTGTACAGAGCAGGTGGACATGCAGATAGCCTGTTGGGGTTTTAGAAAATGTACCTCCCACTTAGGAGGTCAAAGGTCGATTTATTGCTTCACAGAATACCGGTTCCTCCAGTGAAATGCCTCTCCAAGAGGCAGTTTCATCAGAAAAAAAGATTCCATCAAACTCCTAGAGCTCTTCAGGTAAGGCTCTGGTTTGTGGTTGCCAGGGTACTCCCAGGGGTGGTGGCACAGACTTAAGCTTTTATGAAGTCCCAGGTCACTGAGTTGCCTGGGTGATCTGCTACCAAATGCCCAGCAAGGGTTTGGTTTAATTCTAGGGTGTTGCTCCATTGTTTATACTCATATGTTTACAACCACAGCTGTTATTACCACCAATAATCATAATCTCTACACATATAACTGGGGCCCTGCACGCCCTGGCATGATGTAGAACTTACTAAACACAGGACTCTTAGTATTTTAAGACTTGGAAAGTATTCTTGTGATTTTATAGGCATCCTGACTGGCACTATGGTTGCCTGAAACGGAAATGTCTGTTAAATCCAAATTCTTTCAGCAAAGCGGTCATTTGACTTTTACCATGAGTTTGGCCTGAAAAATAGCAGTATCAAGGGGGAAAGGGGCAAATTCAACTTTGAGGAGCCCCAAGGTTACAGTTTTTGGGGAAACACATTAAAAAGAGAATATAAACTTTCAAATAAGATTCAGGGCCCAAGCAAGCGTCAGTTTCTGTAGCTTTACAGCAAATCCATGTCTACTGGAGATACACAATTGGGTTTCTGGTGGCATGTCTCATGCTTGGAATACACATTTGAGGCTATTCCTGGCATGTATGTATCCCAATAGCTACAGGCTTTACTATCTCTGGGGGCTGTGCCTCCCCTGCTTGGAAGGTGATCCAGACCTTGATGAAAACAGTGGGTTCTCCCGCTGAATGCTTGCCTGTGGTTCTAAATTGGTGGGCTGTGGGCCAGATGTGGCTGCATCTGGTTTGTTGTGGTACTGTTTTTTTTTCTTGTGCAGCCTTTCTTACAAATGTGAATTAAACTTGTCAAACTTTAAAAACCAAAACATTTCAAATAAAGACCTGATTTTTCTTTCCTTAAGAAACTGGAATACTGTTCCATACTGGACTTGACAAACCAGCAGCTTCAGGGAGGGTACACTCACCCTTTGGACAGTCCCCACCTGACTCCTTCCTGTGTTCAGATTTTCCTGTCTGTACCTTGGAGATGTGAATTCATGATAAGGCCCTGTCCAAGCCAGCAGGGGCCTTGCTGGCCTCCCCCTAGTTTCTGCCCTGTTTCTGTCCTAGTCCTTTGATCTCTGACTTTCTGTGTTTTTAGTATCTTAGTAATTTGTATTTATTTTTTAAAAAATAAGTTGTGCAGTATGAATATTTATACTCCATTTAAATTAGTTTTTATAGAGGTCTTTTTCAGCTTGTACTGGCCCATTCTCAGATGACTTCATAAAGAATGACATGTACAAATTTCTTAATTTTTGTGTTCCATTTTACATGTCACCTCCTTTATAAAAACGATGCACAATATTAAAAAATTTTGTATTGGAATAAAAGATTGACAGTTTGGGAACTTTAGGCCCCCTACTGACAGGTGGAGAGGGGAGTCTTGATTAGTGTTGAAGTGTTCCTTCCGATTGTCAGGTCCTTGATGGCAGGGTTGTAATCACCCAAGGGTCAAACAGAACTTTCTCTTCCTACCACAGGCATTGTAATTCATGATAAAGCTATAGTCGACCGTTCATTTTGGATCTGTTCACTGCTGCTCACTATGCTGGCTTCTGCATGAACTCATGGGGATTTTGCATGAAGAACAATTCAGAATTAAAAGGAAAAAATGTGATGGAATTTATTACAGATTGATACTTTAGATCCCTTTTGAAAAAAGGTAAAGTATCAATCAATGTAGCAAGCAACAGAACTATATTGCCAATTCATAAGTTATGTAGTAACCTGACAAGTAAATACCAACTAGACTGAGAAGACTGTTTACTTAGGCCAAAAAAGCCAAGAATCTTTCCCATGTAATGCCACTGCATTTAGATTCAAGTTTCAAAAGAGTCCTATTTGGGGCCTTAAACTTAAAAAAGAAAACTGAAGTTTTGAAAAACTAGGTTAACCCCCAGTAATAATCTATTTTAAATTAACACACAGCCTATATAGTTGGAAAAAGAAAAGATTTTTGGATATATATTTTATTTGACAGTGTTTTAGAATATCATACAGTAAACAAGATTTCTGTAAAAGTTAATTTATCCATAGTGGTGCGTTTCATAAAAATAGTTGCTCACTTACAGTCTTTCTGTAACTATTAATACATGAAATTATATTTATAGAGATACAGCTGTACAGGGTAAATTCACAGCTAACACTACACAGAAATATTATTTGGAATGGGATTTAGATGATGTGCTGTCTTCACAGGTTATGGATTACAGCCGCATAAAGCAATTACTGCACAAGTAGTAGCTGTGAACTGTGCAAATTAGAGTTTATGCCAGTGTAATCTCAATTTTTTTTTTCCTTTTGTAACACATGGAAAATAAAGGTCAGAGGATACAGTACCAGGACGTGCAGC
Organism: Callithrix jacchus; assembly: GCF_049354715.1. Lineage (NCBI taxonomy): Eukaryota > Metazoa > Chordata > Mammalia > Primates > Cebidae > Callithrix > Callithrix jacchus. The sequence goes on along the minus strand of NC_133512.1, from coordinate 72,042,463 downwards.
TACACTACAGAAGCGTTGTCCAAAACCAGATTCAATAAATTAATGGCAAACTATACTGGATTTCTAGTCCAGGGGAGAAAGACTAACTGAGATTAAACCAAAAGCATTATAAACTGCTACAAGTGTTTGTGCTTTTGTTTATGATGAATGGGTTTCATTTTTGGACATTGCTTTTACAAGCTGCAAGACCCTTCACTTGAGGCTTTTAACCTTATTCTCCTCGTGTCAAACAACTAAACTACTCTGATGACTACTCCGATGTCTGATGATTAAACTGCTACTCAGGATACTGCAATTACAAGGAGGGGGAATGATCAGCCCAGGAAGGCTATATTACGTGTGACCTTTGAGAAGGACCTGATCGCCTCTTTTACTCATTAGACTACAAGTGTAGGGAGGTGAAGCTTATTTGCATTTGAACTCCTGTAAAGAGTAAGAATATGGGAAGGATGAAGCCTCATTCATTTAGGGCATATTTTTAAAAAATTGCCTTCAGAAACACTTTGCCTTTTAATATGTGTAGCTACAGTAAGTACCAATGGATAATTAATTGAAGCTAACACTTCACAAAGAAATGCTAAAACAGTAGGGAAGGCAAGCCTTAGAATTTTACTAGGAGGCCAATCACAGATTCATGGAGATAAACAAATGTCTAGAGGTTGCTAACAAAATAAAAAATTGACAAAGGATACAAGACAAAAGCAAACTAATGGAAACAAAAGGAGAAAGAGTAAGGAAAGAAAGATAAGCAGAAAGGAATGCTAAATGGACTCACGTTCTTTAATGAAAATAAATTGGTTATAATTTTTTAACATTAGAGATTCATTATAATCTGAGAAATATAAGACAAATACTCTGCCTCCCTCTGTCAAAGTGCAAATGAAGTCATGGAGAGAGGGTTTAAAATAAGACAATAAAATAAGTGAAATATCACATTGCTGACAAAGAAGCTATCCATCTCTGCTAGCCTGGGACGACAGAACAGCCTCTTCATAAAGGAACTGCAGCGTTGCCAATCTTGATTAAACAAATTGTGGTCCTTCAATTATAAAATTTATAGTTTAGAGAAAAACCAATTAAGACCTATGAGCTAAACTGCAAAATTCTGATGTACGGCAAACCGTTCCCTAGGATACAATTTTAAACCTTTTTTTCCTACCACTGAAAATGTACAGAAATATGATTTGATTACAGAAATGGCAATAAAAATGGCATCACACCAATAAACTCACTAGATTTCTAAGTTATCCCGCAGGAGGCAGGGAATACTGCTGCTAACACCGAGGATGGATGCCAAGGATGAGCCATGGAAACATGTCATGGGTGAACAGTTCCGAATGCGTCAAAGAAACCCTTTAACCCCTGTCTAGATATGTCGAGAACAATTTATTTACAACGCTTTAGATCAGTTAAAAGATATAATCTTGTCTCAGTTTCAGCTTGCTCCGTGCAGTTTGATTTTTAAGGCGATATTCCAGTTTGTGATTGCTCTTAACTTGTCCAGTTTCTTGATATAAAGTTTGGATGACATCCAAATCCTTCATGCAGTGGGGAGGAATATTTTTCTTTTTCTTAAAACTAAAGCTACACTGCACTGTCTCTCTGTGATGTTCTTCACGTTATTTTGGTTCTTCCATAGCTGCCAAAGCCCCCACAATGGAACCGGGGGCTTTAGGATCAGTTTAAGTCTGTGCGTGGACGCGCTGCCGCCCATGCACACTGGCCACGTGGGACTTCACGTCGATGCTCCCAGGCCTTGGTGCCTCGTGGATCTATGCGTGTGACAGTGAAAATAAATTAAAACGCTGTGAGACAGAACCCAAGAAGAACGGCCCGTGCCGAGGCTGGGGGGCGGGCCGTGGCCGTGCGGTTCATCTGCTGGCGGCCGAGGCGCCGGGTTTGAGGACGCCCGGCAGCTTGTCGGAGCCTGGCACCTTCCAGGGCCCCGGCGCGACGGCGGCCTTGCGCGCGGGGGCGCCCCCCGGGGGTCGCGGGCCAGGCCGGGGGCCCGCACGCGCACCTGCCCTGCCCTCGGCCTCCCGCGCGCCGCCGCCGCCGCCACCACTTGTGGCGGCGAACGCGGGCGCAGCCCCGGGGCCTTCGCGCTTGCAGAGCTCGGAGCCCGCCACCGCGCGGGGCGCCTCCTTCCCACCCGCCCGTGCCACGTCCGCTGCTGCGGGCCCGGGCGCCCTGGCCTCCGAGGAGGGCCTGCCGGCCTCAGGCCGCCCCTGGCCGCCGGGCGCCTCCTCGAGCCTCGGCCGTGCGGCCCTCTGCGGACTCGCCGAGCGCTCCCTCTGCTCCCCGAGGCGCTGCTTCTTCTGGCCGCAGGCTGAAAGCTCCTTTGGTTTTCTAACGTCGTGTTCCCGTTTGATATCCCAAGTTGGGCCTGGGCTTATCTGGTGGGAAGGGTCGGAGGATGGGGCTGGATGTGATGGAGAGAATGGAGCGAGGCCGTCGTCCAGGGAGACGCCTACTTCCGGCAGACCTGGGGCGGCGGCAGCGGGAGAACTCCAGGGGGCGGATTCGTCTGTGGACGTGAAGCACAGGCATTAGCAGTGGCGCCCGCAGGCCGTCCCCGCGCCCTCTCTATGCCGGGGACAGGGGCAGGCAGCCGGGGCGACTGCTCTCAGCGGCCGGAGCCACCGCCACTCCCACCCTCACTGCCAAGAGGGCAGTGGCCGCGCCCCCGGGGATTTGGGGGTTCCCTCCGCCCCACTTATCCCCCACGACCCGAACCCCGTCCGTGGACTGGGAAGGCCAACGCGAAGCCCAGGCCTAATAGCTTCGCTTTGGGCTGGTAACTTCCCGGGGTGCCCTCGGGTCTGACAGTCTTGTGTGGACAGCTCACTTGACAGCTCTTGAATCAATAGGTCTCTAGCTCGAGCAGACCTTGGAATCACCAGGGTGGTGGTGAAAAATACAGATTCCCTGGGAGGACCAGGCCCGGAGATGTGAGCCGCACGGGGCCCAGGAAGGTCTCTATTTTTATCAGGCACCTGGGTGATTCTGAAAAAGGTGGTCTAGCAGAGATGTCCAATCTTTTGGCTTCCTTGGGCCACATTAGAATCGTCTTGGGCTACAAATAAAATACACTAACAATAGCCAATGAGCTTAAAAAAAAAGGACCATGTATAAATCTCGTTTTAAAAAAGTTCACACATTTGTATTGGGCCACATTCAAAGCTGGCCGCGGGTTGGACAAGCTTGGTCTCGAGCCAAGCTTTGAGAAACACAGGTCTGGGTTCTAAGTTGGGGAGTGACGTTCTCAACCAGTAGGTGTCACTCAAAGCATAGTCCTAGCTGCTGTCAGTTTCAGAATTTGGATACATTCAGTTTAAAAGATCATTGTTTTTAAAAAGTCGTCCTTTTTTTTTCCTTTTTAACCACAATTAGAAGAAAAAAATCGTTGTCCTTAATTTTTTTTTCTTTGCCAAGTCTGGATGAAACTTAATTCTTTTTAGTACTTCTAACATTATGGAGGGCCCCAAGACTAAGATAATTCTAGGAAGCCTAGTTCCAACATTTACTTAAGATTTAAGTTATCTACTTCCAAAAAGGATTTAAGACAATTGACAACATCAAAACACGTATAAAACAATGATAAAAATGAGAGATGACTTATTTTTTAAAAAAGCAACAGCTGATCAGAAGCCAAGTAGAAGGACAGATGTATTAGGAATCTGAGATGAGTTAACTGTTACTGTGAGCAACAACTAAGGGGAAATGAAAGTAGGGAAATCCAATTACTGTGATTCCTTGATATTTGTAAGAAATATGTCTCATGACCTTGAAAATGCTCAAATTTTGTGATATCATTCCAGAGTGTAATTTTTCTTCTGTAGAATTGGCATAGGGTCATGAGTGGAGAGCAAAGAAATCACATTGATAGATGTGAATTCTGAGTGCCAGGTAAGCCTCCCTCACTAGCTAAGAGATTCAGTCCCACACGGCAGCCTCAGTGCATGTGATTCAAGCTCCTGCCTCTGTAACATGTCAGAGGCTGTCAGGGATGCTTTCATATACTCAGTCCATTAATGTCCAGGGTCTACTTTGTTTGAAACTTGAGGGTTCTTATATAGTACCTTTGATACTGATTTGTAAAGCAATAAGAAGAGGAAAAGAGCAGTGGCGTTGGTTTTCCCAGTAATTCTTGCCATCTTTAGAATGGCAAATCAAAAAAGTTTATCATTGTATGTGAAATTTGAATGGAACATTTTGGGCATAATGTTAACCTTCCTTCTTCCATACACTGATGTCCATTATCATTTTCACATAGTGAGTGAAATCCTAGAAGAGCATCAGAAGCCCTGAAATATAATCCTGGCTCTGGCATGTATTTCCTGGTGATTTGATTTTTGGACAAACAACTAAATCTGAGCCTCAATTTCTTCCTTGTTGAGGTGGGAATAAAATATCCTATTTTACAGATGTGGGACATAGACCTTATAAGGGAAAGCACTTTGCAAGGGGAGGGTCAGTCACATTTTTTCTTTTGCACCCCACCTGCTGCCTACTTAAAGACTGAGCTCCTGTGAAAGCCACCTCACTAACTAGTACCTGTGCAGGTGAGGTTTTGAGTAAGTGCAATAAGGCAGTCATTTCCATGTGCTGTGATTCCCAGGTGTGGTTTTGCTACACCTCAGGTATCCTTGGTTACCTCAAGGAATAGTCTGAAATCCTTAAAGGCAAATGTATCCAGTGGAAATGAGAATGTTTTGTACTTTTGGCTGGGTTAGAGTTTAAAATCAAACTAGCAAATGATAGGTGGTGGCAATCCACCCATCTAGGGAGATACAGTCTAGAAGAGTTAAAAAGTGATCTTCAAAAGGCCAAAAGAGAGGGTAGCCTGTGCAAGAGTGATCTCTGACTTCTACCATGGTAATGATATTTCACATTTTAATAGCTCTTTTCCCCATTATTACATCACATATGGTAGAATTAATTAGCTGGCCTCAAATTACTTCTTAGATACAAGGAGAAGGTTGATATTATTCACACCATTTCCTGAAGGAGGAATTCAAGCAGAGAGAGGTTAAATAACTTGACCAAGATTACAAAATGGTCCAGTCTAGAGTAAAATTTTGGATTCCTTTACTCTTTGTACTTAGAAATTGTCACAAGATGTTACCCTGCAAATAGGATCAAAGTATGTGAAATGGGCATGGACAGTGGCCACTGACACCCAACAGCAACCAGATCTTGTCCTTAAGTAGAAGACGTGGCATTTATTTCTGAAAATCTTACCACATGTCTGGCATTGAACTGGAGAGTTCCTATCCAGGAAAATGCAAAACTATTAAACCAGACGAATAAATGTCCATCCATCATTAGTTGGCCTCAAATTACTTCTGAGATTCAGGGAGACACTCTTTTCTTTTCCTCCTCCAGTGATTTTTCATATGGTAAAATAAAAGGTGAAATTATTCACAAATTCAAAGATTCCTCTTATTATAAAAGTTTCTCAAGAGTTTGTTTATAGATCATTAAACACTTAACAGTGAGAGAAATTAAACGCTAAAATGTTCCAAGTCACTACTGATTAAAAATATTAATGAGAAATTAAAATTACTATTTCAAAGTGATTTAAAAGATGGACATCTATATGAGTGGTTGAATACTTTCATTTTTCTGCGTAGAAACTCTTCAGTTCAGTGCCAAACGTGGTACTTGCACAGGCATGAGCCTGCAAAGCTCTGTAAAGTACCAGGGGCCTCTTCAGCAGGCAGCCCTTATCCCACCTTGCCCTATATCACCTGCCTCAGCAAGGTGAGACAGATTGTGATGGACAGTAAGAACACTTCTCTAAGACTGGAAAATCTAGTTTTTATGAAATATTGACATACAATAACAAGAAGAGTTCAATTTAGTTCTGTTTCTTTAAGACCATGTTTTTCTTCTTGCCTGCCTGCCTCCCTGCCTGCCTCCCTCCCTGCCTCCCTGCCTCCCTCCCTTCCTCCCTCCCTCCCTGCCTCCCTCCCAGCCTGCCTACCTGCCTCCCTGCCTCCCTCCTTCCCTCCCTGCCTGCCTCCCTCCCTCCCTGTCTCCCACCCTGCCTCCCTCCCAGCCTGCCTGCCTCCCTCCTTCCCTCCCTGCCTCCTTCCCTCCCTGCCTCCCTCCCTCCCTGTCTCCCACCCTGCCTGCCTCCCTCCCTGCCTCCCTCCCTGCCTCCCTCCCTGCCTGCCTCCCTCTTCTGCCTGCCTCCACCGCCTGCCTGCCTCCACCGCCTGCCTGCCTCCACCGCCTGCCTGCCTCCACCGCCTGCCTGCCTCCACCGCCTGCCTCCTTCCCCTGCCTCCCTCCCTTGCCTGCGTCCCTTTCCTGCCTGCCTCCCTCCCCTGCCTGCCACCCTCCCCTGCCTGCCTCCCCACCTGCCTGCCTCCTCTGCCTGCCTCTCTTCCCTTTCTCCTTTTTTGGACCTGGGCATTGGCTAAAGTGTATGATCATGTTCATTTATGAGGTGGTTACCAAGGAAGATGTGCTACACAGCATTGTTCATGTCTGAGATGCTCTAACTACAATTAGAAATAAGAGACCCATCCTAGAAGGATGAAATCAGCCACATCTGGCCTGCTGAGATTTATGCAGCCTCTTTGTCCAATGTCCCCAGGCCTAGTGGCTGAATCAAAAAAGGAAAAAGCCTTTCATTCCAAACTGGCTTCCTCAGCCTGCCCTCTCCACCACCACCCTGGTGACACTGCTCTAGTCAAGGCTGCCAATGACTTTTCTGTTGTGAAATCCAGAGGACTCTGTATTCAACTCAATACAGCTGGCCCTCCACATCTGCAAGTTCTACATCTGTGAATTCAACCAACTGAGGATGGAAAATATTTGGGAAAAAATACAAAATAACAATACAACAATTAAAGGTAATACAAATTAAAAACAAAGTATAGCAACTGTTTACATAGCACTACATTGTGTTAGGTATTGTAAGTGACCTAGAGATGATTTAAAGTATACGGATGTATGTAAGTTGTATACAAATACTGCACCGGTTCATATGAGGGACTTGAGCATCTGAGCATTTTGATATCTGTGGGGTTCCAGGAACCAATCCCCTGAGGAAACTGAAGGATGACTATGTCTTACCACATTTTCACACAGCTGACTACTTCCATTAACAAACTGAACTCTTGGCTGTTATGATATCCCCTTCTGCTTTTTTATCCTACCTCCGGCAGTTTTTCCTCAATTGACTTTGTGGGTTCCTCTGATTTTACCTGACCTCTTTAGGGCTTGGTCTTACGTAGTTTTCTTTCTCTGCATTCTCCCCTAGGTGTTTTCATTATTAATGTGGCTTTTATACAACAATACTCCCAAACGTTTCTGCTGAGCTCTACCAGCTGTACACTGGTGTATCCATCTGCCTTCTAATGCCCACTTGGATAGTTCATTAGCTTCTTCGATCCAACAAAGTCCAAATAGAAATCTTTTCTCCCCAAGCCTATCCTGCACACTCTCCCTTATTTCCCCATCTTGGTGAATGGTACAGTCACCATTTGGAGTCATCCTTGATTCCTTTTTTTCCCTCACTTCACAGATACAATCCACCAGCAAGACCTAAAAAAATTAGTCTTATTTTCAAATATGTGTGGACTCAGTCAACTTATCTTCACCTTCACTTTCACCTAATTCAAAATATAGGGATTTCCTGGAAGGATACAACCATTGTGGGCTGCTTAGGACATGGTTAAAAGAGGGCCCCAGTGTGGGCATCTTTCATGAACCCTTGGGGATACTGTTGAAGACAGAAATGTCAAAAACGAATTTCAGTGCTATTCATAAAGAGAAGTTAAGTGTAGTCTACTGTGAACCACATACCCTCCCCAGGGCAACTAACTTAAATATCCTACCCAAGAGATTGGCCTGCCAAGCTATCACTTCTCACAGGGGCTAAAGAACCCACTCTTCTTTCATTCTACTCTTGCCCACCTGCAGTGATTATCTGTATAACATCTACAACAATCTCTTTGAGACATAAATTAGATCATGCCACTCCCTTGCTTGAATGCTCCATGGATCTCCACTGCTCTTAGATCAAAATCCAAAATGATTTAACACAGTCTACAAAAGCCTGCATGATCTGGCCCCTGCCAGCCTCACCAGCTTCATTTTCCCTCATTCCCTCTTCTCCACCCACACTGGTCTTAGTCCAGTTCTTCAAATGCACTAAGCTCACTTTCCATTCTGGGACATTCTTGTTGACTTATTCACAGGGCAGGTTCTTTTTCATCCTTCAGGACTCTTAATAGCATCCCAGAGAACTCCAATCCACAGTAGATGCTCCATCTTCCTCATCACCTTCTCGATTTTATTGCCTTGTAGTAATTATAATGTGTAATTATACTTTTGCTTGCTTATTTGATAAACATCAGTCTCAAATGCTAGCTGTAAGCTTCATGAGGGCAATGACCACGTTGGCCTTGTTTATCACAGTGTACTTAATAACTAGCATAGCGTTTGACACAAAAATAAGTGCTTGATGAATATTTGATGAGTGAATACATATATTCCACAAATAGAAATGGAAGACTTGAAACCAAATGCTGACTTGAGGAAACACTTCAGGGCAAAGGATTTTCATTTAAAGTATAATCTGTCAAAAACAGGTTTGTGTCTGAAACTTTGATCAGTTTTGAGAGGGAGGACGGTGGTGAAATGGGAATGTGTATTTGAAGGGGAGGGGAAAAGACTAAGTTTGGGGAGAGTGAACAAGGAGGAAGCCAGCCACAGAAATACGTTGGGAGAGTTCCCAGCTTTTATCAGAGGCCCCTTAGGATGGAGAGGGATGAAGAGAAGCTCGGATTCCTGGGGAGCAAAGTCAAATTCTGAAATTTTAGGGATGTTCTTTCCCTTGTTGTGAGCTCTAATGATGCAGTAACAGCTTTACTTAAAGGAGCTCTGTCCCTGGGAAGTCATTAACCAACATGCCAGAGAATGTTCCAACAACCCACAGGTAGGATAGACCCTAAATATCTTATATTCCACGGTGGGAGAAGCAAGCCCCTCTCCTAAGTTAGTATCAAGTTTCTTACCCTTCCTATTGTCAGTTCTAGCCAGTTTGGATCTTTCCTAGAAAACAGATTGATTAATCCGTAAGTACATATCAGTATATATACACACAGATTACACACACGCCATTATTTTTGAGTTTAAAGATGTATGGTCTCTTAAATTATCTGGTAGGAGCCCAGCAATATTAAAAAATAAAATGTGCTCCTTTACTTCATATGCCAGAGATAAAAAATCTCACCTACAGCAATTGTGTTTCAACAGCTTATTTATTTTATGATATATAACCAAAGTGATGGTAAAACCAGAGAGCTGACCCAACAGGAATAAACTGCTTGCTGCAGTATCTGTGTTGCTGGTTTTCCCAGGTGGCTCTTATCTCCAGCAAACATTTATACAGAAGACAACAGCATAACCCACATCAAGGGTGAGTTAATTTTTATCCAGGGCTGAAGACACAGAGGTTGATAAAGAAAAATCTTTTAAGGCTTGTGCCCAAATTATAATGGTTCATTTGTATCTGTTCCACCATCACCAAGTGGAACAGATTGCTTTTATTTATTTATTTTTTGAGACAGAGTCTTGCTCTGTCGCCCAGGCTGAAGTGCAACGGCGTGCTCTCAGCTCACTGCAACCTCTGCCTCCCGGGTTCAAGCAATTCTCCTGCCTCAGTCTCCCAAGTAGCTGGGATTACAGATGTACACCACCATGCCCAGCTAATTTTTGTATTTTTAAGTAGAGACTGAGTTTTACCATGTTGGTCAGGCTGGTCTTGAACCCCTGACCTCATGATCTGCCCTACTCAGCCTCCCAAAGTGGTGGGATTACAGGCGTGAGCCACTGGGTGATTGCTTTTTGTAACCAAATATAATCAAGAAAACCCTTAGAAGGGAGCCAGAGACTGGGGGTGGGGAAAGAGACTTTGTCTACTGCCGCATACCTCAGCAAAGGCCTCAGGGTGTCCAGCTTCAGGCTGGGTGTTTCGGGAAGTCATGGTTAAGCGTTCCTATGATGGCTTCCTACTCTCAATACACAGCTTGAAACCAGGGCCTAAGGGCTGCCTTTTGGATTAGCGTGGTCAGGAAGATAATAGAAGCATTATTGCTATGATACTATTAATAATGGCAATAGCTAACACTGATTGAGGTACTTACTAGATGCCAGGCACTCTTTGAAGGTCTTGAAATGTATTAACTCATATTAATACATGTAAACTGACACATTTTACAGATGAGAAAACTGAGACCGTTTAAGTAACCTAGTCAAGGCCACCCAACTGGTAGCTAAGGGTCATTGAATGGCTTTTGGAATTGGGTAATGTTCTACCAACTCAGCTGAAACACCGACACTGGGCGGCTTTACTGTCTGCTAGTCTGACTGAGAGATGGGGGCTCATGTCTTCTGGGGCAGTATAACAGAAACTTCTATCTAAAGTGACTGTCAGAAGCAGGTCTGTCATTATTCCTAATAGAGACTCTGAAATGCCATTTGTGTTTGAATCTTGGACATAGGGGGTTGGGGGGACAGTCACTATGATTAGAGCATTGATCTGTGAAAATGCTAGAAATATGACCTGTAACCAGAGAACAATAAAATTGGATTTCTTAAGGGCAGGATAGTACTAACTACTTAAAAATGTATCTTCACAGTGACATTCCTTGAAGCTGGATTGAATTGAAAATACTCTGATACTAGAGACACTGAGTCACTTTGAGACATAAATACTTTTACTGCTCAAATGACTAGAATTATTCTGTAAAAAGATCCATGAATTTAATGTCATTTCTCATTAAAAACTCTTTCCTGTTGCAACCTTCAGTTGTCCAGGTTAGCCAACACTGGTGTGGTTATATTGAAATCTTTCTTTTAATTTAGGATATTGTAGGAAAATACTAAAATGATTAGCGTAGATCAAAGGACAGTAATGTGAAGTCATTTGGTATTCAAAAGAAAAACCTTTTAAGAATTGTGTTCAAACTATAAAGGTTCATTTGTATCTGTTCAGCCATCGCTAAGGTGACTGATTTTGTAACAAACCATAAACCAAAAAAACTACCTTAAAGTTCAGAACAAATTATTTTACTTTGCATCTGCTCTTTCTGAAGCATTGTTTCCAAGTAAGGAGCCATTGTCAGTGGCCTTCAAACATGCGTTTGTTTCATTTCTATTACCAGATATGTAAACTAGATGTTATGAACATTAATAACTTTTACAATGGTGATGGTATTTGCTTATTGAAGCTTCACCTTTACACTCTTTGAAAGCATAATCAAAGGTGCAGCAATGAATCTGTGGCGAATTTTAGCTCCCTCTATGGCCAAAAGGGCAAATCTCATGGATAGGTGGGGCTGTTAACAACGGAGCTACTGTCTCCTGAGCGTCTTCTATGTACTAGGAACTGTGCTGCGTGCATCATATATGTACATTACTTTTTAATCCTCATAACAGTTCCAAGAACTATAGAGTGCTATGAGGCCAGGTGCGGTGGCTCACACCTGTAATCCCAGCACTTTGGGAGGCCGAGGTGGGCAGATCACTTGAGGTCAGGAGTTCGAGACCAGCTTGGCCAAGATGGCAAAACCCTGTCTCTACTAAAAATATAAAAATTAGCTGGGCCTGGTGGTGTACACTTGTAATCTCAGCTATTCGGGAGGCTGAGGGAGGAGAATCTCTTAAACCCAGGAGGTGAAGTTTGCAGTGAGCTGAGATCGCACCACTGTACTCCAGCCTGTCGACAGAGCAAGACTCTGTCTCAAAAAACAAACAAACAAAACTATGGTGCTATGATCCCCATTTCAAAGATTAGGAAACTGAGAGGTAGATAAATTAAGCAATTTTCCTGGACCACTCAGTTAGTAAGTGAGAATCAGGATAACGACTACATTATTCTGTTATAATAATAGTGTTTTCCAACCTTTTCCATATCGGGACACATAGAAAAGGATGATACTTAGGCAATGCACTGGAGTAAACATGAAGATGATCAAGGTCTGAAGATACCAAACCCTTTCTGAACACTCCAAGGGCTAAGAGGAGTCAGTATCTTGGTATCACTCACGAGAGGTATGTCATGGAGCACAGGTTAGGAAACTCAGCTCTGTGTTCTGAGATTTTAAAAAATCTTGATAATCCAGACTGGTCTGGGAATGTGGGGATACCTAAGGATCAGTTTGAATTATTAAAATCTGCATTAGAGAATCTATGAGAAATGTGCTGGTTCATTTACTTCAAGCTTGTGTTAGTGTCTGAATAATGCCTGGAGACCTTCTTATCCTCAAATATTTAAAGACAAGCTTTGAGGCGATGTTTTTGAAATTTGTTTGAAAGCAACACATCCTCCTTCTCAAATACAATTTTAAATGAAAGACCAATATGTAAAATAGATAAAAATGGAACTGCTTTGGTTAGTTAAGGAGGACCCAAAGCCTCCCGCCACCTACCCTTTCTCTCACCCACAGGGGCCCTTTAGGTCATTTCTTGAGATGCTCCAGGCTCTAACAGATAGTCTGCAAACCACTGCAGGTCTGAAAACCACTGCCTGAAGAAGCAGTGTCTCTCAAAGCCCCGGTAAAGTGCAGGAATCTCTACTCTGGTGGTAGGAAGGCACGGAAGTCAGAGATTTGCTCAATAGACTGCGAGGCTCCAAAAAAGAGTTAAGCACGGGGAAGTTTTGCTGAAGTAAGGGGGTTGGAAGCATCTGTCACACAGCAGGGAAGGACAGGCTTTCCATAATTTTTTCTGGGGCATTCAGTCACTTGGAGCCTCAGCTGACAGTTCAGTCCAGCTGAGTCAAGATTTGTCCTACTTGTTTTTAGGAAGCAAGTCAGCAACTTGTGGTAGAAAGTGGTGACGGGGAGACCTGACTTTTACCTCTAGTTCTGCCCCCTGGTATGAACTTGGGAAGTCATGTAACCATTTTCAACCTCAGTTTATCATCTGTAAAGTGGAACAATACCTGCCCTAATTCCTTCTCAGAGTCATAAAGAGCAAATGAAATAATCTATATGGATGTTATATGCACATTAGCCATTAAATTAATAGTTTGAATCCAATTATTGAATTGACAATTTACCAAGATGATGCACGGATGGTGAATAAGAACATAAAAGAGCATCTTTTATGCTCAACATCAGTAGTAGAAGAATGAAAATTAAAACTACAATGAGATACCACTGTACACCTACTATATGGTTAAAATTAAACAACCACGACGCAACTGAAAATACCTGGCAAGTGGAGCAATTAAGACTCTCACACGATATTGTTCAGAATAAATGGTAGAGCAGCCACTCAAGGAAACAGTTTGGCAGATCCTTAAACATTTAGTCAACATCTGACTCAGGAAGCCACTCTGAGGTGTTTACCTGAGTGAAACAAAAACTATGTTCACACAGAAACCTGTATGTGGATTTCTATGGTGATTTTATTCATAATCACCAAAAATTGGGAACCACCCAAATGTCCATCTGGTGAATGGATAAGCACTTTGTGGTACAATGGGCCAGTCCTCAGCTATGAGATGGAACAAATGACTTATACTCACAAAGTGAGCGAATTTCAGCTGTGTTATGCTAAGGGAAAAGCCAGATTCAAAAAGTGACATACTGTGTGATTCCATCTGTATGACATTCTCAAACAGGCAAAACTAAAGGGAGAGAAAACCGATTAGTGGTTTCTGGGGCTGCGTGTAGGAGGAGGCTTGACTACAATGGAGGATAAGAGAATTTTGGGAGGTTATGAAACTGTTCTATATCTTAATTATGGTAGTGATGATATAACCATGTATTTTTTGAAACTCATAGAATTTGCACTAAAAAGGGTAAATTTTAATGTATATAAATAATACTTAATTTTTTAAATGGAAATACCTTAAGAGTGCTGATAAAGTATTTTTAAACCTGGGGGAAGAAACCTTTTTAAGTTGATTACACCTTTTGGAAAGAGTATTTCTACCACTACTTTGCTTTAGAACTTCCTCTGTGTCCCTCACCATTGGCTCAAGATGAGCCTTAGCCCAATGAGACTGATAGTGAATTCTGAGTTCATAGAATTAGAAGAATCTGAATTAAAGACGTTTTACTTTAATCTTTAGAGGCATCTTTAATCTCAAAGCTTTTCTAGAATGGTGTTCTTCATCACAGAAATACAGCCCTGTCTGAAGTGGCAGAGAGCTGAAATAAGGGATGAGAATAATTAATCAGAAAGTAGTTATGTCATGGGAGAGATGATGGAAACTGATAATAGCCACATCTTGCTAAAGATGGAAGAAGTGGAAATGAATTACTCTGAGGATTCCCGTGGGCTCTGGCTAAATCCATACCTTCTGGGGTATTCAAGATCTTCCTCCTGATCTCTTTTGTCTCCTCTGTAGGCCATTTACAGGCAGGGCTTGGGCATGAGACTAATTTACTTCTAGACTAAGGCCTCACAAGTGATACGCGACTATATCCCCAACAGCCTGTCCCCAAGAGACAGAGCCCCTTTAAAATACTTCTGGCTGTTTAAAAAGAAAATGAATTAGTGAAGAGAGCTCTTGTGCCTGAAACTGTCCATTTTTGTTATTGTATTTCAACAAGGGTGTCCTTAGACATTTTTTTCTGTACCCAGCTTTATTTTTTAGAACGCTTTCTTCTTATTGATATCTTTCTACATTAGGACCCAATACCCAGCTGCTTTATTCAACAAATATTTACTTATTTAGTCACCCAGTCTGTAGTGCAGTGGCGCAATCTCAGCTCGTTGCAGCCTTGACCTCCTGGGCTCAAGTGATCCTCCTGCCTCAGCCTCCTGAAGTAGCTGGGATTACAGGTGTGTGCCAACACACCTGGCTAACTTTTGTAATTTTTTTTGTAGAGACAGGGTTTTGCCATGTTGCCCAGGATGGTCTTGAACTCTAGGACTCAAATGATCTGCCTGCCTTGGCCTCCTGAAGTGCTGGGATGACAGGTGTAAGCCATCGTGTCTAGCCAACAAATATTTATTAAGCATCTACTTTTCATGTTGTACAGGTCTGTGCACTGAAAATATGCCTGTGAAGAAAGCAATATTTCTGTCTCCATGGACCTTACTGTCATAGTGGAAAACACCAAAGATTAATATACAAATAGGTAATAATAGAAAGTCTGATATGGACCGGTGCAATGAACAAAAATAAGGTTAAGTTAAGGAGATAGAAAGTGATGGGTGTTGTTTTAGATAGGCTGGTCAGGGAAGGTGACAGTAAGTGGGGATTGGAATGCAGAGGAGGAGAAAGTCATTTGGATACTTGGGCTAAGAACACACTAGGCAAATGTAACAGAAAGTGTAAAGATCCTGATGAGACAGAACTTGACATGTTCAAGGAATGACAAGAGGACTGAGAGGCAGAGGGAAGTGTGAGATCATATAGGGCTTTAAGAAAGAGTCTGGGCTTTAAGGGTGATGGAAGCCACTGGATGGTTTTAAGCAGAGAAATGATATTTTAAACAGCCAAACACAGCTGTTGTGTGCAATAGATTGAGGTGGAATGAAGAGCACTAGTCTGGAGGCTGTGGTGGTAGCTTGGACAAGACATGATAGTAGCTTGGATGTGGTGGTTGTCATGGAGATATGAGAAGGGGTTGGATTCAGGTTACCTTTTTGAAGATAGACTAGAGTGAACCTGCTGATGGACTGAATGTGGGGTGTGAGGAAAGAGAGCAGTCAAGGAGGACCTAGAGTTTTGTATTGATTCACTAGAAAACATTAGTCTGGGCGAGACAGCAAGACTCCATCCCTACAAAAAATAAATTAGCCAGGTGTGGTGGTACATGCCTGTGGTCCCAGCTACTTCAGAGATTGAGGTGGGAGGATCACATGAGTCCAGGGAGATCAAGGGTGCAGTGAGACACGATCATGCCACTGTATTCTAGCCTGAGCAACAGAGCAAGAGCTTGCCAAAAACAGAAACAAAAACCAAAACCTAATTTTTATACAAGCTTGTGCAAGGCACTGGAGAAGTAAAGAAGAACAAGACACGGTAGTGCCTTCAGGGAACTCATGGTACTATTTCAGATTTCTAGGCTTCTAGAGGGAAGTACATGGTGCTGTGGAGTGGGCAGGAAGAGAACAGATGATTCTGTATGTGGGCCTTAGGGAAGGTATGAGTTGGAGTTGGAAGGGAGAGTAAGAGGCCACTAGATGCAGAGAGTGGCGCAGAGGATCCCAGAAAGGGGGATCAATAACGGCGGAGCTCAGTGGGCTGCTGTGTGAGGGGCAAGGGGTGCATGGGGTGGTGGTGGAAGAGGAGGCTCAGAAGGCAAGTTGGGGAGAACCGTGTGTGCCACCCAAGGAGTAAGACCCTCATCCTGTCTAGATTTGGGCAGACAGTATGGTATGGGCAGCTGGTGAGATTTTTGTAAGCAAGAGAGTGATGCTCAATCCCTCCACCTTATCTAAACAGATGAGTCACTAGGAATACCAACAAATAAACGATACATGGATTACAATTTACTGTGGTGGTTTAGATTCTTTTATCAACAAACTTCTGTATCATTTGAATTGACAAGTAGAAGGACGCTCATTTAGGGTGGAGAAATTCTACTAATCTTGTGGTTAATTCAGATGGAACATCTATTCTGTGCCAAGCACTATGCTTTAAGTTTAATTTGTTATCACAAAGTGACGTCCTTGCCCTTAGGAGCTTATTATAGGAGATAGACATAGAACAAGTGATTTCAAATGTGATGAAAAGAAAGTTGGGGGAAAAAAAGACAAAAGGTACTACAGAAGCATTTAATGGAGGAGGTACTCTCATTTAGGGATTCAGGGAGGCCTCCCTGAGGAAAGGGTCATTAGGTGAAGACTAGCTGATTATAATTTTATTGATCATAAGTGGGAGAATCATCCCTATTTCTTTAATAATCAGCCTTTCTTTCAAGTGGTCCCTTTTCTTCTATTTTGAAGCACATCCAGTTCTTGCCTACCTTGAAAAGAGGAAAAAAACAAATATCTCACTGTTTTATTTTATTTTTGAGATGGAGTCATGCTCCGTTACCCAGGCGGGAGTGCAGTGGTGTGATCTTGGCTCACTACAACCTCTGCCTTCTGGGTTCAAGCAATTGTTCTGCCTCAGCCTCCCTAGTATCTGGTACTACAGGTATGTGCCATCATGTCTGGCTAATTTTTCTATTTTTAGTAGATCAGGGTTTCATCATGTTGGCCAGGCTGGTCTTGAACTCTTGACCTCAGGTGATCTGCCCGCCTTGGCCTCTCAAAGTGCTGGGATTACAGGTGTGAGCCACAGCGCCTGGCCGAAATATCTCACTTATATAAACCCAAACTAAGCTTTTCATTATTCTCCAGAATCAGCCACATAATTCTGACTTTCCTATAGTATCACATCCACTCACTCATTTACCTGTTCAAGTCCTGTGCCTCTTGCATGGTATTCGCAGGGATTCCCCATGGATTCCGTGGTTGAAACACAGGATGTGAGGTGTGGCGTTAAGCTATGATGAACTTCTGCATTTGCAGGACATACACAGGACTGTGGCCCCCACCGCCGCCCCCCCGCCGCCCCCCCGCCCTGCCCGTGCAGGTGCTGGAGAAGCACTGGAGGGTTTGAAGCCTGGGCAGCAGAGGTGTGTGTTAGATCCTTGGCATGGGTGCTGATGCAGCCATAAAATGAGATGAGGAGCCGTGGTGGCAGGCGGGGCTGCTGTGCAGGTGAGAGATGGGATAGGGTGGGACAAAGCACAGCAGGAGAGATCAGCTCTGGAAGGTGTAGAGGAGAGAAATAGCAGGACTGAGGAGATGTGTGGAGGTAGGAGTAGGTGAACGAGGAGTCCCGAGTGACCCTTAGAATTCCAGCTTGTGTGACGATGGATGGTGGCATCAGCTGCTATGGCAGCTGAGATTGGGAACAGACTGAACAAGCAGGTTTGGACCTCCCAAGTATGGGAATTCTGAAATCTCCTTTAACATCTTCCTTTCCCCTAATCTCTCTATATAATCAGTCATTAAGTTCCCTCAGTGTTCCTTCAGAACATCCCTCACATTCATGTCTACCCTCCTCAGCCCTTGTCCCTTTAAAGTGAGATGTTACAGCATCATCCCAACAGGCCACCTGGCCGCTGGCCTCCACTCTTCAGCCCAGCCTGTATTCTGCTTCCTAAAATACACCCTCTTATTTGACCTCTAATCATGGCCTTAATGGTTTTCTTACTTTATTGCAGTAAACCGTTAGTCTATCCCTTGCTTCTTCATGTGTTTATTCTCCTTTTCCCATCTTTCTTTCACAACGAAATGATTCATTCCTTGAAGACAGAAACTGTGTTCTAAAGCTTCTTTGTTAGTAGTGCCTTCCAGAAAGTTGTGCCCAACAGTAAATTTGTGTTAACTTTAATTTTCTTTAAAATCAATAAGAATACAATGTGGTGAATATTATTTTAAAGTCTCACATTGCAAAGCATTTTTCATCAGGTATGGGCCAATGCATGTTCAGTGTGTGTGTGTGTGTGTGTATTTTTTAAGGTATATTTTTTGAATTTTTGTCAGTAGCAACCTGAGGTGGATTACCTACTGAATGAATTCCATTTCAGTAGCTGGCTTTGTAATGTCAGTATCGACGAATGCCAGGGATAGGAAAGAGAATTGAAATCTCAAGTGAGGCAGTGTAGATTTAGATTTTAGCTTCACTACTGACCAGCTGTGTGGCTTTCTGCAAATTACTTAACGTCTCCAATCATAAGTGATGTATCTAAGATATGTTAAAAAATTATGGCAAATTTTTATAAAGATTAAATGAGCATTTAACAGAGTTTCTGGCATATGGCAAGCACTTGTAAATAATGATAATGGTAAAAAAAAAAACCAGCTAACATTCATTGGGTGCTTGCTCTTCATGCTCAATGCTGTGGATACATTTCATCATTTAAATTTCATAACAAACCTACGAAGTAGATATTGCTGCTGTCTTCATTACACAGATGAAGAAACAGAGGTTCATAGAAGTTATGTGGCTCATCCAGAGATTGTCTCCTTTTACCCTCTTTAGGTAACTCTTTATTTTTTTGATCCCAGGCTAGAGTACAGTGGCCATCATAGCTCACTGCAGCCTCCACCTCCTTGGGCTCCAGCAATCCTCCCATCTCAGACTCCTGAATCGCTGGGACCACAGGTGTCTGCCATGCCCAGCTAATTTTTGTAGAGAAGGGGTTTCTCCGTGTTGCCCAGGCTGGTCTCGAACTTCTGATCTAAAACGCAATTCACCCACTTTGGCCTCCCAAAGTGCTGAGATTACAGGTGTGAGCTATCATGCTTGGCCCCTTTAGGTAACTTTTATCTAAAGCTCCTGTAAGGAGCAAAAAGGAGAGGTGGGTGTATCACTTCTTTCCCACTTATCCTGCAAGAGATGCTATGAGAAAAGCAATAGCCCTAGAGAAGGATGAGCAGAGGCCCTGGTAGATCTGCCACCTGGATAATACCCCTGTGCAGGAACCAGCACCCCCAAGGCATCTGGGTAAAAGGAGCTCTCCAAAAGGCAAGCAGGGGTTGGTTAACCTGAGCCTTGGGCAGACCGTGGCCCTGACTATGCCTGGTCAAGCTGGGGTCACAGGCCTCTCTGTGAACATAGGATGGGGGTGGGGTGGCGGAGGGCCTATGATGTCCTTAGCTCCAGCTGCAAGCTCTTGGTTACTGCAACCTTCCTTCTTTTTCCATAAGGCAGTTAAGGATGCAGAAAACCTTTCCTTCCTATTTGTGGTGTTGTGAAAGACCCCTGCATCTTTCCTGCTATGATAATAAAGGACAAAAGATGAGACTATTTGAAACCATCTGAGCCCTCATCGGTGTTGACAAAGCCTGCCTATGAATTTTTATTTCTGCAAACAGTTCCAGGATGCCTTCCTAGAAACAAACTGATTGGTATCAATTTCTGTAGCATTTAGGGTACATATATAATGGCTATTTTCAAGCAGGCTTAATTTCATTTTAGTGCAAGATAAGGTTTTTCACTGGAGTCATTTCGTCAGAAATAAAATTGAGCTGGAAATACAAGAAGCAATTTGACTATCCTTACAGATGGTGGTTTATCAAGCCTTGGATTTTTATAGGTGTGTGACGCAAAAGTGGAAAAACCCTCCTGTGTTAGCAATGCCTGCAGACGGTGTGAGTGCAGCACCCCAGGGAGGGGCTGCGGACTGGCAGGGGGAGCCAAAGGATGGGAAAAAGATCTCAGAGCTGAGGGGAGAGGGCTTATGTCAGTGGACCTGCTGTGGAACGGCCCCGTTTCTTTCTGTTCAGTACCTTTGCTGAAGCAGTAGGAACTGGTTACTGGGCCGTGTGCACATCTGGAGTCTAAAAACTCAGCCCCTTGTCTCTTCACAGTAGATGTGTCAGGATTAGATCTTTGATCTTTGACCATTGGCGTCACCTCCTCAGAGAGGCCACTCTTCCCACCTTGTCCAAAGTGGTTATTTTCTATTTCATTTCCTTCTTTGTTTCTTTTACAACATTTACTGTAATTTATATTTGCTCTTTCTTTCTTCCTTTTTTTTTTTTTTTTTGAGAAAGAGTCTTGCTCTGTCACCTAGGCTAGGGTGCAGTGGTGTGATCGCGGCTCACTGCAACCTCCGCCTCCTGGGTTCAAGTGATTCTCCTGCCTCAGCCTCCCAAGTAGCTGGGATTACAGGTGCCTGCCACTGTGCCCAGCTAATTTTTGTATTTTTCGTAGAGACAGGGTTTCACCATGTTGGCCACGCTGGTCTCAAACTCCTGACTTTGTGATCCACCTGCCTCAACCTCCCAAAGTGCTGGGATTCCAGGGATGAGCCACTGCACTTGGCTGCTTTTTTTTTTTTTTTTTTTTTTTTTTAAATAAGTGTATCTCCTTTTACTAGAATATAAATTCTGTTAGAAAGGGACTGGGATCTGTCTTCTTCACTGTTGCGATTTTTCAGTCCCAGAGCATGTGCTGGGCTCATTTTAAGTGTTCAGTAAATATTAATTGAATGAAGAATGAAATCAGAGATCACAAATTTCTTTCTTGAAAGTGGAGCTGCCTTAATTATGTAGATGAATGTGGCATATGTGTATATTTCATGTATGTGTAATTAGATCAGGATCTGCACCTGTAATATATCCATATGAAACATCAACTTGATGTTAAAAAAACTCTTTAGTTTCATTGTGGTACTGTGTTGTTAAATGCAAAACATTTAAGGATATTGCATACTTTGTAAAATTTGTAGGAAAAATTTGTATGAATTTCTATATCCTTGCCATTCAAAGTGTCCTCCATGGACTGACTGCATCACCTGAGAACAGACTCCCCTCCCCTCACCCCAACCCACTGAATCTGAATCTGCATTTTTAACAAGCTTCCCAGGGATTCACTTGCCACTGAAGCTAAGTCACAATTTAGCTGTGAGTTCACTTTGTAAACTGTAGGGGGCAGGCGAACTGAAGTTGAGGAAAGAAAGAAGAGCTTCAACCAGGACACTGAAGTGAATGATAGTTGCAGGAAGAATGAGAAAGTCTAGGCTTCACAGGCCAGTTTCTGTTTTCAAACCCTCACAGTGCCTCTGGTTTAGTTAAGTTCGTGGGCATTTTCACTGAGCCTAACTCATGTCATGTTACTGGCATAGCCAGGACAGGACGCCACCTCTTGACTGCCATAGCTATGATTCCAGAAAGGGTATCTGAATGATATGTTCATAGTGTTTTTAGGTTTTCACAAGTGATTCTAATTGGTGTCTAATATTCACTTACAGGATTTTTTTTTTAAGTTAGTAAGCTAGTTGCTGTTGTTATAAAGAACATCTTGGAGGCTGTTTATCCAGGTAACACATTCCTGAGGTTTGGAGCTGGTTCAGAGACTGCAGCCAAGTACCTGTCCCTTCCCCTCTTTGGCAATAAGCTGAGGGAAGAACTGAAATTATACAGGCTCTTCTCTGAAGCACTGAGTTAAAAAAATTTCAATTCTCTAAATTGTAGACGGGATCTCTCATGCCTGAGTTAATCAATTAAATAAGCATTTATTCAGTGCCTAGAGGTGCCACTGAGGGGCCAGTTCTGGGGACCAAAGACAAGGAATACCAGATTCTTGCCTTCAAGGGGGATTGTGTGACTTAGGTTTATCCATGACAAATCTCTGCCTCGCCTGGTGGAAAACCTGGAATTCTCCGTCTTTAATGAATTTACTTTGTGCTCTAGGTCAACAGGAGAACCCACCACAGTGAAGAAGTCTTGTTCTTTATCATTTGGAAAATTAGACCTTCTTTCCAAGATGTCCTTAGTCACTGATCCTCATCAGCATGGATGATCTTTACTTTACTCTGAGCAGGTTGTTTTTATTCTGTGGGCCTCCAGAGCAGAAAGAAAAACCTTTTTAGAGGCGGCTTGTCTTCTGTTGAATGTGCCTGGCACATTGGTGCTAAACAGGCAATAAATCATAATAAATGGAAATAGTTGCCCATGGCATGATCTTATTGAGTCGTTTAAACAATCATTTTGTGTTGACAAAGGGTAGAGTGATTATGCCAGAGGAATTCAAAAGTGCTCGAAACAAATGAACTGGAGAAATTGCTTGAAAAATGTGGGGAGTTCTTCCAGGGCAATAGACTTGCTTCGTTCTGGCTCAGTCTTTACGTCTGTAGACATCAGTCTGCAGTTTTGCGAGATGAACCTCCTAGCAACCTGCTTATACCATTCATTCTGCAGCTTGAGAGGTTAATCTTCACATTAATGTGTGGGTAGAGTCACTTAAAGGGCAGCTCCCAGCATACGTGCAACTGTGCTTATACAGACGTTCGACTTGAACAAGGAAGACATGATTAGTAATAAGAATTCGTGCAAATAGGGGCTGTTGCCAGAGCATTCCTGAGACATCCCGTTGTGTTCTTGAGGTGCTCCTCTGGGGCTTGTGGGTGGGGACTACTATTTTTGCATGTTTTTGCCAAAGGACAATGCTGGGAGAGTAAGCAACTTCCTTTGGATCACCTTGCAGCGGTCCGGAGTAAGAGCTGAATTCTAGTCTTCACGACCCTCTGTCCAAGCAGAGGGAGGATGAGGGGAGATGCGGGCGGGAAGGAGGACGGGCGCCCCCTGGCGGCCACTGGTCGCGCCGCAGCGTCACATCCCCGCGGGTTCCCTTCTCGCCTCGTTCCTAACTCCACCCAGCTCAGCCCAGGGTCAGGAAGGGGCGCCGATTCCACCCCTTTCTCAACCTCCCCTGGGTGGGTAAGGTCACTCCACACGGCTTCAGATGGCAGTCCTTCGACTGGGAATGAGGGGATCCTCAGGATCCAGTAGGTAGATGCAGAGCAGCGGGGCTCAGTCCTGGAAGTGTGGGAGGACCTCTGGGAGCCGCACGGGGCCCGGCCACCTCGCCTTAGAGGCAGCCCTGAGGGGGAAGGTCAGGGGGCGTTGGGGATGACGTCATACCTCCCACGGAGACGTCTAAACGCTCTAGAGGTCTGCCTACACATTTACATCATTCTCTATTCATTACAGCTCCACTCAGAATGACTGGTGACTGGCACTGAGATAAATGACAACCGTTAAGGGGCTCACTGGAGCTGTTAATCCTTGGAGACGCCTTTGGGTAAGTCATCCTTCCAAGGTGGCTAGACCATTCTGGAGGAGCCTCAAAAGGTGCCTGTTGGTGTCCAGGGAAAGCTCACCGCCCACCTGGGCATCAGCTGACCTTCCACCTGCACTTTGTTGAATGCTCCTGGCGTGTTGATGGGGGAAGATTGAAACTGACTCAGGCTCCTTTAGTACTAGAGAACACATCTGATTCTTCTCACCTGAAGTCTGTGAGCTTTAATGTGAGTCTCTGTGGAAAGAAAAATCCACTAACAACATTCACTCAGTCTAGTCACCTGAGGCTGCAGTATGCGATAGAAGGCTCCTCCTGCCCGAGACACTGGCAAGAAGCCTCTTGAGGCTCCTTGGGGTGAGATACTCAGACAGCCAAACACAAGCACACAGAAAGGATTCTTTCAAAATAGAGATACGAGTTTGGTTGAATAAGAGACCTAATAGGAAATTCTTGAGGTTGGGAGCGTTGCAACCTCTAGTCAGCTTGCTGCAAAGCTGCTCACTTAGCCTCCTGTCACCTGGAAAGTCATCAGGTGTGGTGGCTCACGCCTGTAATCCTAGCACTTTGGGAGGCCAAGGTGAAAGGATCGCTTGAGCCCAGGAGTTTGAGACCACCCTGGGCAACACAGCAAGATTCTGACTACAAAACACAAAAATTAGCTGGGTGTGGTGGTGCATGCTTGTACTCCTAGCTACTAGGGAGGCTGAGGTGGGAGGACTGCTTGAGCCCAGGAGTGGGAGGCTACAGCAAGACATGATTGTACCACTGTACTCCAGCATAGAAACAGAGTGAGATGTTGTTTCAAAAGCAAAAGGCAAAACAAAACAAAGACAAAAGCCTGGAAAGTCAGCTCCCTGAATGCCAGTGGTGGGCTGTGGCCAGAACCTACTGGGCTTGATGCCCTGCTATGCCCTATGAGTAAATAGTTCATTGAATGGGTTTAAGTAGGCCTTCCTGCCAAAAAGGACTCACAGAACCCTACTCCAAGTGAGGCTGCTGTCAGGGGAGAGGAAGAGGTTTGGTGTGGAGGAAATGAGCAGCTGTGACCCTCCACAACCCGCCCTGTAATAGAAACGGGCGCCTGCCGCATTGTGGGCTGGTCAAAAAGCAAGGCCTGAGTGGGCAGAGCTGCTCCCTTCACTCGGGTCCATTTTCTAAGGCTAAAGGATGATTCCATGAACAGGGATACTGAGAGGATCTGTGAGTATAGGAGACATGGGCCTAAATTGCTCCTTCTGATCTCAAATCAGTAGTGTTATTTACTTTATCTTTTCTTCCTTGATTAGTAAAGGAAGGTCCTTGCAGAGGGTTGCTGTTGACCCCAAAGAGCCTGGGTCATGGGGCCTTTGTTCAGGTGCCCAGCGGTTGAGGAATATGTCCTTTGGCTAAGCTTACATGCTTTGATGAATTACCCAAAGGGGAACAATGTGATAATCTTAAATTGCTAACATGGCAGCTCTTTCTGATTCTGGCAAACATTACAGGTTCTGGGCCAACACGGGTGGGCTGCTACTTTGTAAGACAACATTCTTTGTAATGGCTTGGCATCTGGTTGAATTTTGGGAGTGTCTGGAGGGTTATAGGTTGATCAAGAGGGCGTGAACTCCTCTGGGATATTGTAGTGCAGGGTTTAAGTCTGGCCTGTGAAGTCAAACTACCCAGCTTCTAATCCTTGATCATGCTCCCTGATCAAGCAGGTCACTGAAATGCTCTCATCCTTGTTTTTTTTTTCTTAGCAAAATGACAGTGGGTAGAGTACCTACCTCAGAGTTGTTGTGCGGTTTAAATGGGCTCACTAACTTGGTGTGCCAGGCAATTAATAAGAAGTAAATATTCTTGTTATCATTGGGTTTGCCAAAAAAGATCTAACCTTCCTTCTGGAGGTGATCTGAAGGCCTCAGACTGGACTGAATCTCTTGGAATTGCTCCCAATAAATAAGCTTTATCTAGATTTGGAGTTTCAGAGCTGGGGACACCTGGGGAAGTCAAATGCAGCTGACTGATACAATTGCCATGACTGATACAATGAAACCCAAGACTCAGGGTTTCATTGGTACATCTATATATTCAATATACTGGGATACACCAACACCCCAGATACACCTAAAGAAAGCTTTTGAATCAGATCAGCAGGGCATAACATAGTCGGGCACTATGGTTTGGAGTCAGAGGACAGTTTCAGGTACGTTGTCTATTGCTCTCTAGCTGTGTGACCTTGGGTAAGCCACATAATCTCTCTGGGCCTCAGTTTTCCTAAATGTTAACTGCTTCCCTTGCCTTCTTCACAAAGCTGCCTTGTGTGAAATAATTAGATAAAAACATATGCATATAGAGTGGGATATTACTTTTCTTACCTATATCCCCTGACAAGAAGAGGCTTCACTCTTAAAAACAGTGTTTTTTCAAGCCATCTTTTGGTAACTAACACTGATGCAAAGGGCCTTGGATCATGTCCTAGGTGAACTGAATGGACCCATTGTTTCTGCTTGGGGCAGGTGGAGTATAGGGTGGGAAAATATCTGCGTGGCCATTTTGTACAATGCTCTGGAGCTTCATATCAGCTTTAAAGGTCAAGAAAAAGTTTTGTTGGGAACATAGTTTAATTTTTAGAAGTGCAGCTGCTCCCTTGACCTCTGGGGGTGGAAAGGATTGGCCAAAATCTTCATTTATATCCACTTAAAATAACTGACAAAGCTGGATTCTGGATTCAGAGAGTCCCAGAGGATGGCCTGTCAGTGCCGCTGCCTTTTTTAGCATTTAAGCTTGAATGAGTTGAGTGAGTCAAAGAAATTTTTCCGGCTGTGCAGACAATGTCTTCATGGCCAACTTTTCACATTGTTGTTTGCTTAGAAAAGAGTAAAGACCAATCAGCCTAACACTTTATTTTTGGCAATGCCTTTCCCTAGAACACAGGAATCCACAATTTACTGAGGGGAAATAATTGTTAACCTTAAGAGGTGCAGCCTTAAAAACTAACTAACTGAGAACTAATGTATTTGTGGTATAATTAGTAGTTTTACTAAGTTTGACTTTTGCCAGACTTTCACCTAAAGCAAATGTGAAAAAGAATAGTGACAATTACTAGAGGAGAAATCCTTCAAGTTCAAGCTCATTCTTTTTACTCCTTTATTTTCCCATGGTAGTAAGATTAAAGGTAAACGAAAAACCAGTGGGAATAATTTGTGGGATAACTCATACTTCTGTTATGAGGAAGACGTCATTTTTCTATTATTGTATTCTGTTATTTTATGAGAAACACTTATTAAAATAATGTGACTCCCACAACTCCACAATTTATAGCACCATGAATGTTTCTTTTTCAGGACCAAGAGTTTCTATAGCATTCTTTCACTTTTTAAGTTTGTCATCCATTATTTCTAAGTAGACATATGGCTGCTTTAAGTAATACAGGCATGTGTGTATGTCTATATGGGGCTAGAGAAGAAATCTTTCTTTCCTCTCTCCAACATAGCTATGAGGAAGGCAGGTCAGTTTCAATCACTGCCATTCCAGAGACAGAATGATAGAGGTGGAAGTGCCACCCACAATGGCATTGGCATATCTGCAGACTCTAGATTCTTCTTTTGCTGAACACTAGCAAATCACTTTGAATCAATGCGGAGTTTTAGTATAGCTTTGTATTCCTTTTCTTTTTCACAGCAGTATGGAAGACTGCTTAGTACGTCAGTAAACTGTGAAATCTAATTCATTTTTTCAGTTGACACATATTTTTGGGGACTATTGGTAGGTAGTCAGGATACAGTGATCACAAGGTAGACAAAGTCAGTGCCCTTGTGAGGCTAATGTACCATGTGTGTGTATGTGTGTGTACACAGTTGGCTCCCATTGAGAGATGGAATGAATGGCAAAGTTAAGATGGCCTTTCATAGAACCTCAATGTTACCTTTTGCTGAAAATCAAGTCCAAATGTGAATAGGGCCTTTATTGGTAGGGTGGGGTGGGGTGGATCACTTGAGGTCAGGAGTTCGAGACCAGCCTGGTCAAAGTGGTGAAACCCTGTGTCTACTTAAAAAAAAAAAAAAAAAGGTGAATAGAAACTTGGGACTCGAGAGATTTTGTTTGACAGGTCTCTTTTAGAAATCTAAAGATGTACTTAAATTGTAGAGACGTAGGTTTATAGGACAGCAATGATATCTAATGATCTTTGGCTGGGGTCTTACATAGTTTTTTCATTCATTTATCCATTCATTCCTTTCATCAAACACTGGCGACCTATCTGTATCCTTAAGGTAGAGTAATGTGCTAACCATTGGGAATATGAAAATGAATTTAGAAATACTTCTCTTCATGACCTTGCAGAGCTCACATTCTAGGGAAGGGAGAAAGGATACCTGAAGAAACAAATATGATACAATGTGTTAAGCACTTTAATAGAATTACATAATGAGTGATATAAAGATATAGAAAAGTCCCTCAGAAATACATCTTTGAGAAAAAGAAGCTGAAAAATGATGGCATTTTCATGAGCCTTTTCAGTTCCAGTCAACAATTTTATGGTTATGTTCATTTGTGAGACAAGCCCTCTTTGCCTTCATCTGAGATCTGAAGATTCACTTAATCAGAGCCTGACTCCAGTTTCCTTCACAACTATGTACAGTTCTCTTAGTAAAGAGCATACATGCAGGGTGCTTTATAGGCTTATTCCACAGAACCCATACTCTGGATGGAAGATGTTACATTTCATGTCTATTCTCTCTTCCTGAACTCTTCCCTGCCAGCAGCCATCCTATACTAAGTACTAATACTTGTAATACTTGCTCTGTTGGACATTCCGTGGCTTTGCATTCGTCCCATCAATGCCAAGGTTAAGAACTAGATGATTTCCAGTGTCTCAGACCAGGGAGAACTTGAATGGTGAATGCACAGTTGAGAAATTCAGGAGGGTTAGGAACTTACTACCAAGGGAAGGCATCTCATTTTCTCTGGGGCCTAAAAGGACCAGAAATTGGAATGTGGGCCAGGCACGGTGGCTCATGCCTATAATCCCAGCACTTTGGGAGGCTGAGGTGGGTAGATCACCTGAGGTAATGAGTTCAAGATCACCCTGGTCAAAGTGGTGAAATATCAAAATAAAAAATTACTAAAAATATAAAAATAAAAATATTTTTACTCTACTAAAAATATAAAAATAAAAAATTAGCCAGGCATGGTGGTGGGTGTCTGTAATCCCAGCTACTCTGGAGGCAGAGGCAGCAGAATTGCTTGAGCTAGGGAGGTAGAGATTGCAGTGAGCCAAGATTGCACCACTGCTCTCTAACCTGGGTGACAGAGCAAGACTCTGTCTCAAAAAAAAAAAAGAAGGAATGTGGAACTCTCCTGATTTTTCAACTGTGTATTGATCACTGAAGTTCTGCCAGCTCTGAGTATCATACCCAGTGAAGACCTGGGTCACCGTCATAGCTGAGACCGCTAAGCACACAGTTTGAATTACCTTCAATATGGCTTCTGTGAGCTAAAGATTTAACCATGGAATAGAATTCACTAACAGATTCATTTAAGGATGAGTATCTGCACAGAGCTCTGACAAGCTGAGATATGGCCAAGTCATGGGGCTGCATTCGTGACCTATGAGGACATTCCTTTTAATCAGCTTCTTCTACCAAGCAACTCAGGATAGCTCTAAAAAAACCCAGAGTTAGTTATGGACCAGTTGAAAGATGGCTCCAGGTACCCTTATTTGCGGAACAGGTAAGAACTGAATCAAAAGCTGTAATTAAAAAAAGATAATGACTTTTAAATTAGTTTTTATTAATAGAATTAAGCCATATTAAGTCTCAAGATGGTGTCATAAATATGGGAATAAAATGTTCTTCCCTAATGAAAATATATATGGACTGAATAATTTAAAAGTCATATATTACATGTTGGTTTATAACATTAAGTATTAAATATATTAACTGGCAACATAAAGTAGCTTTTGGACATTTTGTATCACTAGCTAAATAACTAGGTGACTGCTTATTGATCTCTATAGAGTCCAAACCCACATCAACAGGATGTACAAGTTTTGATATTGACTAGATAGAGTGGGCATTTCTTACAGAACCACAGGATGACGATGGTTGTTCCATGCTCTCTGTGCATCATCTTGTTAGGGAAGAAACAGAGATTGGGGCAGGATGATATAGATGAGCCACAATCAAATTCTCCCTTGAAGGCAATTAAAACGGGGAGCATGTGTCAGTGAAATCTTCTATCCTAGATGTATATCTGGCTCAGCTGTCTGGGGAAGTCTGGCATGGAACTGTCTGGGGAGGAGAAAATGAACAGGATCATTTCCTGGTGAGCCTGTCACTGTGCCAGCCTAGATTCTGCATGGTAGCCTGTTGCCTTTTAGAAGGCCACTGAGCCTTCTTTGATGACCTTGTCCTTTGCCCTATGCCTGCTGTCTTCTTCCACCCCACACGTCTCTCCTCTGCCAGCAGTCACTCAGGAGCCAAGCCCCAGGGTTTGTCCCCCTCTGTTTTCCCTTAATGGGGTAACTGCAGCTTCTGTGTCTCTGCCTGTCTTTCCACTCCCACCCTGGTGGATGCCCTCGTCTCTGTTCACCTGCAGCACTGCCATGCCTGCAATATGGTTGCTAAGGCCCCCTGCCCCCCAATGTAGGCAATCGTTTGTTGCCTGCCCCACTGCTCTGACTGCCCCCTCTGTCTTGCCTCTATGCATGGCCTGGGTCTGCACTGTGGGCCTGGTCTGCCTCCCACGGTCTCTCTGGAAGACACCTTATATTCCAGTCACACTCCTTTCCATGCCTCGCCCCAAGCTCTTGCTTACATTGATTTTGCCTATGACTGGATTGCCTCACTGCCTCTCTGCTTCCTAAAACCCTGCTCAGCTCAGATGCTACCATATGCTTGTGGTCCTCCTTGATAGGCTCACAGAGAAAATACACCTTTCCCTCTTCTGAGCACGTGTTGGCTGAGGTTTACTTGCTGATAGGATTGTCTTGGCTTTGCCTATCAGATAATGGCTGTAGCTTATTAATCTTTCTGTTCCTCACCATGCCAAGGTAAATGCCTTGTATCAAAAACTTTTCTGATTTGAGGAATGAATCAATTTCAGAGAAAGCCTTGCCTAGGTGACATTTTGGAATGGAGACTCTGAAATTAAATGGCAAGCAAATGGATATGATGATGTCCTCACTGGCATGTCTTCTATATGCAGGGTATGTTAAATTGGGGTTATTGCTTTGCTTTTTACGCTTGAAGGGATAGTGTCTTAGGAGGAATGCCTGAGTGGAGAAAACAGTGAACTCCTCTAGTAGTCAGGCCCGGCAAATATAATCTGTATTTTCACATATGCGTATCTCTGCACATGATTGTCACAATGAGATGTGTCAGTTGACATCACTCTCTCACTTTCTTCCTCTTCATTCCTCATATTCATTAAAAACATTTCCCCCCGATTACTAAAATATCAATTAGAGGCAATTTGGGTAATACATCAAAGCATATGATCTGGGTGGTATTTATCACTATCCCCCAAAAGAACTCTATCAATTTAAATTTTCCTCCAGTTTTTTTCTTCTTATATTTCTCCTTTTCAGTCACATATTTTGTATGAACTGGACTTTCACTTCATACTGTTTTTGGCTTGGGGAAGTGGTTTGTCCCAGGTCCTCCACTTAAGGATAAGCCTGAAACATAAGTAGTCCCATCAATTTCTGGTCTTAGTTTTAAGACATTCCGGGGGAATTTCCAATAAATATAAGGAAAGCTGGATAATTAAAAAAAATAACTTCAGGCCGGGCGTGGTGGCTCATGCCTGTGATCCGAGCACTTTGGGAGGCTGGGGCGGGTGGATCATGAGATCAGGAGATCAAGACCATCCTGGCCAACATGATGAAACCCTGTCTCTACTAAAACACACACACACAAATTAGCCAGGTTTGGTGGCATGAGCCTGTAATCCCAGCTACTCAGGAGGCTGAGGCAGGAGAATCACTTGAATCCAGGAGGGGGAGGTTGCAGGGGGCCGAGATCATGCCACTGCACTCCAGCCTGGCGACAGAGCAACACTGCATCTCAAAATATATAATTTATTCATTCCTTATACCCTCAGACTCAAGACGTGCTGCCTTTGTTTAAAGGACAGGATGTGATGAGAAAGAGATTTTGTAAAATAAAAGATGAGATGGCATCTCATAATTTCCACCACATTACCAGTCTTATCAGTAAAGTGCTTCTCCCTGGAAATGGTCACTGCAAGCTAAAAACAAATGTGAAAATAAGGAATACGAGGAGCTTAAATTCATCTTTGGCTCAGAGGAGTTAGGGCTAAGGCCCAGGGTTGCAGTTTTTTTCTTCTAGACATTTCACTTAGTGCTCATATCTGGGCTGATGTCTGCTACACTGCTCAGCCATTCCTGCTTGGCTTAATTCCTCTCTCGGTCCTTCTTCCACTGCAATTCATGGCTGAGGGCTCTGTTCTTACTCCTACAGTCTGCTCTTGCCCATAAAAAATGGTGACAGACACAATTGCAGTCCTATGATTTTTTTCTGGGGGGGGAGCTTGCGATAGAGCCCCCAACAGCCTTTAACACCTTTTCTCCACTCCTTGTTGTGTATGTGGGTGGTGGGATCTATGTGAACTTGATAAACAAAACTCATCAGTTTCAGGGATACAGTTTGTGAGACTGTGTCAGAAGACATCCGGTAACAGTGTGCCTGGCAGAGCAAAACCATCAATGCAATGATCCTTTTAAAACATTGCAGGGATGTCTTTTAGTTCAGAAGGGCAAATGAGAATGCCAGGTTTTTAGGGTCTCACTGAACACCGATGTACTTCAGAACTGGTATCTGTAATTTTCCACACATTTGTACTTGTAGCAATGAAATGCTTCCTCTAACATCTTATGGTCCTTTGGCCTACGAAATATGCCACTATTTCTCTTTTCAAATACCATTTTATACATTGGGACTGATAATGAGAGCAGTATAATTCTTATGTAAAAGGTCAATAAATCGTTCACAACAGAGAAAATTCACCTGGTAGACGATTGTCCAGATTTTCTATTTTGCTCATCGAAAAGTCTCCTCAACTTGTTTTGCTAGCTATTACATATGTATTAAGTGTTACATCTGTGTTTATGTAACACATTTTCATACTCAGTTTTGTCCTGGCATAGTTTTTGCCCTTAGCTGTAAACCTGTCTAAACCTTAGGGATCTCATATTTAAATTGCCTGTTGGTTTTAGGCCAATGTTATTAACTAGAATTGTGATATATTTAGTCAGTCTCTTTTTCCACACCGTAGGCTCTTCAAATTAAGTCAATATTACAAAAAAGGAGAGAAGATGGCTATTTAAAGTGAACATTGAATAGGAATAAATATTCTCAGTCAAGGTGGTCACACAAGACACTCTTTCTGAGCATGCCTGGGACGTCTGCTTTGAACAGCAACTAAATGACACAAGAGGATTTAGCAAAGGCTACTGCTGTTGAGCTGAGAGTATTATTGTGTGATTAGAGAGAAAGCAGGGGAATTGAAATATCTGTTTCTTGCTCAGGTTTGCAGGTTATGGTGGTCAGAAATGCCTTTGTGTCTTAGATTTCTGAGCTACAAGGTTGTGATCATTCTCCCTTGGGCCTGATCTATCTTTATGTGACTTTAGGGATTCTCAGGAGCCTGTCTGCTCCAGTTCTCATTCTGCCTGAAAACATCATTTTGTGAGGACGTTCTTAATAAGACAGCACATATTTGCAGGCTAAAGCATCCTTACCAGGAAGAGTGATAACTAACATGGGCTCTACTGGTTCCCTCTACTATCACTAACTCAGCAGCAACCCCCCTGCTGAAGCATGTTCACACTGGAGTTAATAGGAACAGGTCACCCAACTCTACCTTTCCCAGTGATACCTCTGAAGTCAGAAGCTAGCGGTCTCCTGGCGAAGGCCAGTCCCCACCTGGAGCATTGACCTGTTTTGATTCTGCAGATTAGTCACTGTTTAGCGTGTCATAGGTCAGTTCTGTCACTGGCAAATGAAGCCTGTCTGGCATTTATTCTCAGAGAAAAGTCTGAAAAGCTCTTATGGCCCATCACATTTCAGAAGAAAGCCATAGTCATGTCAGAGATGTCATGGGCTTGAGCCTTCTCTGGACTAATTGCTCTTCCCGAAAGAAATACAGTACACAGATGCAGGCGAGCTTTGAGGTCCTGGAGAGGGCTGATTCTTTTTTTAAAAAACTGTCAAGGAAGTGTGTTATGAGGTTGTACACAGCCCTCCATTTCTGAGAAATATTGTTACTGCTGTTTAAAAACAAACTGAGGAAAATGGAAGGAGCAATAAAAGTAAAACCAACTGTACATATACAGAAATATTAGGCAATTGCTGGTCCTACTCTTTTCCAATTTTGAAGGGAGTCCTCTTCTGTTAGAACTTGAGGGGAGGTTTGAGAATTTGCATTGCAGCCATTGCATAGTCATTTCCATGAGGTCAGGGCTTTGCTGGGTGTGGGGGTTCTGTAGTTTGGAGATTTTTATTTGAGACAAAGTCTCACTCTGCCACCCAGGCTGGAGTACAGTGGCAAAATTTTGGCTCACTGCAAATTCTGTCTCCTGGGTTCAAGTGATTCTTGTGTCTCAGCCTCTCAGGTAGCTGGGACTACAGGCATGTACTATCATGCCTGGCAAATTTTTGTATTTTTAGTAGAGATTAGCTAGGCTGATCTTGAACCCCTGGCCTCAAGTGATCCACATGCCTTGACCTCCCATTGTGCTGGGATTACAGGCATGAGCCACCATGTAGCCTTTTTTTCTTTTTTTTGAGACAGGATCTTACTCTGTCACCCAGGTTGGAGGACAGTGGCACCATCACAGCTTACTGCCTGGGTTCAAACAAGCCTTCCAAGTAGCTGGGACTATGGGCACATACCACCACACTTGACTACTTTTTTTTTTTTTTTTGAGATGGAGTTTCACTCTTGTTACCCAGGCTGGAGTGCAATGGCGCCATCTCAGCTCACCGCAACCTCCGCCTCCTGGGTTCAGGCAATTCTCCTGCCTCAGCCTCCTGAGTAGCTGGGATTACAGGCACGCATCACCATGCCCAGCTAATTTTTTCTATCTTTAGTGGAGATGGGGTTTCACCATGTTGACCAGGACGGTCTCGATCTCTTGACCTCGTGATCCACCCGCCTCGGCCTCCCAAAGTGCTAGGATTACAGGCGTGAGCCACCGCACCCGGCCTTGACTACTTTTTATATGTTTTGTAGAGTTGGGAGTTTGTCATGCTGCCCAGACTGGTCTCAAACTCCTGAGCACAAGCGATCCATTTGCCTTGGCCTCCCAAGTGTTGGGATTACAGGTGTGAGCCACTGTGCCCAGTGGTTAGTTTAGATTTTTGACCCTCCAAACCTCATGCTGAACTTTGATCCCCAATGTCGACGGTGGGGCCTGGGAGGTGTTTGGATCATTGGAGTGGCTCTCTCTGAATGGCTTGCTGCTGTCCTCATAGGACTGAGTTCTCCTTCTTGGTTCCCTGGGGTGTGAGGTGTTGGAAAAAGCCTGGGACCCCCTCCTCTTTCTTGCTTCCTCTCTTGCCACGTGACTGCTGCACACGGTTTCCTTCCACCTTCCGCTAAGAGTGGAAGACGCCTGAAGCCCTCACCAGAGGCAGTTGCTGGTACAATGCTCCACAGCCTACAAAACCATGAGCCAGAGAAACCGCTCTGCTTTATAAATGACACAGCCTCAGTATTTCTTTTATAGCAACAAAGCGGACTAACACAAAAGGGCAGCGGGGCATCGTGGACCAGTGCTTACTCTCAGCAATGGGGACTTTTCATTACATCACACGGCCCCTGCCAGAGCTCATAAATGCTTGGCTACTGGGGAAAAAAGACTTTAATAATCTACTTTATCACCCAAGAGTGGCTCTCAAAGCTGGTTATATATGACAACCAGAATATGAACTCCTGTGAGAATGCAGACACTCTGACTCACTGGTTTTGTTCTTCAAAGTTACCCTGAGGAAATAATCAAGGATATATAAGGGAAGATATAGCTTCAAGGATTTTTTTTAATAATGGAAAAATTAGAAAATTAAAATTAAAGAACGTCATCCCAATAGGTGCAGTGGTTCACACCTGTAATCCCAGCACTTTGAGAGGCCGAGGTGGGTGGATCACAAGGCCAAGAGTTCTAGACCAGCCTGACCACCAGGGTGAAACCCCATCTCTACTAAAAATCCAAAAATTAACTGGGTGTGATGGCATGCACTTGTACTCCCAGCTACTCAGGAGGCCGATGCAGGAGAATCACTTGAATCTGGGAGATGGAGGTTGCAGTGAGCTGAGGTCATGCCACTGCACTCCACCCTGGTTGACAGAGTGAGACTCTGTATCAAAAAAAAAAAAAAAAAAAAAATCATCCCAATAGGAGACGGGTTAAATGAAAAATGTGTAGAACTAAATGCTGAGGAACTATTAAAAACAAGGTATAGAAGGATATTTATATTATGGAAAAGTAGTCAAAATATTGTCAAATAAAAAAAGCAGGTTTTATAATAAAATGGTTACATTTTAAAAAAGAGAATTCTTTTCCCTCTTTTGATTATTTCTATTTTTGACGTATTCTATAATTAAGATGTAGTATTTTGTTAAAATCAGAAAAGCTACCTAAAAAAGAGAGCTCATTAGGACAGCATTTGAGAGCTAATGCTGCAGCAGCATGGCAGTAGGAACATTGTCAAAATTTAGATTTAAAAGACACCCTTTTAAAATGTCTGTCCTAGGAGTTTCAGAACATCAGCCTTTCAAAGAGCTTTGTCAGAGGGGTGGGTGAGGAGACCCTTAATATGGAAGCTGTTCCAGGATTGCATTCCCCTCTGTCTGAGGGTGCTGGGAATTCAGTGGGAGGGACCTTTCTCTGTCTCTCCTTCCTCTCTCCTTGTCAGATTGGCCCCAAGTAGGTGAGGACCCGTGAGGACAGACTGGCTGTGCGCCTGCCATGGGAATATGCATATATTCAAAGGTCCAAAAGTGAGGCCAAAGCTTCTAAATGCTTTTCTCTGGAGTCATTTACTAACCAGAATTTCAGGAAAATATAAACATCTTTCCTTTATTATCTCTTCTGAGGTCTCTGGCATGAGCAGATGTGTGTGGCTGTCTTTCTCCATCCTCATAAGCTCCAACCCCCAACTGTAAGTTCATCTTTCCCTGTTTCAAAGTGGAAGTGCCCATTTATTGGGGTGGGTGGATTAAGGAATGATCAAGTAGAGAAGGATGACAAAAATGCAAAAGTGAGGAAAAATTTCAGCTGAAAAATTGTTTATTCTTTCCTGGGCTATAGAGGTGAAAATAATTGACTGGATTTTGTTGCATTCTGTTCAGCAGTCCAAACTGAACCTCCAGCTTGTTGTGAGGTATTAAAGGCTTAGTTCCAGCCTTTTGATTCTTCAAGCACACTTGTACTCCCCTGAGATCTACCCCAGAATCTGCTGGATCTAATACCACTTTCTTGTATGGACTGAGTTTATTTTGTACCTTCTCTTCATAAGCGGAGGAAACCAGGCCTATGAGTTAGATATGGTAGTTCTTTCTCAGAATGCACTCACTTTACACAGCAATACACATATTTTTTTTTTTTTTTGAGACGGAGTCTTGCTCTGTCACCCAGGCTGTAGTGCAGTGGTGTGATCTTGGCTCACTGCAGCAAACTGTGCCTCCCAGGTTCAACTGATTCTCCTGCCTCAGCCTCCTGAGTAGCTGGGATTATAGGTGCACACCACCATGCCCAGCTAATTTTTGTGTTTTTAGTAGAGATGGGTTTCACC
This sequence comes from Callithrix jacchus, assembly GCF_049354715.1. Lineage (NCBI taxonomy): Eukaryota > Metazoa > Chordata > Mammalia > Primates > Cebidae > Callithrix > Callithrix jacchus. Next base: position 72,005,092 of record NC_133512.1, on the reverse strand, counting down.
ATGTTAGTCAGTCTGGTCTCGAACTCCTGACCTCGTGATCTGCCCTCCTCAGCCTCCCAAAGTGCTGGGATTATAGGCGTGAGCCACCGCGCCTGGCCTAAAGGGATATAATTTTTATTCTGGGATGTTGAAGACTGGAGAGGTAGGAATTCTGTCTTAAAAAAACCCCCATCTCACTCTGTGGCCATTCCCCTTCACATGGGTGTGTGTATGTATTATGTTCTTTTATCACAATTTTTTAAGCCCTTTCATTCATAGGAATGCTTGTTTTCTTTTTTGTGTTTCCTAAAAGACCATAACCTTCTGGAGGGAAGGACCTGAGCCTACTATTTTACTTAATTTTTAAATTTTATTTTGAGACAGGGTCTTACTCTCTGTCATCTAGGCTGGACTGCAATGGTGTATTCTTGGCTCACTGCAGCCTTGACCTCCTGGGCTCAAATAATGCTCAACCTCCTGAGAAGCTGGGACTATAGGCATGCACCACCAAGCCTGGTTAATCTTTGTATTTTTTATAGAGACAGGGTCCCACTGTGTTGCCCAGGCTGGTCTCGCACTCCTGGGCTCAAGTGATCTTCCTACCTTAGCCTCTCAAAGTGCTGGGGTTACAGGTTTAAGCCACCATGCTTGACCTTACCCCTATTTCTTTTTATTCATTCATTCATTCATTCATTCATTCATTCATACATTCATCCATCCATTCATTCATTCATTCATTCATCCATTCATCCATTCATTCATTCGCACAATGTAGTGCAAGGCATCATTCAGTGTTAAGCGTGGGGCTCTGGGCACAATCATGCTTGCTAATAATAGATCTAGTGGCTTTGGAACTATAAAACAGATAAGATAATAACCTAGTAAAAATTTCCTAAGGGACAAGGTCACAGGAAGGCAAAAAGGAAGCCGTGGTCTCGTGTCATATTTTGTGGTGCTAAATAACCTGGCAATGTTTACATTTACGTTAACCATCTCCATAGGGAGTGCCTCAGCCTGCCACTTGCAGCTTCCAATGAAGATGAATGGAAACATTTTCCCCTTGTCGGTGTGCTTCTGAGGTAGAATCAGGATTGTGTTCTATTAGCATTTGTCTGTTTTGCAAACTCCTACCTAGAGTGGCTGTCAAGACAATTGATATTCCTCTTCCCCAATGAACCTGGGCTACTGTCTATAAGAAGTCATTGTGAAAAGAGGTGGGGTACAAAGAAATAGAAATAAACCACTGACACCTCCCAGACCCTGGAAACTCCTTTTCTACACATGCAGTTTTACTTCCTTACTGCGCCTGGTGGAGTCCTCCTTCTAAAATCAATCAGGGCAAGACCCAAAACAACAGCAGCAAAAACAGAAGCTGAACAAAAACCTGGTAACTAGAGAGTGAACTGATGATAATGACAATCTTGTGATAATAAGCTGCCTGGCTCCTACTGATTGCTCCTTTAAGAAACTCTACATCTCTTATCTAATTGTCCTGAAGGCTGAATAATGTCTCAAATGGAGCTCAGGAACTGAGGCAATCCTCTGTGCACTAACCTCTGCTGAAGGCTTAGGGCTGCTGGGTCTCCTGTGTGGCGGTGTCTTTTTTTGTTACTGCAGTAAAAAACATAAAACCTACCATCTTAACCATTTGTAAGTGTGGAGTAAAGTAGTGTTATTTGAAACAGATCCCTAAAACTTCATGGTGGAAAACTGAAACTCTGTATCCATTGAAATCACCCTTTCCCCTCTCCCCAGCCCCTGACAACCATGTTCGATTTCCCATTTCTAAGAGTCTGACTACTTTAGATACCTCATATAAGTGGAATCATGCAGGATTTATCTTTTTGTGACTGGCATATTTCACTTCACATAATGTCCTCAAGGTTCATACTTGTAGCAGATGACAGGATTTCCTTCTTTTTTAAGGCTAAATAATATTCCATTGCAATACCATTTGACCCAGCAATCCCATTACTGGGTATATACCCAAAGAAATATAAATCATTCTATTATAAAGATACATGGATACATATGTTCATTACAGCACTATATATAATAGCAAAGACATGGAATCAACCTAAATGCCCATCAATGATAGACTGGATAAAGAAAATTTGGTACATATACACCATGGAATACTACGCAGCCATAAAAAGGAACAAGATCATGTCCTTTGCGGAAACATGGTTGGAGCTGGAAGCCATTATCCTTAGCAAACTAACACAGGAACAGAAAACCAAACACCACATGTTTTCACTATAAGTGGGAGCTGAATGATGAGAACACATGGACAAATAGTGGCGGGAACAACACACACTGTGGCCTGTCGCGGGTTGGGGGAGGGAGAACATCAGGAAGAACAGCTAAGGGATGCTGGGCTTAATACCTAGGCGATAGGATGATCTATGCAGCAAACCACCATGGCACACGTTTACCTAGGTAACAAACCTGCACGTCTTCCACATGTACCCCAAACTTAAAAGTTGAAGAAAAAAATTCCATTGTATATAGCGTACACACACACACTGACACACACACATACATCCCTCCCACATTTTCTTTAACCATTCATGTGCTGATGGACGCTGAGGCTGCTCCACCTCTTGGTTATTG